>NC_141693.1:1898588840-1899188840 GCF_964263255.1 Lissotriton vulgaris
TCAGGATTACACTTAAGAGATAAACCTGCAGCCGTGGAACCTCAGAGAGTGACCTAGCATGGCCTTGGTCAGGATTACATTTAAGAGATAAACCTGCAGCTTTGGAACCGCAGAGAGTGACCTAGCATGGCCTTGGTAGGGATTACACTTAAGAGATAAACCTGCCGCCGTGGAACCTCAGAGAGTGACCTAGCATGGCCGAGGTCAGGATTACACTTAAGAGATAAACCTGCAGCCGTGGAACCTCAGAGAGTGACCTAGCATGGCCGAGGTCAGGATTACACTTAAGAGATAAACCTGCAGCCGTGGAACCTCAGAGAGTGACCTAGCATGGCCGAGGTCAGGATTACACTTAAGAGATAAACCTGCAGCCGTGGAACCTCAGAGAGAGACCTAGCATGGCCGAGGTCAGGATTACACTTAAGAGATAAACCTGCAGCCGTGGAACCTCAGAGAGTGACCTAGCATGGCCGAGGTCAGGATTACACTTAAGAGATAAACCTGCAGCCGTGGAACCTCAGAGAGTGACCTAGCATGGCCGAGGTCAGGATTACACTTAAGAGATAAACCTGCAGCCGTGGAACCTCAGAGAGTGACCTAGCATGGCCGAGGTCAGGATTACACTTAAGAGATAAACCTGCAGCCGTGGAACCTCAGAGAGTGACCTAGCATGGCCGAGGTCAGGATTACACTTAAGAGATAAACCTGCAGCCGTGCAACCTCAGAGAGTGACCTAGCATGGCCGAGGTCAGGATTACACTTAAGAGATAAACCTGCAGCCGTGGAACCTCAGAGAGTGACCTAGCATTGTCAGGGTTAGATTATACATATGAGATAAACCTGCAGCCGTGGAACCTCAGAGAGTGACCTAGCATGGCCTTGGTCAGGATTACACTTAGGAGATAAATCTGCAGCAGTGGAACCTCAGAGAGTGACCTAGCATGGCCTTGGTCAGGATTACATTTAAGAGATAAACCTGCAGCTTTGGAACCGCAGAGAGTGACCTAGCATGGCCTTGGTAGGGATTACACTTAAGAGATAAATATGCAGCCGTGGAGCCTCAAAGAGTGACCTATCATTGTCAGGGTTAGATTATACATAAGAGATAAACCTGCAGCCGTGGAACCTCAGAGAGTGACCTAGCATGGCCGAGATCAGGATTACACTTAAGAGATAAATCTGCAGCCGTGGAACCTCAGAGAGTGACCTAGCATGGCCTTGGTAGGGATTACACTTAAGAGATAAATATGCAGCCGTGGAGCCTCAGAGAGTGACCTGGCATGGCCTTGGTCAGGATTACACTTAAGAGATAAACCTGCAGCTTTGGAACCTCAGAGAGTGACCTAGCATGGCCGAGGTCAGGATTACACTTAAGAGATAAACCTGCAGCCGTGGAACCTCAGAGAGTGACCTGGCATGGCCTTGGTCAGGATTACACTTAAGAGATAAACCTGCAGCTTTGGAACCTCAGGGAGTGACTTAGTATGCCCTGGATCAGGATTACACTCAAGAGATAAACCTGCAACACTGGTACCTCGAGAGCGGCCAAAATGGCCTTGACCTGCTGCATAATAAAAAGAGAATTGTTCTACACTAGGACCTTAATCAGGGGCCTCCTGTGGCCTGGATCAGGAATATAGTAAAGACATAAATGTTTAGAAGTCACACATCAGACAGAGGGCAGCCTATACATATTAATCATGAAAGGTGCCGGTGAGGGGAACCAATTTCCACTCCCACATTCCCTTAACTCAGGCCTATAATTCAAGTTTGAACTCAAGCAGTCCTATATGGCAGGTTTAAGTCTCTGACCATTTCCAGTATGGGAATAGATCAGAAAGAAGTCAGTGAATTCCACAAACTCTCAAGTTCATACTTGTTCCCAAACTTTCCAAGGTATCCGTGTCCTGGAACACTTACTCAGGTGCAATACTACACCATTGTGGGGTAATACTGCATGAGTAAATGGTGTACCTTATTGTGAATGCCTTATACTTAGAAATCAGGCCGTATCAAGGTGTAAGTGGAACTTAACTTACAAATGATTGTGGAAAACTAGCTCTAAGTGTCAACGGTCTGTGATTTTCTTTTAGGTCAAACATTGTACAACTTTTATAAATAAATCTAGCACTTGTGATTTTTAAAGGTTCAAAGTTGATTCCCTTCCAAACCTTGTGATTGAAGTAAGGCTGGCATGGTTATGTGGAACTTTAGTAATTGCACAGCACTTCCACCTTGTCAACGCTATATGTAGGTATGTATGTATGCATGTATGTATATATGCATGTATTTGGGATTTGTATAGCACCGTCCAAGCCCAAAGGCAGTGGAGTCTGCCCAGAGTGGGAGTACATGTGTGGTATTACTTAATTGAGACTTTGTAGAGCCATAGTGAGAAGCATGCTGGTCAAATAGATGCTGAGATCCCTGGAGATTTATTCTGTGAAGATCCCAGGGGGATCTCAACCGAGATGCCAAAGAGATCAGACCAGTCCGCATGCAGAGGCCCTTCCTTCATACATGTACGCTATCGTCACACTCTAAGTACCATGAACATGAGGTCCCCACGGGTATGTGCTGTGCACTGGGCTGTTCAATGCTGGCTCAGAGTAGGGGTGAGGAGGCTAGAGGCGATGCGTGGTGCCACTGCCTCTGCAAGCACATGGTATGATGGTGCACAGGGCCAGCATCCATGGCTAGCATGTCAGCTGAGTCAGGCAGACATATACATTCTTACTAAGGAGCAGGAATAGATTGTAGTAGCTACTCTGGGTAGTGTAGTGCCTTGGTAGAATAATGACTCTCAGCCTAGGCACTACAACAGAGCACAGGGCAATAATAGCCAGATGGTACCTCAACAAATGAAAACCAAAGATCCACTTGGACTTGCCATTGCCATCCACAGCTTACAAAGACGCCAGGTCTCCAGAGAGACCGGGGCAGTGGAAAGCTGTCCTGGCAACCAGGCTGAAATCCCACAGTAGGCAGCAGTTGAATGTGGGCAAATTCCAAAAGAAAACATTCCGCGCTAGGAGACCGCGGAACCCTAAGAACAGACTGGAGAACCAGGAGAGGCAGCAGGCCAAGACCAAGGGACCCCGGGAGGTGGAGGGCAGGATGGACTGATGTCAGAGGGGCCTTCATCATTTTCTATCTGAGGCTACAATTTTGAAGAAATCTCAGGTACAAGAGTGTGTGATTGTAGTGAATGAAGATGTGTTGAGGTTTCTTGTCGGTCATTACTCTGTTTATTTCCGAACACAGACATTCAACACAGGCACAAGGTGGTGCAGCTGCTGTCTTCACCCTCAGCACCTGGAAAGGACCTCGGGGAAATTCAAACACTAACATTTTTCAGCACGAATGAAGAATACAGAACACTCCTCATGTAATAGTTTGTTTCACAAAGATAAACAAATAGGCACATAACACCTCCCTCCTTAGACATACACACCTAACTGGATGGGTACCCACCAGAGGAGAACTAACACACAACAACACCATCGCCATAGTGCCACCAGGCATCCTGGCCTGATCATTTGGATATTGTCACCTGCACCACTGCCCTAGGCAGCATTACAAGTTGCTGCATGTCAATCATTTCGTCAAGCTGATCCCGCCTCCTCCCAACCCCCCTAAAATACCACGTGGATCTTGCAGTCCACACCAGGCCTCTGGACGTGGGAGTGAAATCAAGTCAGAGTCACTGTGGAGTTCCACCTCACCACACCGCTCCCACCAAGAGTTCACATCAGACCTTCTAGGCACACTAGACCATCCTGCCCCCTGCACTCTTTGAGAACCAGCTGAAGGGCCACACCTTGCCATCGCTCAATCTGACTGAGTTATATGCACATCCTTGACTTGAAGTGGTAGAGAGAACTTGCTTCCCCCTTCCTTGATCAAGAACCTGGTTTCACCTACCCACTGTCTAAAGTCCTCCATATATTCCACCTTACAACTTATGACAGTGCAGAATTTGTTCACGAACATGTGCCTGTGCTCCAAGCTTTGCTAAGAAGTCCATGGCCTGTGTAGGTAAATGACAGGGAGCTGTATTCCAAGGCTGTGCAGTCTTAAATCCACCCCATGCCTCTTCTATCCACTACCAGAAACTCCCCGCCCCTTTCTCTCACTCTTGCAAGTTCTGCTTTCTACCTTTACCTATTTCTTTCTTTCTTTCTTTATGCATTTTTATATAGCGCAAACTTTACCCAAAGGTGTCAGTGCACTTTACAGTAGAACCAGTTACATTACATAAGGACTTCAGAGTACATGAATTACATAAAAGATACAAGCGGATAAACTCTAAACTCACATAAGAATGGTAGTAAGTACATAAGTCTACTACAGATATTGGTGGTTAGAGTTACATATATACAAGTTGCAAATTCACTCAAGATTACATTTTAAGAAAGGGAGAAGCAAATTGGGTTGAGCATATAAATATATATATTTACATACTTACACAGCATGAGACAGTTTTTCCATCTTTCTCTTCCTCCATCTTTCAGCTTTGTGGATTTTCTCTCTTTTGCTCTTGGTAAATGTCTGAAGCTAAAAATAAGTGCTGGCCCCGAAATTGAGTGCCTGTGACTCCTACTGGCAACCACCCGCTCAAATTAAGCACCAATGTATGGTCATCAATCCTTCAACCTCTTTACAAATGTTCATGCTAAGTTGTCCCTAGTGAAAGGCTCTTAATTCCTACCACATCTAACAGCTATCTGAACAGCACCCATGATCACTCAGTTAAAGTGCTCAATAGCTCCATTACCTGCAGGGCGGTAAATGTAAATGTAAATGTAAATGTATTTGAGCTTATATAGCGCACAGCTACCCACAAAGGGTTTCCCGGCGCTTGCTTAGGGAACCCGTCCTGGTATTCCCCTGTGAGATAACCCCAGCAGGGTATCCACAAGGTGAAAGCCAGGCATCCCGCCGCGAGGGGCCATTGTGGAGATTAAGCAAGCTATTGCCCAGAGTCGCAGAGTGTGAACCCGTGAGTCGAGAAGGCACCGGAGCGAGAATTATCGAGTCCGTGGAATTTTTGAGCCCAAGACCCGCCGAGGCGGGGAATTGAACCCTGGTCCAGGGCCGATCTCAGCTTCCAGGTCAGCCGCCTCTAACCCCTGAGCCACACTTCTCCACAAGAGGTAAAGAGAAGTGTTCTTGTGAGCCACACCAGTATGCTTAAGCAACTCATCCAAGACACTAGAATTAAACTAAGCATATTGCCAGCCACAGTATAACTCAGCAACCCCTCTCTCTGGAAAACATCATCCATGAAATTCACAACACCACTGGCATTGGCCCTGTTAAAGAAGCAGAACTCATGTCATTTGGAGTACAAACCCCTAGGGTGAAAAGACATATTTCATGAGAGAAATGTGGCTTATAATATAGTGTGGTTGCGCGACCTTATTGTGTAACAAGGACACAATTCTATTTCAGGTCCAGTCAGATTTGTTTGTAAACCATTAGGGCAGTCCTGGGCAGCACTGGCTCAGAGCAGTCAGACTTTATCAAAGGAACAAGTGTAAAGCGTTAAGAAGCAAACAACCAGCCGAATTAGAAGAAAACGCAAAATAATAAAAATCTGACACCAATTTATAAAAATAAGTTTTATTTGTATCTCTAACCAGACACCTCAATCCACCAGAGAAACAGTAAATGACAGCTTTTCACTTAATGAAAAAAATCTTTGTGACCTACAGTGACTCGTGGTTTCGGGTTAGCCACAACAAATAACTTGAAAACAACTATATAGGAACTCTTGTGGGGACCAACTTCGATTTGGAGCTAATTTCAGAATCCAGTCAGGTCCAGTTAGACAGCTACCTGCCGACTTAAGAAGTCTCCAGTCCAGTTCCAGGTCCTCGGGGCGAGCCACGCAATAAGTCAATGCAGTGGTCCTGATGCAAGAGATGCTGGATGCAGAAGGCTGTTAAGGATACTGAGTCGGTGTCGAGGGTCTTCCTGTGGCCTCCCCTTGGTCCACAAGCATGGAGGTGTCTTTGGACTCAGGTGTCAATGTCCCCCAAACTCCTGGTGAAGTCCAGCACAATACCAGATACCCCCGGTCTCTGGTTACAGCACAACCAGCTGTTCCCTTTAACTTGCTGTAACATTTGTGCTGGGTGACCAAACTGCACTGACTCCCAGTTCCATCAGACTCAGTTGCAACTTTTGAGGGTCAAGACTTGGTCTCCCAGGCTACGTGTCGACATCCAGTGGCAGTCAGACTACTTGGCGCTGGGCCCTCAAGGGTGCAGGTTTCTCAGCTTTTATGGCCCTGTGGTTGTAAGAGGGAGTGAGTTACCTACATTTTGGAATTACCTTCTCTGGTGCTTGTGGGTGACTTTTCCACCAGTGGGGCACCACAGGCACCATACAAGATGCAGCCGGTGCAGACCAGTCTTTGGTGCCACCTTTGTTTGCTGGGTCCAGAGAACAGCAGGGCAGTCTTTCTTCGGTCTTCTCTCCACTTCAGATGTGCTGTGAGATCTAAGTGCCAGGGATGCCACTTTTATACCCACTAGGGGGATGTGGTGACTAACTAGCCAATTGGCTACCAGGTCTCCTTTCACCTGATCACAACTTCCTGCTTAATGTTGCATCTAGCTAGCCCAGAATGCACTATTGTGCACACTCCCAACATGGCAGAACCCTTATCTTGGTTCGTGGAGTTCCCTAGCCCAACCCACCCAGAGGTGTGGTTTCCTGCGGCGAAGCCCCTCCTTGAAAAAACGGTTTCTCAATGGCTTCTCTCTCTCTGGCAAGATGGCAGCCCATCTGCTAAAACAAAAGAGCAGCACCTTCCATGTCAACTTCCTTTTACCCTCAAAGGCTGCTTCCTCTTTCAAGCTCGCCTTTTGGGCTCACACCCGCTCTGGCCATCCTGCAAGGAGGAGGTCACACCTATTTCCTTGGCAGGTCCTTTGTTCCTGTTGCTGAGAATCGTTCACATCTCTCTCCAGGAGGGCAGAAGGCTGTCTCGAGGACAGCTGCTGTTTGTAAACAAAAACGGCTACTGGACAATTTTGAGCAACACCGTGGCAACTTTGTAAAGTTTATGGAAGTACATTTCTGAGTTATAGGATGCACACCTAGTTTTCAAAACTTCATTTCATTTTTCCATGTACTCAGTGAATGCGTGCGGAATGGTAAAGTGGCATGCCCAATGCCACCAAGTTCAACAATGATAATATGATGTGGGACATATTTATGCCCCAACCAAACGCACTGCTATATGCCGCTCTTGCGATATACACATATATATTCCTATTGTAATCCAAGTATTTATTTAAACAGTTTTCTTTTCTCCACTTTCAACATTTCTTCTTGTTCTGTTTATCAAGTCCTCATGTGATGAGCTTGGAATTAATCATATTTATTCAAGAGGTCTGGATGGACACAGAGTAAATATAAGAAACTTGCAAAAAAGGCAATAGATTCCACATGTGGACTTGATAAACAGAACAAGAAGAAATGTTGAAAGTGGAGAAAAGAAAACTGTTTAAAATAAATACTTGGATTACAATAGGAATATATATGTGTATGTCGCAAGAGCCGCACATAGCAGTGCGTTTGGTTGGGGCATAAATATGTCCCACATCATATTAACTTTCTAAAGTTGCCATTTGTAAACTAGTGATAATGCATTCGACTTGAGGAATAAGTCGGGGTTAATGGACTGATTCTTTTGATCTTGAAGTACCATGTTTAGCAGTCCTATTTGGAAGTTAGCACAGGTGAGTTGTTAGTGTGTAGCTTCTTACTCCCCAGTGGGGCTAATAGCCTTTATGCTATCAAAACAATAATCAGGTATTTTTACTGTCAGGACATGTATAAACAATAAACACACGCCCTTCTTTTTAGTATACAGCACCTTGCCTTAGGGCTCATAAGGCCTGCCTTAGGGATGACATTTATATCAAGAAGACTGGGACACATGCTTTACTTTGTCACATCATTGTGTCAGACTCAGTGTTGCAGTCCAAGAGAGGTACTTGATTCACAGGCCCTGGATACCCCTGGTACCATATAGTAGGAGGTTATATGTAGGTTATCTTATGCCGATTTAGGATGAACCAATTAAACAATGATTTTTAGGGGTTAGAGCTTATGCTTTCACATTATCTATCTATCTATCTATCTATCTATCTATCTATCTATCTATCTATCTATCTATCTATCTATCTATCTATCTATCTATCTATCTATCTATCTATCTATCTATCTATATATCTATCTGTCTGTCTGTCTGTCTGTCTGTCTCCTTTGTGGTTGCTCTAGGTTTCTCTCCAGGACTGTCTCTCACCTTTCGGTTACTCTCTTTCTCAGCCTCTTTTCTTCTTTTACTCTATCCCTCTCATCACTCTTTCTAAGCCAGAGTGCTCTGAAAGCCTCTCCTGGCTTCTTTCCTGAAGCCACTCCCTCAACATTGCAATTACAGAGCCCCCTGTTTGCCAAAGGGCTCAGCGAGGCCAGCCTTTTTCTTTGTGAGAATCTGTGCAAATATTCCTGGGTGGGTAAGATTTGCCACATGTCCTTTGCTTGACCTATCCATTAATAATTGGAAGTGTGACAAACCTGAGGCTTTAGGGCTTTCACAGATGTCCACACCCAGGGGTATTTTGAGGGTTATTCTGAAGTTTGAAAGTAAAATAACATGCACTAGGT
Source organism: Lissotriton vulgaris (assembly GCF_964263255.1). Classification (NCBI taxonomy): domain Eukaryota; kingdom Metazoa; phylum Chordata; class Amphibia; order Caudata; family Salamandridae; genus Lissotriton; species Lissotriton vulgaris. The sequence continues at coordinate 1,898,597,526 of NC_141693.1, forward strand.
GAGAGTAACACTCTATCTCCATCATTAGAGTTAAAGAACATGAATGAAAAGGTAGCTTTTCTTCAATGCCTCTTCAGGCATCTGTATTTTTAAAACATGCTTTACACTAAATAATATACAGATTAATGCAGAGAAAGCTGTATACCGACTGCTCTGAACAACATTCATCGCGTGTACCCAGATCGACTTCTCAGAAATGGGATTGGTCAAACCTTTCAGATCTGAAGGACTGAGGGGGCTTGTTGGCCAGGTGTCTCTAGGTTCATGGGCAGCTTCTTTGTAGAGGTCTTAGATCCATGGACTTCAAGAGAGAAGAGGTAGTCGCTGTTGGAAGGGGTGGTCATGGCTGTCTGTGCTGGTGCTGAAGATTGTGAGGGCACACATTCCTGTAGCAGAAGGCTAACACAATGCAAGTTTTGGTGGCTGGAGGTGTCAGTTGTTGGAGGAAACTGGACAGTCTATGAAGAAGAAATTATGGTGTGTGGTAAATTGCTTGGGTGAGAACACAAAGCATTCTTAGATGTTCTCCATTGCCAACATCATCGGGTGTTGGCTTCAGCTGATTAAGGATACAAAGCACTGCCTGGGATAGAGTTTTGCTTCTTGCCAGGAAGTTTGTGATAGGAGCAATTGATCTGAGCAATATTTACAATAGACCTTTTGGGGCAAGTGTGTCATTACTACATGTTTGATCTTGGCTATGTGCTGTAGTTGTGAGACAGACACTTTAGTAGGGAGGGCACAGGGAAAATTCCAATAAGCCTTGGAAAGGAGGGGAGCTGCTATTATGCTTGGCGGGATTGCAAGGTCATCGGCTTATGCAGCCATAAAAGTAGTCCAGATGGAGAAGCGGACTTATTTTTATTGGTGGACATGGTTTGCTGCAATAGAGAAATAATACTCCAGGGTGCCTTGTCTATCGGGAATAGTTCATCAGTGCCTTTCAAACCCATGTCTTTTTAGCTCTATTTGCAAAACTAGATTTTAAAATGAATTGTTGGGTCTTATTAAAAATGGAGGGTGGAAGGAATGCACAAGCTCCCTCGGAGAGGGAGGGACTTGCTTGTTCCTACAGTCTGGTATGGACCTTGTTGTAAAACATTTTGTAGGGCTCCATTTCACTCATATCCAGTCCCTTCTCTTGGTTAAGTCTGTTGCTGGTGCTGGGCTCAGCCGCATCCATGCAAAGCAATGAGGGGGGGGGGGGGGGGGGGGGGGGTGAGCAGGGCCGGCTTTAGCACTGGTGGCACCCTGTGCGACAATGTTTGTTGGCGCCCCCCCCATGACCACCTCTGTCATGGATTCCCTCACTAGTACCCTTTAACAGTGCCCCTTAAGTCTGCATAACTACTGTCTCTCAGATTCATTTAGGGGCATATTTACAAGGGCCATATCTCCGCTTTTTTGGCTTTTAAAGACAAAAAAGGAGAGATAAAAATATTGCACTATTTACAAGAGGGTGATAACATGCATTAGCGCATGTTAGCACCCTTTTACCCGACGCCTCCCTTTGCATTTCTAATGAGATGCAAAGTGGGCGTCACTGGGCAGAACAACCTTGTAAATATCGTTGATGTGCACATTGTGATATTTACAAGGAGGCCCAGGCATGTTTGCAGATGTTAGTTTCTGGCGAAAACGTCTGCAAAAATGCTGACTTACCTATTCTTTATATTGGAGGTGGATTATGCTGATACGACCACAGGGTCGTATCAGCAAGGTTATCGACATTTTCCATGGAACATCGCTGGAAAACCAGCAATGTTCCATGGAAAACAAAGCTATCGCTGGAATATTTATGGCCATTGCACTATGTGTTGTTAATACAGCGCTAGCATGGCGATAATTATCAGCGATAGCCGGCGATAACAATTCTCATGCTAAGAACGGCCAGTGATAATTATCGCTGGCCATTGATAATATGCGCCTTCGATTTTTATAACACCACTCATACCAGTGTAAGGTGTCAGAGCACATTACATCACACACACATTCCACAGGGACAATCATATGCGTGTAAATCGGTGTATAGAAAATGTTACATCAGACAGAACTACAAGGTGTAGTGTATGTATGTATGTATGTATTGCCATTTATATAGCGCACTACTTACCCGTAGGGTCCCAAGGCGCTTCGACCGCTGCGAAACCCTTCCTGGCTTCCCTGAGAGATGGTCCCTTAATGGGTATCTCCAGGGTGAGACCAGGCATCCCCGGCGGTCTGGTGGGGCCGTTAGTGAAGATGAGGCAAGCTAATGCCCAGAGTTGCCGAGTGTGATCGCTGATCAGAGTGGGCACCGAGGCGAGAGAATTATCGAGTCCGCTGACCCTGGTCCAGAAACCTGCCGCGCCGGGAATCGAACCCTGGTCCCGGGCCGTCCTCTGCTCTCGGGTCTGCCGCCTCTAACCAGTGAGCCACACATGTCATCGATACTGGCAGGCAATATAGCATGAGTCCTTATTCTGGAAAAGCGCAAATTCAGAATTTAAAACATAACATCATTGTTAGGGATTCTCTTTAATAATAAGAATTGTTTTCTACCCAAATAAACCCTTTTCACAAGATTAGGATGATAAAAGACTGGGCAAAAAAATATATAGTGCTAACATATACTTTGCAGTTTGAATGCAGCTCTTTGATGACAGTTAATAGCTCAATGTTCTATATTAGGATTTTGACTTATAAACGAAAAGTATCAAAAGGAGCACTCTTACAGAAGCAGTAACCCACTGACCTATTTACATTATATGCTGTGTTTTTATCTACGTGGCACACATTCTTAGCAGCAAGCATTTTAACCCTCTGTTCTACCTTTGGATGAGTCAAAACCTCCACTAGACAAACCTCCAGCCTTTTTCCAGGAAGATGATTAATCATAGGCGTTATCTTGACATTTTAATTGATGCCTGAAAATGGCCGGAGGCCAGGAAGCTGCAGCAGGTGCTTCTAAAATGATAAGATTCTTGTAAGAATGACACCCCCACCCCAAGTCAGCGCCCGGTGCGATGGCACCGATCGTACCGCCCTAGAGCTGGGCCTGGGGGTTAGTGTGGACTGGTGCAGGTGCGAGTGTGTGTGTGTGTTGTGTGTGCACTTAAAAAAAAAAGCAGAAAACATTTTTTTTAAACTGTTTTTATTGGCATTTTGAAACAAATCACAAATAATCGATATAGCACAATTAATTTTCCAGCTCACCGAACACTCCCCGTCCCCCCGCCTGCAGAAAACAATTATTGTTACAGGAAGGAAATAATGAGACCCTTCACAAGGTAATAGTACAGCGAAGAGAGAGAGAGAGATCTTCAGACGGAGGTGAAGGGCTGGGACAGTCTCAAGCAAACTTCTGTCCCAGGCGCCAATCCACGGGCCCACTGTGGACTGGTAATCACTGGACCCCTTTTACACGGCCAGGCTCGTACAGTTGAAATACCTGAAGGATAGCTGTGTTTTCACTTTGTGTTTTACATCAACAAGTTGTGTCTCTAAAAGACCCCCAGTTTACGACTTTCCATAATCTAATTCAGATGCGATCAAGGTGCCACGTGAACAATCAAACCTGAATGAACCAATGGCAATGGGAACTGAGGCTTTTATCTGAACTATAAAAATCCCAGATCTTTGACGAAGTCTGCAGACTTCGAAGGAACCCCCAGCAAGGTGGTAAAAGCGCAGATGAGGAGGGCATATATGCTTGAGGCTGAGAAGAATGACTGCTCTGTTGTCTGCATCTCATTTGTGGCTGTGAACTCCAAGCGCAGCTGCTCCTGATATTAACAGCATGCCAGAAAGAGCTGCCACTGTTGGTGCATGGATATAAGTTTACACATGTTGCCTGCCCACGGGGCAGTGGGGGCACATGGATGGGTGAGGGCCTCAGCAGGGGTCTTGCAAGCCACCGCTGGAAGCTGATCGTCTTCCTCGTTCTCGGCTTCAAAGATTGCGACGAGGCAAAGCACTCAGAGACAGTTTCATGATGATGAAAAAGTGACAGTCGGTTTGTCTAAGACATTACAATTCATAGGGTAATAGAAAGAGAATGCCTTTGAATATCAAGTATATCGCAGGTGAAATTTTTAGGCCAATGTCTTCACTCTGATTCTCTTGGGGGACAAATCCTTCTTAAGTTTCTACCTCTGTTTCTTCTTCCGCTACCTTTTCTTCCTCAGCGACTGCTTGTTTACCATTTTGCCTTCTTGTCACGTGTTCCTGAGCCGTCCTGAGGTACCCCAAGTGCTCTCTCTTCCTCCATTTCCAGAATCGTTGACACCATTTCTGTTTTCCTATTTAACCCCTGCCCCTCCACTTGTCCCCCATTCATACTAAAGTCACTTGCGGGCTGGTTCCCTGACCAGCCCTCTGAGCCCTCCCATCCTGCCTGCACTGTGGGGCAACACCTCTCTGCTGGCACCCAACCTTACAGCATCCTCCTCCTCGGGCTATGCTTGGAGAAGCTACCTGCTGTGAATCTCTGATGTTTCCTCCAACCTACTACAGATCCCAGCGGACCAATCCAGAACTCTTTAAATAGTGTGTGTAGGAAAGTAGGATCTGCTTCTTATGGTTACCCCCCACTTTTTGCTTTATGTTATACTGTTTTTGACTAGTCTGACTGGGATCCTGCTAATCAGGACCCCAGTCTATCTGCTTTGTCCCTAAAATGTTATGTTATGTACTTAGGTACACTCCAGATTGGATACTGGGGTACTCTTGTAAGTCCCTTGTATATGGTACCCATGTACCCAAGGCATAGGTACCCTAGAGGCCTCCCATGGGCTGAAGCATGTGTTATGCCGCCCACGAGAGGCTATGCAAAATGGATCTATAGGCCTTCAATTGCAGCCTTTGTAAGTTGGTGCATGCACCACTTACTTAAGATATAGGTTTACTATTTCTAAGGGTCACTTCACTTAAAACCTATAAGTCACCCCTTGTGACGAGGTGGACCCGGAAGCGGGGCCACCTGGACTGCCTGTTAATATCTCCCCTCTTTTCAAACAGCACACAGACGCCTGGAAAACACCTGAGACAGCTTGCAGTCCCTGGACGGCTGACAAGGAGCCGTGTTTCTTTAATTGGGCGGAGCTGGACCCTGACCCCGCCCACCTGACCAAGGTAAAGCCCAGCCCGACAACGGACCAGGTGTGCGAGACACCCGGAGGAGGAGAAGGAGATTGGTGGCGAGAGAACGGAGCTGAGTGGTATTCAAGAGCGGAGGAAGATCGGAGGAGGCGAGGGGAGCGGAGCAGAGAACGAAGGAGTTAAAGCAGGAAGATCGGAGGACGGAGGAGGCGAGTGAAGCGGAGTGGAGGACGGAAGAGCTAAAGCGGGAAGAGCGGAGGACGGAGGAAGCGAGGGTAGCTGAGCGCGGAACTGAGGCAACAAGGGAGAAGCAGACGAGGTCGGAGGAGGCAGAAGACAGAGACAGCGACTACCGCGACAAGCCAGGAGGCCAACGGGATAGCGCATCGCCCAGCCACACATCCCGAGAAGTGTGGCTAGAGCAGGTACGGTCACGCTTCAGTGGGTGGGCGGGACGTAAGTGGAACAAACCTCCCTGAGGAATCACGCGGATCCCTTTGCTCTCCCCCCCCCCCTCACGATTTACTGACACTGATACGGGGATACGATTGTGTGTGCACGTGTGAATTCCTCACCCCCTTCCCTTATCGTAACACTAAATCCAAACCAGGCTGACTTTGGTTTCTTTTCATTATCGGTACCGGGAGGCCCTCGAGACGGCGGAAGAACGGCCTACAACTCCCAGGAGGCATAGGGAACGGCGGCTGGGAGTTGCACGAACCACGACGGAAGACACAGACAATCCCCTCCCGTATTACAGAGTGCCTGTACAAAAGCAGAGACTATACAAAATAATAAAACCCTCCCTACCCAGAGTACCTTTGTCTGTGAACCTTTTTGAGAACCCACCCGAAACCCCACAAGTGGTGGAGAATGCGGGGACAGAAGTAACCATCCAGGATACAAAGATGGAGGAAATGCTACAAGCGTTGGTCAAGGGCCAGGAACAATTAGGATGGGCTGTGGAACAACAGCTCGCCTCAGCCCAGCTTGATAGAGACACTTTTAGAAATACTGTTGTAACAAGACTCGAGGGGATACAACAAACTGGAGCGCCTGCCACCGCCCAGGCCAGGGACTTCCGACCTCAACAGACCCCCTCGGGAATCTCCCTCCAGAAGTATATCGCCGGAGAAGACCCAGACGCCTTCCTGACCAACTTCGAGAGAGTGGCGTTAGCGTGCGGATGGCCGTTGGAGAAATGGCCGTTCTTTCTAGCGCCCCTGCTGACAGGCGAGGCACAGGCGGCATACCAGGTCGCCAACAGCAATGGACAGACCCCATATGCCCAGATTAAAGAGATCATTCTAGATCACCTCGGCCTAGATGCCGAGGCATACCGGGCATACCGGGTGCGCTTCCGCAAGGAGAGAGGGCTCCCCGGGGACAATCCAAAGACACTGTTTTATCGGCTAAAAACCGCGGCCGACAAATGGCTCAACCCCATGACCAGCTCTAAGGAGGAAATCATGGATCGGATTTACCTCGAGCAATTCCTTGAAGCCTTGCCGTACGGGACATAGAGGTGGCTGAGGCAACACTCCAACCTGTCCACCAAACAAGCCATGGAAATGGCAACAACGTTTGTCAGGGCTCAACCACGTCTACATAACACTGAACCTGAGAAAACAAGCAGACCCCCAAACCGGCCGGATCGGCGGCCTAGACCACCCCATGGTCTGCCTGGGCCCCGTTTCCCTAATCCAGAGATGACACCCTTTCGGGGGCCCCAATGCTTTGACTGCGGAGCCTGGGGGCACATCGCACGCTTGTGTCCCCAAAAACGGAATCAAGAGGAACCCATGGAAGTCGGATATATACCAAAAGCAGTCATGTTTACCGCCGAACTGGGAGGTGCCTATCACGTGAGTGTACAAGTCAACGGAACCGTGGTTAGCGCCCTCCTAGACTCAGGATGCAAGCAGTCCGTGATCCAGGGATGTTTTGTAAGACCCCTCCAGGTAATGCCAGATGCGACCGTGTACATAAAATGTGTCCACGGTGATGTCAAAGGATACCCGGTAGCATACGTCCCCATTGATCTAGAAGGAAAGGACACTTTGGTTGTAAAGGTGGGTGTGCTAGACTCCCTTCCAGAGAAACTCATATTAGGGACCAATAACCCCCATTTCCTAGACATGTTTAAGGGCCAGGTACTAAGGGACAGGGCCCCTGACTCGCAACCGATTACGGCCCTTCTATCCCCTGATCCCTGGGAAGGAGACCATAGTTTTCGTTTTGCCCAAGCCAATGACTCCAACCTTTTCAACGCCTGGGAGCAGGCACACGTGGGACAGAACATGACGCCAGTCGTTTATCTTTGATTCGTGATCAAAGACGACCTGTTATATAGACAAGCGAAAGAGGAAGACCCCATGCAACTATTGGTCCCGACCTGTTTCCGGGAACAAATCATGTTCTACGCCCACACGCACTTGTTGGCAGGCCACATTGGAAGCGAGAAGACCACCCAGAACGTACTGAGGTGCTTTTATTGGCCCGGGGTGTACCAGGATATTAAGAGTCATTGTCAGACGTGTGACATATGCCAACGAAAAAACAATCAGCGACCTACAGCAGTACCCCTCCAACTCCTTCCTATCATTGGGACGCCGTTCGAGCGGGTCGGCATGGACCTAATAGGTCCCCTACCGAAGACCCGAAGGGGGCATCTATACGCCCTGGTAATAGTGGATTATGCCACTCGCTTCCCGGAAGCGTTTCCTCTGAAAGAGCCCACCTCAAGAAACATCGCGGAGAAGTTCCTGGAGTTGTTCTCTAGAGTGGGATTTCCCAAAGAAGTCCTTACGGACCAAGGGACCCCCTTCATGTTGCGAGTAATGAAGGAAGTATGTACCTTGTTAGGTCTCCACCAAATCCGGACGTCAGTTTATCACCCCCAGACAGACGGACTGGTGGAGCGCTATAATGGGACACTGAAATCCGTATTGAAGAAAATGCTAGCGGTAAACGGCAATGATTGGGACCTACTACTACCACTGGCATTATACGTCATCAGAGGACAGAAACAGAGTAGTTTGGGCTGCTCCTCTTTTGAGATGCTGTATGGGAGACAGCCCAGGAGCCTTTTGGAGATGACCAAGGAGGTATGGGAAGCAGAGCCGTCAAGGGAAACCAAAACACTGTTAGAATACAGTCAAAACCTCAAGAACAAACTCGGGAAGATACGCGACCTGGCCTTTACGCAACTGGAGAACAAACAAAATCAGCAACAAAAACACTACAACAAGGGAAAGAAGTGGAGGTGTCTCAACGTCGGCGACTGGGCGTTAGTGTTACTACCCTCCCCCACAAAGAAATTTCATAATGAGTGGGAAGGACCCTACCAAGTCATTGAGACAATAGGGAAAACCACCTATCGCCTAACTCTACACGGAAAGAAAACACAGATCTTCCACATAAACATTCTAAAAAAATGGCTGGGTACTCCCCCTGTTGCTTCTAACCTAGCAGACGTCAGAGACCCCAACCCAGAAACAACATTGGAAGATCTTGTGATCAACGACGAGTTACTCCAGGAAAAACATGACGAACTACTGAGGGTCCTTCAGCCCTTTTGTTCTATCTTCTCTGATCTTCCCGGGACGACCACGTTGGCTGAACATCGGATAGAGACCCCGGAAGGAGTCACCGTGAAACAAAGACCCTACAGAATCCCAGCAGCCAAGAGGGAAGCTATCAAAGAAGTAAAGGAGATGATTAAACTAGGAGTGATCCACCCCTCTAGGAGCGAATGGTCGTCACCCATAGTGATGGTACCTAAACCGGACGGAAGTAGCAGATTCTGCATGGACTTCAGGGCCTTAAACGCAGTATCGTCCTTTGACGCCTATCCTATCCAGAGGATCGATGAACTTATTGAGAAACTAGGGGAGGCGAAGTACATCAGTACCCTCGATTTGACAAAAGGGTACTGGCAAGTCCCGTTGCGGGAAAGAGACAGAAAGAAAACAGCCTTCGCCACACCTGATGGACTGTATGAGTTGAACGTCCTACCTTTCGGTCTCCACGGGGCCCCGGCCACCTTCCAAAGATTAATGAATGAGGTCTTGAGGGAACACCAAGGATACAGTTCAGCCTACCTCGACGACATCATTATATTCAGCCCAACCTGGGAAGAACACCTGCGGCATCTTCATATAATACTACACCAACTATACACTGCCGGTCTACACATCAATTAAAAAAAATCAAGGATTGGATTCCAGAAGGTCAAGTACCTCGGGTACGTTCTAGGACACGGAGTCATCAAACCCCAACACGAAAAAGTGAGAGCCATAGCGGATACCCCTTTTCCAAGAAACCAGAAAGACATGAGGGCTTTCTTAGGGCTGGTGGGTTATTACAGGAGATTTATTCCGTCCTTCTCTGACGTAGCTGCCCCGCTAACAGACGCATTAAAGAAAACGTCCAAAAAAACAGACCTACAGAACCCATCCCCTGCAATGTGGAAAGCCTTCCAGACCCTAAAACGGGCCATCACCACAAGTCCCATCCTTACCTCCCCAGACTTCTCAAAACCCTTTGTGCTACACACAGATGCATCTGACTTTGGCATAGGTGCAGTGTTGTCACAAGAGACCGAGGGTGGGGTTGACCAACCCATACTCTACCTTAGCCGTAAATTGTTCCCAAGGGAGGTGCGGTACCCCACTATCGAAAAGGAATGTTTGGCCATTCGATGGGCGGTAGAGAAGCTCCGCTATTACCTGGAGGGGCATTACTTCATCTTATACACTGATCATGCTCCACTGTTGTGGATGAGCCGCAACATGTCAAACAACCCCAGGGTCATGAGGTGGTTCCTGGCGCTCCAACCGTTCCGGTTTCAGGTACGCCACAGAAAGGGTAAGGACAACGCCAACGCCGACTACCTGTCTAGGTATCCTCTCCCCGATCGGGAGAATCCTAGGGGGGAGGGGTGTGACGAGGTGGACCCGGAAGCGCTGCCACCTGGACTGCCTGTTAATATCTCCCCTCTTTTCAAACAGCACACAGATGCCTGGAAAACACCTGAGACAGCTTGCAGTCCCTGGACGGCTGACAAGGAGCCGTGTTTCTTTAATTGGGCGGAGCTGGACCCTGACCCCGCCCACCTGACCAAGGTAAAGCCCAGCCCGACAACGGACCAGGTGTGCGAGACACCCGGAGGAGGAGAAGGAGATTGGTGGCGAGAGAACGGAGCTGAGTGGTATTCAAGAGCGGAGGAAGATCGGAGGACGGAGAAGGCGAGGGGAGTGGAGCAGAGGACGAAGGAGTTAAAGTAGGAAGATCGGAGGACGGAGGAAGCGAGTGAAGCGGAGTGGAGGACGGAAGAGCTAAAGCGGGAAGAGCGGAGGACGGAGGAAGCGAGGGTAGCTGAGCGCGGAACTGAGGCAACAAGGGAGAAGCAGACGAGGTCGGAGGAGGCAGAAGACAGAGACAGCGACTACCGCGACAAGCCAGGAGGCCAACGGGATAGCGCATCGCCCAGCCACACTTCCAGAGAAGTGTGGCTAGAGCAGGTACGGTCACGCTTCAGTGGGTGGGCGGGACGTAAGTGGAACAAACCTCCCTGAGGAATCACGCGGATCCCTTTGCACTTCCCCCCCTCACGATTTACTGACACTGATACGGGGATATGATTGTGTGTGCACGTGTGAATTCCTCACCCCCTTCCCTTATCGTAACACTAAATCCAAACCAGGCTGACTTTAGTTTCTTTTCATTATCGGTACCGGGAGGCCCTCGAGACGGCAGAAGAACGGCCTACAACTCCCAGGAGGCATCGGGAACGGCGGCTGGGAGTTGCACGAACCACGACGGAAGACACAGACAATCCCCTCCCGTATTACAGAGTGCCTGTACAAAAGCGGAGACTATACAAAATAATAAAACCCTCCCTACCACAGACTTTGTCTTTGAACCTTTTTGAGAACCCACCCGAAACCCCACACCCCTGTAGCAGGTCTTGACAATCCTGAAGGCGGGGTGCATGGTTCTAAGTGAGAGGGTGCCATTGCTTGAGCAGAACACCTCTACAGCCTACGGAGTCCATTCTCCCGGGTTGTTAGTGTTGCAGCCATTTATGACATATAGAGTGACATTACGCGACCCTGTGATGACCAACTGTAACAGAATGAAACACCCCTTCTATAGCAGCACCCCCTGCCCAGGCGTGGAGATCAGTGCAGTTACTACCACTCATTCTACTATGATCTCTCCTCCGCCATCTCAGGACATCTTTCCTCAAACCCTGACTCCCCTGTGTACTGGGTACAGAGAGCATGGCCAGTACGCCCTCAGTAGCATCTCCCTGCACCCTGGTTGCCCGGGTCCCGTGTGAGCTCACCCCAGTCCACTCCAGCGTCGGATTGATAACGGGGGCACTCGGGCAATGCCCGAGGGGACGGGGTCCAAGTTCCAGATGTGGGCTGCTTTTTGAGCAATCTGGGGGCCGATTTGGACGGTGTCTCAGTTCGAATACCGCCAGCGGCCCAGTGGGTGTCTGAGTGGCCTTTCTGGAGGGAGATGGAGGCTCATTACCTCCCGTTTAGCAACAGCAGAGGTGTCACTCCCTTTCTGTCACTGGGCCTCCCATTAATGTAGGCATACTGAGCGGGCCAGGGGGCCTGAGCAGAAGTGGCCTCACTTGTTTTCAAGTGTGTTTCACTACTGTAAACTAATGCGTGCATTTTTTTTAACCAACCCCCCTTTTTTTATATAAAATTACGCTGAAGCAGTGATTTGAAGAAAAGCATTATGGAAAATTGTGACCAAATTTTTTTTTGCGTGCCCGGGCCGATTTTTAATCCCAATCCAACCCTGGTCCACTCTCCGGTACCCTGCTCTCCCATAATGCCACAGGATCGTGTGGTATGCGCTCTAGTCTTTGACGTGTACGCGATGACGCGTCACGCCAAAGACTGGAGCGGTAGGCGCGCGCATGCGCAGAGATGCGCGGAGAAAGGCGCGAAGGATAGGAAACGGCAGTTGGCGACCGGAGCTGCGCACAGTTAGACGCTCGGCGCCCTAAGCTCTATAGCACTTTGTATGCCTAAATAAACCTGAGTTACTTACCCTACACTGGCTCAGCGTGTACCTGCTGGGGGGAAGCAAGGAACATTACAGTGGCGACGAGGCTGGCATCCGAACACCACCAGGCGCAGTGGACGACAGCAAGCACCCTCTACAACCCATACACACGAGCCAGCAAGGCAGGACACCTACAGGAAGAGCAAAGGGCGTGGCAGCAGCGCAGCAGCACGGTACAGACCCTAACACCAACCTTATAAGTCAGGTTAGTGCTGCCCAAGACACCAGGAGCCCTCAGCCAGCAACCTGGCAACCAAGGGAGCCACCCCCAAGCTAGAGGACGGGGGGGAGACCGAGCATACCACGCAAAGTGCGAGGGACAATACCCCAGGTAGCCCAAGGGGCCAAGGCGACACGGCAGAGAGCGCAGGAGCGTCCGGTGAGCCTACCCAACGAAGGGCCCAGGAGGGAGACCCTAGAGGCGACGTCAGAATGGCAAATCAAGCTTCAGCCCTGATGGCACCCGTCCCTTTCCTACCCAGACCGGGAGAACCCCAATTAAAATGGGAGGACTGGAAAGAATACTTTCTCAATTACATTGAGGCTCTCGGAGATGAAAGTGAAGGGGAATACACGCCAGAAAGAAAAAAGAGACTGTTGCTCCACAACTTAGGCCCAGAAGGGGTGAGGGTGTTTAAGAATCTGGTACCCAAGGAGAGGGGTGCAGCGGAGACAGATGTCTTTATGAATGCACTGGACGACTTGGACAGCCACTACCACCCAGCAGTTTGTGTCTCTATAGACCGCTATAATTTCCAACAGAGAAAACAAGAGGTGGGAGAATCCATTGATGACTATGTGGCGGCACTCCGACGCCTGGCTATCACGTGTCGGTATGGGGCTCTGCAGGATGAATACATTAAAGACCAAATCGTGATGCACACCACCAGCAGAGCGGTCCAGGACAAGTTATGGGCGATGAATGAGACAACCCTTAAAGAAGTGGTGGCGATGGTCAAGAAGGCAGAGATGTCTAAGCGAGGTGCAGATGCGGCGAAAAGGGAAGGTGGACCGAGGCAAATGATCAACAAGATTGATGAGGCACCACAGTCCAGCAAGTCCAAAAGCACTTATGGGGACCAGAGGAAGGACACAAGAGGGACTGGAAAACAGACGGCCCGCTCCAGCCCTGGGAACAAATTCGCGTGTTACAGATGCGGCAGTACAGCGCACGCGGCTCAGGACAGACGTTGTCCCGCGTTCCGCGCCAGGTGCTCGTTCTGTGGCTTGACCGGCCATTTTGAAAAGGTGTGTCGGAAGAAAGGGTCGAAGTCCACCGTCAAGTGTATTGACTCGGCCACAACAAACTTGAGTGAGGAGGAGGACCCGGATGAAGATGATTTGGTTCTGTGCATAGAGGACCAGGTGCTGGATGTAGCAGGGAAGCGAAGAGATAAGCCCCGCACGGACATGCTCATAGGGGGTGTGAAGGTACATGTGGCCGTCGATTCAGGGTCCCCCTGGACCATCGTGCAAAGATCGATATGGGAAGAGGACTTCGCACCGGTTGTGGGGCCCGACCTAATGCCGCCGGACATCAGACCCATCTCGTATACAGAGAATTCCATCCCCCTGGTGGGGTGCCGGGACTTCGTGTTTGAATTCAGAGGACGGTCGGCCACGTGCACCCTATACGTAGCGGAGAAGGGCCCATCGGTGCTGGGATGGAGAGACGCTGGAGATCTTGGCATCATACTCAATCCAGGAGGAAAAGAGCAGATACTGTTAACGGATGAATGGCCCCTCTCGAAAGATGAAGACTGGAAGGCGGCATACCCCAAGGTCTTTGAGGGCACGGTCGGCAAACTGGACAAATTCGTACATAAAATGGTCCTTAAAGAGGGGGCAGTACCAGTTGTCCATAAGGTTCGGAACATACCTATATCCACGAGTGAAGCGTTGCAACAGGAACTGCTGAAGTTGGAAGAACAGGGCATCATCGAGCCAGTGGACAGTGCGGAATGGCTATCGCCCTTGGTGGTGGTCAAGAAACCGAATGGTAAGGTCCGGCTCTGTGTGGACCTCAGAGAGCTCAACAAAAACCTCATCGGGGAGAAATTTCCGCTCCCCAGGATTGAGGAGATGCTGGCAAGAACGAAAGGTATAACCCACTTTTCCACAATAGACCTCACGTCAGCGTATTACCAAATAGAACTGCATCCGTCAAGTAGGAAGTACACATCCTTCATAACGCCCTTCGGGTGCTACCAATTCCGGAGGATGCCCTTTGGCTTGGCATCCGCCGCGGCCGTTTTCCAGAAGCTAATGCACAGGCTGTTTAAGGACATCTCGGGGGTGCAGTATTTTCAAGATGACATTTTAGTGATGGGCTCCGACAAAGGAGAGCACGATAAGAAGCTGCATCGAGTCCTAGGAGTGTTGCAAGGGAAAGGCTTAACGGCGGAATGGAGCAAGTGTAGAATTGGTACTCATTCAGTGACCTACTTAGGACACGAAATAGGAACACACGGCATCTCGCCGAAGGAACAAAATGTGAAGGCGATAAGGGACGCCAAAGCCCCAGCAACCAAAGAGGAAGTGCGGTCATTCCTTGGAATGGCCGAGTATTACAGCAAGTTTGTCAGACATTTTGCCACTCGAACCTACAGGATGAGACAACTAATCAGAAACAATGCAAAGTTCGAATGGGACGCAGAGGCCCAATCTGAATTCGAGACGATAAAAGACTGTATCAGCCAAGCTATCCCACTGCAAGGGTACGTCCCCACCGGCAAGACCATAGTGATGACAGATGCAAGCGACAAGGGCTTGGGGGCTGTCTTGGCGCAGGAGAGAGAGGATGGATCCAAGGAAACGATCAGTTTTGCGTCCCGTGCGCTGTCCCCGACGGAACAAAGGTACAGCGTGATTGAAAAGGAGATGCTAGCGGTCACGTGGGCCTTGAGCAAGTTTCGGCAGTTTATATGGGGCACAAGATTCAAGCTTCAAACGGATCACAAGCCACTCATCAAAGTGTTGACGTCCTCGGGCCATGACACCGCGACCCCAAGGATCGCCAAAATGACTTTGAAATTGCTGGATTACACCTACGACGTAGAATATCTTCCAGGTACGCAAAACAAGGTGGCTGATTACCTCAGCCGGGCTGCGGCGATGGAGGAAGCGCCGGAGGAGGCCCCGGACAAAGAGGAGATGGTGGCCAGCATGGAGGATCACGAGATGTCGATTAGTGCACAGGAATGGAAGGCAGCCTACGAGCTAGATGAGGAGAAGGTGGAAGTAAGGAGACACTTCACTTTGGGCTGGCCAGACAAAAAGAAGCTCACGGAGGGGGTGCGAAGATTCTATGAGATGAGAGAGGAATTGTCCTTGAGCGATTCGGGAATATTCTTGTACAGAGGAGAACGAATGGTGCCCCCAGTGACACTGATACCCAGGCTGTTGAAGTTACTGCATGAAGGACATTTGGGCATAGTGAAAACCAAGGCGCTGGTCAAGCAGATGTATTGGTGGCCAGGAATGGATGCCCACATTGAAAGACAAGTGCGGGAGTGCGGGCAGTGCCAAGGAGCGGACAAGGTGCTCCGCCCACTCAGACCTGCATTGGGGAAGTTTGACACCCCGCAAGGCCCCTGGGAAGAGGTGGCAATAGACATTCTGGGGCCCGTCCTAGACAGTAGAGGTGTGAATAAATACATATGTGTGATAATGGACAAGTATTCTAAATGGCCTGAAGTGGACATACAAGAGTCAATGGACACTGACACGATATTGGGATTCCTGACCGCGGTGTTCCTACGAGAGGGTATACCCAAATCCATTCTCAGTGACAATGGACCGCAATTTGTATCGGACAAGTGGGGTCGATATATGAAGAGGAACGGGATTGAGGTGAAACACACAGCCGTTTATCATCCGGCATGCAACGGCCAGGTCGAAAGGTTCAATCGGGTGCTCATGGGCTCCATTCAGGCAGCCATATCACAAGGAAAGGACTGGGAAGTGGAAGTAATGAGCATGCTATGGGCTTACCGGATCACGCCCTCAGTAGTGGGGTACAGTCCGTTCCAAGTGCTAAGAGGACGGCATCCCTTCACCCGGGACAACGTAGCATGGAGGGAGAAGACCATCACCAGCAAGTGGTCCCCAGCGGTGGTGCAGCACAATTTGGAGAAGGCCCAGAAGATCTACGCAGCACACTATGACAAGCGACGCAACACAAAGGAAACCGTGCTGGAAGAAGGGGAATGGGTCAGGGTCAAACTACCCACCCTACAAAAGAAAGGTGAAAGTAAGTTCAGCCGGCCCCTACAAGTTCAGGAGGTACGAGGCAGGGTGGCTCTTCTCAGTGACGGAAAGGTCTGGTCACAAGACCGCATGGCCAGAGTCAATAAAATAATAGTATGGCCCAAATCCGAGGAGGATGAGAGACGGATGGACTTTCAGGAAGCAAGACCCCAATCGGGGCACAGCACAGAAGACCGCGGGGAAGGTGTAAGTGAAGACAATGAAGTGGATGTCCCGGGAGCAGTGCCTACCGACGGAGATGGCACACCGGTGAATGCAGAGCAGAGAGCAGATTTGAGAGAAGTTGGGAGGTCCCAAGGAGAAGTCCGAAGGTCCCCCTACTGGGAGGGGAACAGACCGATGCACAGCATATGGGCCGTGGCCTTATTCAATAAACATTATTGATCAAAAAAGTCTGATTGTTAGATTTCCAAGTGTTTTATTTTTCACGTGGTGAATATTCTTTAGTATTTTTGTTCATCGATATATTATACACCAAAAGCATGTTACTGAGTGATCCATAATTCAGTCATTATGATCCATAACAAAAATTCCCGATGCATTTCGGGCAGACGCCCTTTCTCAAGGGAAATGCTCTACAAAAAGAAACAAATGTGGCCAAAATCAATAATATGGAGGCAATTAAATACTCGACCGAATGACAGCATGTTTAAGCCGGGTTTAAAGTGGCTAGACAGCAAGTGACGATGATTAAAATGAAATGTGACAAAAAATTCACCAGAGGCTTCCAAGAATAATGTAGGTAACCATAGAGGTGCACGCAAGCAAGAAAACGAAAAAAATGGCAGGTAGTTACACGAAACGACTAAATCTTAGCTGAACCCTGGGGCGGGTCAGAACAAACATCAACATGCTCAGCAGCGCTAAAACGTACTTACATGAGGAAGTTAGTAAGGTGCCTCGCGGCGTAACAGCGGTGTGATGATACCGGTGAAGGAGGTTCAAACGTGTGTTTAACTAGTGTGCAAGACATAAAGGAAGGACACAAAACGTGGAATTAGTAAACAGTGAAAAAGGACCCCAAAGGAAGGAAATTGGTCGCCATGTTAGAACGGGTAAAGACACAAATAATAACGAAAATAAGTACAATAATGATTTCAGAGCAATCAACAGTGACAAACATAAAGTTCTTGATGAATTATAAGTAGCACAAAAATTCAATTCGGTCGTTCAGCCCATTTGGCACCATCGTGGAAAGGAAACGGATCCAGAAGTTCTCACGTTTGAGTAGAGTGTTCTTATTGTTGTAGGTAACTGGTACTTGTTCCAAGATCAAAAATTTTAGTTGGGCAACTGTATGTCTGGATTCAGCAAAGTGGGAAGCAACTGTGGATTTAAGATTGTTGGTACGTATATTGCTTTTGTGTTCTAAAATCCGTGTGCGGATTTTTCGTTCTGTATGACCCACATAGCATTTTCCGCATGGACACTTCAATAGGTATATGACATTATTCGAGTTGCAGGTAGCGTTTACTTTCAATTTGATAGGGTGCCCTCTCATCGGGTGACAGATAACATTACCAGAAATGCAATTGTTGCAATTCGAACAGTTGTAGCAAGGTCTCAGTCCTTTGTAGATCCTAGGTGTGTCGTCAAGATTTGGTTTGGATAGGATTTCCTTCAAATTTCTGCCTCTTGTGAATGCGAAAATGGGTGGTTGGTTAAACAAACCCTTAAAATCAGGTTCAAGGGTAAGAATGGACCAGTGTTTACGAATGATGGTTTGAAAGCGGTTGGACGTTTTGGAATATTTGGATACCACCACTAAGCGTTCTGATTGTTCTTTGTGCTTGGGTTGCAATAAGGCGAGCCTATTTTTCTTGTCGGTTCTTGCCATGGCAAGGTCCAATATAGGTGTGGGGTATCCTCGTGCTTTGAGTCTGTCCAGTGTGTGTTTCATCTGTGTTTTGCATTCATTCTCATCAGAGACTATTCGTTTGATCCGTAACAGTTGTGCGTAGGGTAAATTATTCTTGAGGCCAGGACGGTGAAAACTGCTGTAGTGAAGGGTTGAGTTTCTGTCTGTAGGCTTGCGATATACAGTGGTGGACCAGTTGCCTTGACTCCTGTGAATTTCCACGTCTAGATAATGTATAAGATTTTCATTGTGTTCCCATGTGAATTGGATTCTTTGATTGACATGATTCCAAGTTTTCAAAAAGGCATTCAAAGTATCGGTGTTGCCCTCCCATAGGAGGAAAATGTCATCTATGAAGCGTAAGTAAAGACGTCCATGTTTTTGCCAACTGCTCTGAGTCATGATGTAAGATTCCTCAAATTGCTTCATATAAATGTTAGCATAGCAGGGAGCTGCCGAATTTCCCATGGCAGTGCCATTAAGTTGGAGCATCCACTTGTCTTTGATAGAAAAGTAACTGTGGTACAATGTAAAAATAGTCAGTTGCATGAGGAATAGTTTGAAATCCGCATCAAGATCGGATGAGGATAAAACATGTTCAATGGCTTCAATACCTCCATCGTGTGGAATGGAGGTATACAGTGAACAGACGTCCACCGTGCACATGATGAGTTGAGTATTCTTGTACTTGTTCATGATGGATTCAATCTTGAGCAGGAAATCGGTTGTGTCTTTGACATATGATCTGGCAGCTAAGACAAATGGTTGCAAATATTTATCCAAGAAATTGCCGATGTTTTCATGCAGGCTCCCTCTTGTCGACACGATAGGCCGAAAGGGGGGATGAGTAGGGTGCTTGTGCATCTTAGGCAACATGTAGAGAACCGGAGGTCTAGGATTGGATGGTGTTAAATATCTGCGGGTCTTGTCATCAATTGTACCTTGGTCAAATGCAGTCTTAATGATGAGTGTAAGTTCTTGTGAGTACTCCTTGGTTGGATCTCCTGGTAGAGAATCATAGGTATTTCTGTCATTGATATGAGTGTCAACTTGTTGGTCATAAAAAGTGGTGTCCATAACGACCAGGGCACCGCCTTTATCTGCGTTCGACAAGTAATGGACGGGTCATCAGCCAATTTCTGGAGGATGTTTCTTTCCTTTCGGGTTAAGTTCCCACGTTTTGTGTTGGATTGAAAGGGCAAGTTCAAGATTTCCTGCTTGATCAGATTTTCAAAAGCATCAATGATCTTGTGACTCTGTGGTGGCATAAATGTACTGTGAGGTCTCAGACCTCGGAGCATGTCTTCTTCCTGTGTGGAAACAGGGTTGATGTTGGTGAAAAAATGTCTCAAACGTATGTTACGGGTCAATTTAAAAGCACTGACTTCCAGTTCCAAAGAGTTGATCGTAGTGGTTGGAATGAAGGATTGACCCTTTTGTAACGTGTTGATTTCATCTCTGGTGAGTACGGTGGAAGATATGTTAGTAACCAGATTATCTTGAGTGTTTACCGCTTGCCCTTGGTTTTCTTTTTGATTTGTGGAGGTGACTTTCCTGTTTCCTCTGCGGGTTTTTCCCCCCCTGGATCTTTCTGTTGGTCTGGACCCGACTCTAAAAAATGAACCGAGGAGTCTGTGGATGTACTCGGTGTTTGTGACCCAACATCTGGTGTCGTGCGAGTTGGTCTGGCTCTGCTGTCATCATCTGAGGATGATGTCTCAGTGGCTGAGGCAGGGTTGTAAGGTTTGTTAGAGCGTCGGCGGGCATACACCTCTGCCCAGGTGTATACCTCGCCGAGCTTATAGTCTATGGTATCCCTCTTAAACTTCCGCAGTTTTCTCTCTTGGGTTTCTCGAGTGTGTTTTTCAAGTTGAATTTTGATGTCGTCCAACATTTTGTTCAGGTCTTCTGCTGATAGGGAATCGGTCAGTTCCTTTTTGATGTTGGTGATTTCCGTTGACAGTTCATCCAAAGATTTGGCTAGTTCCTCGACGATCAACAGGATCAAGTCGAGGGAACATTTATTTAATATCGCGTACCAGCGTTCCACAAATTTAACATTGTTTTTGCATAAAAGGGGCTTGAGTGGGACACGGAGGCCCCGAGGAATCCGTTGTACACTGTGGTACCGGATTAGGGTACTTGCATGTAATTTCTGGTTTGTTTCCTTTTTTAAGAGGTAGAGCAATTGTTTGAGATTGCTTTCAGCGCTGCGGGTGTTGCCAGCAGTGGAAATTTCTTCCTGAATTAAATTGTAAATTATGTTTGCATCATCAATGGTATAGGCGAAGGTGGACGCTTTTTGGTCAGTCATCCCTGAAACTGTATCAAAGTTCATTTTGAAAGCGCGTGCTGAGGTCCGTGGACAGAGTAAGTAGAAAATCTAGATTGAGTGGGCACTCGCACAGCGTGGGTAAACACAAATTGATGCGATTGTGATGGATTGTAGCGTGCAATCGGATAAACACCGTCTGACCAAACAGTGAGAGCACGATGGCTGAGAAGTCCGAAGGTCCCCCTACTGGGAGGGGAACAGACCGATGCACAGCATATGGGCCGTGGCCTTATTCAATAAACATTATTGATCAAAAAAGTCTGATTGTTAGATTTCCAAGTGTTTTATTTTTCACGTGGTGAATATTCTTTAGTATTTTTGTTCATCGATATATTATACACCAAAAGCATGTTACTGAGTGATCCATAATTCAGTCATTATGATCCATAACAAAAATTCCCGATGCATTTCGGGCAGACGCCCTTTCTCAAGGGAAATGCTCTACAAAAAGAAACAAATGTGGCCAAAATCAATAATATGGAGGCAATTAAATACTCGACCGAATGACAGCATGTTTAAGCCGGGTTTAAAGTGGCTAGACAGCAAGTGACGATGATTAAAATGAAATGTGACAAAAAATTCACCAGAGACTTCCAAGAATAATGTAGGTAACCATAGAGGTGCACGCAAGCAAGAAAACGAAAAAAATGGCACTTCCCACTTTGCTGAATCCAGACATACAGTTGCCCAACTAAAATTTTTGATCTTGGAACAAGTACCAGTTACCTACAACAATAAGAACACTCTACTCAAACGTGAGAACTTCTGGATCCGTTTCCTTTCCACTATGGTGCCAAATGGGCTGAACGACCGAATTGAATTTTTGTGCTACTTATAATTCATCAAGAACTTTATGTTTGTCACTGTTGATTGCTCTGAATTCATTATTGTACTTATTTTCGTTATTATTTGTGTCTTTACCCGTTCTAACATGGCGACCAATTTCCTTCCTTTGGGGTCCTTTTTCACTGTTTACTAATTCCACGTTTTGTGTCCTTCCTTTATGTCTTGCACACTAGTTAAACACACGTTTGAACCTCCTTCACCGGTATCATCACACCGCTGTTACGCCGCGAGGCACCTTACTAACTTCCTCATGTAAGTACGTTTTAGCACTGCTGAGCATGTTGATGTTTGTTCTGACCCGCCCCAGGGTTCAGCTAAGATTTAGTCGTTTCGTGTAACTACCTGCCATTTTTTTCGTTTTCTTGCTTGCGTGCACCTTTATGGTTACCTACATTATTCTTGGAAGTCTCTGGTGAATTTTTTGTCACATTTCATTTTAATCATCGTCACTTGCTGTCTAGCCACTTTAAACCCGGCTTAAACATGCTGTCATTCGGTCGAGTATTTAATTGCCTCCATATTATTGATTTTGGCCACATTTGTTTCTTTTTGTAGAGCATTTCCCTTGAGAAAGGGCGTCTGCCCGAAATGCATCGGGAATTTTTGTTATGGATCATAATGACTGAATTATGGATCACTCAGTAACATGCTTTTGGTGTATAATATATCGATGAACAAAAATACTAAAGAATATTCACCACGTGAAAAATAAAACACTTGGAAATCTAACAATCAGACTTTTTTGATCAATAATGTTTATTGAATAAGGCCACGGCCCATATGCTGTGCATCGGTCTGTTCCCCTCCCAGTAGGGGGACCTTCGGACTTCTCAGCCATCGTGCTCTCACTGTTTGGTCAGACGGTGTTTATCCGATTGCACGCTACAATCCATCACAATCGCATCAATTTGTGTTTACCCACGCTGTGCGAGTGCCCACTCAATCTAGAGGTCCCAAGGAGAGACAGAAGGGGGAGAGAACATGCCGGTAAGACACACCCGCAGCGGAAGGGCAGTCACTGTGCCCTCTCGTTATAGAGACTTTGTGATGGATGGACACTAGCTTTTGGTGCCACCTCCCGAGGCGCCCCACATAGACTCATACCCACTGATGGGGGACACTCTACCTTCTGGGAGGAAAGTTATGTTGTTTAAATAAAAGGGGGGAGATATGTGGTATGCGCTCTAGTCTTTGACGTGTACCTGCTGGGGGGAAGCAAGGAACATTACAGATCGCAAATGCCCTAGAGACGCCTTCTGTTCTCCTGAAACAGATCTCTGAGGCTCAGCTGGGAACCCGCACGCCCACGGCCCACCTGCAACGCACTGATTGCTCTGACTGCACCCCTGACTCGCCTCCTGCTCCTTGCATGTCTTGCTTGGGGATAAGCCAAGAGGGGGCAGCAAAGACTGACTAAGACATGTGTGTCCTCCACACCCTGCTCCCAGCCCTGAACTGTCCTGTAGCAATAACCCGGGCTCTTTTAGTTCCTTCATGGCCATGCTAACACGAGTGTTACTTGACAATACACACGCACGCAGTGACGCACGCATAACACGCGAGCGCGTGACAGGAAACCACCAAAGACACAACCGGTTGCCTTACCCAGACACTTGAGCCTATTTCGGACAGTAACACAATCGAGAAACACAACCTATTCGCAGGACTGCTGTGGTTTGACCCTCTAACCAAATCTTCCCCATTGGTGCAGCAGGTCCAGCGGCACCGGGCCTACCGAATCTTCGTTATTGCTGTATTTTACCATTCACACAGCAGCTGGGGGAGGGGAGGGGCAGGGCGGGGCGTTGACTGTCCCCATCCTTTTCTATCAAGCTCAGCTACACGAAATACCACACCGAATGACCACAGTCCGCAGACTGGTAGTATAGGGTGTCGGACTGCCTTTCCTCACATGGCCACCCTTGTCGGTTAGCGCCCCGAAGCCAGACAAAAGATGGCAGCTCCTCTTATAGGCAAGGTGCCAATGTTGTCTCCACATATTTGCCCTTCAAGCCTAGCTGACAATCTCCTCTCACACAGCCAGCCCTCATGGGGCAAAGCTGGAGCTACCCTGCTACACTATTAGTTAACAAGCACGAGTAAAGTCAAAATCCAATAGTTCTAGCTGTAATTTGCAAATATATGCAAATGTAGGAATACACAATTGCGCACAATGTGTGCCATGGCTCTCACTGTATAATCTACCTCTTTCTGCCCCTCTTGTCTCTGCTTGATATTTTTATTTACCAAGCTTGTGGTGCTATAAGACACCAGAAACGCACGTTTATGAAATAAAGATGACCAGAACCTCAGTCTGGAGGACTAAAAAAACAAGGCACGGGCATTGGGGCACAGAATGCCAGATGTGGCATACATACAATGCACAATTGTGCATGTCAGTGTTTGCAGCCATTGCCCCATGAAACCCAGACATATTGTTGTTGGCAGTGCTTACCGTCAATGTGTTTGTGGTTTTTACTAAGTATGGGCGGAAAATCCGTTCCGCTCGCGGATTTTGCGGATTTTCGGGAAATTCGCAATCCGCGAGATTCGCGAATCTCCCGCAAAATCCGCAAATCCGCGAGCAGCGGATTTTGCTCGCACTGCTCGCACTGTTCGCGTGAGTTCGCGCCCCGCGAATAAGTGCAAAATTGCAGAAATACGCTCTTAGCAAAACTGAAAGTAACTACTTACCAGGTTCAAAAGTTCAGGCTCATCATTAGTAGCCATTTCCTGTAGTGCTTCCTGAGGGGCCCCTCCAGAGTTCAGTTGCCAGTTGAAACTATTATGTGACCCTGCTCTGAACCTCAGAATAGTTACACATATGCCACAAAGGTCCTGAATTACAGCTAAGGGAGACAAGCAGGAGCCAGGCTGGAAGTTAAAATCCATTAATCAGCCCCTAATTCATTATTGTCAGTTGGGGCAGGGCAGGTGTTGTAACTAATTTTGCAACAATGAAAGCACTTAGCAAGTGCAAAAGATCACTAATCAGGGCGCACTAAGGAAGCAGGTGCCAGCTAAAAAAATATTCTGTGACACATTAATCAGCCCCAAATTAATTCAGGTCACTTGAGGCAGGGAAGGTGTGCTTTGCTTTGCCGAAAATAATGTACACTGGACAACCATAGGGTGTGGTGATGAAACAGAGGGTGGCATGGGTGGGCCAGAGGGTGGCATGAGTAGTCAGAGAGTGGCAGTGGTGACAGAGAGTGGCAGTGATGAAGAAGAGTGTCCCAAACAGGCTGGACACGTAGAAACAACAAGTTCGCAAAACTTGCGACCCGACAGGTAAGTTCGCAAATTGCGAAATTGTAAAAACCCTCGCGAACTGGCAGAAACACGGGCGAACACAAAAAAAAAAAATTCGCGGATTTTGCGGATTGCGAATCCGCAAATCCGCAAAATTCGCGAACGCGAGATCTGCAAAATTCGCCCATGCTTAGTTTTTACATGCATTGTTTTTGTTATGATGAGCATGTATTAGAGTCAGGTAAAGGTAACAAGAATTTGTCAGCATTTTGGAGACCCTAGGTGACGGTCAAGAAATAACCTAAATAAAGAGAAACGGGGAGGGGAAATGGAGAGAACGGAAGTTGAATAAGAAGGCCCTGCTGATTAAATGTACAAGGGGACACAAACTGCATGCTTAAATGTACTAACCGTATACACATGTACACTTAGGGAGTATGCAGTGGGGGGGTGCTTCTGTTGCTCCATACCGGTCATCACGGTGGACACTGGTCAGTTCTAGGGCAAAAGAGCGGCCAAATCGTCTTCGCAACCCAGTCATCACTTGTGGCCCCAAAACTTTAGTTGCCCAGTGGAGCATCACTCATTCCACTCCCAAACCCCTGAACATACGCAGGTACCTGGGCGGTACAGTAGGCTGTGACTCCCACCAACAATCAGGGCCAGAGGTGTTCAAATCTGCTGCTACATGCGTGCTCCCTCCCATGAGAGACCACTTATGGTGGCACATCTGTTGTTACATGCACGCTCCCATAAGAGACCACTCATGGTGGAAAATCTGCTGCTACACGCGCGCTCCCATGAGAGACCACTTATGGTGGCACATCTGTTGTTACATGCACGCTCCCATGAGAGACCACATATGGTGTACATCTGCTGCCACATGTGAGCTCCCATGAGAGACCACTTATGGTGGAACATCTGCTGCTACACATGCGTTCCCATGAGAGACCACTTATGGTGTAACATGTGCTGCTACACGTGCGCTCCCATGAGAGACCACTTATGGTGGAAAATCTGCTGCTACACGCACGCTCCTATGAGTGCCCACTTATGGTGGCACATAGGCTGCTAAATACCTATTCCATGAGAGATCACTTATGGTGCACATCTTCTGCTACATGCGCACTCCCATGAACGACCAGTTATTGTGGCACATCTGCTGCTACTTGCGCGCTCCCATGAGAGACCACTTATGGGGGCACTTCGGCTGCTAAATACCTATTCCCATGAGAGACCACTTATGGTGGCACATCTTCTGTTACATGCGTGCTCCCATGAACGACCAGTTATGGTGGCACATCTGCTGCTACATGCGCGCTGCCATGAGAGACCACTTATGGTGGCACATCTGCTGCTACATGCGCGCTCCCATGGGAGACCACTTATGGTGGCACATCTGCTGCTACATGCGCGCTCCCATGAGAGACCACTTATGGTGGCACATCTGCTGCTACATGCGCGCTCCCATGAGAAACCACATATGGTGTACATCTGCTGTCACACATGTGTTCCCATGAGAGACCACTTATGGTGTAACATCTGCTGCTACACATGCGCTCCCATGAACGGCCAGTTATTGTGGTTCATCTGCTGCTACATGCACGCTCCCATGAGAGGCCACTAATGATAGCACATCTGCTGCTACATGCGTGCTCCCAAGAGAGACCACTTATTGTGGAACATCTGCTGCTACATGAGTGCTCTCTAGAGAGACCACTTATGGTGGCACATCTGCAGCTACATGCACGCTCCCATGAGAGACCACTTATGGTGGCAAATCTGCTGCTACATGCACGCTCCTATGAAACACCACTCATGGTGGCACATCTGCTGCTACATGCGCACTCCCATGAGAGACCACATATGGTGTACATCTGCTGCCACATGTGAGCTCCCATGAGAGACCACTTATGGTGGAACATCTGCTGCTACACATGCGTTCCCATGAGAGACCACTTATGGTGTAACATGTGCTGCTACGCGTGCGCTCCCATGAGAGACCACTTATGGTGGCACATCTGCTGCTACATGCACGCTCCTATGAGTGACCACTTATGGTGGCACATCTGCTGCTACATGCGCACTCTCATGAGAGACCACATATTGTGTACATATGCTGCTACACGTGCGCTCCCATGAGAGACCACTTATGGTGGAACATCTGCTGCAGCACGTGTGTTCCCATGAGAGACCACTTATGGTGTAACATCTGCTGCTACACGTGCGCTCCCATGAGAGACCACTTATGGTGGCACATCTGCTGCTACATGCACGCTCCTATGAGTGACCACATATGGTGGCACATCTGCTGCTACATGCGCACTCCCATGAGAGACCACATGTTGTGTACATCTGCTGCCACACGTGCGCTCCCATGAGAGACCACTTATGGTGGAACATCTGCTGCTACACATGCGTTCCCATGAGAGACTACTTATGGTGTAACATGTGCTGCTACACGTGCGCTCCCATGAGAGACCACTTATGGTGGAAAATCTGCTGCTACACGCACGCTCCTATGAGTGCCCACTTATGGTGGCACATAGGCTGCTAAATACCTATTCCATGAGAGATCACTTATGGTGCACATCTTCTGCTACATGCGCACTCCCATGAACGACCAGTTATTGTGGCACATCTGCTGCTACTTGCGCGCTCCCATGAGAGACCACTTATGGTGGCACTTCGGCTGCTAAATACCTATTCCCATGAGAGACCACTTATGGTGGCACATCTTCTGTTACATGCGTGCTCCCATGAACGACCAGTTATGGTGGCACATCTGCTGCTACATACGCGCTGCCATGAGAGACCACTTATGGTGGCACATCTGCTGCTACATGCGCGCTCCCATGGGAGACCACTTATGGTGGCACATCTGCTGCTACATGCGCGCTCCCATGAGAGACCACTTATGGTGGCACATCTGCTGCTACATTGCGCGCTCCCATGAAAAACCACATATGGTGTACATCTGCTGTCACACATGTGTTCCCATGAGAGACCACTTATGGTGTAACATCTGCTGCTACACATGCGCTCCCATGAACGGCCAGTTATTGTGGTTCATCTGCTGCTACATGCACGCTCCCATGAGAGGCCACTAATGATAGCACATCTGCTGCTACATGCGTGCTCCCAAGAGAGACCACTTATTGTGGAACATCTGCTGCTACATGAGTGCTCTCTAGAGAGACCACTTATGGTGGCACATCTGCAGCTACATGCACGCTCCCATGAGAGACCACTTATGGTGGCAAATCTGCTGCTACATGCACGCTCCTATGAAACACCACTCATGGTGGCACATCTGCTGCTACATGCGCACTCCCATGAGAGACCACATATGGTGTACATCTGCTGCCACATGTGAGCTCCCATGAGAGACCACTTATGGTGGAACATCTGCTGCTACACATGCGTTCCCATGAGAGACCACTTATGGTGTAACATGTGCTGCTACACCTGCGCTCCCATGAGAGACCACTTATGGTGGCACATCTGCTGCTACATGCACGCTCCTATGAGTGACCACTTATGGTGGCACATCTGCTGCTACATGCGCACTCTCATGAGAGACCACATATTGTGTACATATGCTGCTACACGTGCGCTCCCATGAGAGACCACTTATGGTGGAACATCTGCTGCAGCACGTGTGTTCCCATGAGAGACCACTTATGGTGTAACATCTGCTGCTACACGTGCGCTCCCATGAGAGACCACTTATGGTGGCACATCTGCTGCTACATGCACGCTCCTATGAGTGACCACATATGGTGGCACATCTGCTGCTACATGCGCACTCCCATGAGAGACCACATGTTGTGTTTATCTGCTGCCACACGTGCGCTCCCATGAGAGACCACTTATGGTGGAACATCTGCTGCTACACATGCGTTCCCATGAGAGACCACTTATGGTGTAACATGTGCTGCTACACGTGCGCTCCCATGAGAGACCACTTATGGTGGAAAATCTGCTGCTACACGCACGCTCCTATGAGTGCCCACTTATGGTGGCACATCTGCTGCTACATGCACGCTCCTATGAGTGACCACTTATGGTGGCACATCTGCTGCTACATGCGCACTCCCATGAGAGACCACATGTTGTGTACATCTGCTGCCACACGTGCGCTCCCATGAGAGACCACTTATGGTGGAACATCTGCTGCTGCACGTGCGTTCCCATGAGAGACCACTTATGGTGTAACATCTGCTGATGCACGTGCGTTCCCATGAGAGACCACTTATGGTGTTACATCTTCTGCTACATGTGTGCTCCCCTAAACGACCAGTTATTGTGGTTCATCTGCTGCTACTTGCGCGCTGCCATGAGAGACCACTTATGGTGGCACATCTGCTGCTACATGCGCGCTCCCATGAGAGACCACTTATGGTGGCACATCTGCTGCTATATGCGCGCTCCCATGAGAGACCACTTATGGTGGCACATCTGCTGCTACATTCGTGCTCCCAGGAGAGACCACTTATTGTGGCACATCTGCTGCTACATGAGTGCTCCCAAGAGAGACCACTTATGGTGGCACATCTGCAGCTGCATGCACGCTCCCATGAGAGACCACTTATGGTGGCACATCTGCTGCTACATGCGCACTCTCATGAGAGACCACATATTGTGTACATATGCTGCTACACGTGCGCTCCCATGAGAGACCACTTATGGTGGAACATCTGCTGCTGAACGTGTGTTCCCATGAGAGACCACTTATAGTGTAACATCTGCTGCTACACGTGCGCTCCCATGAGAGACCACTTATGGTGGCACATCTGCTGCTACAAGCACGCTCCTATGAGTTACCACGTATGGTGGCACATCTTCTGCTACATGCGCACTCTCATGAGAGACCACATATTGTGTACATATGCTGCTACACGTGCGCTCCCATGAGAGACCGCTTATGGTGGAACATCTGCTGCTGCACGTGTGTTCCCATGACAGACCACTTATGGTGTAACATCTGCTGCTACACGTGCGCTCCCATGAGAGACCACTTATGGTGGCACATCTGCTGCTACATGCACGCTCCTATGAGAGACCACTTATGGTGGCACATCTGCTGCTACATGCACGCTCCTATGAGAGACCACTTATGGTGGCACATCTGCTGCTACATGCACGCTCCCATGAGAGACCACTTATGGTGGCACATCTGCTGCTACATGCACGCTCCTATGAGAGACCACTCATGGTGGCACATCTGCTGCTACATGCGCACTCCCATGAGAGACCACATATGGTGGCAAATCTGCTGCTACATGCACGCTCCTATGAGTGACCACTTATGGTGGCACATCTGCTCCTACATGCAGGCTCCTATGAGAGACCACTTATGGTTGCACATCTGCTGCTACATGCACGCTCCTATGAGAGACCACTTATGGTGGCACATCTGCTGCTACATGCGCACTCCCATGAAAGACCACATATGGTGGCAAATCCGCTGCTACATGCACGCTCCTATGAGTGACCACTTATGGCGGCACATCTGCTGCTACATGCGCACTCTCATGAGAGACCACATATTGTGTACATATGCTGCTACACGTGCGCTCCCATGAGAGACCACTTATGGTGGAACATCTGCTGCTGCACGTGTGTTCCCATGAGAGACCACTTATGGTGTAACATCTGCTGATCCACGTGCGCTCCCATGAGAGACTACTTATGGTGGCACATCTGCTGCTACATGCACGCTCCTATGAGTGACCACTTATGGTGGCACATCTGCTGCTACATGCGCACTCTCATGAGAGACCACATATTGTGTACATATGCTGCTACACGTGCGCTCCAATGAGAGACCACTTATGGTGGAACATCTGCTGCTGCACGTGTGTTCCCATGAGAGACCACTTATGGTGTAACATCTGCTGATGCACGTGCGTTCCCATGAGAGACCACTTATGGTGTTACATCTGCTGCTACACGTGCGCTCCCATGAACGACCAGTTATTGTGGTTCATCAGCTGCTACATGCACGCTCCCATGAGAGACCACTAATGATAGCACATCTGCTGCTACATTCGTGCTCCCAAGAGAGACCACTTATGGTGGCACATCTGCAGCTGCATGCACGCTCCCATGAGAGACCACTTATGGTTGCACATCTGCTGCTACATGCACGCTCGCATGAGTGACCACTTATGGTGGCACATCTGCTGCTACATGCGCACTTCAATGAGAGACCACATATGGTGTACATCTGCTGCCACACGTGCGCTCCCATGAGAGACTACGGTGGAACATCTGCTGCTACACGTGCGTTCCCATGAGAGACCACTTATGGTGGCTGACATCTGTTGTTAAATGCGCGCTCCCATGAGAGACCACTTATGGTGGAACATCTGCTGCTACGCGTGCGCTCCCATGAGAGACCACTTATGGTGGCACATCTGCTGCTACATGCGCGCTCCCATAAGAGACTACTTATGGTGGTACATCTGCTGCCACATGCGCGCTTCCATGAGAGACCACTTCTTGTGGCGTCCCCTTCACCCCCCTAGGTTTCGTACCTGCATCTAACCTGACATGAAAGTCTCTTTGGTTTTAGCTTTGATGGGTATAAGATCATTTGAAAAATGTGTAGGCTGTTGATCTTGAGGAGCAGTTCCAGGATGGAACAGCCACAATAGGCAGCTCTGGTGTACCATCCAATACAGATAGAAAATGTGGTTATAAGATGTTACATTAGGCATAGGAAGTCTTCATTAATATGGCCTCAACTTTGATTGTGAGTAGGCTGAGATGCAAAACCTTATAAACAATATCAGCATGAATATGGAAAATGTTTATCTGCAAAATAACATTTAGAGGCGATATCACTTTCAGTTGCAAAATCAGTTAGGTCCTGATTATGAGTGAGCCAGTAAATTACAAATCAAGATTTGGAGTTTGTTGTATTTAACGCATTATCGGATGCGTTAATTACCTCAGCTGTCGTTAACAGGGAAAATTGTACCGTATTTACCGAACCATGTGCATTTTGGTGCTTCAAACACCAAAAATACGCATGTTATCCCCAAAAACTCATGATACATGGTATTTATCGCACACAATGAATACTGTACCCTATGGTAACGTTGTTTATCATGTGCAATAAATTATGCCTACAATCATAATCAGGTCTTAGTTTCCAACCCACAATAAAAGTATGGAAACAGTTTTAGAAGCAAAAATCACATTGAAGAGTGTAATGCACTGCATTACAAAATCACCTGCAGTGCAACACTTGGAGTATGAAACATGTTGTTAGAAATTGGGTCTCCAGTTAGCAAAGGTTTGCACCCTGTCCAAGTAGGGACCACAATCCTAGTCAGGGTAAGCCAGATACACACTTTATATTAACCTGTGCTCACCCTCTGGTAGCTTGGCACAGAGCAGAGAGGCTTAGCTTAAGAGGCTACGTGTAAAGTATTTGCGCACACACACGTGTAAAACAATAGAAACACCGCAAAAAGACTCCACACAGATTTAGAGAAATAGAGAATATTTATCTGAGTAAAACAAGACCAAAATAACAATAATCCAATCAGTAGAAGTTGAGATACAAGTCTTTTAGGAATAAAGGCAAAAACAGTGCTTAGAAGTCAATGGCACTAAAAGTCTACTTTATGACGCAAGGTACTGGGGTGAATTCAAAGTTCAAGCCGACTGCGATGGAGGGCAGGCTGGCTACGAGATTGATGCAGGTCTCGCTGGTACCTTGGTTGGAGCAAAGTGTCGAGGTCGAGAGCATGATGCGTCTGTTCCGATTGAAGCAGTGGATTATCTCGTTGTCATCTAGCTCCGTAGAAATGCAGGCAATGTGTCATCACCGAGCCACGCAGAACGTTGTAGGGCTGCACAGGCTGTAGAACTGCTATCATCAAACAGCCTCTGCATTGGCATCGAAGGGCGATGTGTTGGTTCCAATCGAGGTAAAGGTGACAAAGCATCGGTTTGTAGCAAAACATTGGCAGAACCCACTTCTGAGGCCAAGGACTGGGGAGGGACGTGCGGCAAGGGTAGAACTGACAGATGGTAGAGTCCAGCAGCACCAGGAGAATTGCAGGAAGTCTTTTGTGTCCCTGAAACTTCAGTAAACAGGACGCAAGCCCTTGGAGTCACTCTGGATTAAAGTGAGATGGGTCTAGTCCTTCTACTCATCAGGGCAGAGATCAGAAGGCAGCAGGGCAGCTCAGCAAAGCAGAGAAGCAGTTCCTCAGAAAAGCCAGACAGGGCTAAGTGAAAATCCTTACAGCACAGCAGTCCTTACTCCAGCAGAGTTCTTCCCAGGTCCAATAGCGTACTAAATAAGTGCGGGTCAGAGTCCCAGTACTTATCCCTAAATGTGCTTTTGAAATGGAGGGGGTGACTTCAAAGCAGCTCCTTTAAGTGCACAGGTCCCCTTTCATCCCAACCCTGTCTGCCAGGCTCTCTGTGGTGGGTAATCATTCCTTTGTGTGGGGACAGGACATAGGCAATGTCAGCTCCCTTTTCCCTCCTTCCTAATTTTTCTAAAGAGTTTTATATAGCATGAACTAGACTCGCAACATCATGTATCAGAGCGCTTTACTTGAGCACCAGTTTTGTTACAGATGAGCACATTCATTTTTGGTAGGCATGGGGAGATTAAGTGATTTGCCCAGAATCACAGGATGTTAAGCGTTGTTGCCGAGACTCGAACCCGGTTCCCCAGGTCTGAGGTCAAGAGCTCTAGACGTTAGGCTATATCCTCTCCTGCCCAGGAAATCTATCAGAGTCATCTGTCACACCCACCCTTCCCATATATGAGGCTGTCCGGAGGAAATGCACAAAGTGTAGCTCTCACCCAGCCTAAACGTGTATTGTAGACAAGATGAAGGCATACAGAGCAAAGTTAAGAACAGAGAAATGACCACTTTCTAAAAGTGGCTTTTCTGAAATTGTAATGTTAAATCCAACTTCATGAATACAGAGAATTTATAACCACCATTTTAAAGTTATGAAACATGATGCAGCTACTCCTTTCTAAATAGGAATTACAGCTCAAAAGTGTTTTAAGGATTTCCAATGCTAGCCTATAAAAGATGTAGGGCTGAGAACAGTGAAAAACAAATGTAGCTGTTTGTCACCACCAGGACATTTCAAACTTAAAAGTACATGTCCTCCCTTTTAGTTATACAGCACTCTGCCTACAGGGCTCCCTACGGCCTACCTTAGGGGTGACCTATTTGTATGAAAGGGGAGTTTAAGGCTTGGCATGTGGTTTTAAATGCCAAGCCGAAGTGGCAGTAAACTGCGCTCACAGGCCAATCAATGGCAAGCCAGAGACAAGTTTTAAAAGCTACTTGTGTGGGTGACATAACCAGTGCTTCAGGCTTACTAGAAGCATTTAGATTACAGGCCCTGTAAATATGGCATACAACTTTTCCAGGGACTTACAGGTTAAATAAATATGCCAATCAGGAAACACTATTACCATATTTTAGGGGAGAAGCACGTGCACCCCTCACCTGCACCCTAGTGTCACACCATGCCCCAACAAGCCCCAGCTTTGTACCGGCCAGCCTGACTCAACAATGGTGGCGGTTGAGGAACCAGCCAGTGAGATGTGGGAGGCGAGAGTGGCGAGGAGCGCCACGAGATCCGTGACAAACGTGGTGTCAGCGAGGAGACTACCACACTGATGTCACACTGCTACCACGATCTGCCTGAAATTTGCAGTGCCTTAATGTGAGGTGCCCACCCGACGACAACAACCCACCATGCCATGGCGCCTGTGGTCTTTCTTCTCATCTCCCACCTGGGCAACATGCTGCTGGTGGGTGACGGGCAGCCGTACCACACCACCGCCTTCTCTCCTGGACTTCTTTACTTTTTGTTTTGTCCTGGCCGCCATTTTGCTGCTGATTTCGGACACTTTTCTATGGACTCTGACCCTCCATCCTTTCCTGCGTCCTTTATCCCTTTTCCCAGTTGATGATCCTCAAATGTTTCTTGCCTTTTCTGCTTTGCCTTTTCTCCATACCCTTGCATCCCTCCCACCCTCCCTTTGTGCTGTGACTGCATCCCTCCTCCGACCCCACTTATGGAACTCTGCTTTTCTGTATATAGAGATAACTCTAATCACTAGTATATACAGTAGACCGCTGTGCTCTTTACCATTCCTATGTGACTCTTAGAGTATATCCAGTCATATCCCTTCCCTATGTATATGGAGATAACTCTAATCACTAGTATATGCAGTAGACCGGTGTGCTCTCTACCATTCCTATGTGACTCTTAGAGTATATCCATTTGTATCCCTTCCCTATGTATATAGAGATAACTTTAATCACTAGTATATGCAGTAGACCTTTGTACTGTCTGCCATTCCTATGTGACTCTTAGAGTATATCCAGTCATATCCCTTCCCTATGTATATAGAGATAACTTTAATCACTAGTATATGCAGTAGACTGTTTTACTATCTACCATTCCTATGTGACTCTTGGAGTTTATCCATTTGTATCTCCTTGTGTGACTTTACATCTTGTACATTTGCAATTTTTTTCTGTTTGTATCCTTTATGTAACGCATGTAATCCTAAGTCCTTATGTTTTTCAACTGGTCCTTATGTAAAGCGCTCTGACACCTTCCGGTAAAGTTCGCGCTATATAAAACCGCATAAATAAATAATTAAATAAATAAATACATAAATGCACTTTAGCACTGATCAGCAGTGGAAAAGTGCTCAGAGTCCTAAAGCCAACTAAAAGAAAAGTGGAGGTAAGCAGGCAAAAGGTTGGAGGAGACCATTCTACGGTTGACAGGTCTAACACATGTGTATAGGTTTTACATGCAAAAGCAACAATTAATTGCAAACTCACCTTCAATTAAGCATCAGCAGAGGTGTGGAAACCCTTTTAGTTGCAAAGTCACATGTGGATCTAGTATCACATTCGTGTTTAAAATCACATTTATGGGCAATTTTACCATGAGAGTGGAGACACATATAGATGCAAAATCCCACTTCGGAATAAAAAACACAGTTAGGTGAATAAACATCGTTAGGTGCAAAATCACTCTTGGTGCATAGTCATCAGGTGTAGAATATCAGTTATGTGAACAATTGGTGGAGTGTGGAAACACTTTCAGGTGCATGAATGATATTTAAGTGCAGAATCACATTAAGAGAAAAAATCACCAGAAGTGTGAAGACTCTGGGTGTGTGAAACCCACGTAATTTCCTAAAGTTCGAGTACGCAAACGTACCTCTAAATTATGCGTAATTCTGCTAATTACACCAAAGGCATCTTACACTCAATAAATTACTCAAACGCTTGGTTCAGGTAAATATTCAACTTTAACATTTTATTTCATTTTCATTTCCGGTTGCTTGCATTCAAAACACTGCCATTTGCATTTAGATTTCTAGTTGTGCACAAAAATTACCTGACTGGAAATGTACCTAAAAAGTTTGTTCACATCCTACACTAATAGAATTGCCATTTGCATTCAGATTTGTTATTTTGCACTAAAGAATTACCCAAACGGTCAGCTTGGTAAAAAAAATCTACCTGAAACACAGCTTGTGTTCTAAAGTTATCAAGTACGGTACATCTCACATTATAATTTCTCCCTGAAATGATGCAATGTGGCATACTGGTGTAATTGAGCAAATCACGCTTAAATACCGTTACGTGAAATTACGCCAGTGTAATAACATTTTTGCCCAGGCCCAGTTTAGACATGTATAGGAGGAAGATCCCTTTTAGGTGCATCAAAGTTAGGTGCACAAACATACTTAGATGCCCAATCACCCTTGATGCAAAGTCAGCAGATGTGTACACAATGGGGTTCACACATTTGGTTGACAACACAATAAGGTGTAAATTAGTCATTGGCACCCCATTAGCATGCGCGTGAATAATGTATATGAGCATAAGTCGCTTTTAGCTTTAAATTAACTTTCCGGTGCAAAAACACATTTGGGTACAAAATCGCCCTTGGTGCAAAGAGAGAACCATTATGGTATTGCAATTTTGAGCAAAATCCGATTAGATGCAAAATTCCAAAGGTGAAAGCATTAGGAGTGTGTAAGTAAAAATCATATTTGGGAGGGAAACTACATTCAGGTTTTATCATCAAATTTAGTTACACAAATTGCCAGTGGTGCAGCATCAACAGAGCATGCAAACAAATTTAGGAGCACAAATGCACCTCAATGGCACTGCATGGACACTTTCCTTCACCATCCATGCACTGAAATAGGAGGCGCTATTTAGGCAGATGGGCTAACACACAAAATAGCCAGTAGCTAATGCTGAGACTGAAACCATCCTCTGGCATGATCCAAAAGGTAAGAGGCGCTTTCTTCAAACAATGGCTGACTCTAATGGGGAATGGATGACCAGATGCTACTGTGTGTGTGTGTGTGTGTGTGTGTGTGTGTGTGTGTGTGTTTGTGTGTCATGACATGCGTCCTGGCAGACACCTTGTACTGTCTGTAGTTAGACTGCCTGTAGTTACACTTTGAAAGGGGATTGAAGGTAAGCAAACATTGACTACAGAAAAAAGCCCAACATTTGCATGGAAACCTATACTAAAGCAAATGCCACAACATGTACCTTACATATTCTGTATTCTGAAAGTCTTGAATAGATCTTATTATTTGTGATGAGCTATACAGAGTGACCATTGTTTCATCAACACATTCTTTGTTTCTGTTTGCCTTAGTTATACGCAGTTTCCCTTTCTCTCTTGGGTCAGTCTTTCACTCTCTCCCTTTCTCTTTGCCTGTTTCCACAGAGTCCCTGCACCATGGTTCGAATAATCACCGTTTGCCGACTGTGCCTCTACGTGATAGGAGCTTTACTCCTCCTTCTCTGGTGCATGGCGTGGCAACGTTTCCGCTTACACGGCCACCCTGATTCACCAAGCAAGTCTAGGACAAGGCACCTACTCATCCTCTCCACATGGAGATCCGGTTCCACCTTTGTGGGTCAGATCTTCAACC
The DNA here is from genome assembly GCF_964263255.1 of Lissotriton vulgaris. Lineage (NCBI taxonomy): Eukaryota > Metazoa > Chordata > Amphibia > Caudata > Salamandridae > Lissotriton > Lissotriton vulgaris. The sequence goes on from NC_141693.1 coordinate 1,898,635,248, forward strand.
AGAACCCCTCTGTCTTCTACCTGTCGGAGCCCACCAGGATGGTTTGGTCCACCATGTACAACAAGAGTCCCACCTTTCTTCACAAGCCCATGGCGAACCTTCTCAGGGAGCTCTTCCTCTGCAACCTGTCAGCGCTGAAGCCCTTCTTGGCTCGTAGTGAGTTTGTATCTGATGTCTTCGGCTGGTCCACCAGCCGAGCTTTGTGTTCGCCACCAGCTTGCGACACATTACAGGGCTCGACTCCACAGGAAGGACAAGAGTGTTACCATGTATGCCATATGACCCCTTTCGAGAGGGCAGAGCAGGCCTGCATGTCTCACAGTCACATTGTGGTCAAGGCGGTACGCTTCTTGGACCTGAAAGTCTTGTTTCCGCTGTTTGAAGATCCAAACCTCAACTTTCGAATCATCCATGTGGTGCGCGACCCACGGGCAATCGTAGTCTCCCGTGTGATCACAAGAGGGCTAGAGGCTGATGACAACATCGTCAGCAATGCTCAGAACTCAAGTGCCAACATCTTCACTGTGATGAAAGAGATCTGCAATGCTCAGGTGAAGATCTACAAGGAAGCCCTGGAGGTCCTTCCCCCATTTATGAAGGGCCGGTATGTGATTGTGCGCTATGAGGATCTGGTGAGAGACCCTATGCCTTATGTGCAGCACTGGTATGACCACCTTGGCCTCACTGTGCTACCACAGTTGGAGTCCTGGGTCTACCACAACACTCAGCTCAGTCTCCAGAAGATATCAGAGCTTTGGAGGAAAAAACTCAAATTCCAAAAAGTCCAAGTCATTCAACAGGTATGCCAGAAGCAAATGGACACGTTTGGTTACAGGTTGGTAAATTCCAAAGAGGAGCAGGCAGACCAGTCTTTGGAAACCGTGTTGCCTCGAAGTCCCATCCAGACCTGACATCATTAGCAGGGCATCCAGCTGTGATGACTCTGCTCTGAATCTCTTTGGTGACCCTGGGCAAGATCAGGTCCTGGCGATTGAGGTTTATATCTTAACTGTCCAGCAGATCCATTGGAGGAATTTTGCAAGGATGCATTTTGTTGGGTTTTCTTTTGGCCTCAGTAGGTCCTGCTTTATGATCCCAGGAGACCACCAGTGGTGATCAGACATATGTTCTCCAGTAAGGTGCACTGTGTCATCAGTACTTGTAGCATGCATGTTACCTACTGGTTTGACTGCGTTGTGTGTAGTCTCCCTTAAGGGCAAGGCCCATCTTCCTGTGCATACCCCGCACATCACCTCCTGTGTAGTCAATGGTTACCGGAGATATTGTGCCCAAAGCTTTGGTGATGGGGCGGGTGAGAACGCTATTAAAGATCAGCAATGACAGAACAAAAGTATTCATTCATTTTTCTGTTACTGTACCAAATGATTACATACTGAGTAGTTTAACTCCTCCTTTGCCAATGGTCAATGGGAAAATACTGTCACCAGGTGGACTGAACCAGGGCCTCACCGCAGTGAAGTCAAAGATGGTCCTGAACCTCTTCTGGTTTCTTCCACCAAACAAGACACAGGGAGGTGGTGACCTGTCTGGCGCTATCGCCTCTTTTGAGAAAAGGGAACAATTAGGAAAAAGAGGGCTAAATCTGTCTCTCCAGATGAATGAAGGCAGCAGGTTTAGTCAGAAGGATGTCGCGATTGGGGAGCAGATCTGGAGACAGCCCCGCCTTTGGAGGACGCTCACAAAGTGATGAACAGAGAGAGTATATGTGGAGCAGAGTGGGTGTAGTGCATCTGCCATCAAAGCCCCATTGGAGGACCCGCAACAGGGTGCGATAAATGTCAGGGGACTGCATGAAGCGGAAGTGGAGCAATAAGGGAATTGTGGGGTCTCCTAACGCTCATCAGAATAATGAAAAAATATCTTAAACGAACAAGCAAAGACTAGCAGTAAAAAAAAAATAGTAAGATAATGTATATAAAACTTCGAAAAATCCTTTAGACCCACTTAAAATTAAACAAATCGGATGTATCAATTTCTGCTAATTATCCAATCTACCAGCCCACATCAAAATACAATGCCATAAATACACTACTGAACAATTAATGTGGCTTCTATCCACCCTACCAACACAGAGGCAGTGTTTCTAGAGGCTGCAGTTGCAGCTGTAATTCTCTAGGATTATATAAGATTACTTTGTTTGTTATACTTGTTCTCCGCTGCCTTTGATACCCCTGACCACCAGGGGTGTAGGAGACACAACATTTCTGGGGGGGGTGGGGGGTTGGGGGGGGGGGGGACAGGGACAACCTTGTGGACTTTCCAGTGACCCTATAGAAACCAACCATTGCATGAGACCGTACACCCATTAAACGGATATAATTGGATAGTTTTGAAGTGAAATATTGCGAAAGGCAGGCATGTAGTCACAGTTTGCAAGTATGCATTATTGTTAATTGCATTCAAAAAGTAATTAGACCAAATGCGGAAAAGTTATGTATACCTTTTTATAGTGCTACTCATAGTTCACTCAGTTCTATGACCTGCATGGTAAACTTTCTTTGCAGCAGGCACATCAACCCTCCGGGCTACTTTACGATGAGCCAAAACTTCCACTAGACAAAATGTCGATATCTCACTAGTAGGAACATTAATCGCTAGAGTTATCTTGACATTTTTGTGGTTGCCTGAAAACTGCTTGATGCACAAGGAAGTTCATGTGCTTTTAAACCAAAAATTATTTTTAAACACAGCGCCCCCTTCCAAAGTCAACTCCAGGTGTGGCTGCACCAATTGTACCACCCTAAAGCCAGTCCTTCTCCCAGCAATGGGGCAGGACAATCATTTTCCAAAATGGGGTCAGAGCTAACCTCATAGCCATTATATGAGGAAAAAGATCTGTGGTTTGTTATGCTACCCCAAATTCCAACAAGCGAAATAATTTAACAGAGTTCTTGTAGATGATTTAAGGGAGAGTAGACTCCTCCCCTGAGAATTTTTTTTATTTTTGGGATTACATTTCTAAAATGCAGCAGATCCTTTTGCGGCATTCATGAAATATTCCAGTACTTTCATGGTGCAAAAGGAAAACCTGGCTTTTCCTAGGAGTAAATCTGATTTTTTTAATGTCTTAAGTCAGAAATAGCTTCCACTATACTAAGGTCATACTTTTTCATGGGTGAGCCACTTGCCAATGAGTATATTCAATATGACAGTGCCAGAAATTTACCATGGATACTGCAGCCACAGTCATGGGTACCTCTAAAAATTCCCTATGGTATACAAGGGTTAGAATTTTGCCATTGGCACTCCCGATGAAATGATTACAGGAAATGTTATGACAAAAGTTACGTCAAATATCAGTTCCAACATTTTGCTATGGATCCACTCCATATGCTAAGAATTATGTGCATCATGTTTCTGTGTCCCAGCCACTGGATATGACAAGTTTAGCAGCTTTCTAAGTTAGACTGTTCGAGACCCCACAGCCCATGATGGTGTCTTTATAGAAGCATGTCAGGGCCTGCAGATTGCCATAGGTAACACCTCCCATCCATAAGCTGTTAGTGCCCTTGTCCATAAGGCAAGATTAACCTCCAGTATGCCAGACCAGCAACACACTTGCACGCATAACACACATACACACACAATTTCACTATATCTCTTGCACTCTTTTGTACCTTTGTACTCTGTCACACACACACACACACAACCTCACACACACATGCACACTCTCTCTCTAACACACACACACTCTCTCTCACACATACAGACGCACTCTCTCTCACACACACACACACACACACACACACACACACACACACTTAATAAAAAGAGATTCTCTATAGGTAATTCAAAAGAATAATAGATGTGAATGAAAAATGCACTTCCTTAAAATAGCTGTGTAGGGCTTATATTTGGGTTCATGTGTGGATCAAACAGTTACAGTATTGGAAATGAACTAATCTACATTCTAACATGTAGCATCATAGCATTCTATTAACCTTATAAAATGCTTGACTGCTTCGGCAACCATGGATTTCACCCAGTAACACATTATATTTTGGGGTTTTTGAGAGTCAACTTGCAATGTAAAAGAAATCTACATGTCTCGGGATGAAGCATTGTGGTGAATGAAAACCCAGGAATGGCTGAATTTGACACACGTTCTTCAATCCACCACCTTACCCCAAAGCCTCCGCCCTAGTCTCCCTCCTCGCGCAATCCCACATTCTCAGTCCACTCTCCCTTCTTGCACCAGCCCCATTGTTGAAGATGGAATTAAGTATGATTCTAGTACCACGGAAAGAACATGTATTTTTTTGGGTGCCTTTGTAGAAATATGTGTAGATTCATGAGATTTGAGCAATAGTAGGAGGTGTGCTCATGTGCTGGATGATGGTGAATAGTGTGAGGGAATGCAGCAGGAGTGATGCAAGTGTAGGGTGTAAAATGTACTAATGTGAGTTTTGGGTGAGCTGCATGAATGCAATGTGAGAGGAAGGCCCATGTGAGTACCAAGTGAGAGGAGTGCATGTAGAGTTAGAGGAGCAAGTGCAAGGTGGTGTGAGCTGTGTAAATGCAGGATAAGTGGTATGCCTGTGTGTGGTGGAGGGTGAAGGGCAAGAATGAAGGGTGATCTGTGAGAGTGACTGGTGAGAGGAGTTAGTGGCATGTTCCTTTGAGTTCCTACAGACTGTTGTCCCTGTGTGCAAGCAGGATGAACTGGGTGTCTGTATGAATGCAGGCTGAGAAGTTTGTGTGAGTGCAAAGTGAAATGAGGATGTGAATAGTAAATGGTGTGACTCAAGGGTCAGTGATGTGCTTCTTTGTGTGATATGAGTGCAGGGCGAGTGTTGTGCCCACGTGAGTGAAAATGTGTGTGAAGATGTGAGTGTAGTGTGAGCTGTGTGAGTGACAGGAGTGCCTATGTGAATGCACAGTGAGCGATGTGACAGTGGAAGAGTAGGGTGAGAGGAGTGACTGTAGGGTGAGTGTTGTGACTTATGAGTTTGGGTGCTGGAGAAAGTACAGAGTGAGAGAAATTAATGCATGGTGAGAAATGTGCTTGTTTGAGTGAGACTGCAAAGTGAGCAGTGAGAGTGACAGGTGAGTGAAGTGGCACATGAGTGCAGGGTGAGTGGTGAGCTTGTGTAAGTGCAGGTTGAAAAGCGTGAGCGCATGTTGAGTGATGTGAGTGCAGTGTGATCACTTTGATTGCAGGGTGAGCAGTCTGTTGATATGACTAAAGGGCAAGTGGAGGGAGAACGGTGTGAGTTCATGGCGAGGGACGAGTACATTCTGGTTGCTGTGAGTACAAGGTGAGCAGTGTGCTTGTGTGAGTGCAGGGTAAGAGGAGGAAGAACGGTGTGAGTGTGGGGTAACAGCATCAGTACCGTCTGATGGCTGTGAGTGTGGGGTGAGTGGTGAAAGTGACAAGTCAGTGGAGTGTCATGTGCATGCAGGGTGATTGGCGTGCTCATGTGGGTGTAGGGTAGGAGGAGGCTGAATTGGTGTGAGTACATGGTGAGCAGTGTGATCGCTGTGAGTGCAGGGTGAGTGTGAAAGTGAAGGGTGAGTGATGAGAATGAGGAGTGAGGTGTGAGAATGCAGAATGTATACCAAGACACCTGGAGTAACTCAGAATTGTATTGACGTGTGGGTTGTATGTGCACAGTTTAGAGCCTGGCCACAGACTGAAGCTTTTTAGTTAACAGTTGTGCTAATAGAAGTAGGACCCACAGAATTATCTTTGGGGTGGTGAATGAATTAAGTTCCAGTTATAAATGTGCTACATCTGTGGCAAAAAAGCAAAAAAACTGTTCAGTTTGCAATTGCGAATTTGGCTATTTACAGGAATCCCCGGGAAATCAGAGGTTACAGGCTCCAACTTCATCAACGACAGGCTTTTAGCACTGATGTCCTGGGGCTTTGATTTTCTGTTGGAAACAAAAATAAGAACCAAGTCCATCCCTTGAGCACTTGAAACCGTGTGTTTGTGATCAATAATTGTCCATCACTTTATTCCCAACACACAATTCAATACTGTACATAAATGTTAGAGGGAATTAATATAGCATGCAATTAGTAAGACATTTTTTTCCACAAGCAGGAGGCAGCCAGTACTGACTTATGCTATTTAAAAGGCAGTGGCATGAACGTACTCAGTGCACTTACAGGAGGGAAAGGCTGATGGGTTGTATTGTATTGATCCCTAGTGGTTCCTTGTCGACCCTTGCCAATGGATAATGATGTGTTGCAAAGTTCTTGCTGCAATGCCTCACCTTTGCACTGCACCTTGTTTCCGTCGTCGCAGTCCTCTGCAGGCTGGGTCTGCTGTTTGCAAGCTAGGGTTAGAGCCATGCTGCTTTTAGTGGTTTATCATCCACACAGCCTAAGGCAGTCCCACTCAGTGATTGTGCACTGACTTGGCCAAGAAAGCTTTGGTTTCTGGTGCACATACTTGTGCCTCTGAAGAAAGGCTGCCATGGAACTTGTAGTGTAGTTCCTATATTCCCAATAGGCTCTGCGCATTGGAATAACATAAACGATAGTTTAGACGTTGGACTGAAGTCGACTAGGTCTCTATTGAATATGTAAGACTTAATTTGTGAATGCCAGCTAGCTCAGAGGTCACTAGAAACTTTCTCGAATACACAAGAAAGGATTCGTTTCTGACAACCATATAACCTGACAACTTTGTTCCCCAAGAATAAGGAATATATCTCCAGAGTCGCAGAAACAATAGATGGCTTTTTCACTCAGTCAATCGTGCATGCTTAGTTTCACCAGCCGTGCAGAGAAATAGAGACACGGGCATTTTCAATAAAAAGGTTATTTATTGAGCAGTCTTCTTTCTCATGCAAGAGAAGTGAATTGCTACAATCGCAATACTTGTCATAAAGTAAAGTGCGTACAGTAAGAAGAGTATTATGAAATAATACTGTGAAAGCATTTATATGGTTTCTAAGCCATAAGATACTTAAAATGGATAAAATACATACAATGATAAAAGATGACTAAACGTACTCAACTGGTGCTTCTAAGATACGCCTACCCCAGTGTACCTAACCTAAGCCTAGTACATGGGAAGGAGTAAGTGAGATGTAGCTTGAGTTAAAATAGTTTCTGCCAAGAATCTATCCAAGAATTCTCTAAGGGTCTAATCAGCTCCGTACCTTGTTTATAGAATGTAGGAGGTCTTGTATCTCTCTCTCAGGACTCGATCTCCCAGTAACCCGCAAGGGTAGCCGGGAAACCCCGGAGCTGGATTTCTCGGCAAGAGAAAAGACAGCGTCTCTCGCAGTGCGTCAGCTGGAGGGTCGGCTTCCTTCGGCACTCGCTACAGCAGGGCGTCGGGCAAGTAGTTAGTCGATCTGCTCCAAACCACCGTGTGTTTTGCTAGGGCAGATGCTGGTATATTTATAGCTGGAAAGTGCCGAGTTTGATGTAAGGTTGGACATAATACGTCACTAAGAACTCTGAGAGGTTTGGTCTCTCCAAGAACTCGTTGTGATTTCTAGGAATCCGTGGAAGTAGCCATGCCGTATTTGGACTACATTGGCTGTGTCTAAATATGGTTATGATTCTGATGCCTATATAAGGATATGATGAGGTATAACTATATAAGGGCATGAATCGGGAAAATTACACTAGAGCCCTAGATTTGTCTACAACACCCACTCCACGTAGAATGTCCATCTTTACGAAGTACTAAAGCAAGTATAACATATCTACGCATGTGTTTACAATCCCACCCAAAAATACATAAAATGCATTTGAAATGCTTTGTACGCGAAAAATTAGTATTGTACTGTACGTTTTCTAAGCAGTGGTATCATTCAAACAATGCATATAGTTTACATTTGAAATGCTGACTGAATGAATCACGAAAAGTTACATTCATGAAATGGCTCTTAATACAGAAATGAAGGTCGAGACCATTTCATCACATATTTATACAAGACTGTACATGTGCTAGAGGCTGAGTTCAAATATTGTCTCTAGATATTTTTCTTAAAAATAGAAATCTTGTTCTCTAAGAATAGTTCTACTGTAAGCAGATTACTCTTTGCCAAAAAAAGTAAATATTTTGGAAATTAGAAAAAAAGAATTTTGTTTCAGGAAAAAATAGTTCCAAAGTTTTAGAAGTTCTGAAGGCCGAATTCAAAGTTCAGGGAACGCTGTGTGCTCGTGTTTTCAAAAGTTATTCTCGTTGTTAGGAGAGAACATTAACTCAGATAGGCTGGCAAAGAATTTGTCTACAACAGTAGGTGAAAGTTGGACCATGTTTGAAAAAGTAGAAATAGTGCATATGTGAGATGCATTGCCGTCATCGTTGTCTAGATCAGCAATGGTCACGGAATGTTGTACCTGTGTTCCGCTTTCATCTCGTACCTCACTGCCAGCATGCTGCTGTGAGGTCTCAACGAATGCGTCATCAGAATTGGTAGCTGCTGGGGACAACACGTTGCATGAGCCGTTACCGAACCAAGCAAAGTATTGACATCCATAGGTACTGCTGATGGGAGTGTGAGACAGACGTCTAACACGCATTCTTCTCCGCAGAGCAGGCATCGTAGAACAGGTAGGATGCAATCTTGCCAGATTGGTCTGAATGAAAGAAACCATGTGGTATTCATATCTCTTAGCCGAGCCAAGCCGAGGACTTTGGTAATCCTATCTCTGTACCGCTTTGCCAGGATTGTTTGTACCATGGTAACCTGGGTATTGCTTGTGACTGGACTTGCCATATCGGAGCAGAAGGAACAAAAATAAAATTCCTGCTACGAGTCCCAAGATGAGAGGCAGGCCGCCAAACACAGAGTGCACGAAATTCGGGAAGATGCTCAGGACTGCTTCAAAGGGTGCTAACAGTCTCGAAAAAATTGTCTTAAATACATGTGCGATGCCACTGGTATCAGACATGTTTAAGATTTGACTTAACATTTCTACGAAATGCACGGGGCAATTTGTTGATAATAAAGCATGTATCTCTGCTGCCGTCCTTGCGACTTGCAGATCATACGTCTCTCTAAACAAGGTCAAAGGCACGTTTTTTTGTAAAAAAATGGCTTTCATTCTGCTTAAAGTATCAATTTGAATAGAAGAGATATTCAATGAAGGCCATATCGTTGCCTCCTTGTCTGGTTTGCTGTTTGGATACAATACTTGCATACAGCAAGTGACCCTGGATGTAACACTAACGAGATAGGCCGTTCCTGGCAACATGCCACAACAGCTGTGGTCACTTAACATAACGTAACTGTAGTTGGAAAGTTGTCTGAAAAAAGGCTGTATTTGTGTGGCTAGGGTGCCATGCAGGTGGCATGAAAGGTCATTTGATGAACCCTCGCAGGCTCCATGCAAGTTAATTCCTTGACACAGAAGTGTACCACTTAGTGAGTTTTTACAATTGTTACCACTAAGAAATACCTCTTTTTTTCCCCCATTCCAACATCTATGTGTGTAAGGTAAATCCCAGGTTGACTTGATGTACCCTTTACCCAACTTTTCATACAGGCCCGCTGGTATGTGCTTTAGGCAATATTGAAACTGAAATGTCGTTATTGGTATTGTAATGGTGCCATGTATTACCCATTCAATGACAGGTTTTTCGGAAACTGTCAATGATAATCTTTCTAGTTTTTCAATGCCTAGCACCGTATAGTCTGCTCCTCTTTGTGCCAAAGAGATTTGTTTATCTGTAAGGTTAAAGATAGAAAATAATGACGTTGCGTTGATTAGACGCCATGGCACGTAGCCTGAACGGAGATTTTGTAACGTCCAGCCTAACTGTACAATAGAACGTAATTGGGACTGGCCATGTTGTAACATTAGCATATCCTGTTCTATTATATCAATAGCAGATGATACAATGCTGTCCAAAGAATAAATTCTGGAGGACAGAGTCGTTAACCCATTGTCCACTACAGTGTTTTTTCCAAATTAATACGATCAATTTCTCGTATTTTTTCAGCAGTTTCAATTTGCATTGCTTTCCAAGCTTCGTTGTAAGCAGCATATATACCGGCGTATATGAAACGTTTTTGACGCTGTTTGCGAGGTCCCAATAAGAAATCTCGCAAGTCAACGCCTTCTTTAACCACTTGCATGCTGGTGACGAACCCCAGCCGTCACGCTCCACGGTGCTCGTGTGCTGATGACGGCTGGGGTTCGTCACGGCCCGCCCTGTTCGTTTGTTTACCGCACAGCAGCGGAAACGGGCCAGCAGCGAAGGGGTTAAGTAAGGCCAAGTGTTGCTTAATTTCAGGTAGTGTGGATTTCTGTAGCCAATCGAGGCATAGTTTCCCTACACTGTATGTTGTTATTATCCCTGGATGTTGTCTCTGGGAATATCTTGGGTCTGGCCTGTTCTATTTGAACCCCTGTGTTTTGTTCAAAATCTATCTTGACAGTTATTAGTGTCTGTGGGCCAGATCAACCATTTTCTCCAATCAGGATTAGTTCTGTTTTGGTGTAAAATATGGGATACGTCTATCTCCACATCTGTAGTGCTATTACTATCAGGTATGGGCTTTGGTATAGACGGTTTGTTTAAATCCTTTATCTTGGCTAGGCCAAGACAGGTTGTTTGTTGAATGGTGTCATTCTGGAACATTATTTGTTCCGGGATCTTGCAGGCTCTGAATAATGATTCTAAACCTTGTACCTGCCAGTCTTTTGTACCCCAGACCGTTTTTGTCTCAATGTTGTCTTTCCAAAATTCAAAACCAAATGTAGACAATTGTGCATAAAATTTTGCAGAATAAATTAGTTTAGTATTTTTCAACATGTTTTTCATTCCTGTCTTATTCATAATTTAGAAATAAAACGTTTCTGGATCTGTGTTATTAAACCCTGAGAAGTATGGGAATTTCTCATAAAATGCTTTCGAGCTGCCTTTTGGCGGTGTTGGACAATGTTCCCATTGATTACAAGTAAAACGTTTCTAGGATTCGCAGATTTATGCAAATAGTGGTGTCCATAATGATTAAAGCAATACATTTCTTCATAATCTGATGAAACTTCTAAATAATCATGTTCTGTAAATTTTGCTGACATTTCTAAATCTGACATCATGTTATTATTAGTTTCAAAGTCCCAATCATCAGAGAAAGTGCTCGGTGAGACAAAGTCACTTAAAGAAACCTTGAACTGGTGTGGATACTTCAAGAGTTCAACCGGGCCATAGATGTCGTAATCAGTAGCGTCCCATGCTACACCACCAGGTATAGGAATGGCTGTGATGTTTACTGATGACAGTTCTCTTTTTTCAATGTGAGAAGATTTGTGAGGCTTTAGAACCAAGTTGATTTTCTGACTTGCTGTGTCCATTGTACTGTATTTTCCATCAATCATTCTTCCCAAGCTTAAAACCAAAATGAGCCAGAGCAGGAGGAAAAGTACACCTAAGACAATCCACAATTCAATCCATGGTGAAATCAGATATGTTTCTCCAAGTTGATGAAAGAGTTCTGTTATTTTTTCTTTGAAAGTTTTGTTTGCTGGCTTTTCTTCATGTTCACTGGGATCTTCAGAAAAGTCATCGGAATTGATAAAATAGCCAGAGGCAGTTCTGTCAATTGTTGGAATTGCATCATGATTCTTATTAATCTTTGTAGTTGCTTCTTCCTTTGTCATATTAGTATAGTCAGAGGCTACATCATTGTAGACAGGTGTTTCTTGTCGAACTGTTGCAATTTGGGTTTCAAGAGACACTAGTTCCATGGCTTTGTTGCATAGTCCTTCTTTATTCACTGCAGGTTTATCAAATGTGATTAGTCTCTCAGTTTGAACCTCTTGAATTGTAGCAAGGTTTGGTCTTCTGCTATATCTTGGGAATCCACTGGGCCTACTACTTATTATTGGCCACATGGTTGTGGTTTTACCAGATCGATTGATACAACTCTGTTCTCCTTTTTACCAGCAAGGGGCGGTAGTACTACTGATTTTGTTCCGTGGATTGCTAAGACAGGTACTGCTTTTCTGTAAGAAGGCCCAAATTCCTTCTTCACCGCGATCTTTTCTCTGACCAGATCCCCAATCTTTGGAATCCAGACAGGTCTTGCTGGGACAGGTGGTTTTTCTTCAGTGGCCTTTGGCTTTTGCTTTGTTTACTTAGACTTCTTCTTGTTTCATTTAAGTCCTGTAAAACAGCCAAACGATCTTTGATATCAAAGGTTTTTTGTTCCACCACTGAAGTCTGACGATCGAGGTCTTCGATCAACATTCTAGTACCAAACAAAAGTTCATACGGAGTGATTCCACCCAGAGAATGTCTTGGCAGATTATTAAGACTACGTTGGACACTTATTAGATGTTTGACCCACCCATCACCCGAACCTAATACCCTCACTGTTATAGATTGCTTTATGTCACGTTTATTTCTCTCCTCTACCGCATTACCCTCAGGATGGAAGGGACTAGAGTACCGCAATGCAACGCCCAAGCTGGCCATGGCCTCCTTGAAAGCTCGAGAGCTAAACGCAGGACCCTGGTCAGAATGCAGCGTGCCAATTGCGTATGTGCCGATAAAGACTCGCGAATCTTTTATAACAGTTCTGGCGTCAGCCGAGCGCTGGGGCCACATCCAAATGAATCTCGTGTAGGAATCCACTGCGACCATGATATATTTATAGTTGCCATCCCTTTGTAAGGGACCACAGTGGTCCAGGTAAACACATGCTAATGGTTTATCTGAGATTAGAAGGTGCGTCTGCGCAGGTCGTTTCACTGTTGATACCTTCATTTTTTGGCATATTTCACAGTCTAGAACACAGTTTCTAGTCTGTTTCCTCATGCGCGGCCACCAATATCTCTGTTTTAGTAACGATACCGTGGCAGAAATACCCGCATGTGCAGAGGCGAGCCCTTCATTTGCCGCTAAGATTAGTCCTAACCTATGTTCCATGTTTGGAATTGCCCTATCCCTCTCTCCAGGGATTACGGCAAAAGGAACATTATTTGCATCAGTTTTGTATGAGTACTTTACTGGAAAGCCTTTCGGAGGTGTCCTACCACTGTTTTTTACTGAAGACGTGACAGCTTGCATAATCTCGCTGTCTTTTTTTGTTTTTGACCGTGTGATAGCAGCTACGGAAGCTGTTTGCACAGCTGCCTTCGCGGCTTCATCAGCCAATGAATTCCCTGCAACGTGAACGCCATCACGTTGATGACTCAGTGTATGTATCACGTGTATGTATCACTGTATCATACAGTGTATGTATTCTGTAAAAGAACTACTTGTTCCCAAAGCATTTTATGCTTTATTGTGCCACCTTTAGCGTCTTTGAATCCGTTTTGAACTCAGTTCTGCAAGTATTCATTGTAAGACTGGACGCAGTAATACGAATCGCACACTATTAGTGTGGGGAATTCGCGATCGGTATTCTCAAGCGCCATCTTGAAAGCCTGAAGTTTCGCTCGCTGAGCTGTACAGTTTCCGAGTGATTGAGTTATTGTGACCATAGTTCTGAATTTACCTTCGCGCCAGCGACCTTTAACAATCGCGCAGGCAGCACTATAGGCTTGTTTACCCCCAACTGCGAGCTGTGCTGATCCGTCTGTATATATTATACAGACGTAATGTTCGAGAGGCAGAATTTCGGTCGGCAGAGGACATTCATACTCGTATTGGAGAAATTATTGTGTTTTCAAGTTAGGATCAAATTCGTAAATTACGTCTGATGCAGCAAGAGAATTAACCCATTGTATCCATCTCGGATGTAAAGCTTTAGCATTTGGAATGCTTGCTCTTGTCACTGCCTCTAGGGCAGGTACAGGTGTAACGATTATTATACGTTTACCTTGTGCGAGGGCTCTTTCTTTTGCTACAGCAGTTTGAACCGCTGTCAGAATTTTCTCAGTAGAAGTGAATTTTATTTCAGCTTGTGTGTACAAGTGTGATTTGTAAGCTATTGGTACCATTTCCCCTTCATTATAGGTCAGGTACGTGAATCTGCATCTTCCTGGGATGACTCGGATTACAAGGTTGCGTACGTTTATGCGTGTTTGCAGCTTTGTTTTAGCTAACATGTCTATTTGTATTGAACGTAAAATCTCTGTGTGCTTCTGTGTCCAATTAGTTGGTTTGAAATCAGGTTTAATCAATTCGTAGAGAGGTTTAACCCTCTTTGCATAATTCAGAACGTAAGTTCTTCCAAAATTCGAGAAACCTAGAATTGATTGTAAGTTCTTCAGCGTTTTTGGAGCTTGGAAAAGTGCACATTTCTCTAAGAAATTGGCTGCCAGGCTTTTGCCTTCACTTGATAATTCATATCCTAGAAATAGGACAGTGAGGTGGGCAATCCGCAATTTTTTAAAGTTAAATTTGTACCCTTCTGACGCGAACCCAAGTACAATTGTGTTCACTCTTTCCAAGTGCCTGTCCAAATCATCGTCTGTTAGATAGATGTCATCGACATAAGATAATGCCTCATCATCATATATTTGTAGTAACTCGGTTACTCTTGCTGAAAATAACCCTGGGCTATTCTTGAATCCCTGGGGGAGACGGCAAAATTGCCTTTAGGCCCCCATACTGGAGAAAGCGGTCAAATATCTGCTTTCTGGTGCAATGTTTTGACAGAAGAAACCATTTGAAATATCTAATGTTGTTTTATATTTTTTGCGCACGATGTTATTCATTAGTTCTGTACTGTGTGAATTTTGTACTGCAAACGTTTTGCAACAAGTGTTTAAGTGTCTGTAGTCCAATACTAGATGATATGAATTGTCTGGTTTGGAGACAGGAAACAAAGGATTGTTCTTTTGTGAGGTGCATGTTTCAATCACCCCCTGGAATTTAAGTTTATCTAAGACCTCCCCGACTTGTTTTTTAGCTTCTTGCTTAATAGGATACTGCCTTTGTGCAGTAGGTTGATTTTTTTAACTGGATTTTATGGTGAGAGGATTCCTCATCCCATCCTACATGATTTTTATATAATGCAGGGGCTTGGGCCACTGCCCATTTTCTAGCATATGTGTATTTTTTATGAATTGGAATGTGATTTGAGAAGGCAGGCATACTCATTTCTTCGCCATATGGGCACTCCCTAACAAATTCTGGTGGCCAGTCTTTCTCAGCTAGAAGGATATCATAGCCTTTAGATAACTTATCCCAAAAGAGAACTCTTATTTTCCTAGTTTTGTCCCTTTCTATACGTAATGTTATTTCATATAATTTATGGGGTACACTAACTCTGGTGTCTGCAGTTTCCACCTGAATGTACTCATTCGTGTCCACTGTCTCCAGAAGATTCATCAGGATCTTGCGAGCTATGGTCACTTTTGCTGCACTGTCTAGCATTGTTTCGGCCCATTCTCCGTTCTTGAGTTGTGTCCTCAGGATCCTCGGCATGTTTTATCTTTATGCTTGCTACCTTCTTTTAAGAAAATTGTGATTTTTTACTTTGATGAGCAGGTTCCTTGTCTTTCGTCTTGATGCGCTCTTCTTTATGTTCTGACCGTCCTCTTTTTTCCGATTTCTGTGAGGAAGTCTGAAAAGATCGAGAGGGACGTGTATCATTATCTTGATATCTGTCAGGTTTTCTCAAATTATTCCTATTTCTGAGGTTATATCTCTTTTCAGAGGGCTCCCTTCGGTGAGACTTGTCTCTCTGTTGAGGAGATCTTCCTGTGGGTTGAGAATATTTTTCTCTAGGAAGAGTTTGTTTATTACTCTCCCACTTCTTTTTTGGAGTAGTGAGATTATTTTCAATAAAAGTTTTTTCAGGATTTTCTGTTACTTGTAATTTTTGGCGGCAGGTTGTACCGTCAATTGTCAATTGAACTAAATGTCTATATGCTTTTGTTAATTGTTTTAGCTAAACTAACAGTTCTCTGTCTGACATTTCTTCAATGTCAGGATGTGGTGTATAGCTGGCTAGAACCGGCCATGTAGCTCTTGGTCTACCTAGTGGACCGAGCCTGGTAATGTGATTTTGATGTTTTAGGGCACCATTAAACCAGAGCTCATGCTCCTGGTAAGTTAGTGAAATTTCAACGTCCTCGAAAGGAACGTATTCCGTTGGAGTTTCCTCTGTTTTGTAGTAGTGGAACTCGTGTGTCACAGCATTTGCTGCCGGAAAAGATATCCATGAATAGAATACCTCTGTCTGCCGATATTCATGTGCCTGTATTACAAATATAACTTTACCACCTCTCGATGATACCCCATTTTCTATAAGTTTTATAATTATGGTTTTCCTTATGTTTGCCGGGATGAATATAGCGTCCGGGTCATTTTGTTGGAGAGCTGTGTCATTTAAGACTGCTTGAGCTGCTATTCTAGCTCTCTCCCTTTCGTCGTCACTCATTTTTTAATGAAAGTTTGCAGAACAAGTTTCAAGGAAACAAAGATTAGGTGCACAATATTTTGGAACACTGTATCCTTCAACGTTGAGCAAACCAAAAACTAATACATATGATTCTCCTCCTACTAAGTTTTGGCGGATATTAACCTTTCACCCACTCCAGACGTCTATTGGAGTTTTTACGGGAAAGGGGTCTGTGTGAAAAGCATGACTGAGTTACTCTAGTGTCTAGCTTTAAATTATCGCCTTACCAAACGTTGGGCGCCATGTAGTGTAGTTCCTATATTCCCAATAGGCTATGCGCATTGGAATAACATAAACGATAGTTTAGACGTAGGACTGAAGTCGACTAAGTCTCGATTGAATATGTTAGACTTAATTTGTGAATGCCAGCTAACTCAGAGGTCACTAGAAACTTTCTCGAATACACAAGAAGGGATTCGTTTCTGACAACCATATAACAGGACAACTTTGTTCCCCAAGAATAAGGAATATATCTCCAGAGTCGCGGAAACAATAGATGGCTATTTCACTCAGTCAATCGTGCATGCTTAGTTTCACCAGAAGTGCAGAGAAATAGAGAGACGGGCGTTTTCAATAAAAAGGTATTTATTGAGCAGTCTTCTTTCTCATGCAAGAGAAGTGAATTGCTACAATTGCAATACTTGTCATAAAGTAAAGTGCGTACAGTAAAAAGAGTATTATGAAATAATACTGTAAAAGCATTTATATGGTTTCTAAGCCATAAAATACTTAAAATGGATAAAATACATACAATGATAAAAGATGACTAAACGTACTCAACTGGTGCTTCTTAGATACGCCTACCCCGGTGTACCTAACCTAAGCTTAATACATGGGAAGGAGTAAGTGAGATGTAGCTTGAGTTAAAATAGTTTCTGCCAAGAATCTTTCCAAGAATTCTCTACGGGTCTAATCAGCTCCGTACCTTGTTTATAGAATGTAGGAGGTCTTGTATCTCTCTCTCAGGACTCGATCTCCCAGTAACCTGCAAGGGTAGCCGGGAAATACCTGAGCTGGATTTCTCGGCAAGAGAAAAGACAGTGTCTCTTTCAGTGCGTCAGCTGGAGGGTCGGCTTCCTTCGGCACTTGCCACAGCAGGGCGTCGGGCAAGTAGTTAGTCGATCTGCTCCAAACCACTGTGTGTTTTGCTAGGGCAGATGCTGGTATATTTATAGCTGGAAGGTGCCGAGTTTGACGTAAGGTTGGACATAATACGTCACTAAGAACTCGCAGTTCTTTTAGGACTCCAGGAGTTCTAGGACAAATCAATACTGAAGCAGGGAAAAGTCCCGGACTGCTGGAGGTTTGGTCTCTCCAAGAACTCGTTGTAATTTCTAGGAATCTGTGGAAGTAGCCATGCCGTATTTGGACTACATTGGCTGTGTCTAAATATGGTTATGATTCTGATGCCTATATAAGGATATGATGAGGTATACCTATATAAGGGCATGAATCGGGAAAATTACACTAGAGCCCTCGATTCGTCTACAACAAACTCTGGTTGGTGAAGAGACTCTGCTTCAGCAGAATCCTATGATAGTTGGGGTTCTGCAGTGGGAGATATTGCTCAGGCCCAGGCAGGAACCCAACACTCAAATAAAGGGAAGATCCCAACTTGCATCACAGTGGTGATCCAAATGAAGGTCAAAGAAACCACTGATTGCAGTAAGAAATCTGGATTTATTGCCAACTTTCTCAAGGTGCTTTGGTTTCTTCTGATAATAATGACAAATGTTGTCAGACTTTCTAAACACCAAGCCTTCCTTTTGCAACCTGATATACTTCCACTGTCTGGGAAAACAACTTCACACCCGACTTGTGCACAAGAACATGTCTGGGACGTCCAAATGGAACACATAGGCCTTCATCACTGCTTCACATACTGGATATACTACAATAGTCACACACACATACACTTGGACAGGATTAGGCGATAAAACAGGGTATAAATCATGCTCATCTTGCCTTCCATCCTCTGTATACCTTCTATTTCTGACAATAGCCTCCTCTGTCTCATGCCCATCTGCCTGAATTCTTCTTATTGTAATACTGCAATTGGCTGATACCTCATTTCATTGATCACAACCGCTCCTCTTTAAAACCCTGTCACTGTAATCTAACGTTAACTAATCTCTACCAGCCTATTTTACCAACCCTTCACCTGAAGCCACATCGCCTCTTCTAATTAGCACACCGCCCTGGTATTAATACATGACAACATTTATGGAGTAAATGCATGCACTATTTCTTGAGAGCACATTACTAATCACAATAACAAAAAATAACCACTAATCTTGGGAACTGGAGTAGCATTCTACTCACCGTAAAGCATTCAATGCCTCGTCAGGGGTAGTAAGTGCCACATCAATCCAATTACAGGGGGGAGAGTGGTGGGGAATCACACAATGACATTTTTTGTGAGTGCTTAGCCGTCACAATCACTCCTTCTTCTGGGGACATCGCAGGGGCACCAGTGTCTCAAAACCTCGCCACAGAGCCTGGGAGTGCTGATATTTCCCTGGACTGCAGCATGCTGCTGACCAGGCGCGGTCGGTCCATTTGGGCAGAGGGGTCCTGCCGCTTCACCTTTTGCCCCATACGAACAGTGTCCTCAAGCTGAACAAAAGTTAGCCCCTCAGACACGGTTCACTTTCAGTTCAGGCAGCCAGGAGCCAGGCATGCGCATTTAGTGCTGGCTCCTGGCTGCCTGAACTGAGCTTTGCTGGGCTGAGGAAGTCACAGCTTCTGTGGGCGTGACGTCCTCAGCTCAGCAAAGGTCCCTGAGGCCCTCCACTCAGTGACGTCCTCAGCTCAGCAAAGGTCCCTGAGGCCCTCCCCTCATGACGAGGGGTTGCATCACTGATTGCCTCACACCTGGGTGCTTCAGTTTTAAGCCCTTAATGGCCGAGGATTGAGTGTCAATCAGTGACACTTCATCACAGAGTGGGGTGGGGTCAGTAGTCTCACTGACCCCAACCCACTCTGTGATGACATTGGGAATGCTGCTTTCCCTCATTGGCTGACCTTAGGTCAGCCAATGAGGGAAGGCAGCAGTCCTAGGCCTTCAGGAACCACCGAGGAAGATCTGGCTGCAGGTAAGTGTGTGTTTTGTTTCTTTCTACATAATTGTTTGGTGCATGCATGTGTGTATGAATGTTTGGTAAAGAGTATTGTGAATGAGTGTGTTTGTGCACGCATGTATGAATGCATGGTTGTGAGTGTTAGGAAAATAGTTGTTCAGGTATAAAAGATTCCAACAAAGCAGTCTGTCATAGCTCTGGGAAACCAACATTAACAACTAAATTACAACAAAAATGAAAATGTATTAACAATATTTTCTTAACAAAATGTTCTCTTGCAGACTCTATAAACAAAAACAAATGGTCTGTATTTTTTTGGGGGGGGAGGGGGAATGTGTGCTCCCTACTTGTGAGATGCCTTTTCACTACAAGCATTCCCCCAACGTGGCAGTAAAAATAAAATAAAAAGTAAGGAATAGTTAATAGGCAGAGAGGGGACACATGGGATACTGGAATCAGTCAACACAACAACAAATCCTCCTTAACCAGTTCCAAAGGAATGCAAATGCTCTTTTGAAGACCTGTGAAAAACTTGTGTGTTTCGGGGATGTTGGACCTGGGGTCTCCAAGTCACATAGGGTAGCTTGGCACTAAGGAGGAAGGCCTAACTCAAAGGTACATGTGTAAAGTTTGCATCACACCCTTTAGTAACATAACGTCCATCCACTCACAAATAAGGACACTACACCAGTCTTTGGAAAAATACGAGCTGTGTTATAAAAATAATTCTGTTCTCTCTTATTTATCTCCTCTGACAGTTTAGTTGCCGTTCAAGTATTTCTCTAACAATTCCTTTGCATCAGTTGAAACCCAACAATTCCTTTTACTGGGTGCTATACTAACTTTCCCAATTGAAAAGAACTAAACATTCAATTTACAGTTCAAACTAAACAGCGGCAAGGGTGGTGTCTCCCGAGTGAGTATTCAGAAAACATCTTATACTCAAAAGTTCTTTGACTGTTCAGCCAGAATGTTATACAGGTTTAACATGACATTGGCCCAATACGGAACAGAGACTGTCATTCACAAAGGTTCAAGGAATCACTGTGTCATTTCAGGGGGAAGGAAAATAAGTTACACAACCAGGACATCAGATATTATGCCACAACGAATTTGCAGTAAGCTTTCTCCCCCACCCCTGTAATGAAAGGGTAAAGCAATATCACAGACATTAATGGCCTTAAAATCAACTCAGAGGCCTTTCTCCCCACTTGTAAATGAATCAGTGGCTTCCTGGAGTTCAATTCTTCCTGTCCTGCCAACTCGATACTTCCAGTCAAGAAAGAGAGGAAGAACCTAACCTCCGGGACCTTCTGTGGGGAGGTCCCGGTCCACTCATTACCCCCAATTCGCTCCTTACTTCACACGTCGGGCATCTACTGCCAATGTCCTGAGCAGCGGAGTAAAGCTAACAGTTCCACCAGGCCTCGGTCCACTCCCAGCTGTGCCTCACCCACAGGTCTATCCACTCGCTCACGGAGCTGACACTAGGGAAAAGCTACGCGGGCTGAAGGGAAGCGGTGGCCGCGCCTCTCACTCCTCCTCACAGTGCGCCGCCTCCGCTGATCTCTGGGAAAACGGCACCACTGCACGAGCGCCAGCGACCAGTGTTCCTTCCACTGAGCCTGCCAGGTCGTGGCAAGCCTCCCGTCGCCGCTCCGCCCCTGCTCTGGGGCTAGTGTTCCCTTCACTGAGCCTGCGCGATTCCGCGGAGGCCCAGTCACTCTCAAATGCGCCCTCCCCTCACAGGGTCTATCGTTCTCCTCACCAGGCCTGCGCAATTCCGCAGCAACTCTCTGCACACAGTGCACCACTACTGGAAGACGCTGCCCTGTCTCCCCCACCAGGCTCACCAGCTCCCTCGTGAGAAATACTATTCCCGCTCCAACAGTTTCTGGATCAGGTGAGAGGGGGTCAGAAGGGGAGAGCGTGGAGCACGTTTGGCCATAAACTAGAGGAGAACAAGGAGGGAAGGGAGGGTTCAAGTCCACAGCATTGATTCTCTCTTTTTTCAGGGTAATGCCATCAGGGTTTCTAATAAGCTCACCGACTGGACCACAGGGCAGAACGATCTCTCAGTTCAGTTCCCCAAGATCACTCCCATTCCCTTCCCCAGGCTAGGGGTCGATCTTCTAGGCTTTTGGGAGGGCTTGTGTCCAGGGTGATCAGGAATCCAACGTGGCAGGGCCAGGTCTGTAGACAAGAGGTGAGAGGGTGGTGAAAGCAGTAAGGAGGCAACCCAGTGTGGGAGGTCAACCCTCTGAATATCCTACCCCGGCCTAATGCCCCAGCCTGCACTCCTGCTGACTCTCTCTCTGCATGACAAAATGGCTGCTCTGCAGCTGACCTTTTATAGGCTGGCCTCAGAAGGGACCAGAAGGTTCTGGAAGATCCCTATTCTAACCTATGGGTCCTGTCAAGAGGTGACCGTTATGGCAGTTAATGGCGACCATTTTGTAGGTCTTGTAAATCTAGTCAGAAAGGCATCTAGGCCTCAGGGAAAAAAAGACTATGAGGGCAAAGAGCACCTAACCCCTAGATCAACACCTAAAAACGCAGTGGACATTAAAAATTATGAAAAGTTATGAGGGGCAAGAAGGGGACAAAATAAATAACTAATTAGGAGGGACTACCCAAAGGGCAGACAGGTCTAACACGCGTCCCCCCCAGCTGAAAGTGGGGAGAGCTACCCAACCCCTTGGGAGTCCTCATCACTAAGGCGGAAATACCTAGAGAGACCGTCTGCATTGGCGTGGTCCACTCCAGGCCGATGTTCCACCCGGAAGTCCATTCCCTGTAGGGAGATGGACCATCTCAACAGCTTGGGATTCTCCCCCTTCATTTGCATCAGCCAACAAAGAGGTCGATGGTCAGTCTGAACCAGGAAGTGCGAGCCAAACAGGTATGGCCGTAACTTCTTCAGAGCCCATACCACCGCAAAAGCTTCCCGCTCAATTGCACTCCACTTCTGTTCCCGGGGAAGCAGTCTCCTGGACAGGAAGACTACAGGCTGATCCAGACCCTCTTCATTGAGTTGCGATAACACTGCCCCAATGCCATGCTCCGATGCGTCTGTCTGGACAATAAACTCCTTGGAGAAGTCTGGGGCCCTCAGGACCGGTGCTGCATACATTGCCTGTTTCAATTTCACAAAGGCTTGCTGACAAGCCTCTGTCCAGACTACCCGTCGAGGTTGTTTCTTGGATGTAAGCTCTGTGAGGGGCGCTACAATAGTGCCATACCCCTTCACAAAGCGACGGTAGTAACCTGTGAGGCCCAGGAAGGCTCAGACCTCAGTCTGGGTCTTGGGGGGTTCCCAGGCCATGATTGCCTCAATCTTTGCCTGGAGGGGCTGCACTGTTCCCCTACCCACCAAGTGGCCTAGGTACACAACCGACCCCTGCCCAATCTGACCTTTACTGGCCTTGATTGTCAAGCCAGCCTGTTTCAGGGCCTGGAGAACAGCTTGCAAGTGATAAAAATGGTCCTCCCAACTGCTGCTGAAGACGGCAATGTCATCCAGGTAAGCAGCAGAGAAAGCCTCCATTCCAGAGAGGACCTGGTTCACCAGCCGCTGAAAAGTGGCATGGGCATTCTTGAGCCCAAAGGGCATCACACAGAACTGGTAGTGTCCCTCAGGTGTGGAGAAAGCTGACCTTTCATTTGCTCCATCTGTAAGGGAGATCTGCCAGTACCCTGAAGTAAGGTCAAAGGTACTCAGGGATTGGGCAGCTCCCAGCCGGTCAATCAATTCATCCGCCCTAGGGATCGGATGAGCATCAGTCTTGGTCACTGAGTTCAGTCCCCGGTAATCCACACAAATCCTCAGTTCTGGAGTGGTGCCTGGTGGGGCACATTTGGGTACTTAAACCACCGGACTGGACCAGGGGCTACTGGAAGGTTCAATGACTCCTAGCTCCAGCATCTTGGTAACCTCACCGTGGATGCTGGCCTTCACCTTGTCTGACAGCCGGTAGGTCTTTGACTTCACTGGTGGGCTGTCTCCTGTGTCCACATCATGGGTACACAGGTGGGTCCTTCCCGGGTCAAGGGAGAACAACGAAGAATACTGCTCCAATATCTGGCGGCAGTCCTCCCGCTGCTCAGGAGTTAGGGATGGGGAGAGAATCACTCCCTCCACCGACCCATCCTTTTCCTGAGACGAAAAAAGGTCAGGGAGAGGTTCGCTTTCCGCTTCCTCTCTTCCATCAGTCACAATCATCAAGATGACCTCGGGCCTCTCATGGTGGGGTTTGAGGCGATTAGCATGCAGCACCCGTAGGGGCTGTCGTGGGGTCTTAAGATCCACCAGGTAGGTGGCCTTACCCTTCTTCTCTAACACCTCAAATGGGCCTGTCCAGCGATCCTGGAGAGCACTTAGCTCGCCAGGCTCCATCACCCACACTTTCTGGCCATGCTCCAACTCCACCGGGTGAGCGTTGTGGTCATACCACTCTTTCATTACTGCTTGACTAGCTTCCAAGTTGTCAGAAGCTTGCTTCCACAACTTTGCCATTTGGCTCCGGAAGGCCAGCATGTAGCTCACCACATCCTGGGGAGGCTTTCTGGGAGACTTTTCCCATCCATCCTTCACCAGGCTGAGAGGTCCACGTACAGGGTGCCCGTAGAGTAGCTCAAAGGGGCTGAAGCCCCTTCTGCGGCACTTCCCTGTAGGAGAATAACAAACAGGGCAGGAGGACATCCCATTTCCTCCGCAGGCTCTCAGGCAGACTTCTTATCATGCCTTTTAAGGTCTTGTTGAACCTCTCTACCAGTCCATTGGACTGGGGGTGGTATTGAGTGGTGAACCGGTAGGTCACTCCACACTCCTTCCACATTGCCCGCATATATGCTGACATAAAGTTGGTCTCCCTGTCGGACACAACTTCCTTGGGGAAACCCACTCGGGTAAAGATCCCCATCAGGGCCCTAGCCACAACAGGTGCAGTGACAGTCCTCAGAGGAATTGCCTCTGGGTACCGCGTGGCGTGATCCACCAGAACCAGGATAAACCTGTGACCAGCTGTAGTTGGTGGATCCAATGGCCCCACAATGTCGATGCCCACCCTTTCAAAGGGGGTGCTAATGACAGGAAGTGGTTCCAGGGGAGCTTTCAGCTTCACCCCTGTCTTCTCACTGGCTTGACAGGATATACACGTCCGACAGTATGTGTCAGATGCCACTTTCATCTGAGGCCAGTAAAAGTGGGGGACAAGCCGGGCAAAGGTCTTGTCCTGACCTAAGTTTCCTGCCAAGGGAATCTCATGAGCCAATTCTAGAAGAAAGGCTCGGTACCCCTGAGGGACTACCAAGGCCCGTGATGAACCGGGCAAAGGTACCTTGGGTTCACTGTAGAGGAGTCGTCCTCCCAGTAAGTATGATAGTGCCCTGCAACGTTCCCTGCTGCCTGGGCTTCGGCCTGTCGCCTCAGTCCCTCAAGGGTAGGGCACTCCTTCTGGCCTTCACAAAACTCCTCCCT
The DNA here is from genome assembly GCF_964263255.1 of Lissotriton vulgaris. Taxonomy (NCBI): domain Eukaryota; kingdom Metazoa; phylum Chordata; class Amphibia; order Caudata; family Salamandridae; genus Lissotriton; species Lissotriton vulgaris. The sequence continues at coordinate 1,898,660,105 of NC_141693.1, forward strand.
GGTAGGCCCTCCTTCCACATGCCACTCAGCAGGGATAGGTAAGTCCTCCAGGGAGACTACTTCCTCCTCCACGGACTCTTGGCCCACCACCGCAGGTGGCCGATATGTCTCATGGGACATGGAAGCCGAAGCAGGCTTCTCCTGTCTTCGGGTCTTTCCCTTTATGGCAGCGGGCTGGGCCATTGTTCCAGGCTCCAGCCAAGACCTTGTGCTAGCACAGGCCCAGTCAGGTGTACCCAGCATCTCCGAATGAGTCCGGTATTCCACCTCCTTCCAAGCATTGTGCTCCATGTAATTTCCCAACAGACAATCGACTGACACGGCAGGGCTTACGGCAACTCGAAGTGAACCTGCAACCCCTTCCCACTCAAAGGGAACCTCAGCCATAGGGTAGTGGCCCAATCTGCCGTCAGCCATCGCGGTGGCTGGAGTACATGTGGAATCACCTGCTCTGGAGACACCAGTTGACTCCTTACCATAGTCATACTGGCTCCTGTGTCTCTCAGAGCTTCCCCTCTTTGGCCATTGATGGTGACCCAATGCCCATACTTGGTAGTATTCGAGGGCACCTGGATCTTAGGAACCATCTCCCGATCTCCCAGGGACACTAAGGTGACACCCGCCCACTCACCCCCCTTATCTCAGGGCAACTCCTCCCGAGCACTACACTAGCTACTCCTGGGGCTTTTCCTCCAGTGGGAGGGGGTGGTCTCTTTGGGCACTTGACATCTCCCTTATAATGTCCAACACCACCACACTCAAAGCAGTGGACAACCCTTCGCTGCTGACTTTGGCCAGGATGAGGGTTTCTGGGCGGGTTAGCCTTAGGGGTGAATCCTGTTCCCTTTCCCTGGAAACTGTTTTGGGGACCTTTTGAGAACTCCCGCTTTTTATCTCCCCCCTCCTTCTTCTGGGGGGCGCCCTGTCTGGCCCTTTGGGAATCCCCTCCAGTCCCCTTTGAGGACACCCGGGTACTTGCCCAGATGTCCGCCTCCTCTGCAAGCTTCCTGGGGTTGGTCAGCTTGCTATCCACCAGGTGTTGACGCAGCTTGGGAAAACATTTCTCGAGTAGGTGCTCTTTGAGGATAAGGTCGTACAACCCCTCATAGTCCCTCACCTCACTGCCTTGTATCCAACCCTCTAGTACCTTCCTTGCATAGTACAGGAAATCCACCCAATTTTGTGTGCCTAATTTGTGACTTCCCCTGAACTTTTGCCGGTACTTCTCTGGGGTCAGCCCAAACTTCTTAATTAGCCCCACTTTCATGGTGGGGTAGTGGGTCTGCTCTTCCTGTTCCAGGGCCAATAATGTGTCCCGTCCAGTAGGAGGCATGTATTTGTATAAACCACCCCCCAGTGTTTTTCCTGGATCCCATGGGCTCTTAAGGAGACCTCATAGGCAGCCAGCCACTTGGCGATGTCATCCCCTGGGCTGTAGCTGGCAACTATATCTTTAGGTAGGTAGGGTCTGGATTCCCTGATCAGTTCTTTTGTTTCGCTGCCACCATTTGGAGAATTGGAGGGTCCTATCTGTAGGGCCTTGAGTTCTAGCTCCCTTAGTTTCAACTTGTGAGCCATCCTCTGTTCCTCCCTCTCCATTTCCAACCTGGCTAACTCCCACTTTAGCTGTCTTTTTTCCCTCCTGTCCACTAGTTCAGCTTCGGTTAAGCTTCTTCCGGAGACACTGCTGCCCTCCCTTGAGAAGGTCCCAGGTCCTGGGAGTAGGTTTTCCATCTCAGGGTGGAACAATCCCTCTACCCCTATGACTGTGTCCCGGTCAATCCCCTCTTCCTCCTCCTTTCCCTCTCCATGTGCTGCCACCCAAGCCCTCAAACTGGTCTGGAGTTCCCCCTTCTTGGCACCACGCTTAAAAAACACTCCCATCTTCTGGCAAAAGTCTCTAAGCTGGGCTGCAGAATAGGTTTCCAGTTCCTCCAGAGCAAATTCCATCTTGCTTATGAGAGATATAGGGACAACCACTCGGGAAGAATTGGTTTAAAGGGCAATTCGAAGCTACCTCCACCCACCACCAGGAGCCAATTTGGAAAAAGCAAAAGAAGTAATTGGGAAGTCCGCCAGGAGAAAACTCCAAGTGTAGGCCTGTGGAGTACACTTTGTTAGAGTAGACGCAAACACAGTTCTCATCCCACCGCTAGACACCAATTATGTTGGACCTGGGGTCTCCAAGTCACATAGGGTAGCTTGGCACTAAGGAGGAAGGCCTAACTCAAAGGTACATGTGTAAAGCGTGCGTCACACCCTTTAGCAACATAACGTCCATCCACTCAAAAATAAGGACACTACACCAGTCTTTGGAAAAATACAAGCTGTTTTATAAAAATAATTCTGTTCTCTCTTATTTATCTCCTCTGACAATTTAATTGCCGTTCAAGTATTTCTCTAACAATTTCTTTGCATCAGTTGAAACCCAACAGTTCCTTTTACTGGGTGCTATACTAACTTTCCCAATTGAAAAGAACTAAACATTCAATTTACAGTTCAAACTAAACAGCGGCAAGGGTGGTGTCTCCCGAGTGAGTATTCAGAAAACATCTTATACTCAAAAGTTCTTTGACTGTTCAGCCAGAATGTTATACAGGTTTAACATGACATTGGCCCAATACGGAACAGAGACTGTCATTCACAAAGGTTCAAGGAATCACTGTGTCATTTCAGGGGGAAGGAAAATAAGTTACACAACCAGGACATCAGATATTATGCCACAACGAATTTGCAGTAAGCTTTCTCCCCCACCCCTGTAATGAAAGGGTAAAGCAATATCACAGACAGTAATGGCCTTAAAATCAACTCAGAGGCCTTTCTCCCACTTGTAAAGGAATCAGTGGCTTCCTGGAGTTCAATTCTTCCTGTCCTGCCAACTCGATACTTCCAGTCAAGAAATAGAGGAAGAACCTAACCTCCGGGACCTTCTGTGGGGAGGTCCCGGTCCACTCGTTACCCCCAATTCGCTCCTTACTTCACACGTCGGGCATCTACTGCCAATGTCCTGAGCAGCGGAGTAAAGCTAGCAGTTCCACCAGGCCTCGGTCCACTCCCCGCTGTGCCTCACCCACAGGTCAATCCACTCGCTCACGGAGCTGACACTAGGGAAAAGCTACGCGGGCTGGAGGGTAGCGGCGGCCGCGCCTCGCACTCCTCCTCACAGTGTGCCGCCTCCGCTGATCTCTGGGAAAACGGCACCACTGCACAAGCGCCAGCGACCAGTGTTCCTTCCACTGAGCCTGCCAGGTCGCAGCAAGCCTCCCGTCGCCGCTCCGCCCCTGCCCTGGGACTAGTGTTCCCTTCACTGAGCCTGCGCGATTCCGCGGAGGCCCGGTCACTCTCAAATGCGCCCTCCCCTCACCGGGTCTATCGTTCTCCTCACCAGGCCTGCGCAATTCCGCTGCGACTCTCTGCACACAGTGCGCCACTACTGGAAGACGCTGCCCTGTCTCCCCCACCAGGCTCACCAGCTCCCTCGTGAGAAATACTATTCCCGCTCCAACAGTTTCTGGATCAGGTGAGAGGGGGTCAGAGGGGGAGAGTGTGGAGCACGTTTGGCCATAAACCAGAGGGGAACAAGGAGGGAAGGGAGGGTTCAAGTCCACAGCATTGATTCTCTCTTCTTTCAGGGTAATGCCCTCAGGGTTTCTAATAAGCTCACCCACTGGACCACAGGGCAGAACGATATCTCAGTTCAGTTCCCCAAGATCACTCCCATTCCCTTCCCCAGGCTAGGGGTCGATTTTCTAGGCTTTTGGGAGGGCTTAAATCCAGGGTCATCAGGAATCCAACGTGACAGGGCCAGGTCTGTAGACAATAGGTGAGAGGGTGGTGAAAGCAGTAAGGAGGCAACCCAGTGTGGGAGGCCAACCCTCTGAATATCCTACCCCCGCCTAATGCCCCAGCCTGCACTCCTGCTGACTCTTTCTCTGCATGACAAAAGGGCTGCCCTGCAGCTGACCTTTTATAGGCTGGCCTCAGAAGGTCCAGAAGGGAGCAGAAGGTTCTGGAAGATCCCTATTCTAACCTATGGGTCCTGTCAAGAGGTGACCGTTATGGCAGTTAATGGTGACCATTTTGTAGGTCTTGTAAACCTAGTCAGAAAGGCATCTAGGCCTCAGGGAAAAAAAAGACTATGAGGGCAAAGAGCACCTAACCCCTAGATCAACACCTAAAAACCCAGTGGACATTAAAAATTATGAAAAGTTATGAGGGGCAAGAAGGGGACAAAATAAATAACTAATTAGGAGGGACTACCCAAAGGGCAGACAGGTCTAACAAACGATAATAAGACGCCAGAAACAGACGGATTGGGGATTGGTGGGGAGGCGGTGCAGGGGTATTAAATTCCTTTTAGCCCCGTCAAGCATGCAGCCTGATCACAGGTAACTGGAGGCAAGTCACAGGGCAAGTGCAGGGCCATTATGCATAGCGCTTTCCTGTGCTAATGGCCCTGTTAATCACAGAGGGGAGAGGGGAATTTCCTTTGTCCCCTCGTCACCCCCACTCTGGTCCCCCGTGTCCCCCTGCACTGCAAACTCTGGGGGGATATATCCTCCTCATCCCCCACACTTCCTACGCCCATGCTGACCAGGGGCGTAACACAGGCCCCGCAGCCCCCGCGGTGCTGGGGGGGGGGGGCACCGCGCTTCAGGGGGCCCCCAGTCTCGCCAAGTGTCACGCATGACCATGTTACAAATAATTAGCACGCATTCCAGCGCTTCCCTTAGTGTCAAGCTGGAGCACCGAGGTCTAGTAATATGCAGTAGTGTCTGAGCAAAGCAGGTTCGCGCTACTTGTGTCTTGGAGGGTGAATCAGCTGCACTCCACTCTAGATACATTTTACCCGGTCTGCCCCAGTCACATTCTGATTCATGTGATGTGACGTAACATAACGTCAACAGAGTGACTGTAAGGATCCTTTTCCCAATGGCTATTCAGCCGAGACAGGACACATAAAGACGGGCCACATGCAGCACGAGCTGGCCTGGCGGCAGACTGGCGGAAGATCGAGGTGCTTACTTTTATGTGCTAAGCCCTCCTTACTCCACGACTGAAGACTGATGTGACTGAGAGCAGTGACACAGTGACAGCCAAGCCCAAACAACATCTAACTGTGCAGAGAAGACTTGATGTAATCAATGTCGAGACAGTTCCGTTTAAATTTCATGTTTTTTTTACTTAAAATTGTAATTGCATTTGCATGCTGACAGCAGCTTTTACCATTCCACATGTATTCTGGGCTACAGTCTGGCTGCTCTGGCACTTAAATCCACAATACCTTTACATTCAGCCATTCCCCACAGCTCTTATTAATGACATTAAATTATAGAAAAGAGTTATATGACAAAATCAAGTATCAGTCGAGGGGAGGTGAGGCGCGAGAGTGTAAAAATGAGAACGAGGATAGCGTTCCTTAGTTACTACAGTGTATATGATTTCATTTGCTGGCACTCTAGAAGCAGAGAGAAGTTGTGATAGCAAAGGGTGCCTGGGCGCAGGAAGTGAAGGCCACAGGCAGAAAGTGGACGTCCCTCCGATTTAATGGTACATGGCATAGTATGCAAGACAGCATTGGACATGCATACCATGGTCTCCAGGTGGCTGACAATGAACTCCCTACAATTTAACGAGGGGAAGACAGAGGTAGTCTACTGCTCGTCAGCCAAACTGAGTCAACAACCTTCCCATGAGATCAGGCTTGCGCCGGGAGCTGATCCTTGCATCCCAGTCAAGACCGTGCGCAATCTAGGAGTGCTGTTTGATGCGGATCTCCAAATGACCTCTCAGACCAATAAAACCATCAGTGTCTGCTTTGGACTGTTGAAAGCGCTCAGACAGATTTTGCCCCCTTTGCCTGATGAGTCTAGACCGCTGGTGGTTAGGAGTGTGATCCTGGCCAGACTGGACTACTGTAATTCCTTATATATAGGGGCCCCCTTATACATCTTACAGGGGCTCCAGAGGGTCCAGTCTATAGCGGCCAAGCTGGCACTTAAAAGACCTCACAGTTCCTCCACTACCTTGGTGCTCAGAGACCTACACTGGCTGCCAATTGGGAGTAGAGTCGCTTTTAAGTCCCTATGTATCCCTTTACAGGAAAGGCTCACCTGGTATAAGCCCTCCAGGTCCCTGCGCTCCTCTAGCCAGGGTTTGGCAGCAACTACCAGGATCAGAAGATCAAGGATGGGAGGCAGAGCCTTCTGCACTTCTGCATCTAGGCTGTGGAACGAGCTTCCCCAGAACATTAGGCAAATTGACACCCTACTGGGATTCAGAAAGAGCCTGAAAACATGGCTGTTCGCCAAAGTCTAATCCCCGTGATTCTATCTAATAGTTCCGGCGGCTGTTTTATATGTCATGACAGCTAGTGTATTGTTGTACCATCTGACTACTTCCTGTTTGGGCGCCAGGATACCCGTAGGGTGACAGTTGCGCGTTACAAATAATAAATACAATACAATACAATACAATACCAAACAAGGATCCATGCTGAGGGTGGGGAGGGCTTTGTCAGATTTTCAAAGTATATATACATTAAAAACAATTCTGAGTATTCTATTTAAACAGGAATAATTGAATTGTAAGTGATTAGCCTGGAAATACAGAAGTCTCAAGGTATTTAGGCTTGGTGAAGTGTATCAATTGCACCTACCCCTTTTTTGGCACACATTTTAGCTTTAACTTTTTTCAATGGGTTCCGGGGCCGACTTCTTGCCGGAGGGGACTGCCTGTGTGGTTATCGCAAAGACAAAGTTGTGCTTGAAAATCTGGCATCGGTCCAGCCCTACCGGACACAAACTGGACACTCCTGAGAAAAGCAAGTGTAGCAGTAATACGAGTACGTTTTCAATCTCAGTGCACCATGAAAAGTGACCCTTCAAGGCACTAATTATAGTGCCCGGATATTGTGGCTACTGCACATAACATAAAATAACATAACATACCGTACTGTTTATTTATATATCGCAGGTTCACCCAAGGGTATCTTGGCGCTGAATAACAGACGTTTATTGTGCAGTGTAGAACTAGTGCTCCCAGCCAGTGGTCTCAATCCCATTATCTCCGTTTGGGAGTGAGTGTGGGATTGAGGGTCCATGCTCCTACACACATTGCCATCCCAGCTGTGACTCCAATAGTGGTAACACTCTTGGAGAAAGTCCAAGAGGATGCAAAGGAAAAGGCAAGCAATGCAGCACGTGCAGCACGTGGACAGGGACAATAAGGAGGGTTGTAAAGATCAATGGGGGATGGGGGTCGGCGGGATTGCTAGGGTATGAGGAAGGAGAAATAATTGGTGAGCAAAGAAGAAACTGTCACTGGAGGCTAAGGTAAAAGGAGAGAGCGAAATGTAAAGGTGGTCGCCATTGGGACTGAAGGTGGGAAGAGATGCGGAAAGAAGGGGGGATGGGAGGAGAGGAGGGGTAAAGTGATGATTAGGAAGGGGGAACTTGGTTGTGAAGGAAGCGAGGGCGAAAGACGGGCCCCAAATAGTAAGACAGGCAAGGGTGGTGAAGTACGGAGGTGATTGAAAAGACACTAGAGGGACCAGAGTAATGGAGGAAGGAAGGGAGGTGGAAGAATTGAAAGGAAGGAAAAGGGAAGGAAAAGATGAGTAAATAGATGGCAGAGAGTTTAAATGTTCGAGAAGAAAGAAGACAGCAAGCCAAGGAGTAGAGGCGGAGAGAGAAAGATTGAAAGACAGCGTGACTGGGAGAGAAGGAAGTGTTAATGTCGTGAGAGGGAAGTGAAGGAGCATTTGATACAGGGTGTCTCTTTTGTGCTGTGAGCTAAGTGATTTACGGTGTGCATGCCAAGCAAATTTAATCTCCTTTGCGCTCATTCACCCCTCCATCCCCTGAACTCTGCCTGCCTGTCAGACATGTAACACGGTTCCTCTGCTCCTCTGCCGCACAGGGGCCATTTCAATACATTAGGATAGATGAATGACACCGAATGTGCGTTCCACTTGTCTCAGGAGCCAAGGATGGACCTGGGTTAATTACGTTTGGGAAGGGATCCAATCAAACCATTCATGGCGAGTGAGGACATTGCCTTGTATACTCTTTGCATCCCACAGCACCCCAGGGCTCTCCCAAAAAATCCACTGCCCTCACAGTGAGCATGATTCGCTCCAAGGCCCCCACAGATTCTTAGACTCCATGCGTCCCACACTCAGGACACCCCACACTGAACTGCTCTTCACAGTCATCCCACCCCTGGTATCCCACGCTCTCCACCCGCACTCTCTACCCCCCCTCCACCCACGGAAATCATTTCCACCCCCCCTAGACCCGCCCTGCAGAGATCATACACTCACTTTGTAATCTACTCACCAGTTCCTCCCCCCGACTCCAGTGGCCTCCACTCCACTGATCGCTCCTCTACCCCAGGGATCCCAAACGCCGCTGCTCATCCTCCAGGTTCTGTTATGTGACCCAATGTCACGAGAATACCTCTTTTCCAGCGTCAGCTTTCCCTTAAAAACTCACTGTCTTTACGACTGCAATTCCCAGTATCTAATAAAGGAGTCAATGAATATATAGGAATGGAGACAAGTTATCCATGAGTATAACGTCACATTGAATCCTATATGCTCGCATCCATATGCATGGAGATCTAGCGTTCTATGCACCACTGGCCGCAGGGATTTTTTTCAATACTTTGAATCTGATTCCTGTGCCACCTGGCATAAATGAAGGAAAGAGGGCCCTATATCTAGCTTTTTTTTTTACCTGAGTTCCACAATATCTTTTAACAAGCCTGGGATCCCACAGCTTTGCAGCACCCACGTGATTCCACACTTCACTTCCTCTGCACCCAAGGGTTTCCTTTACCACTCTCAGTTCCTTTGCCTCTAACTCCTCTCTTTCATGCTATGGCTTCTATCAATTGTGTATTTTCTGTTCCAGACTGCTAGTCCATTTGGGCAGTCTCGAATGTCATATGTAGGACCAAGGTGAATATTTGTGTACAAAATCATTTTGAAAACCCCCCAGCACCTTTAAACACAAAAAACTGTTTTGTACTGGAATGAGTACCTGTCCTTGAAGCCCTCTGATATATTGTCAACTCACGCCCACAATCCAGCACTGTGAGGACCAAAGTCAAATCGTTGTGCATGTGCCTGGGCCGTGACACTTGCACTTTGGGGATGACCCCTGTGCTCAGCGTCTAGTTGTCTACTCTCCCAGCATGTGTCTGGCCTGTTGGACAGCCCCCTTCTGCAATTCCAGTACAGAGATCCACTCAGAGTTGCATATGTGCCTAATCATTTCTGATCTGCAGCTGGCACTTGTAGTCCAGTACTGGGGCACCTCACTCACTGATGCACCTCTACCCAGAGTGCAGTGGCATAGAATAGAGTGGCATAGAGTTAGAGCCATCAGCGCAGTAGTTGTAGTGCGCAGGTGCAGCATAGGTGCAGCATGGGTGCACCAGTTGCCTCATATCAGTACTGCGGCCAGACGGCCTGCCTCATAAATTAAATGATGCGCTTATGAGCCTCACAATAGTGAAGATGGGTTGGCCCTCTCTCCTGTTTACCAGCCCAGCATCATCGTCTTTGTTGTAGCACATTTGATGAATAAGTTATATATAGAGCTACACAACTATGGGGGCAGCAATCACATGTAATGGTACATTATTTATGTTTATATAATGCATTCTATGGAAAATATGGTCCATGGCCAAGATGCCATGTCTGTGCTTAGTCAAATGTAAGCAAAATGTTCTATTTAATGTGTTGTGTTGGACATTTGTGTGTGTCCCATGCTATTGAAAAGTGCTCTTCGGGCCACATTGCAGCCAGCTGTATAGTATATCTGCGCTATGTGGGGTGTATGCAAGGTCTGACCAGTGCTTTCTGTTTGATGCTTGCGTGTGTTTTAAACTACTTACAATGCTCTTGGGAGCTGTGTGCCATCCAGCTACATGGTATTTCTGAGCTATGAGCTATGTGCCATATAAGCTCTACCCAGTGTGCGCTATTACATGTCTGCGTGTGATGTACGCTACAGTGCACCACAACAGCCAGCTGTACGCTCTATCTGAGGTGCACAGTCAACATACCTTTGTAAACTGGTTACCGGGGCTTGGTTTTTTCTGGTTCCAGTACCCCATGGTCCCCCACTCTGCATATTCCTTGCATTTGAAATTTACATTTCCTGCTGTGGTGTGCGAATGCATTTCATGAAAAGGAATATAAAGAAGGGTTGCCAAAATAAAAATGCGAGCCATGTGTTTAAAGAGGCTGGGAAGACCTTGTCTTGGCACTAAATCGGGTTATAAATAAAAAAAAGTATGTATTCATTTGTAATGTGACTTTTCTGTCTTTGTTCCCTTTAATTATCAGTCATGGATCTCAGCATTCAGGCAGCCCTAGAACACAACTGAAGTGCATTCTATTTATATTTGCTCTTCGAAGTATGCACAGATAAGTGCTGAAAATACGGCTTTAGGCGACTCCTTATTTTTGTCTGTGAGGCAAAGTGGTAGGTGGTGGGCCGGGCTGCTGGGGGGGGACCCTCATTGTGCTTTGCAGGGGGGGCCCCTCAAGTTTCGTTACGCCACTGATGCTGATCACCCAATTCTCTCCAAGGTTAGAAGAACAAGAGGATGGAATGAGAGGAGCCCATTCCCTGCTTGAGGCCAAATGGAATCAGTGGTACTAAGGTGCTACGAAGGGCCTCAAGGATCAATCTACAAGGCGGGTGCCCCTTCCTCCCTCTTTGGCTGCCTGATCAGGACCTTTTTTTTTAACAACAAATTTGTATTCATTTTGAAAGGTACATATATTGTATACGACATGCAGTACCTAGTTATATTACACAAAAACCACATGCCCTGCAGAACGGCAGATCAAAAGTATAACAAACTACACAAACACACCCAGGGAGTCTTAATTTCTGCTGTCATACACCTGTCAATTGCCTTCTTCAATCCCGCAACACTGGGTGGGGACGTAGCTTTCCAATTCTGTGCAATATCTCTCTTGGCTAGGGTGAGGCCCAGGAACAGGAGGTGCTGCTTGTAGTGATTCCCCCAATGTCATCCATGCTATGTAGAAGCAATAATCTGGGGTCAAGCGAGATGGTCTATGCCAAAACCTGACCTAGGCAAGACGTCACCCGAGTCCAGAATGGTTGAATCCCTGTACAGCTCCACACCTGATCAGGACCTTTAACCTTAGAGTTAAACATACATGACTGACCTGAGAAGTAATTCAGGGGCGATTGAAGCAGCACAGCTAACCATAATTGGCCAGAATGCTTTAAAAATGTTTTTGCACAATTTTCAATGTTGAAAAAACATGTTATGTATAAAAACAAACTTTACAAACAACTTGGCCTCGTACATGGTTATTGGGATCCCAGAACCTCAATGGCATTTTGTCTTTACTATAGATACATGCTACACACTATAGTTATGTTGAACGTTTCAATAGGACAATTCCGAATGAAATGTACACATTTTCGATGAGAGAAACATATAAGGCCTTATTTGTGTGAAGTCTGATAAACAGTGATAACGGATTTCATAGTTTACCAAAGGATTCTTAGGACTCACCAACACAGCTATAACTGTTGTTGAAGAATAACGTTCACTAATACATTAAAATATATACATATAGTGTGTTTTAGTCAGCCCTAGCTCTTGGTTGGGTGGCTTTCATGTCTGGCTCTTTTCCCTACTTCTTAATCAATGGCTTTCTTCTTTATTTCATGTTAGTTTCCCATTGGGGAGCATTTCTTTTTTTACTGTTTTCTGATTGGATGGCTTGGTTTCTTACTCTCCTTGTATTCAGGAAACTGTGTTTTTTCTATTTCTTTAACACTCCATGGGAGGTCATGTGTTTTCCAGCTCTCTCCCTTGTGTACTGCTACCTCCCTCAAACTTCCCCTCCACTCTCCATGACACCCCCTGCCGGGTTTGTTTTTTCATTTTGCACCCCTACTTGACCCTGCTCCTCCGTTGCTGCTCCACCTCTTCCGCTAAATGGGTTGTTTTCCTTCCCCCGTTCACTAACCTTGAAATCGTAATCCAACACGAGCAATGTCAGTCTCCTCCCTACTCTGAACCAACTGGTACCCATGCAAGGAGTACTGTGCTGGTTCGCAGCAGACCTGGGGAAACTGGGTGGATCAGAAAGCGAAGCACAGACACCGGCCTGTTCTCAGTGCTGGGTTCAACCCAAGTATGGATATTTAAAACAAGCAATAACTCACTTTAATCCGCTCTGTGCTGCGGACGGCCCCTGGCCGTCCCACATGATGGTGGGCTTGTGCGGAGAACGGCCGGGGGTCGCCCGAACCCTGCCCACTGATTAAAATGCCCACAACACTGCGGAATTCGTGCAGCGGTCAACGGGTTAAACGTTTCACCTTTAAGGTCCAACACTGAAGATGTTGTTACTGTCTCCTAATATTGGTTTCACATGTGATATACCTTGTGACAATCTCTGTATTTCTGACTCTCCATATGATGTCGAAATACCAAATGCACATGTCACTTTCTGTGTTGGAAGTTTCCTTACAGCCGCTTATAGAGGAAGAAACAAAAGAATCCCTAGAACTGTATTGTTTTAAACCAAAATTGCACTAACATATTAATTTTAACCTAATTTTAAATATTTTATGGCGTCTTAATATTTGACTTTTTTAAGATGTGTAAATAAATGTATTGTGGGTGCTTTCAAAATATTTTAAATGTATGTATTACATTTGCCTTTTATGATTTTAACAAAAATCGAATAAAGTGCATTTTGACTGACTGACTGATGATGTCGAAGCTATGGGGCATCCCAGAGTTGGAATGTAAGTGAAATGGTTGCTATAGATTTAACAGAATACTCAAACTAGAGTACTTGTTGCTATGGCAATAACTACCTACAGTGATTTGTAAATTCAATCTGTGATCTGGATGATTTTTAATGTGAAAGGTTCATCAGCTGTAACATAAGAAACACACATTAGCACTGAACTTTCTTTTATGACAACAAGCAAATGGTTTCCCACCACACACCAGTAATACCAGATGGTAACTACTGAAAATATACACTAGTCGGTGTCAATCTTGCTCCTCTCATGGAGAAAATAGAGCAGGTCAGAGTCCATCTGCTTAAGAAAGGGAAATTCCTGAAAACAATGTTCAAAATATCAATGTCTGAAACTGCGAATGGTTTGCTATCTGTTGGACTTGGTCCTTCTGGCAGGTTCACCCCTAGACTTTTTGCTCGTAATGGTGACCTGGTGATGGTGATTTTTGGTTTGTGTGCACTTTCACTGTGTCCCAGTGGAAAGTGCGTGCGCACTCTGAGTGCATGTGATGAGGTTGGCCTGCCCTCCCATAGGAATGCATGGGGAATGTATGTGTCCCTGGTAGTTCCTGATGCTTGGGGTGTACAGGTTCGAATTTGATATGTGCGAACTCGTGAGAGTGAATGCTTCGCAATGATGTATGTGGCATGAGTGTGTCTTGTGTACAAATGCCACTTCTAGGAATTGGCATATTAGTGTAAAATATGCCTGGCATGTGATTGGCTGGAGCTGGCTGGTGAGCCTGGCTCCAGGAAGGCTGGATGAATCTGCCCGGTGGTGAGTGTGAGATTAGCATGTTGATGGCTGGGGAGGAGTGCACCTGGTCCCTGATGGGCCTGGACTTTCCCCACACAATGCTGGCTCCACCCCCTGGGGTGCGACTGATGACCCTAGCCCTGCCAGTGAATGAAATGGGAGGTTGAGCTATCAAGGGTACTTCAAAACCAGCTGCGACTGGTTTCTCCCCCACCCTGCACCCTTAGACAAAGGAATGTGGTGTATAAAAATGGGGCTGTGTCCCCACAGATGTTGTTCTCTTCCAGGATCCTGAGGGGGCTGCTGCTGTTGCTGGGCCAGAGGACCGCCACTTGGATTGTCTCCCTGCCTGGAGACCCAGTGAGCTGGCTCTGGGCCCAGCCCTGCCCCCCTGCCTTGCTGAAGGACTTTAACTGGACTTTAGGGGCTCCTGGCGCTGGGGAGAGCTTTACCTTGCCCTATAGCGCCTGAGAGCGCTGTATTCTCCTTCTAAGCGCCAGGGAGCGCTTTCATGTCCTTTTAGCGCTGGGAGCGCTGTAATTATGCCCGAGCGCTTGGAAGCGCTTAATTTTCACATATAGCGCTAGGAGCGCTTTATTTGTGCTCTGGAGCCTGGGGGCGCCTTGATTGCTTTGGCCGGTGCCCACCCGGCATTGATTCGCCCCGTTTTGTTGGTCAACTCGAGGGAGCCAACCCCTCGGTTGAGTCATTGCCTGCCTGCCTGCCTGAGAAGGGCCGCTGCGCTGCCCGCGGCGACCCGGAAGCTCTAAGGGCCAGGACCAGAAGTCCCGCCCTCGCAGGTCAGCCCGGAAGAAGAGGAAGCCCGGAGCAGAGAGGAAGCGTGCTGGTTCCCTCGCCTGCCGCCACTAGCAGCCCCGGCCCCCAGAAGCGGGACTGGTTGAGGAAGGGCCCGCTTGCAGAGGGGCCCGGAGTGCAGGAGAGAGGAGCCGCCGCACCATCGCAGCCACACAGAGGAGCTGCAGCACCTTCCCGCAGAGACCCGGTGAGTGGGAGCTGTGAGGTTGTTCGGGAGGAGGGGGAGGCGTCGGGGCACGTTGCCGGTGCCCGCACCCCCCCCAGTGCGAGGGCCTGGTTGTTCAGAGGCCCCAGGGTCCCTCCCTCTAAACAGAGTTCCCCAGAGCGGGGCTCCTAGATTGCGGGGGCATATCACCAGAGCCTGAGAGGCTTCATCCGGGGGCAGTGTTGCGTGCGCCCACGAGAGGTTCTGGAGTGCCACATGTGTTCTGAGCCCAGCAAGGCTCCAGCGACGGCAGCATTCTGAGAGAGAGCCCAGAGATGCTCAAGCCGCATCTTTCTTTGTTCAGAGCCACGGAGGCTCGGGGCATTTCATTTGTTTGGAGCCCCACAGAGGCTCAGGGGCATTGCGTGTTATTGAGCCCAGCGAGGCTCCAACGAAGGCTCCACGGGGGCATTGTTAATTAGGAGCCCCGAGGCTCCATGGCCCCATTGTTGCTTTAGAGCCCCAGAGAGGCTCAGGGGCAGTGACCTGTGTTGAAAGCCCAGCGAGGATCCCAGAGGCGACAACCAGCTGTCCAGAACCTGCGAGGCTCCCCCATCGCCTTTTGGCCCCATCATTGTTCTTTCAGCTGCCTAGCACTTCGTGGGCAGCTGCCACGTTTAGGCCCCCTAACTTTGGGACACAGGGCGTCCTAGCCCTAGAGAGGCCAGTTGGCCTAGGGACTGCCACAGGTGGTGGCTAATGTGATTTTTGCGCTATTGTGTTGTCCTGCACCTCTGAATGTGTTGTTGATGCATCATGTGTCTTTCTTCCTTACACCGCTGAATGTATGTTTATGCATCATGTGTTTTGTTCCCAGGTCTATACCCCTAAATGTATGGTGATATTTATTTAGTTGGTTGTTTTCTCCTAGTACAGGTGGTGCTAGTGAGGTCCTGGTTCCCTGCGTGACCTGTTCCTAAGGTGGTTAGGATTGCGTAGGTGGTACTTACCTGATTACCAGTAGTTACTGGTTGTGTGCTATTTTGTGCTACAGTGATTTATTATTATATGTTCTAAGTGCTAATTCTACCTAGTGCTAAGTTCTAAAAGTGCTGATTCCTGACAGTGGTCCATGTGGCCCTGTCTTGTACCTATCCCCTGTAAATTCTGCCCATGCCTGTTGGCACATTGTAAAGTGTGTGTTTTATCTAATGTGTTTTGGTATAATACAAAGGCTATTTTTATATATAACCTTGTGTGGAGTTTCCTTTGTGGTGGGCCTTGGGTGTTGTTGCTGGGGTGCGTGTGCAAATACTTAACTCACATCGCCTCCAAGTTTAGCCTTGCTGCTCGCGCCACGTTACCTAGAGGGTGAGCAGGGGTTATCTTGGCGTGTAACTCCCTTGCCCTGACTTAGGAGTGGTGGTCTCTGACTGACTTTAGCGCAAGCCCTGGCCAGCCAGGGATCCCATTTCTAACATTGGACGCAGCGGTGAGGATAAGGATTTGTGTTTGCGTTGTACCACAGTGGCAACTGGCCGCACTTCAAAGCTCTACATTTTAGATGACCACATTTTGGGGATTATTGTTTTTTGAAGTTCCATTTTCTTCTCCTAAGAGTATCATTGTTTAATAGTGTCCAGTGCATTTGTTCCCCCGCCCCGCGCCCAGAGTTTGGTACCTGTGTCACGTGTGGTCAGGTTGAGAAGTTAGGGGTGGTAGAAACTGCCTTACCAGTCCGAGGGGGGGGGGTTGTGTGTGAATGAATGGTGTGTGGCACTAGACAAGCGAAGGGTGAGTTCTCTAGGGAGCTCACTGAATCTTTGTAAATTTGGTACTCTTGCTTCAGCTCTGACAGTTAAGTTCCCTGTGTTGCACGTGTCTGTGAGCATCCTGCCAAGATGGAGTCTGCTTTTAATGTCTGGGGTCTGTTTATGCATGATCTGAGAGAGTTTTGCGAAGAGAGAGACATTACAGTGAATGAGTCAGACACCCAGTCCCAACTTAGGGGTAACCTGATCCAATGGCAGAAGGATGACTGGGAGCGTGAGCACAGTGAGGAGAGGGCCCGGGTCTCACACCATAAGGGTGGTGGGTCTGAGGGGAGCCCTGAAGAGTCTGAAGAAGAGGAAGAAAATGAGAGTACAGGGACGCCAGCAGATAGTGAGGACCCCATAGATAGGGAGTCCCTTGCTTCGTCCAGCGTAGGAGGCAGCGCCTTATCCCTTTCCCTGTCCCCAGAGGAGTTGGAAGACAGGAGGAGAGAAAGGGAGCACCAGCTGGCTTTAGAAAAGCTCAGGCTAGAGCATGCCCAGGCTATGGCACAGCTGGGCGTTAGAAAGCAACAGCTAGAGACTCAGAGGGTTTTAGCGCAGGAAAGGATAGAGGAGGCTGAGAGGGCCTCCACCAGAGGCAAAGTAGCTCTGGAGGGTAGACTATCCCCTGCGCGCAGTTTTAATTTTATGGGCTCCCCAGGGAGGGTTGAGTCCAGTGGTGGCAGCTCTTTAGATTTCAGTGTAGGAAATCCCAGTCCCAGTTCCCCCAGTCTGGTACCTGTTTCCCAAGAGGAGGAGTTAAGGTTGAATTTCAGGGACAGTAAGAAACAGTCTCACGAGTCCTGGGAGGAGTTTGAGGAGGAATGTTGTGATACACTGTGGGCTTGGGTACAGGTTCACACAAAAGAGGAGTTTGACGTCTTGTTTGGTCTGATTGTCAAAGAGCACCTGCTCAGTTGTTGTTCACCAGGGTTGCGCCAACACCTGTTGGGGTGTGGATTGTCTGAGGCATGTGAGCGTGCAGATGAAGCAGACCGCTGGGAGAGGGCCAGAGGTTCTTTAGAGTCCCTAGTGAGTAAGTCCAACAGTAGTGGTATAGGTATCTTCCAGCCCAGCGTGTTGGAAGAGGCTCAGTGTAGCCCAGCTAGGTCCCAGTATAGTGAGAGAGGTGGAGGGGCTGACTACCTGGCTCAGTGGAGCAGGAGTCAGTGGAGGCTGAGAGTCCCCAGATGCCCGAAGCCCTATCTCAGAACTTGGGTGGTTTCTTGAGGGAACACCAGGTTAGGGACCTAGGCTGTCCTGTTAGTACACTTGAGGAGGATCTACTAGTGTCTAGGGAACCTGGAGCATCTGTAACTAGAGCTCCAGGGGTTCCAGAGTCCGGCAGTGCTACTCCAGGAGGGAGGGCACAGAAGTCCGAAGTGAGGAGTGATTGGGGATGAGTTTCCCAGTGGATGCACCAGTGGACCAGGGACTAGCCAGTTGGGCTAGATCTTCTTGGGGGGACCCGGGTAGCGCCACTTCTGGTCTGGGGGATCTTCACGCACTGTCAGGTGGACAGGGACGGGAGATCTGCACCAGACAGACAGTCACACGACACAGGGGTCATGTGTCAGCCTCAGGGGGATGGTGTGTGAGTCCCCAGAAGTCCTGGAGTGCCAGGCAATTATCCCGCCAAAGGTTTTAGACCGGAGGTTGGGAGGCCAGGTTCAGGTTCAGCCTGACCTGAAGGGTGAAACGACTGTAATCAGTGTCCTGACCAGTTCTTCTTCCAGAGGAACCTCTCCAGTTGGGAGAGGGCAGACCTCTGGAAGGGGGTGCAGAGGGTGGGAGAGCCCACCTCTGACCCCGGTGCAACCTGAGGGGTTAAACCCTAGGTTGGAGTGGCGTTGTAAGGGTACCCCTCGCAGGAGGAGGAGGAACCCTAGAAGAAGAGGTAGGGGGAGGAGAGCCTTCCCTGAGACTCCTGGTCCGCCTGAGGGTGTAGACCCTAGGCTGGAGAACCAGTGGCAGTCTAGTCCTGTCTTGCAGACAGGAAGAGTGGAGAGTGGCTACTATGTGCCAGGGGTTACTACCCCCACTTTGTGAGTAGGCAGGAACCAGTGGCGCCTGGGTGGCCTAGGGCCTGGTCCTGGCCGAGGACAGCTGGAGAGTACCAGTGGGGTAGCCCAGTTAGTCCCTACAGTAGTTTTAGAAGGAACCCCAGGGGTTCACCGTGGCGTAGAACAGGAGGGTGTCCCTGCAGTTGCAGGCCCGCGTCCGTGTTCTATCGCCCCAAGCAGGGAAGTCCATCACAGTGGTGATTGTTCTCCCCTGCGTTTTGGCTGGAAGGGGGTTGTGTTGGACTTGGCCCTTCTGGCAGGTTCACCCCTAGACTTTTTGCTCGTAATGGTGACCTGGTGATGGTGATTTTTGGTTTGTGCGCACTTTCACTGTGTCCCAGTGGAAAGTGCGTGCGCACTCGGAGTGCATGTGATGAGGTTGGCCTGCCCTCCCTTAGGAATGCATGGGGAATGTATGTGTCCCTGCTAGTTCCTGATGCGTGGGGTGTACAGGTTCGAATTTGATATGTGCGAACTCGTGAGAGTGAATGCTTCGCAATGATGTATGTGGCATGAGTGTGTCTTGTGTACAAATGCCACTTCTAGGAGTTGGCATATTAGTGTAAAATATGCCTGGCATGTGATTGGCTGGAGCTGGCTGGTGAGCCTGGCTCCAGGAAGGCTGGATGGGTCTGCCCGGTGGTGAGTGTGAGATTAGCATGTTGATGGCTGGGGAGGAGTGTACCTGGTCCCAATATGGTGCTTACATCCTTGAATGTGGTGGGCTGTAAGCCAGGCGGTGCATAAACAGACAGAAATGTTACAGTTTGTCCCTCCCATGTGCCTATGACCCCGATGTACCTACACCGATCATCAGTCCATGTGGAGAAAAGCAGCAGGGGAAATGCCTTTTTCATCATAATGCCAAACCCTCGAGAGTTTGTTGTGAAACCTGCATGTGCGATCATTGTGTAGCCCCATATGTGCATTGCCTTGCACTTGTTGCCAACCAAGTGTGTCTCCTGGAGCAGGATAATGTCTAGTGCAAGTCTCTTAATGTGCTGCAGGACGACACAACACTTAATCTTGTCCCCAAAACCATTAACATTCCAACTCAAAGTTTTTATATTTTCTTTCCGCTGAGCACACATTGATAACAAAATAAGGTGTGGTTCCCTATAGGATAAATCATGACTGTACTGTCGATGCAAACCCAAAAGCCATAAACACAAAACATAAATCCCTCCCAACAACCCCCCTCCCTGCTTCCCTGCACTCTGGGCTCAAAACTGCCCATAATTTACCAAATGCAGAGTGCCTGTCGCCCAACAAGTTACTAAAAGAAGAACTGGGGGAGAACTAGGTAGCCCTCCATCCCACCTCCCCGTTACTCTAGGAAGTAAGTTCTCCGGGCCTAGGAGGGCCAAAGTCTTTGTGCGGGTTTATCGTCCGAATTCCACAGGTGCACACCCCACCTAGGAGTTGTCTACCCTAAGCACATTTCTAAAAGGTGACGGCCAAATCAGCGGAGTAGGGGGGGGAGTGGTCAGGGACCTCTGAAAGTCTTACTGTAATGGTTAGGTGATCAGCTTCAGCGGCCACTGGAGTTCTTCTCCGTCGTCTCCCTCTCGCCATCAAGCCAGTCAGACGCGTCTTCCGGGAAATCAAAGAATTTGGTCTTTCCCTCAGTTTCCACTCAGAGACAGGCTGGGAAGAGCATGGCGTATTTCAGGCCTTTGTCCTGGAGTCTCTTTTTAACATCTAGAAATGAGCGCGTTGTTTTTGCACAGCTTGCGTAAAGTCCGGAAAGAATGTGACTTCTGAGTTGTCTAACCTGATTGGCAGGGCAACCCTGACGGCTTGCAGGATAGTGTCTCTGTCTCTGTAGTTCAACAGCCTGGCCAGAATGGGGCGGAGGGCTCTTGATCTCGGGCGGCCCCCCCCGGCACCCTGTGCGCTCTTTCGATCACAAACAGGTCTGATAGGCCCTTTGGTTGCAGCTGTGCAGTGATTAAGTTTTCCACAAAAAGATCCGTGGCAGGCCCGTCCGAATTTTTCGGCACGCCGAGAATGCATACATTATTGCATCTTGTGCGCCCTTCGTAGTCATCCAGTTTGCTTTCAGTGAGTTTGCGAAACGCTTTAAGTTCTTGGATTTCCGTTTGCAATTGCGAGGCATCTTCCACTAGACTCGTCGTGGTGATTTCTAATTGTTTGGCTTTTTCCCCATTTTTGGCGAGGTCGGCTCTGATAACCCTCATTTCTGAGGAGAGGATGTCCATCCGTTGCTCCATGGAGGCGCGCACCCCACTGATGGCCTCCATTAAGTCTTTTAACGTAAGGTCTGGGGAGTCGCACTCTGCATCACCTTGCTGTTTGTCTTTCGTCAACTTGGGATCAGGTAGGTCCGCCTTTGGACAGGTGTAGCGGTCCAATCTGCTTTGCTGGGATGATTTGATGCCCTTTGTGCCAGACATGGCGCAGTCTGCGAGGTCGTCTAGTTTGAGCTCCACAACTGGGGTTGATACCTCTATTTTCAGACAAGTTCTTCTTGGAGCACCACTGGCGGGGGAGGGGAATACCTCACTTGTGTTGGGGGACTTCCACGTGAAATAAAGCCCTACTGACATGGCGGGGCCCTTCAGGACAGCCCAGGAAGGCTGACTGTAGGCAAACAGCGAGGCACAAGGGCCACTCACAATTTCAGGCTCAGTGGTGCTGCACACTCCCAGCCCTGTTACAGAGAGGGCAGCACTATCGCAGGGTCCGGGCGGGCCACTACCGCGTCTTTGGCGCAACGTACTAGTGTTCAAAACGTAAGGCAGGGCACAGGATAATGGCACTGGAGTAGTCACTAAATGGCGCAATCAGGGTCATCACGGTCAGGTCGCTGGCAGATGTGCCTCACCCCAGCACTGTGCAGGTTTCGGTATCTTCTCCCGGTACCCACTCCGCATCCACAACTTCCAGCCCCCCCCCCGCGGGCCCCCGCAACACGTCTCCCTCTTGCCGCTAGGATCTGACCTTCGTGTGTGCTTCACAGTTCCACAGGATGCGCCGCTTTCTGATCCTCAGAGCTCGGCACCAGCAGGAAGGACAAAGGCTGAGGATTGCAAGGCTCCGGTCTGTTTGGAGCCGCACAGAATCCCCGAATGCAGGTCCGTTTTGCGAGGATCTCTGGGGGAGAGGGGCGGGGGGGAGGTGTACGCGCCGCTAATCTCGATCCCCCTAGAGGCACAGCAGACACACTAGGTCCCGGCTTTTGAATTGGAACAGGCCTCAGCTGAGAGCGCCTGTATCTTCGCCCCCGGTTGTCCGTTTTTCACGCTAGCGGGGTCGGTGCACTCAGCAGTTCCTTCAGCAGACTATTGTGGCCTCAGAGGAGCGGATTGATGAGATGGATTGGCAGTACGGGGAGGGAATCACGGAGGCACCTCACCTAGCGGCCATCTTGCTCTGCCGCATAGCCACACCCCTTCAAGGCCTTGTTAGTGGTTCTTGGGCAGTAAGGGCTTGGAAAGCAGTTTGTGAATATACACAAATGTAAATTTGTGAGTGTTAACAAATATTCCCACCCTGGAAAGCCCAATCCCCTTGAAAAATGTAATCTTCTGTATGAAAAAACAACTTTGTGAATTGGAAAAACTCCTTATCAGCTGTGGATTAAATCCCAACACCTGCACAGGTAAACTACAACCAACTAATGCACTTCGAGTATAGAAGGACAACATAACATTGCAAACAACATAAGTAACTCCTGTATCTGAATTAAGTCATAAAACGACAGCACTGTGCAGGTTTCGGTATCTTCCTCCGGTACCCACTCCGCGAACACAGCTTCCAGCCTCCCCGGGGACCCCCGCAACGCATCTCCCACTTGCCGCTAGGATCTGACTTTGTGTGTGCTTCACAGTTCCACAGGATGCACCGCTTTCTGATCCTCGGAGCTCGTGGCACAAAAGATGAGTCATCAAGTATAGGGATTCACATTGCACCATGAGTATGTCTAAGTGATTTTTAGGTTGAGCTTTCTGGAGAGCGCATGCAGGCTAATGTGGGGTTATCAGGAACGTACAGGGGCCTGGAGCTTGTCCAATGTTTGTGATTGGTGGCTTTCCTAAAACTCTCATTTGCCTCCTTCTTATTTGCATATAGCCAAGTTCTGAGCTGGGATGGTGCAGTGAGCTAAAAAACGGTGATGGATCAAGCCCTGATCTTTGGACTGGGTAAGAGTGGTCTGCTTAATTCAGACACTCTGTTCATCACCACCCCCTTTTCTGAATCCTTCTTATTTGTGGCCCAGCTTTTCCTGTGTTTGTCCCTCCCATGGAGCATAGCCACTTTACCATATCTTTTGCCGTTTGCTTTTCCGCACCCACCTCCATGTTGTGCTTGCCCTCGTGTAGTGCCCCCCCATTGCTTTCTCGCCTATGTGTTTCTCCCTTGCCAGCTCCGTTGTTCTCTCGCCTATTGCTTGTCCTCCCCACCCTTACTCTCCATGTTGCTTCTGAACCCATTGTGCTGCTTTCCCAACCTGCACCCTCTACGTTGCTTTCCCCCACCATCTACACTCCAAATTATTTATTTTTTAAATGCTTATGCGCTACTTATATATATTTTTTTTTATCCATTCAAAGTAAATTTTTTACTTGTTTTTAAAGATGGTTTACAGCAAGGCTTAAAATCGTTAGTAAAGCCAGTAGGTCCCAAAGGTGAGACCTTTTGGCTTTGCCAATGCTTGTTCTACTTTCTTCATTTCAGGTTCCTTGGTAGCACTGTTATCCATTTCTTGCTGTCCAGTCAGATATAATGCTGAGATGCGTTCCCTTAAGAGGGGTCGGCAGCAACATTTGTACCAATAAAAGTATTCTTCAGAATGTCTTCCAGAGAGTTCATTTATTTCCAAAAGGCTCACTTATGGGGAACTAATCGAAAGTTGGATTTATAATAAACGTCCACTTCAGCCGTTGCGTCACTGGCAACAGAGAGGAAGGACTGGCGGCAGATATTTTCTTTACCTGAGATCACTTTAACAGCGCATGGTGTTCATGGTAAAAATAAAAAAAGTATTTACTTCAAAGGTTACCACTTCAGGGTTCAGTCCTAGCAAAGGCCCCCTGCAAAACTTACAACATTAGGAGTCGAAAGAAGTCGGCAGATTCAGGAGGGCGTTATTACAACGATGTTGATAATAAAGAAAATGTGAAATATATTTAGACAATCCATACCAGCTGCTTTCACCGACCTTTAACCAATAGAAAGAAGTACATTGCCCAAGGGGATACTCTGATCCCAGACTGAATTGCCCCTTTTTGAGCCTCTAGTTTTCTCTATCAACTAAGGGCCCAGTAGTTTATTTCACCATGTGAAAACGTGTAATACTTCATACATGTTATTAGTGCACATCCCTGAGGTGGCACATGCACAAATAATTGCATTTTTGTATTGATCAGAATTAGTAGTTATATTTGTCTTTTTGGTTTATATCAGATTTTCTTGACATTGCAAAGAGTATAAAGACAATAATTTAACTATTTTAATAATTGATGTTTATATATCCTATGTACTTAATATGCTATAGAAATTATAGCAAAGTAAAGATTCTTTGATTGATTGACAATAATTGTGACAATATTAAATGTGACCTTTCGTATGAGATTTCGTAGCAGACAACTATGCAGAAGAGCAGCTCATGCAAATGCAAGATACACTAAGAACAACCTGTTCTCTAATGCACTCCCTTCAATTCACAGCAAAAGTGGTTTCCATGGACCCCACTGAAGAGCCTCTGGTCTAGTAGATGGAAGCATGAGGCATCATACCCATGAGCCGTTCAATGGCTACAGGTGCATCTTCACTTCTTCAGTTCTTGGTGATTAACCTTTTGGTCACTAGCAGGTCAGATTAATTAAGATTTACATCAATTGAGCAGCTTCAAGGTGCTCTGTAGGCCGAGTTGAACAATCTTGAGAGACAATGTCCTCAGGCCAAGGAGAACAACCATGAGAGACAATGTCAATCGCCATCCTATGGGTACCAAGAGGTCCTGGCATCTTCCTCCAGAATATCTGGATAGCTCTATCGTTACACAGGAATTCCCCTTTTCCACACACACCGGAGACAGGTGGCAGTGGCAAAGCTAGGTCAGGTGTTACCAGGTGCGGAAAGTTTCTTGTCACTCCCGGCTTGACAAAATGGCAAAAATATGTGTTTAACCACATCGCTGCTGTGGTTATTTTTCCCCTGTGCTGGAAATTGCCATTTTGCTGGTGTCATGACGAGCTCAGCTCGTCATCAGCACAGCTCAACTGTGCCTCATGACGAGCTGAGCTCGTCATGAGCATGGAAGGGGTTAAAACACATATTTGTGCCATTTTGTCACCCCCCTCAGTGATGACACTTGTCATCCCCGGCTTGACAAAATGGCAAAAAATATGTGTTTAAAACACATATTTGTGCCATTTTGTCACCCCCCTCAGCATCCCCGGCTTGACAAAATGGCAAAAAATATGTGTTTAAAACACATATTTGTGCCATTTTGTCACCCCCCTCAGTGATGACACTTGTCATCCCAGGCTTGACAAAATGGCAAAAAATATGTATTTAAAACACATATATTTCCATTTTGTCACCCCCCCACGTGATGACACCTGGGGCGGCCCGCACCTACCGCACCCACTGAACGAGAAGTCTAGTTTCACGCACCAGAGTTTTAGCCCCGTCTAATATACTGGATCAGGTGTCATTTTGAAAACCTAGACACTTCTGTGGGCAACATTTGTGTCTTTCCCCTATTCCTTCCCAAGGTCAGCACTTACTTTTGCAAACAGGCGAGGGACTCTTAATCTCAAGCGATCCATTGACTTGGGACACATTAAAGTCCCCCACTTTGTCAAATGACAATTTCAACCCAGTAGACTAAAGTGGGCTAGCGCTTCTCTGTCTTCCTGATACCTATGATAGGCATGTCGCAGCTGGATGTAGCAATAGCATTTGGTGGTCTGTATGTCATGTACATCTTACAAACAATTTGAGTCTCTCGTCACTATGAGCCCTATGCTTTAAATCGCGAAGCTGTCAAATCCTTGAGATTTCCTCCCTAACCAGGTATCCCATTAGCTGCTAATCCAACCAATTATCTATCATGCTTCTTGGCAAGTTAAATACTCTGCCAGTGTAGCCCCGGAAGACCATCCAGAGTACAACTGCCGTATAAGGTGTGCGAGAGGTGGTTAACCCTAATCCTATCTGACCCCAGGAACCTCGAGTTTGAGATGTTTATGCTCAGGACATTGAGGTACACCTTTTAATAAATATCATGTAGATATGTCCTGTCCGAAAATGTCTCTTCTGGAAACGTGGTATTTTCTTGCCTAAGCTTTCCTGCAGGCTTTGCTAGCATGTGTATTGGCCGTCTGGGTTTGGAGCAGCAGGGGCAGCTGGGTCAGACCTGGCTGGAGAGAGAGATTGGTGTTCAGAGCATGGGGAGGGGTGACTTTGATCTAAGCAAGGCCGTGCCAGGCAAGGTGAATGATAGCAGACCCCCTCATTCTGAAATGGCAGTATGTTGCCTCCTAAACCAAGTGCTCCCCGACTTCACCAAACTGGTTCTAGTTGGATACAGTGATTTGTGACTTTAGAGAACAAAGACTTTCTAGGTATAAAACGCTACGCTGAAACCTTTTCCAAGTGCGTTCCTTCTGGTTGTCAAGACGAAACTGTCCGAGTGAACAGAGGAAAGGACTTTGAAACTTTCCCCAAACTTGCTGAAGAAAGTATCTGAGGGCCTGAATCGAGATTGCCTCCTGTTGAAGTCTCAGGGACAATAGACTCCACCCCGTCAGCCGTTGGAGTTCCTGTGCGAGGAATTCTACTTGCAGGTGAGGCCTCAGTCGAGTAATCCGGAGCCTCTAGTTCAACTGTGCGAAACGCGGACTGGTAACCGGATGTATGACGTTACTCCGCATACTTTTACTCCGCATACCGTTACAACGCGACTTTTACAACGCATACCACTACAACGCATAGCGCTTTGAGGTGCTGGATAGTGGTAAGTATAATTTACTATTCTAACTCCAGTCCCTGTGGACCCTAGGGAAGGTGTTGGATAGTAAATTATACTTATTCCCTATCCTAGAGCGCCCCCCAGCGCAATGCGTTGTAATGGTATGCGGAGTAAAAGTCGCGTTGTAATGGTAGTGCGGAGTAAAAGATGCGTTGTAACGGGTGTATACCCTGGTAACCCTACACTGAACCTATGCGGGCCGCTGCAGCTTAGAGAGAGCTGCAGCCGCTGAGAGCCCGCCTGAATTGGAACTTTCGGAACCTTCACAGAATCTACCTGGGCTGCCGCAGCTATTATTGTTATTATTAAAACTTTTATAGCGTGCTCTATTACCACGGGGTATCCTGGCGCGGTGAGTAATTTAACAGCAAGAGTGATAGATCAAGAACAAGTCTGTTAAAGTGGAGCGTTAAACAGATAAGTCTTAAGTTCTTTCTTAAAAACAGTAATGGTCGTAGAGGCTCTGAGGAACAGGGGGAGGGCATTCCAAGCAGAAGCTGCCTTAACTGAAATTGATTGGCCACCCAGTCGGGCGTATTTGTATTTGGGAATGGCCAATTGGCATTGGTTGGCCGATCGTAGGGCACGGTTGGGAGTATAGAATGAGAATCGTTTCTGCAAATATGTCGGTCCCTGGCCATGAGCTGCTCTAAATGCCAACACGAGAATTTTAAACAAGATTCGGTGTGGCACTGGGAGCCAATGCAGGCTTCGTAAATGGCTCCGCACGCTCGACCTCCTGGGAAGAGAGGAAAGCAGACGTACTACAGCATTTTGTATCACCTGAAGGCGATGAACCATGTACCCAGGCAAGCCACTAAATAAGGCATTAGCGTAATCGAGCCGAGACAAGATCAGGGCTCGAAGGACAGTCTCCTTGGCTGCCCTGGGAAGGAGAGGGAAAAATCTTCTCAAGGCTCGCAGGGTACCGAACCAGATGCCAGTCAATTTTTTAATATGGTCCGAGAACTTCAGGTCCTGACCGAACCATACCCCCAGGTTCTTAGCTGGGCCTCCCATCGCACTAAGGCAGGGCAGGTCCGGGGGCCAAATCTGGTCCTTGAAGTTGTCAGGGAAAGAGCCAAAAAACAGAACCTCAGACTTGTCTTCGTTGCACTTAAGTTGGACTTGTGTAAGCCACCGAAATACTTCCGACAAACAATGCTGGACTGCTGATGGATCAGACACACCCTTAGGCCAGGTGAAAAGCAGCTGTGTGTCGTCAGCGTAGGCCATTATCTTGGCTCCCAGCTGTTCCGCCAGATATAGTAAGGGGGTCATATAGACGTTAAACAATAAAGGGCTTAACGTAGACCCCTGTGGAACTCCAGTTGTCAGTCTCTTCGGGGCCGAAGAGTAGGGGGGCATCCAGACCTGCTGAGTTCTATCGCTCAAAAACAATGACAACCAGTCAAGGGCCAGCCCTGAAATACCAACGGCTCCCAGTCTTGCAATAAGCAAGGCATGGGGCACCGTATCGAAGGCGGCAGAGAGGTCCAGTAGAATCAGGACCGCTCTGCCACCCCCGTCCAAGCACTTCCGAACTGCCTCCGAGACCTCGACTAATGCCGTCTCGGTACTGTAGGCCGCTCTAAACCCTGACTGAGCAGGATGTAGGGCGTGAGAGGACTCGATGAAACTATCCAGCTGTTTGAAAGCCACCTTCTCACACACCTTCGCCAGAGCTGGCAACAGTGAGATGGGCCGATAGCTCGATGGCGTTGATGGATCTAGACCAGCCTTTTTTAACAGAGGGAGCAGTTTTGCCTCCTTCCAACTTCTCGGAATCGAGGCAGTAGAAAGGGAGAGGTTGATGATCTGAGTCACCTCTTGATTAATGATATCCGCTATCCCTCCCAAAACCCTGGCCGGGCAGGGGTCCGAGGGAGATCCGGACTTTAAAGCCGCCAGGATTTGCCGTATGTCAGATTCCGAGGCCGGCAGGAAAGCAACAAACTGAGCCTCTAGACATCGTCTATCCGATAATGAAAGGGCAGATGAAGTCGCAGAGGTCTTTTGAGCCGCTTCTAGGTCCAGTTGGATTTTTACAATTTTGTCCGTAAAGTAACAAGACAATTCTTCATACCATTGAGCAGAAGAAGGGAGCAGGGGTTGGGCAGCACATGGAGATAAAAATTTTTGGACAATCGAGAAGATCTCTTTACTGTTGTTATCCGCCTTCTCGATTCTATCCGAATAGTATCTGCTTTTAGCTGTCTTAATCGCAGCGTAGTATTCCTTTTGAGCTGCACGTAAAGTCTTCTTTTCGGCTGGCGAGTAGGCTTGTCTCCAGACTCGCTCTAATTTCTTACAGACCAACTTCTGTTTGCGCAGAGCATGCGTGAACCATGGGTGTGAGGGTCTCGATCGCATCCGACGGATACCCCCCACATTAGTGGAGGCAGCGGAACCATTCGCAATCCAAAGATTGAATGCGTCGACCGCCGCTTCCATCTCCGTCATTGGGTCCGGACGGGTGCCGGAGAGGGACTCAGATAGTGACACCAAATTAATTCGTGG
Organism: Lissotriton vulgaris; assembly: GCF_964263255.1. Classification (NCBI taxonomy): domain Eukaryota; kingdom Metazoa; phylum Chordata; class Amphibia; order Caudata; family Salamandridae; genus Lissotriton; species Lissotriton vulgaris. The sequence continues at coordinate 1,898,689,045 of NC_141693.1, forward strand.
CCGATGTACCAGAGAAGGAGTTTTTCTCAGATCCTTATCTAACTGCCAAGCGAACTTAATCAAACAATGGTCGGACTGAGGAAATATAAATTTTTGGTCAAGTTATGTTCCCTATCGTGTACCCCACCGTCTCCATGTACGAGCTTAAAGTGCATGTAACTTCCCTCCTGTGCCAGCTATGAGGACGCAAATACATTTGCGTCCAACGTTAACATGTCCTCTTTCAGGCCCACCCAAAATGGGTTGAATAGTCCGTTCCTAAGTATGCCATGCCAACGTCTTTTTGTGGTGTACTTTACACGTTTTTCAGCTCTGGCGAAGCAGGCCCTGAATTCTGCCATCGAGCCTTTTTCCGCTTTCTGACTCTGAAAGCCTCAGCCCAGGCTGTCTCTGTACCCGTGACCTCTGCCTTACTCCTTGCGCGGCTCACCGCGTTTAGCTCAGCCTGCTGCCTGCCAAGACTGAATTCAACCTTCAAATTATCTGTTCCGCTCTCCGAAAATGCATTCCTGCCTACTAGTTTAAGTAAACATCCCCCCAGCTGCAGAGCGAAGGGCCTGGCCTTACTGTCTCCGTGCAAGTGATTCATAGCCTCTGTTACCATGGAAGGCCCATGCCCCTCGCATCTCATGCAGACACTTAGACGCTTATACACGCACTCACAGTCAGTATAGAATAGCTTCGGCCCCAGAGACCTTTCCGCCCAGATAGTATGGTTCCCAAACATCAGATATCAGATATGATAGAGGTACGAGTTGATCTGACATGCCAGACTTCTGTCTCTTTCCGCCATTGTAAATGTCAAGTCCCCTGCACCCTCCAGTTTCACGTCAATCACACGTCATGCAGCTGCGCGCGCATCCAGGCCTCAGATTTCTGCTGACATTGCAAGATTCTGCTTTTTTGTTGCCACCTACTTATGACGTTTCTAGCACACACCTCTATGTTCACGCCTAGTTCACGCCTTCTAATTACGTATTATTACCACGTGTGTGTTTTATCTTGTTTCTCTCAGCTGTTACGCCTACTATATTGGTTTCTATAATGTAACTCAAGTATATAAGCTATGTATTGTCAATAAAATATTGCTCTATCCCTTCCTGCACCCCAGTGGTGGCAGGAACAAGATATCCGGTCATGACCATTCCTTTTTAAGGAATAAAACCCCTAAGAACTCTAACACCACGGACTCTGCCTTTTTCTTTCCGATTGAGTTATTATTGATTAAGTACTTACCTGCATAGAAATTAGGACGGTAAATCAAATATTTACCACATTATTTTGGCGCCCGAACAGGGACCCCTCCCCCACCTCACGCGCCGGTTGGTGCGTTGCAAGCTCTGTCCCCTGCCATCAGTTAGACGGAAACTACGCGTACTGGCAGGATTTCCTGTATCTCCCTCTGGCCCACGGAGGCGACGAAGACTGCAATCAGCACCCAGACGAGGCGGTGAGGAGCGCGGAGGATCCCGACCAGAGCCTAGCCGAAAGAAGCAAGGTCCGAGGTGTCAAGAGGCCCACCAGTTTTCCGAAGTATCAACGTGGCGAGTCGAGTCCAGTCCAGTCGAGTTTTCCGAGGCCTTCTGTTTTCCGTGCTTCCCGGTGAGTACCATTGCTGGGACGTATCTAGACGGGTTTGGGTACACAAATTCGGTCTGCACTGTTTTAGACAGTGTATCTGTACTGTTTAGCAGTATATCAGTTATCCTAGTTCTTGCACTGTTCTCAGCAGTGTATCTGTGCTGTTTAGCAGTACATCCAGTATAGGGGGTAGTCATATATGTTTCAAATGTCTTTTTATGTGTTCAATGTCGTGGTATGAGTGACTGTTTCTAATGTGCATTACTGTGTTCTTGTGTAATTAATTGTGTTCAGAGTCAGAATTAAACAGCTAGGATTGAGCATTCAGTACTAAATAGACAAGATGCCGTTTTTCAATAAGTTAAAACAGATAGGAACTAGAAAAGGGATACTAGAGGAAGAAATTCCTATTCCCCCTAGGGACACTCCTGGAAACTTCATGTATCAGAAACATGGCATAGACGCCATATTGTATCTAGATTTATGGGCCGATTATACTAAGCATCTAGACGAAAGACACAGATGGCCTGTTACCGGAACATGGGATGCCGAGTGCATCATGAAGGTAGAAGAAGCATTATGGAAAAAGAAAGCCAGACAATCTCAGAAAGACGCCATAGAATTTTGGCGTAAAGAATCACATAAACGTGCTGAAAAAGCACTCCGTAGAGAAGACAGACATAGAGAAGAATCAGATAAAGCCCGAGAAAACGAATTAGTTACTGAAGGGATTCGAGTAAAATCAGAACAAGTAGACCGCGCACGAAACAATCTTGTGAATGGTATGTACTTAGTAGCCGAAGGTACGCCTGAGGCCACTTCAGAAATACCGAAAAATCTGCCATCACCATTAGTTCCAATTAAAGTAAACCACAGGACTACTAAAGACATCTTTCTGAATTCCTATCTAAATGATGTAGCACCCGCTTACACAAATCCACGTGCCCTCGTCCCGCCTACTGACGGTGACGGAGATGGCAACACGCCTCCAGATCGCACCCCGCCATTACCGCAACAAGTTCCCCCTGACCGACAGCCTGTCGTTCCTCCACCTCCACCACTTCCCTCACCTAAGGTTAAGATACCGAATCCGTTTGCGCCTGATCCTACTAAAAGACAAGTTCAAGTACAGATACAGACTCCACAGAGAGATAATGCTCAAGCCTCCGCTTCAGGAGGTGCGACCAGGGGTTACCAGACCCCGCCAGCAACACACAGATTAAACCTTAGGGACATGCAGAAGCCCTTTACATTCCAATCACCCCGTCTCGACATACTCAAAGAACCGCTTCAAGTTTGCAGATACGATCCAGTACCCGGTAAAGACGATAGGATGTTGATGGCATCGCTACGTTTACGACAGGCTACAGATTACCTAGTGTTATTCTCAGGAATGAAACAGCACCTAGATAGGATATATCATTTTGTTCGAACTGGGGAAAACCCTGAAAGTATTAAGGAATCCATGGCACATCAGAAAGTCGACACTCAAGCATATATACTACGTTTTTTCATAAACTGCTTAATAAGAGAACGAGACAGGCCTGAGACAGAACAGGATGAAATGGATGCCCTAACAAAGTGGGGTCAAAATATAGCCGAAGGAAAGCATGATAAACAGAATTGCATAGCCAGTATGTACAGGAAAATAAGAAGTGCAGTAATAAAAGTACACGAGAATGAGAAAGAAGAAGCTTCCTCTGAAGAGGAGGAAGGATCCGAAGAACCAGAAAAGACTACAGACACAATAGCGTATGTAGGTAAAGGAACTTATCTTAGGAAAGGCATTCGTCCAGAGAGCAAGAGAGTCTTCCTCTCTGGCATAACAAAACCGAATTCTCCTGAACATCAGTTTCAAGAGACTGATAAAATGCTTCGAGAACGAATGGGGTACCATGTACTAAATTCTATGGATGAACAAGAACTAGCCCGGTCAGCTGTACTATGGGCTGACAATCCGAACATATACAACGATGACACCGTAGCGCAGACATTCCTGAACCTTTCCCCAGACGAGCAGAAATTAGCAGGTGTATACATGATTCAGCACCTCCTCACGTTATTCAGATATCAACATTCTGACCCAGGTCCTTTACACGATACATTAGAAGCACTACTCATGGATAGATGGAGAGGCCTAAGTACCAAGTTAATTCAAATAATTCTAGAACAACGGCACAGATATAACACGTTCTTAAGTTCCGAATACGTTCCCGCTCCGCCCCCAGAAAGAAAAATGTATCATATGGAGCGTCTCCATGGCATTGAAAGTCAGAACCCCTTACGAGAAGTACACCCAGTCATGGGTACTGATAACGCCCTGAAACGTGTGTATGTACACACACCTCTGACCAAGTTAGAACTATTGGAAATGAAGAAACTAGTACCGTGTCACGATAAAGACCCTGCAGGTTTTCACAGAGAACTTAAAGACATGTTACTGATGGGAGATTACACATATGAAGATATTATGAAAATGTTAAAGGTACTGCTGCCCACGGGCATCTACGAGAAACTGAAGGAAAGAGAATGGGAGGTGGGAGATAAAAAGATTGTGTGGACAGAAATAGAGGACGAGGAGAAACTTCGTACCCCTGGGCTAGGCCTTGGGGAGAAAACTAAAGCGTTACCAGGTATAATAGTACAGGTTCTGCCAAGATTACTGACAACTAGAAAGGAAGACTGGGACGCAATTTCGGCCTGTAAACAGAAACACGATGAAGATACTAGTGACTTCTATTCAAGATTCGAGAAATGTTTTATCATCAATAGTGGACTTAAGCCAAGTAGTGAGTCGTACCCGCATCTTTTTGTATCAAAATTAGTCGAGAATTCTCTGCCATTAGTTAAGAACCGCGTGTACAAAGTTGAAAGTACTTGGCAAGCAAATACGCCATCTCAGATGTTACAGATGTTACAATACCATCAGAACAGAATCAGAGAAGAACAGGATCAGGAACAGAAACGTATGAAAGACACAAAAATGAAAATGTTAGTGGCCCAGTCGGTTCCAGCCGACGGTCAGAGAAAGGGTACGACCCAGACAGGTCACGCCGCAGCTCCCGTTAAAGGGACATGCAATTATTGCAAGCAGCCAGGTCACTACGTACATGAATGCCCAGTTCTGAAACATAATATATCCACAGGTAAAACTAAAGAAAGACCGCATCCACCTAGACAAAATCAGGGTCAGCAACAGACTTCACAGAATATACAGCCCATGCAGAATACACAGCCTATGCATGTTTCACCACATGCAGCACAGACAGTAGCAGTACCACAGAGACAGTCACAGCCACAGCCCATTGCCGCGACTCAGCAAGTTTCGCAGCAGATGTACCAGTATGCCCAATCTGATTACCCCGATTATCCACGATACACATGAAACAGCCTAGAGAGGGAGGGTGGCTTGCCTCTTATTGAAATTCCTGTAGATCAAGAGGGTCCTTATGTACACAGTCAAGTATTGGGAAAAGACAGAAAGTTTTTAATTGACACAGGGGCAAGTCGCACCACAATCAGCCATGATGAAGTCCCAGGGGCACCCCTCTCAGGCTCACAGAATGTTTCCCTTGGTTTTTCAGGACAGCCTATTGTAAATGAGGTATCGAAACCAGTCCCCCTGGCTGTGGGTCCATTATCACGTGTTACAGACTTGTTACTCACGAAATCTTGTCCAGAAAATCTGTTAGGAATAAAAACATTGAAGGCTCTAGGAGCAGTGATCTGCTGTTCTCCGGAAGGAGTTAGACTTTTCTTGAGAGACTTTAAGGGTCATTATGTATTACGAGAGTTTGATGTCAGATTGAAAAATGTACCGGATCACTTATGGGCAAAAGGCCCAACTGACGTAGGTTGTATGCACATTACACCATACCGTGTTACACTCAAACAAGGTGTTGTTCTACCCAGAATCAGACAATACAAGTTACCACCCGATGCTGTAGTGGCTTTACTGGAAATCATTGAAGAGCCCATTGCCCAAGGAGTGGTCGTAGAGACCGACTCCAATATCTGTAATTCCCCTATCATTCCGATTCTTAAACGTACTGATCCCAATGCACCGCCAGTATATCGGCTGGTGATTGATTTAAGAGAACTGAATAAATGTGTTGTACCACAGTACCCTGTGGTTCCTGACATCTCTTCCCTATTGACTGCTATTGATTCAGAAGCAACGTTCTTTACTGTAGTTGACCTCAAGAACGCCTTCTTCAGTGTACCTATTGACCCGGAGAGCCAATATCTCTTCGGATTCAGTTTAAATGGACGAAGTTTCAAATTTTCACGCGCACCTCAAGGATTCACAGAAAGCCCCAGCATCTATAGCCAAGCACTGAAAAGACAACTTGATTGTATCATAATGCCAGTTAACACTGCCTTACTGCAATACGTCGATGATCTGCTGATCACCGCACGAAGTGAGCCCGAATGTGAACAAGCATCACTGACGGTTTTACATTTTCTGGCCGACAAGGGACACAAGGTGTCTCCTTCGAAGCTACAATTCTGTGTTCAGCAAGTTGTGTACTTGGGTCACTTGCTGTCCAAAGTGGGGAGACAGCTCACTCCCGATCGCATCCAGTTAATTGTAAATATGCCACAACCCCAGACACAAAAGGAAGTGCGGGCCTTTATAGGCCTCACCTCGTACTGCAGACAATGGATTCCTCAGTATGCATTTCTAGCTAAACCACTGATTCAGTTAACAACACAGGAGGCAGCGACTTCGACTGCCCTCCCTTGGACTCAGGAACATACACAGGCTTTTGAGGACTTAAAGAAAGCTTTATGTCAAGCACCAGTTCTAGCGACACCATGTTACAGCAAACCGTTCACACTTTTTGTTACAGAACGTGATGGTACAGCATTGTCTGTCCTCACTCAAGACCAAGCAGGTTCACATAAGCCTTGCGCTTATTTTTCAAGTACATTGGATTCAGTAGCCCAGGCACTCCCGGCGTGCTTGAAGTCAGTAGCAGCAACAGCACTAGCAATCAGACAGAGCGACTCAATTGTTTTAGGACATCAATTAACAGTACAAGTTCCACATTCTGTAGAGGTTCTTTTAAACAGAACTCAGACTCAGCACTTGACTATAGCACGACTGACAGGTTATGAATTGACACTATTCCAGCCACACATAGAAATCAGACACTGCAGCATTCTGAATCCCGCAACATTGTTACCTACAATTATGACAGATCCAGCCCCGCATGATTGTATAGAGATCATTAATGCAGTAACAAAGCCTCGACGAGACTTAACAGATGTTCCACTGACAAATTCAGACCTGACACTTTACGTGGATGGTTCATGCATGAGAACAAGTACAGGAGAATTAGTGGCCGCGTATGCAGTGACCACTGAAACTGAAGTTAAAGAAACACATCGTATTGACACACTGTCTGCTCAAGCGGCGGAGCTCATCGCTCTGACCCGAGCTTGTATACTAGCCAAGAACAGAAATGTTAACATATACACTGATTCCCGTTATGCGTTCGGAGTCGTACACGACTTCGGAATGTTATGGCAAGAACGAGGTTTCTTGACCTCTCATGGTGCCAAGATACAACATGGTCCCCTCATTCAAGCACTGTTAGAAGCAATACATCTGCCCTCAGGCATATCCGTCATGAAGTGTAAAGCACATACTAAAGTTACGGATTCGGTTTCCCAGGGTAATGAACTGGCAGACCAGACAGCAAAACATACAGCATTGACTCACACCCAGACTACCGATGTGACAAAGACAATAGTACCAACACAGTGTATGTCAGTCAGGGATCCCACCCTAGATGTAATCGATATCCAGACACATGCTACTTCAGATGAAATAAAGAAATGGACTGAACTAGGAGGGATCCAGACAGATCAAGGATGGGTCACGAAGGGAAAATCTACATGGTTTCTCCCCAACTCAATGGTTCAAATCATGATAAATACAGCACATAGTCCGGCACATCTAGGAGAGAAAGCTATGTTAGACAGTTTACAGAATCTCTGGTACAACAAACACTTACGAGCAGCAGCAAAACAGAAAGTGCGTACTTGCATGATCTGTTGTCAGTTCAATCCCGGTAAAAGCGTTCCTGTAGAGCAAGGTGGATTCCATCCTCCCGATCACCCTTTTGAAGTCCTCCAGATGGATTATATCCAGATGGACCGTTGTCGAGGATTCAAATATGTCCTCGTAGTTGTTTGTGCACTTTCCCGTTGGACCGAAGCATATCCAGTCCCAGATTACACTGCCCCGACCACTGCCAAGCAGCTGGTTCGAGAATTCTTCCCACGATACGGCTTGCCTCGTGTCGTGTACTCAGATAACGGACAGCCGTTCTCATCCGAACTTATGAGGCATGTTTCCCTTCTGTTAGGATATCAGTGGAGATTCCATTGTGTCCGACATCCCGAAGCCGCAGGCCTTGTAGAAAGGCATAATCAGACACTAAAGACCCGCCTTGCCAAAGTTTGTAAAGAGAAAGGGGTCGACTGGATAGTCGCCCTGCCAGTTGCATTATTCTACATGAGAATGGTTGCCCATTCGAGGTCAGGACTATCCCCGTACGAAGTGGTCTTTGGTAGACCACCGAATATGTGGGGGACGCCCATGCCTAAGAAAATTACTGATGTCGATTGTAATATGCTGACAGATTACCTTGCCTCCTTGATGTCTGCACTCCAATCATGTCGTTCACAGGTTGCTGCAGCCTTCCCTGACAACACTGATGTAAAGCCACACGATGTCCGACCAGGAGACATTGTCCTGATTAGGAACTTCGACAGGAAAAGTCCGCTGGAACCCCGCTGGAAAGAGCCGAAGACCGTCCTTCTTACTACGAAGACCGCGATCAAGGTGGAAGGCAGAAAGGGGTGGATCCATACGAGTCATATTAAAAAGTGCAACGAACTGAAACCAGACCCTGACTCGTCCACCCCCTCCAAAGACTGTATCGAACCTAGTGACTTTAAGGTTCCCGAACGAGAGAAAACTCCCCAAGAGGAGTATAGATTGAAACTTCGATCTAGCAAGTCAGACAGTTTAATTGTTTAAGTCCTCCCCTAGGTGAATCGGTTAAATAGTTTCTGACATGTATCCCCTAGATCGAGATAGAGAGAGAGAGAGACAATTCAAGAAACGTGCATATTGCAAATCACTCCGTAGTCACTGTATAGTGACTTTATTGATTATGTTCTTTTTAAGTCTCCTGATTATTGTTGCTAGCATATTGCTTCCCATATACTACCCTATCTTCAAACGTGAACAATCTGCTTTCAATGTTTCTGCTGAACATTCTTTTAGCGAATTACCTCCCCACGAACTTTCTTACAGACTTGCGCTGCGCAACAACACATTCATTAGTATGTTACACCATTCCCATCAGACTAACAATGCTACAAACTGTTGGATATGTGGCCGACTCCCTCCCTACCAGAAATACAAGGGAGTTCTGCCCCTCTTTCCGTACCCGTTCACTCATAATTGCTCCTGTGGTGCATGGTTTAGAATAATCAATTCCTTAGATTCTGATGTCGCTGTTTTTAAAGGGAGCTGGGTTTGGGGAAACTTGAACTTAGTTCTGCTTAATGCCTGTTACCCTGACAAGAAGGGACTCCCCGCTAGAGTAGGAACTGATCTAGAAAATGAAGTATATGGATTAGGTAATTATACAATTAACCTTATGATTCTCACTGTTGAATCCGAAGCCGCACCAGTTCTCCCTGCTATGTCAGTACTACCAGTCACAGGTGACTTATGTGTCAGAAAGAAGGGTTCAGTACACTTAGGTCATAGTAAATGTACTACCGTGGTCGAATTCAGTGATCATGGCAAATCCTCCTTTAAAGCTACTCGTCATTCCTACTTTGTTTGTGGCCATACCGCATACATACGCTTACCTCCAGATTGGGATGGTACCTGTTACATTGCCTTCCTTCTGCCACCTGTTTTCCTAGCCCCTCCTGATTATCACAGAAATACAAACCTAGTAAAGAGTAGACTCAGAAGAGATCTCCCGATTGTCGACTATACCGAAACGGCATGGGAGCAATACACAGATTTCAATAAAGGATTCTTTTTCTTCACAGGCCCCGTCCAAAACAGTAAATTAATACGTAGATTAACAAGAACACTCGAAGCAGTAGTAAATGAAACTGCCTCCGCTCTAGGTAACCTAACAGAGGAACAGTCTGCTATGCGGATTGTTGTTCTTCAGAATCGTCTTGTTATTGACGTCATCTTGGCAGATAGAGGTGGAGCCTGTAAGGTCATCGGGTCAAGTTGCTGTGTTTTCATTCCAGAAAACGCGCCAACTGTCTACAAAGCTATTACACGTCTTCATAAAATTGCAAGTTCGATACATCAGAATCCAGGCACCTGGACTTGGTCCGGTTGGTTCTGGACAACGTTAACCGCTTGGGGATGGAAGATCCTATCCTTCCTAGGCATTGCCCTTGTCATAGTATTCAGTTGTTGCCTGTGCCTACAGTGTGGGCCAGCGATTTGTGGACTGTGCGCCACATCGTGCATTGAACATTCCAGTTTTCTCTCAAACCGACAAAGGAAGAAAGACGAGCAAATGATGTTACAAGAACAGACTGATCAATTCATGAGGATCGAGATATCATGAAGGGTCCGTAGGGAACAAGGAGGGAATGAGGAAATATAAATTTTTGGTCAAGTTATGTTCCCTATCGTGTACCCCACCGTCTCCATGTACGAGCTTAAAGTGCATGTAACTTCCCTCCTGTGCCAGCTATGAAGACGCAAATACATTTGCGTCCAACGTTAACATGTCCTCTTTTAGACCCACCCAAAATGGGTTGAATAGTCCGTTCCTAAGTATGCCATGCCAACGTCTTTTTGTGGTGTACTTTACACGTTTTTCAGCTCTGGCGAAGCAGGCCCTGAATTCTGCCATCGAGCCTTTTTCCGCTTTCTGACTCTGAAAGCCTCAGCCCAGGCTGTCTCTGTACCCGTGACCTCTGCCTTACTCCTTGCGCGGCTCACCACGTTTAGCTCAGCCAGCTGCCTGCCAAGACTGAATTCAACCTTCGAATTATCTGTTCCGCTCTCCGAAAATGCATTCCTGCCTACTAGTTTAAGTAAACATCCCCCCAGCTGCAGAGCGAAGGGCCTGGCCTTACTGTCTCCGTGCAAGTGATTCATAGCCTCTGTTACCATGGAAGGCCCATGCCCCTCGCATCTCATGCAGACACTTAGACGCTTATACACGCACTCACAGTCAGTATAGAATAGCTTCTGCCCCAGAGACCTTTCCGCCCAGATAGTATGGTTCCCAAACATCAGATATCAGATATGATAGAGGTACGAGTTGATCTGACATGCCAGACTTCTGTCTCTTTCCCCCATTGTAAATGTCAAGTCCCCTGCACCCTCCAGTTTCACGTCAATCACACGTCATGCAGCTGCGCGCGCATCCAGGCCTCAGATTTCTGCTGACATTGCAAGATTCTGCTTTTTGTTGCCACCTACTTATGACGTTTCTAGCACACACCTCTATGTTCACGCCTAGTTCACGCCTTCTAATTACGTATTATTACCACGTGTGTGTTTTATCTTGTTTCTCTCAGCTGTTACGCCTACTATATTGGTTTCTATAATGTAACTCAAGTATATAAGCTATGTATTGTCAATAAAATATTGCTCTATCCCTTCCTGCACCCCAGTGGTGGCAGGAACAAGATATCCGGTCATGACCATTCCTTTTTAAGGAATAAAACCCCTAAGAACTCGAACACCACGGACTCTGCCTTTTTCTTTCCGATTGAGTTATTATTGATTAAGTACTTACCTGCATAGAAATTAGGACGGTAAATCAAATATTTACCACAGGACCACAACATAGGCATCGGGGGGGGACAGACTGATATCAAAATTGGTACAAACCAAATCAAGAACGTGACCTCCCGCATGCGTAGGGGCATCCACCCTTTGAGTGAGGTGAGCCATACTAAAAGTCTCACTGAGACGAGTAGCTTCAGTGGTATTCCCGGAATCCACATGAATGTTAAAATCGCCCAGCAGTAGGTAACGGGAGAACCGTAAAGCTCGTGGCACGATAACCTCCACCAGGGTTCCAATAAAGTTTCCAACATAGCCTGGGGGACGGTACACTAACGTGCCACCTAAGGTAAAATGCGGACTAAGCTCCAAACAAAAGTGGAGAAGTTCTGCCTCCATCAGCTCATCCAGATGTTCGCAGGAGAGGGTCCAATGATCCCGGTAGATCACGGCAACCCCTCCACCTCTTCCCTGTTGGCGATCTGCTCTGCAGATTCTGAAACCACGGGGGATAGCTAACTCGACTACTGGCGCGCAGGAGTCGGTCATCCAGGTCTCGGTGACAAAGAGCAGGTCAAAATCATTTTCTGCTAGTAGGTCAAAGACCTCAGCCGTGTGGCACACCAGTGATCTAGCATTGATTAGGCCCGCCTGAATGCTCTTGATTTCATGGCAGGGTTGGGTAGGCGGGGGTACAGGACTATTAAGTTGATAGTTACAACAAGGGCAAGCTCTGAACCGACTATCAGTAACCACCCAGGTATGCGCAGCCTCACAAGAGGGGACATTTAGAGTCCTTAGATCTGCAGAGGAATACCGGAGTGCTACAGGAGGGACAGATTTGGAAGGAAAACGGCAGAGAGTCATGGCCCTGTGCCCGGCCAGAGCACGGACGGCGCGCAAACGGCACGCCCGCTGCGTGCGTCCGCTGCGCGCACACCTCATCACGGCGTTTAATACGGGCGGGCGAGCAAAAGGCTAGAGCGTCAACCCCGGTGCAATGCGGCCCGCCTCACTTCCGGGGACCGCTGGGGCCGAACGCTAAGGGCAGAGGCATGTGCAGAAGCTGCCAAAGTGCAAAGTGCCAGGGAGGAGAAACAAAAGAGGGACCAAAAAGGTTGGAAGAGGTTCTCACTATAGGGGCGTAACAGAACTCAAATCCTAACAATGTAAGTTAAAAATGCTCACACAATGTCAGCGCTATAAGGTTAAAGGATATTAAAAACGGATTTAATGAAAGCGGCAAGTTACATTTAAAAGAGCTAAGTACAAACAACAAAACGATAGGCCAGCGCAGTTTCAAAGAAGGGCTAGGAGCAAGATCGTGCACTCGTAGGTCAAATACTCACGTACGTAAGAGAGCTGCCGCCGCTGAGAGCCCGCCTGAAGTTGTAACTTCAGAACCTTCCCTGTATCTGTGCGGGCTGCTTCAGCTAAGGGAGAGCTGTAGCGGCTGAGTGCCCACCGTTGTGCCAGCCTGGTTGAGATCATCCTTCGTCCTGAGGGCTGCCGCAGCTGAAAGAGAGCTGCTGCCGCTGAGTGCCTGAACTTTTGCCAACTTTGCATCATCGTGATTCGTCCTATGGGTCTCCGCAGCTAAGAGAGAGCTGCTGCCGTTGAGTGCCCGCACCGTTGCCAACTTTGCCTCATCGCCATTTTTCCTGTGGGCCGTCGCAGCTAAGGGAGAGCTGCCGTCACTGTGTGCCCCCATCTTATTCACCATTGTCGAGGATTGTCGCTATCGTCTCATGGGCCGCCGCAGCTAAGAGAGAGCTGCTGCCACTGTGAGCCCACCACGGAGCTGCAAGACAAGAGTAATCACCAACACCAGCCCGGGCCGCCGCAGCCACATGCTGCTGCCGTTGAGAGCCCGCATGTCCCCAAATGCCGAATCATTGTGGATGCACGCTGCGGATCCCTGCAGCCAAGACTTGTGGTCGCTGGGAGTCCGCCTGTCACAGTCTCCGCTTCTTCGAGAAGCTGTGTGCTTTTTCCCCTTTCAACGGCAGGTACCTGGTGCGCAACGGGTCACGTAGGCCCCGACCTAGAACTCAGTCAGTGTCACGTTCTGGTGAATACGTTATTGCCTTTTGAATTCCTACTGGTTTACGGGCAATGAAGCTTGTGAAAACGCTTTGAGAGTCTTGAGTTAAACCTGAGATAAAGATAATGTTTTTCTATACCTACTTGAGTTGTTTCCTTTTATGGTGTTGTTACTGCCTTATTGTCCGTGGTCATAAATGTTTCACACACTGCTTATGCTATGTTACCACAGGGTTGAGCAGGGGTTGTCAAAAGGGGTAGCCCACTTGCCCTGACTTAGGAAGAAGGGTCCCTATTTGGACATTGGCGCCAGTCATTGCCAATTAGAGACCCCCATTTCTAACACCCCTCCCCCCATATCTTTGACAAATTTGCAGATATATCTTTAACAGATACCAAGATATTCCTCATGGCAGCGAGATCAGGCTTACCCTTTGATCCATGCCCGGTTTCTGTGATTAAACTCGCCCGACTCCCGTAGCCCATGCACTTACCTCCCTGTTTAATGCCATTTTTGATACAGGGCATTTCCCAAAATTGTGGGAATTGACTTCGGTTCTACCCTTGCTAAAGAAGCCGAGCCTCGAACCCAAGAACCTAAATAACTTTCGACCGATATCCCGCCTCCCACTACCAGCGGAAATGATTGAGAAGGAAATTAATGTGCAACTCAGTGCCTTCCTACGAGAACGAGACAACCACGTGTTGGACCCCACGCAATACGGTTTTAGAGAAGGTCACAGCACCGATTCAGGACTAATAAATCCACGGAAAAGATAAGGGAAGCTCTGGCTAGGTGAGGTAAGGCTGCCCTGGTTCTTCTCGACCTATCGTCGCCCTTTGATACGGTCCATCATGCCTTACTGATGATCCATTTATTGGCATGCGGGGTTCAAGGTAAAGCTTGGATGCTCCTAAAATCATTCTTATCTGGGCGTTCACAAATAGTCGCGTTGGATACATTTCACTCCAAACCTTTTACCCTGTCCTGCAGAGTGCCTCAGGGGTGTTCGCTTAGCCCCCTACTTTTTAATGTGTACGTCTCATCACTTGCCTCACTGATTAGCTCCTTTGGTTTTAAACTGACATCCTACGCTGATGACACACAGATCGTCGTGCCGCTGCAGCCAGACCCGGGTACTGAACTAGATAATCAGTTCCACGACTGTATGGAAACGGTGGGGAGGTGTATGACACAAAATTGCCTTAAATTAAATTCAGGCAAGACGGAGGTCATCCTTCTTGGGAATTATGCCAATTTTTGAACCCTTATCTGTGGCCAATAACACTAGGCACTCTTCCCACACCGTCAAGGAAGGTAAAAAACGTAGGAATCATGATAATAGATGACAAGCTCAATTTTGGAGATCAGATCAATTCAATGTCATCTGCCACCTTCGATGTACTTAGGATGATCATAAAAATTCTCCCCTTTTTACCGGCTGACGGCCAGAGAACAGTGGTCACAGCGCTTGTCCTGTCTAGGCTCGATTATTGTAATGGCCTCTTTTTTATTTTTTTTAATTTTAAAACCTTTATTATTCATGAAACATAGTAAGCATCACCTTGTGCACAGCCTCTCACAGTCAGGCACAGGAGCTCTGTCTGCCAGTGTAGATGGAAGATGTTAAACACAGCCTTTTAGCCGGCATCCCGGGGGCCCGGCGGCGTACAGTACAATTAGCATGTCAAGTCAGCAACAGTTAGACACAACATAGCAGTAGAGTCAGATAGTGCAGTAAATGCCTGTGAGTACCAGTTTTCCCCAGCTGATGCCCGCCCAGACTGAGCCCACGAGTCTCTTGCCGGCTGGAGTCGCTGCGCGCAAGTGCATGGCCTCAGCAGTATGAGAAAGGGTAACAAACTAACTAACTACCCCAACTAGCCCCCCTCCCCACCCCAGTGTGTCAGCTATCCTGCTCTTAGTTACTCACTCCCATTGGTGCTGTCAGCTAGGTCCTGTCTCCCTATCCACAGCTAACCCTCCATTTCCCCTTGCCCTAGATCCCGACTGCCTAGTAGAAGCGCTGCCTGTGTCCTGATCAAAGTCATTGTAATGGCCTCTATCTGAGCCTACAGGAACGCTTTATGAACAAACTCCAAATGCTGCAAAACTCAGCAGCAAGGCTGCTGTCAGGCACACCCATATTTGCGTCCATCTCCAAGGAAATTACAAAACTTCACTGGTAGCCAGTCAGGAAACAGGTGTGCTTTAAAGCCTTGTGTATAGTGTGCAAGGCATAGGCCCCGAGTTTCTGACACAGAACATTCAATGGTACTGGCCTAAAAGGACCCTGCGCTACATGGAAGCCAAGCTGATTACTGTACACGTCTGAGAAAAGCCTCCTGGGGTGGATGAAGCTTTGTAATGCAGGACACAAAAGCTTGGAATGACCTTCCGTTCCACCTGAGAAATAGAACAGACCTCCTGACTTTTAGGAAAATTCCTAAGACCAGCGGCAGGACACCTCCGGGTAATTGCTGCGCTATATAAGTTCCCATAACATAACATGAAGCGTTTTGATCTATAAGTACTAATGATTTGATTACCGTAACTACCCATGTGGTAAAGGTTTTGGCGAGCACTTTAGATTCAGCATTAATCAAGTAGATTCTTATGAGGCATAGATCTTTGGTGATTGCTGAAATTTGGGTCTCATACTTCTTGTTGCTTTCCTCAGGTATGGCGTTAGGAAGTGGTAGGAATACTCTGCTGGTCACAAACCATGCCCAAAATAGGGAAACTGACTTCCTATGCAAAATTTTCTAAGCTGCTCCATCCCTACTGCAGAAGAGTGTGGATTCAATCTATAGTCCGATACAGAGCTGTGAACTAGTAACCTGCCAGATGGTTTATACAAAAGTCTACTTCCTGAAACAAATATGTTTTTTGATATTAGAAGAATAGCTTAGCAAGTAAAGGGTAATGAATTACAACAGAGCTCAGAAAAATGACCCTCAAAATGAATCAATCATTGGCTCTGCAGGAATCTGACTTTACTACGGTGAAGCAGTCCTGCACAACAAAGGTATAGAAGCGTTAGAGCGCCATGACCGTGAAACTATGAAGAAACGAGGAAATGTTGCTATTTAGTGCATTAAAGAATCATTGACATGATAGTGATCAGTGTGGGCCCTATTCTCGCTCTTACCCAAGCGTGTGATCTTTGACTAAGTGAAGAGTTAGTGGGTGCGCCGGGCACTAGAGACAGCACCAGTGTGACCATGTCCCAGGTTTTGCTTCCTGTGACTATCAGCAGATCTTGAAGAGAAAACTTCATAGTCATCTCTGCTCCGGAAGATGCAAAGTGTAGCCTAGAAAGTAGTTCCGGCCAGAGCTAATATGGTCGATGTCTATTACACAGGATTTTGACATTTCAATGCTGAATGTTATTCACAGTAAAGAGGCAATGATTATGATGGTATATTTGTGGGGCTGCTACAGAGTTTTTCCCCTTATGTTAATAAACTTACCTGTATATAAAGAATGGTTTATTTCAACCCAGATCCTTTCAAATTTACACTAGGAGATTGCTAGATCTTTGTTATACTATTTTCTATTTTTCGAATGTTGCTGAAAGAATGTTGTTTGGAATTATCTTCACTCAAATCAATATTTGTAAAATCAAGGAATTGTCTTCAATTTGGCCATTATGAATGCTTTATTCAGACTATGTATCCTTGTTCATTTAGGTAGCGGCGGTTCAAATTCAGGTGTTTTCCGGCCTACTATCTACTTATTTTATGTGATTGTGTAGTTAAACGTATAGTTTGAGCACTTTGATGAGGCCCAGTGCTCTGCAAACACCATGTATTGTAGTACAAATGGGACATTATTGCATGGTGAATTGGCAATCTTGGAAATATATCACGTCCCCCTCCCCATTCAGTATGTTCTGCGGGGCTCTCCTGTTTAAGTTTTATTTACTTTGTCTACGCCCAACCATACTCCAAAATCTTAGAGATTCTGTCCAGTCCAGCCATGACTGGAACTCTTATCTAAATCCAATAGACTTCTGCAAGTTACAGGCAGCCCTACGGTCTGCCGCACCCAGATACATAGCAGTGAGAACTGAATATCCAGTATTAGAACACGTAAGCTTGTGGAGTAGCAGAATAATATTAACATTTTACATTGAACTACATTTTCTAACCTTCTCTGAAATTAAAAATACAAAACACATGATTGTCTGTAGAAATATATGGAACTTTATTTACATGCATGAATCTGTGGCAAAGGCAATCAAAGATATGCAATAAAATAAGATAAAAAACATATCAAATTGTGTATTCAACTTGAAGAAGAACGCATAAGACTGTTCTCATCTGGAAATTTCTATATATTTAAACTCTTCATACAAGAAATACAATAATTTGGAAGTTGTGTATACATCATAATATATGAAAGGAGATTAATATTTTAGACAAAGTTATATGAAAGAAATAATTCCGACTTCTTCAAAACTCTACCTAATCCCACGTCAGCCATGAAACTGTATTAGTATCAACCTTTGTTTTTAACAAGGGTCTGATGCTGACAGCATCGGGCAGCTCGTTGTTTAGTGGTCCACATCTCCCCACCCTGGTTTGCACTATACACAGACCTCTACCTCCCTAATCCCTATTGGATGTCCTACGACACCCACCCCCAACGGAACAGAGAAAAGGAACCATGAAAAGACAAAATATTCACAGGGTAGTAAACTGCAAAGAACAGAAGATTAAGAGGGACTGAATGAAGGAAAGAATTCAAAAGGTTAACATATTCTGATCAGAGCGACATTCCAGGACATTTTGGTCAAATGAGAGCTAGTGGTGCATTTGGCAAGACAAATGCGGCGACGAAGCTGTAGGCTACGTTTTCTGGAGATTGAATGTAGGCACAGGGGATGCTGCGAGATCGTGAACCTGAAAATACACCAGGAGTGCCTGATCTCTTTTTTTTTGTATATATTTATTATTGATTTTTTTTAAGTTTCTCTTTTCCATTTCTGACAGCTGAAACAGTTTGCTACAATATGTAGGGACAAAATCTATAGCATACTTAATCTTGACATCGTGCATTCCATACGTTTCTGAAGCAGGTATAATGATATGTTAAAATGTACATTTTTACATTTGTCTTGCCACTGCATGCACAGCTCAGTATATCATATGTTCTTTATAGTGTTATTACATTGCGAGTATCACGTCGCATCTAGAACAGCTTAAGGTCCACTGACATATTGTACCTGCGATAAGAGAAGGGAGGAAATAAAACAAGGGAGCTGGGGTACATAACTTGGAAGAGAGCTGGAACAACCCAGTGTAGTTGCTGATGTTTGTGTATGTGTGCATCGTTTTATGCACCCCCCCTTAATTGTTTTGGTAATTGGTGTGTGTGAGCTCCAGTTTGCCATGACATAGCAAGGGACAACAGGTCTAATGTTTACGAATGAGTTAAGGTAGCTAGCGGAGTTACTCTACCGAGTGAGGCGTTTGCAAGGGCTGATCTGATTGATCCACACATTGTTGTAGTGTCGCCAGAATCACTTTCCAGCTTACAGAGATGGGTATTTTCCTGAGGCCCATGGTATTCTCACGTCAAATCGCTATTCCCTCAGCTCTGGCCCACGCGAGGGTAGAGTGCCTCCATGCTTGTATATGCAAGGGATCAGGTGTCTTCCATCGTTTCGTGATTAGCCTCTTAGCTGTCACCATGCCCAGAGACTTTAGTGTTTCGTGTCCAACGGAATATGTGTAGCAGGTATGCCGGCCAATCAAACGGTATCTCTCTCTCGGTGCAGGCGCAGAGTGTGGTCGCTACCTCCTCCCAGTATAAATGTAAATGTAAATCCATATTTGTAAAGAGTAAACTACTCACCCTTACGGGTCTCATGGCGCTGGGGGCCGTTGTGGAAATTAAGTGAGCTATTGCCCAGAGTCACATGGTGCTGAACTGAGCTGCCGCCGGGGATCGAACTGTGGGCCCTGTGATCCAAAGTCAGCTGCCCTGGCCGCTGCACTACACCTCTCCACCTCCACCTCTCCAGTATGCGCTCACAAACTAGCGCAGCACCAGAGCATGTGCACCAAGTCTACATTTACAGTAACACACCTGGAGCAGGCTGAGTCAGCACGGTGCAGGAATGCCTGATCTCTTGGCCAGAGAATTGGATGAATCATGTTAATGTGGATCTTCCAAGAATTGCAAACATGAAAGATGTAAGTCCCTGAAAGTACTGGAAGCCTAATTGTCTGGACTAACATAAAGCTCCTATAAAATCTAAATATTCCTACGCCCCTAAAGAGCATGTGCAGAATCCAGAGAATTACACAATTCACACTTGTTCTTACGCTTGTTTCCTCTGCCTTTTCGAAGATGAAGTAGGAATTGCTCTCTGCATCAACATCAGTTGAAAGGTCAAGCCAAGCTTTCCTTTCTTGACCTTGTGGTCATCAGAAAAAAATGGGATGAGTTCTGAAAAACCCCAAATCAGCCTTTGAATTAACCTACACCAGATGACCAAGAAGCAAGCACGTGTTACCTCCTGGCCCAAAGGTTGAAACCTGGATTAGAAAGGGGTGCAATCTTTGGCCATTGGTACCAGGACCACAAGGATAGTGGACCTCAACACTTAAGGCAGGACCTAGAAGAAGAGGATGTTCATCAACATTTATTATCAGGTTCTGTCAAGCACACCACTAGGTCCAGAATCCAGTCATATTGCCTAAATGTCTTCTGATGGAAAACAAAATCCAAGATTTCCTGATGTTAAGGGGCTGGCAATACCTCCTAGAGATCCTAGTGCAGTCATTGTAGAGAAGGAGCAGAAAATTACTGGATTGTATTTAACAATAAAGATTACAAGGTATGAATGCAGAGCCACTGCAAAATACTTCCAGCTGCAAACAGTATATGATATCTGAACTCTGGATAGAGATGTAGGTTCCTGCCCTCATCATCTACACGGGATCAACCAGCTTTGCCACCACTGGTAGTCAGGCAAACTACACACAGAGTGGCAGAGAGCCACAGTGCAGAAGTACCATGTCTGGAATGAGTAATGACAGAAGAACAGAGGACTCTGTGTAAGGGATGCCAGGGAGAAAGTGTTGAGATAGTTAATAATTCCAGGAGTGTTTATGGACAGCAAATAAGGGGGTTATAGCTTCTACTCAAGCAAGGCTCAACTCAATTGCAAATGCTACTTACCAGTATGCATCTGTTCTTGGCATGTAGGGCTGCTGACATTCATATCTGTGCATAGATCGCCGCCTAGTGTTGGGTCCGGATGATTGCACATTGTTGTCCTGGAAGAGTCTTCGAAGTATCACGAGATAGGTGCTCCTCCCCTGGACTACAGTGCGCATGGGCATCGCCTCCGTCCCCAGATTGTTTTTAGCCATTGTGGCCGAGATGGAGTGAACTATGTGAGTGATGACCATGCTATGAGCATATATATGAACACTGCAGCTGCTACAGGCGCCGGGGAGGAGGGCGGGCGATATGAATGTCAGCAGCCCTACATGCCAAGAACAGATGCATACTGGTAAGTAGCATTTGCAGTTTGAGGCATGTGGGCTGCTGAATTCATATCTGTGCATAGAATACATAGCAGTCCCTCCATTAGCGGCGGCCGCCCGTGCCAGCTGCAGCAGTTTGAAAAAGTGTCTTGAGAACAGCTTGCCCTACAGCTGCCTGCTGTTTAGAGTGCACGATTACACAGTAATGTTTTGTAAATGTATGTGTGGTAGACCATGTGGCTGCTCTACATATGTCCTCTAAGGGAATGTTACCAAGGAAGGCCATAGAGGCCCCCAACTTTCTGGTGGAGTGGGCTCTTGGTGGAATTGTAAGAGTACGTTTAGCCTTTGCATAACAGATCTGAATACACTTCACGATCCACCTAGCAATACCAGCCTTGGGAATAGCGTTACCTTTGTGGTGTGACGCAAAGGCAATGAAAAGCTGCTTAGTCTTTCTAAAATCTTTGGTCCTGTCAATGTAATACATTAGTGCCCTTTTGACGTCAAGGGTGTGGAGCATTCGCTCTGCCAGTGACTCAGGATTTTGGAAAAACACTGGCAACTCAATTGTCTGGTTCATGTGGAATTGAGACACAACCTTGGGTAGAAATTTAGGATTAGTGCGGAGCACTACCCTGTTGGCATGGACCTGGAAGAAAGGTTCCTGAATTGTGAGGGCCTGCAGCTCACTCACCCTCCGTAGCGATGTAATTGCTACTAGGAAAGCCACCTTTCAAGTTAAGAATTGAATGTCACAGGAATGTAGTGGCTCAAAGGGAGGACCCATCAGCCGCGTAAGAACCACATTGAGGTTCCATTCTGGGGCTGGAGGGGTCCGTGGTGGAATGACCCTTTTGAGTGCTTCCAGAAAAACTTTGATAGCAGGCACCTTGAAAAGTGAAAGGTGCTGTCTATTTTGCAGGTATGCGGCCATCGCAGACAGGTGAATGCGAATGGAAGTATAAGCCAAATTACACTGGTACAGATGAAACAAGTAACAAATGATGTTCTGAATGGAAGCATCTAGTGGATTGATGTTGTGGTTTGCACAATAAATGACAAACCTCTTCCATTTGGCTGCATAACAGGCTCTAGTAGTGAGCTTTCTTGCCTCCCGAATGATGTCCATGCAATCCGGGGGAAGATTGAGGTAGCCAAACTCTAGGATTTCAGGAGCCAGATCGCCAGGTTGAGCTGTTGCGGATCTGGGTGCTGAATGTCGCCATGGCTCTGCGTCAGAAGGCTGGGTGTGAGGCGAAGCCTTTGATGCGGTACCACGGACAGTTCCAGAAACGTGGTGTACCATGGTTGGCGAGCACATGTTGGAGCAACCAGGATGAGGGTCATGGAGTGCTGCCTGAGCTTGCGTGCCACCAGCGGTATGAGGGGTGCTGGGGGAAAAGCGTACGCAAATTTGCCTGACCAGTTCATCCATATCGCATTGCCCTGCGATTGCGGGTGTGGGAACCTGGCGGCGAAGCTTTGGCATTTTGCGTTCTCCTTTGTGGCGAACAGGTCTATTTCTGGATGACCCCATGTCTGAAAGTACGGCTGTAGTACTGATGGGTGTATCTCCCACTCGTGCATCTGGTGGCTGTGCCTGCTGAGCAGGTCCGCCATCTGGTTGTCCTTGCCTGGGATGTGTTCTGCAATGAGAAAGATGTTCCTCTGAATGGCCCACTTCCACATGCTCTGAGCCAGATGAGACAACTGTGGAGAGTGTGTCCCTCCCTGTTTCTGAATGTAGTACATGGCTGTCATGTTGTCCGTCCGGATCAACACGACCTTGTTGCACAGATGTACTTTGAACGCCTTTAAGGCCATGAAGATTGCCATCAGTTCCAACACATTGATGTGCATCTTCTTCTGCTGTAGTGTCCATAGTCCCTGCACTGTGTAATGGAGTACATGCGCTCCCCAACCTTGGAGAGAAGCGTCCATCGTCAGGATAATCTGTGGCACAGGCTCCTGGAACGGTCAGCCCTTGCAAAGGTTTGGTGGATTCCATCAATGCAGAGTTGTATGCCCGACCGCTCACCAACACTAGGTCTTTTAATTGGCCATGAGCCTGAGTCCACTGACGTGCTAAGCACTCCTGAAGCGGGCGCATATGTAGTCTCGCGTGCGGGACAATGGAGATGCAGGAGGCCATCATGCCGATCAACTGCATGAACACTCGTGCTGGAAGAGAGTGTTGAGGTCTGAATTTTTGAATCAGCGATAGCATGCTGTTGATCCTCACTGAATTTGGCTGGGCTGTAGCCACCAGAGTATCTATGGTCGCGCCCAGATACTGCCGTATGTGAGCGGGCTGGAGATGGGACTTTGGGTAATTCAGTGAGAATACCAGATCGTGCTGAAGTGGGATGGTTTGGGACACGTGGTTGGCGCACTGTATGTACGACTTTGCTTGAATGAGCCAGTCGTCCAGATAGGGGTATACGTGGATGGTCTTGACGTCTTAGGTGCGCCGCCACCGTCGCCAGGCATTTTGTGAAGACCCTGGGCGCTGTGGTGACCCCAAAGGGCAGGACCTTGAACTGGTAGTGCTGTTCTTGAATGGTGAACCTCAGATACTTCCTGTGCGAAGGATGCAGTGGAATGTGAAAATATGCATCCTTGAGGTCCAGAGTTGCCAGGAAGTCCCCTTGCTGGAGCAGTGGGAGAACCTGTTGCAGAGTGAGCATATGAAAATGCTCTGACAGAATGTACATGTTGAGAGGTCTGAGGTCCAGTATGGGCCTGAGAGATCCGTCCTTTTTTGGGATTAAAAAGTACAGGGAGTAAACCCCTGTCCCTCGTTCTTGCAGTGGAACGAGCTCTATTGCCCCTTTTTGCAGCATGGCCTGAACTTCCTGCTGCAACAAGTGCAAGTGCTCGCCGGACATAGGACGGTTTCTTGGAGGTATGTTTGGTGGGATGGAAGTGAGTTCCAGACAGTAACCGTACTGAATAAGAGATTTGACCCACCTGTCCGTGGTGATGGACCTCCACACGGGCAGGAACTGCTGGAGTCTCCCCCCGACCGGTGTTGTGTGGTCTGGGGGCAGTGACAAGGCGTCACTGTTTGCTGGCGGTGGAGGACCTGGAGCTATTATTTCCACGTCCTCTGCCCTTGACGTTGTTGCCACGGTATCCACCCCTACCCTTGTTGGTGTATGAGGTTTGGGTGTTAGTCTTATAGAATTGTGTGGATTGTGACGCTTGGCCCCTTGAGGTGCCTCTGTTATTGGAGCGGCGAAAGGAACCACCCCGAAACTGCTGGGACTGAAGGGCACCCATCGATTTAGCTGTGTCAGTGTCCTTCTTCATTTTTTCGAGTGTGGCATCTACTTCAGGTCCAAACAGGTGGTCTGGATTCACTGTTTGGTTGAGGATGGTGGTCTGAATGTCCGGTTTAAAACCTGATATTCTGAGCCACGCGTGCCGGCGAAGCAGAACGCTAGTATTGATGGCCCGCGAGGCGGTATCAGCCACATCTAGAGCACATTTGATGGAGGCATTAGTAATGAGTTTACCCTCCTGAATCAGCATCTCTGCACCCTCCTTATACTGATCTGGCAAGTGTTGTAGAAGTGTTTCTAGGGTGTCATAGTGCGCCCTATCGTAGCGTGCAAGTAGCGCCTGCGTGTTTGATATTCGCCATATATTGGCTGCTTGTGCAGCAATACGTTTCCCCGATGCCTCGAACACCTTGGATTCTTTGTCAGGGGGAGGAGCATCACCCGTGGTCTGTGAATTGGTTTTTTTCCGTGCGTTGGAGACCACCAAAGAGTCTAGTGGCAACTGTCCCTTGATGTATGTTGGGTCAGTGGGCGCCGCCTTGTATTTTTTATCAATGCGAGGATTGATGACTCTTGCCCGGGTGGGCTCCTTGAAAACCTCTGGCGCATGCTTTAGCACACCTTTGAGCATTGGCAATGTCTTGACTGTCTTTTCGGCCACTGAAAAAGTGTCAAAAAGAAAATCGACATCCACTGGGTCGGCGTGGAGGTCGACATCATGGTTGGCCGCAGCTCTTTCAATCAAAGCGTTGAAGGCTGCAGAGTCCTCCGTTGGTGAAGTCTTTGCAGCAAAAAGCTGTGGCTCGTGCCCAGTCTGAGGGTCTGCAGGGTCGCCTCCAGCTGACCATGGCTCATTTACCTCCTCTGGATCTGAGTACGCTGGATAATTGTACTCCTCCTCCTCGTCCTCGTCACCCTCTCCAGCGTTAGAGTGAGTGGGTGAGAGTCCCAGACCTTGTGGAGATGTAGGCTCTTGAGGGGCAGAAGCGCCCGCAGAGTCCAACTTCTTTTTAAGTGGAATATGAAAATGTTCCAACACCGGCTCCGGGGTGATCTTCCTTTTAAGGAGAGAGAGCTTGCCTGTGTTGGCGTCGATGACAACCTCTCGACGCTCCTCTTCCGCTAGTGGTTGGTGCTTTGGCTTCGGCACCACCAAGGATGGTTTAGGCGTAGACACCAGCTTCAAGGGCACCCAGGCCCCCTCTTTCGGAGCGAAAGCCTTTGGCGTCGTCTTTGGCGGCAGCGTGAAGTGGATCGGCGTCTGCGCCTTTGCCGGCTTCTGTGGAGGCTTCGTCGTCGCCTTCTTCGGCCCGAGAGCCTCCTTCTGAATACGTTGAAGGGACTCCTTGACCTTGGTAAATGACGGGGAGGGCTGGACTGGCTCGAGCGAGTCCTCCGAGTCCGGATTCGGTTCGGTCGGCGCAGTTTTCGGAGCCGACACAGCACCGCCCTTGGATTTGTCGACCGGGATCGGTGCAGCCAGAGCCTTGGGGTCGTCCTGACGCTTCTTGGATGCCTTCTTAGGGTCCTCGACCTTTTTGGCGTCGACGCGGCTCTTCAGAGCGTCGACCAGCTTCGGCGCCGACGCAGCCGCGTCGGGCGTTTTGGCCTTCGGCTTCGACACTGCGGTCTTCGGGTCGGCCATCTTGGCGTGGCTCTTGATCTCGGCGGCCATTTTGGATTTCTTTGGCGCCGAGGCCTCTGGAGCCAATGATCCCACCGGTGCGACTTGCACTTTCGGTTTCGATACCGATGGAGCGGACCCTGATGCTTTCACTTTCGGTTTCTGTACCGGGAGTGGCGCATCGCCAATGTCCGTGGCCGGGCCCGGAGGCGGGGCTGAGGGACGAATATTAAGGTCTTGGGTAAGGCCCGAAGGCGATCCCTCGACCTGGGCCTTATGCTGGAGTTCGGCCCTGGAGTCAGTATGAGGATGCTCCTCTTCCGAGCTATCCTCCACGGTGGCAATGGCCCCGTCGTCGTCCCCTACCTCCTCGACGACTTCCTCGAACTCCTCATCTCCCGCGTCGTAGTCTTCATCCCCAGACGCCGGGTCAGAGTCCGAAACTTGTAGGACGGTGTCGTCTTCAATGTCTTCTTCAAAGATGTTGGTTGGTGGGGTTGCCGATAACTGGGCCTGCAGTCTTGCGGCCCGACGTAGCTTGAGAGTCTTCTTCGACCGGAACTTGGAGCAGGCCATACACCTGGCCTCGTCGTGGTCCGGCGACAAGCATCTGTTGCACACTGGGTGCACGTCGAGGTGTGAATACTTTGAGGCGCACACTGGGCACCTCTTAAACGGAGTTCGTTCCATGTTGAAGAGTCTGGAGCGTCGTGTAGGCCCGTCCGCGCCGACAGCACGCGGAAGGGCAGCAAAAGTTCAGAGCCGATGAATAAACCAACCCGAACGATGGACAATACCGACGCGAGTCCTAAAGACCTTTTGGTCTCAAGTAAGGAAAGTTAAACAACTATCGATTCCGACAGAGGGAACCGAAACACATCCGAACCCAATGGCGGAAAAAAACAATCTGGGGATGGAGGCGATGCCCATGCGCACTGTAGTCCAGGGGAGGAGCCACCTATCTTGTCTTCCAGGACAACAATGTGCAATCATCCGGACCCAACACTAGGCGGCGATCTATGCACAGATATGAATGTCAGCAGCCCACATGCCTCGAACAAATAGAAACTGTGGGGTGTCCTGTGTGAAAGTGGAACTACGCTTCAAATGCCAAAGTAGCACGCAGACACAGAGGACACAACTTCTAAACAAGACTCATGTCACCTCCTGCAGAGAGAAAGAAGAATGGGAAGAGCTTCTCTGTGAAGGTATATTGAGAAAACAAAAATAGATGCTCTATGGTGTCTGCATTGTACATGGACACCTGCCCTTTTTCATAGTCCAGGTACACTCCCAGCTTATTGGGTTCATCACGCGGATAGAGTTGGATGACAGACTTGTCAAATGCTTTGTATTGAAGGAGGTTGGCGCCAATACTCCAGATACCTCGCTGGGGCGTCCATACAATCTCCCCCTTTCGATTCACAGACTCAGCCATGACTCCAACAGCCCACATTTCCCCCTTGTCCTTCAGCTCCACCTCCCAGTAATGTCTTCCTGAAGAAAAACCTTGAGTGCCCACTACAGCACAAATAGTGCTGAATCTCTTGCTCCTGTATGGTAAGACCCGCATATTGCTTGTCCATCTTACGTATCTCCAGTCCTTTGACACAACAAGTTTAGGATGAGCAGTGTCTGGATCCATAATAATGGGCACTGTGGAGAGAAAAAGAGATGAAATGTCACACACTTTCTGTGTAATGAGTATGCAATAGTTACCAAACTCAACAGAAAGGAGACCTGGTGCCCTATTACAGATTGGGCAGACTTATTATGTGCAAACTAGAAATGTGTGCCCTACTAGAGAGAATGCAGGACAGCCGTAAACTCATACAACCCTGGGGGCAGGACATTCAAATGAAATACAGAGCGCTGCTTCAAAGCTGCTAGGTGTTTCACTGAGAGATCCCCTTGTAGGCGGGTGTAGTGAGTGACCACCTGCCAGGGGATATCTGGTGGGGTGTCTCCCCTCCAGAGGGCAGCCATCAGGGGGTGCACTGTTAGTGCACCACCTTTTTGTGGCAAACTTTCGGTGTGCCTCCAAACAGCTTCTTTGCCTTTGCGCGCAAGTCCATAATACGCTGCAAGCGCATAGGCAAAGAAATTCCTTTCTTTGCATGGGGTCACACTCCCATGGAACTTTTTTTTTTTTTGTTTAATTATCTTTATTGCATTTTTGAATTTTGTAACAGTCTGAGGACATCCGAAGTAACACACATACGTATACAAACCAACATTATGAAAGGGTACATATAGCAGAGGTGCATAGCAAAAGTATGATTACAAATCCCGTATGGACAAATACGCCACTACTGGTGTATTATGCTAGTAAACAGTTGCATGCTACTCTCTTCCCACATTACTTCATTCCATTCTCTTGTTTACAGATAGTAACGTCTGCATGATATGTAGTTCGATCTTATACTTGATTGTTCAATTATTACGTGGAATGTACAGAAACAAATCACATGGGGGCTGTAAATGCATGTTCACCTCAGTATAGATTAGGAAATCTTCAAGATATGCCAATAAGACATACAGAATCTGGTTCACTAAACTAAAAGTTTGCTAAACAAACTGCCATCAGAAGAAAAACCCCACAATATGCGACTGGGTATGTGTAATGTGTGTCTCGTACTTTATGCCATGTTGGCTCACCCGGGGGCCACTACGGCTCATGCAGGGTATGAGGGACTAGGTAGGCTAAGTAATCGGTCGGGACCCGGGGAGGATTCCCAGCAGCGGGCTCAGATTTCAAACATGCTTCGATGTAGGTCACGGCTGGAATAATGGGTGTCTTGCGTTTAGTGACTTGGGGCCTCCAGTGCTCAAGTCAGGTACTGACGGAGGGCAGTGCCGTCTTCATTGTCACTTCCGTGCATGAGCTGTGAGTATGGTGCCCCAGTATTGTGCTATTGCAAAGCCCAGCTGTCTCCTCCCTATGCAGTGCTGTGCTATCCGCCTGCGCCCATACTGT
Source organism: Lissotriton vulgaris (assembly GCF_964263255.1). NCBI lineage: Eukaryota > Metazoa > Chordata > Amphibia > Caudata > Salamandridae > Lissotriton > Lissotriton vulgaris. Next base: position 1,898,717,868 of record NC_141693.1, read on the forward strand.
GAGGGATCTTTCCCAACTGACTATTACCGGGGGCCGTTGTGCTTCCACCTTTTCGTGATTAATCGCTTCGCCACTATCAGTCCCAGATCATGAAACCGGGATGTGACTATTTTTCTTGGACCTGGCACATAGCCCCAGTATGCACACTTCTCATGAATGCGGCAGGGGTATGTTGGTGCAATTATCAAGTGCCGTAGTTACTGCGTGCCAGTAGAGTTGTAGGGAGGTGCAGGACCAGACCATGTGCAGTAGGTTCGCATTAAGCTGCTGACAGCGTGGACATGCAGAGGTGGAAATGTTGAAGTACCTGTTTATGTTATCGGGCGAGAGGTATGCTCTTTGTATAATGTATGTTTGTATAAGCTTGAATTTAGAACTTCTCGGTACATATGAGGAGCTGGCTAGGATCGCACTCCATTCTTTTTCCTACCACGGTCACCCTCTATTCTCCTCCCAACTTGTGCGAAGACTCAGCATGGGTTTCAGTAGAGGGGACACCAGCCTGTGTACTGTGTGTGAACCCGCACCCATTACGTGCAAGTACTGCAGCAGCAGATGTGTCATCGGTTCAGTCGTCATGTCCCCCCAAGTGGCCGTTATGGCCCTTGTGAGGGAGGTGTGCAAAAGAAGCTGCCCTGCAGGCAAATAATAGTTCTCCTTCACCGCCTCAAATGAGAGTAAGGAACCATCCGTGTAAAAGTCGCCCAGTGTATCTATGCCAGCTGTGTACCGGTGAGCAAGAACCTCCTCGGTGGTGCCCGCCCTTCCTCTAGGTGTCCCCGTGAGTGGTAGTATCAGGGCGCATGGGGTGACTTCCCGGGTTAGGTGGAGGCTCCTTTTGTAGCATTCATGCACTAGTTCCAGGTGGATTTGGGATGGGCGTGGAGGCTTGGCAATAGGGTGAAACAAAAGGTAGATCTGGGTTTGAGTCCAGGGCTGCTGCAGGGTCGCCGTGTCCTCCAGGCTCCTGCCCACCCATTGCAACTGGGCCGCTAACTAGTATAACTCCATGTTGGGGACTGCCAGCCCTCCCTGGCTGGTAGGGGCATATAGCTTCCATAATGCTACCTGGGGCCTGCCTTTGTTCCAAATTAAGTCACGGAACAAACGCTCTAAATCACGGAAGGTCTTGGTCGGGACATAGATCGGAAGATTCGAAAAATATTATAATAGTTTAGGGAGGATTATCATCTTTATCAAAGTACTGCTGCTCATATCGTTCAGTGGGAGTGACTTCAAAAATTGCACTTGGGCTCTAACAGCCAAAATAGCTCTGGTTAGCTTGCCTTCCAGTATATCAACAGGTGATCGGTATATGAAGATGCCAAGATAGCGGAACGTTACAGGGTACCACATGAGAGCGGAGCCGTTGAGGAGCACCTCTGTCCCAACTGTGTCTTCACTAAAGGAGTAAACTCCGACTTAGCCCAGTTTACCAGGAGATCAGACATCATCTCAAATGTCTTGAGTGTGTCCGCTATGGACGTGGGGATTTCATGTAGATCGCGCACATACAGTAGCAAATCGTCGGCATATAATGAGATGGCATGCATCCCATCTCCCAACTGGATGCCACATGCTTCACCGTCCCTACGGAGTAACATCGCCCGCGGTTCCATAACTAGGGAGAAGACTAGCTGGGACAGGGGGCATCCCTGGCGTGTCCCTCGCCTCACTCCAATGGGATATGAGATGAGCCGACCCTTCCTGACCCAGACAGTGGGGCGTTGATAAAGCAGTTGGACCATGCCCATGCAGTGGTCCCCCAGGTCACACTTGTGTAGTGCAGTCGCCAGATAGGGCCGCTCCAAGGAGTCAAAGGCCTTCTCCAAGTCTAGTACGAGGCAGCAAGAGCGTGGCCATCTGTGTAACACATATTTCTGTACCCGGAAGAACCTGCATATATTAAATGAGGTGCATCTAAAGGTGACAAAACCATTCTGGTCGGGGTGCACCATTGCCTGTACCAACGGCAATAAACGCTTAGCAAGAATCAATGCGAAGATCTTGTAGTCCGTGTTCAGGAGGGCTAGCGGACGATAAGAGCCTAGGGTCTAAGGGTTCCTGCCAGGCTTGAGGAGAGAGATTAGTAGCGCTTCGTTTTGCATGCTAGTGAGTGTAGAGTCATCTGTTGCAGTCTCATACACTTTTAATAACTGTGGCGCTAGTATATGGGCATATGCCTTATAAAATTCTGTCGGCAGACCATCAGATCCCGGAGATTTTCCATTTGACAACGAGAATAGACTATCCTTGACCTCCTTCAGAAGGACAGGGTCATTCTGTTCCACCCTCTGAGCCCGCGTAGGATGTGGCAAGGTGATCCCCTCAAGATAAAGTTGCAGCTTCATAGGGGTAGCCTGTGCATGGGATGTGTATAAGTCCTGATAATGCGCTACAAATTCACAGTGTATGTCCCGCTATGTGTATGCTGTAGTCCCTCATGTCGTGCGTACAGAGGCCACAAGGGTCAACGACTCATCCTGGTGGATCAGCTATGTGAGCAGTTTCCCCGCTTTATCCCCCATGTGATGTGTTCTTGCCGAATGAGCTGCATAATTGAGGCAGCATATCCATTCTAGTAACCAAGCATGTTCCTCCCTGTGGTGTGCGAGTAGTCTTGAGGAGCCCTCAGTCACCTCCTGTTCACTGGATGCCAGCTTTCGCTCTAAAATGGTGAGATCTTTCTCTAGCTGCACTCGGAAGCCCGCTTGTGTTTCCAGACAGTGCCCCCTCATAACCACCTTAAGGGCGTCCCACTCCAGCAGTGATGACGAGGCTGTGCCTTCGTTTTCATCAAAGTATTGTGCTTTAGTAGTAGCTAATAAGTCGCGAAAAGGCAAGTCAAGTAAAGTGTTCGGTTGGAGGCGCCAGATAGGGATCGGCGGCACCCGGCCTCCCACTGCAGCACAAGGGGGTTATGATCAGAGTGCGTCCGCCCCATGTAGTGCGACCCAGAAATACATGGTAAGAGATGACTGGACACCATAAAATGTCCAAGCGTACATGAAGATCAAGCGCACCAGAATAATAGGAATACACTCTGTCTTGAGGGTTTCTATGCCTCCATGCGTCGGTTAAATGCCACTGTATCGCCAAGTTGTTTAACGCTTTCATGGCAGAGTGCGTAGTTGTGCCAAGCGGGGTTTGGGGGGGAGGGGGAAGGAGCGGTCCAGTGAGCCGTCTAAAATGCTGTTGTAGTCACCGCCTAGCAGCATGGGGGTATCATGCCATGCCGCCAGTTTATGAGATGGCATCTCCAGGAAAGCGGCCTGATCGGTGTTTGGCGCATATAGTGATGCAATAATCACTGTCCGTCCGTCCAGAGCGCCCTTGACCATGACGTATCTGCCCTCCGTCTCTATTATGGAATACACCACCCGGAAGGGAGCCCCCGGCCTCACCCATAGTAAAACCCCTCATACATATGCCAAATTTCCAGTGGCGAATGATTGCCCCCTCCACCTCCTGTGTAGTCGTGTCACTTCTGGATTACTCAAGTGTCTCTCCTGGAGGAGAGCTATTTGTATATGATGATGTTTCAAATATGAATAGATGAGGTACCGGTTCGATGGGCTGTATATACCTCTCACGTTCCAAGTCCCTATTTTAATGTGTGCCATAATGTACGAGTATCATCAGCACGCAGGGCCTTGCCAGGCCAATGGGTGGGTGGGTGGAGGCGAAGCATAATGTGTGGAGGCAGCGGCAGGGTCAGTGCCCACCCAGAGACAACCTTCTGACTGTTGTACCTCAGTGCATAGATGATGGCATAACAAACATGTGAACTGAAAATAAAGAAAAGCAAATACCAAGAGGGCGAGTATGCAACAGGCATCCGTCCAAATATATGGCAAAAGCAGCATGCAACTAACGTCTAGGGGGTACTATCGCACAGAGCAATCTACCATGTGTCAGTACGCGGGGTCAGTCACTAGTAGCTACCCCAGCCGCTGGCCAAATGTGTGGGCAGGGCCGCTACTCAAATGTCATGTATGATGCACCCACAAAGGGCGAGGTCATACGGACTCGCCGTCCATTGACATTAGGACCTGACTATAGCCTTGACCCCATCTCCCATTTGCAGTTAGGGCCCTAGCACTAGTGCGCAATTCTGACAGCTGGAGCAGAGGGACGCGCCTCATGCAGCCTGAGTGCAGGTCCATTGTACTTGCGTAGAGGGTGGCAAGGACTTCAGCGTGGTCAGCAATAAATGTGAGAGAATAGAAACTTAGGAGGTTAGACAATGTCATTATAGGTCTGTGGAGTGATCTGAGGCAGTTCACAGGAGTCTTGTGAAGCAAGAAAATTATCCGAAAGTTCGTCTTCACATGGAGGTCCCTGCTTGTCAGAAGTCGCGTTTGCCTTGTCATCCTGTGTTCCCCTGATTTCCGCTACCGCCTGCAGGGCCTGGAGCTGGCCACTCAGTGTCAGTTCTGGGGCTGGACCAAGGGTCCGGGAGGCCAGGGTCTGTGTTTTCTTCTTCCCCCTGCGGCGACAGCATGGGTAGGCCTCAGAGCCCAGTTCCTTCTGTTCGGGCCGAAGTCTTATCTCCCGCTGGGTCGTAGGTGTCGAGCCAGTCCTCCGCTCCCTCTGAAGTGGTGAAAAGGTGAGTTTTGCCGTTTGCAATCACCCTGCGCTTTGTCGGAAATAGCAACGAGTACTTGAGATTGAGTTTCCGAAGCCGTTGTTTTACTGCCATGAAGGAGTATCGATGTTTCTGGACCTGCAGCGTATAGTCCGAGAAGAACATGACTTTGTGATTGTCTATCTGTACATCCTGCAACTTCCTGGTTTCTTGGAGTACTGCGCCCCTGTCCCAGTAGTTTAGCAGACGGATTAGAAGCGGACGAGCATTGGAGCCCAAGGAGGGGGGGGCGTGGCCGGTATCCTATGCGCCCGTTCGATGACAAAATGGGGAGAGACGGCTTCTCCATGCAGCAGCATGCGAAGCCAATGTTCGGTGTAGGCCACCGCGTCTCTTCCCTCCGTCCTCTCCGGCAGGCCCACCACGCGGACGTTGTTGCGCTGAGCCTGCCATCAGCATCTTCGGCCCTGTCTTCCAAAAAATCCACTCGATTGGGTATATTCTGTGTTTCTCCGTCATGGCCACCCGCGGAGTGACGTCGACAAAAGTCTCAGCCGTGGCGGTGCGGTCTGCAAGTTTACAGTGGTCTGCATGGAGCAGAGTGAGGTCAACAGCCACTTTGTCTATTTTGCTTTCCAGAGAGGTGCGGATCTGGTTCATGGTTTCCACAAGCTTTCCACAGCCGCCAGTACTGCATCCAGCTTGTGAGACATCGGGTCTGTCGCTTCTGCACCTGCCATTCTGTCGGTCTGGGCTCAGGTTTGCGGGGGTGGGGCTGTCATACCCACAACACCGGTCCTTGAGCGTCCCCATGCGACATTGGCTGCTCGGCATTTTCTCAGGGAGTCAGGCAGCAGGCAAGGCACCAACTCCGTATCGCATACACATTCACCTACATGAGCGTTGGCATCGGTTTGGTGTGTGAAGCGCTCAAATGTACATTGTCACCATCAGCACCTTCTGGATTGTAAAAGCATGCAGTGCACCTCCTGCGGGTAGAATCTCTGCGACGCTCCCACACTGCACAGTTGCCTGCGCCCACTGCCATCCCTCGCATCTCGCCCTTAGCCGCGTGCAGTAGGTCTCAGCCGGGACCCTGCAAGGTGTGTCCCCTGCCCAGTGTGGCACGGGACAGGATTCGGTCTGGTGGGGTAAAAGGCAGTATTCTGATAGAATTGGCTGTGTCGGACCGGGCTTGGCTTCAGTGCGCCACCGCCGGTGCCATCAGCAATCACCTCTTAAAGGCACCTCTGTTGCGTTGCCCTCAGCGCCTACACATAGCCCGGCTGGATCTGCTCACTACAGCGCTGGGCAGCTGTATCCACAGTCCAGTGAAGCGGGGCTAAGCAGGAAGGGAGAGGGTGCGCTCCACTAGCACGGAGTGGCCCCAAGGTCGGCAGCAACAGGGGTGTTGGGTCGAGTCCCGGCATCCCAGTCAAGTCCCCAAGAGTGCCTCCGTCTCGCAGGGAGGAAGTGGCTGCATCCGGGCGGCGCCGCTCCACAGATAATTGTCTCTGCCTGCAATGACGATCCGCCAGCCCGTCACGGTCACAGTAGAGGCACACACTGCATCCGCAAGGAGCTGCATCACGGGCCAGGGCCTAGGGGGCGGAGCCAGTCCCAGGCACAGCGTAGCCGGCACGTCCCAAGGCAATGGAGACCCGCTGGGCGGCCGCAAGGGACAGAGCGGTGCGCCGCGGTTCTCCACGTCCGCCGCTGCCCCCACTCTCGTCAAGGCACTGGGACAGCTCCAGGGATGTTCGTGAGTTGGCGGCTCTCTGCGGATGCAAGTGGACAGAGCCTTGTGGCCACGGAAGGGAGCTTGCGACGGAGCTCTACACGAGCACATCCGACTCCATTGCTGGCTAAGCCGCACCCCTCCCCCCCCCCATGGCACTTTTTATTATATGGCCCCAGAAAGACAACTCCTAAAAACGCAGGTGATGCATTGGCCCCCACTGCCAGTCTGGGGCTACTTCTTTGGAGTCAGTTCTACTGCTTTACCTCAGGCTATGATGTGAAGAAATTCTCGCATATAGTTGCAATTGTTCAATAACTTCCCCAATAATTTGTGTGAAATTGCTTTCAAATATGATTAAACTTCCTCCTTCCGTTTTTACACTCGAAATAGGAATTCAACCATTTTCTAAAGGACTTTCTATAAATTGAGCAAATTTTTGATAACCAGATGAAGTGGTCATGGCCTATAACATATCATGCATTTTGCAAAAATTTGCATGCAAAGAATACTTGCACCTCAAATACATTCTTAAATGAAATCTTTTCATTTTGGATGAATTTCTTTTATTGATATCAATGCCAACAGTTCATTTCAATATTACTTTGTCAAGTTTTATCGACTGAGTGATGTTATTTAAAAAGTTATACCACTGACGTATTCCTTATTCAGTATTATACTTCTAAAACAAGCCCTTGCCTAATTTGGCATCAGGTTAATCTCTATGAAGACGAGCTCAGAATAGGATGAATTTAGGGAGATGAGAGTCAATATTTTCCCTCATTATCTTTAGAAGTCTGCTTTATTGGTGTCCAAAGATTAATAAGGGATTGAAGACTAATTCATTCATATGCCATGCCAACACTTTGCCACATATAAATAATACGCCAGTTGAATAAAGGGAACAGTTGTACAGAATCAATCTGGTTTTGGCATGAGTGGCTAGAATTTTGAATTGTGAATAGAAAACATTTGTAATTTTTATGATGGAAATTAATTTCTTAAATCATACTTGCTTGAGGCTTCAAAGTAGACTCATTAAAAATGGAAGATCATCTATGTCATTCAAAATATATAAATCGAAATAGATTAATCAAAAGCATGATTGTCCATTCAAAATGTAGATGATTAGATGCTATGTCCATAGGAATCATAATGGCATATTCTAAAATTTGGGAGGCTCAAACCTCTGTCTTTCTTGGCTAGAAAACACGTTTCCAGATTGATACATGTTCTTCTCTTAGCCCAGATGAAATTCAATAATACATTATACAACGGTTTGTAACAGCCTTTGTAAATAGACGGCAAACTTCAACAAAAATATAAACAGTTGAAGAACTGAAAATTTGTATTCAATTTTGCCTGTTATCAGAAGTGTAAGTGTGTCAGAACCCATTTGGAGCCATGGGACAAGCAACTGGACTCAATACTCAGGACTCAAACAGTCAAACAACAGCCAGAGTAAGTACTATCCAGCTCAGTGCTTGGTAAAAAGAGAACTAATTTAATGACACATTAAAACGTAATCCCACACGCAGGAAAGTTAATCTAAACAATCCTAAGGGCCGGATTACGACTTTGGTAGAGCGGCGCCAAGTCCGCCTCACCGAAGCACACCCAGATTAGGAGTTTCCTTCTGTCTGGCGGGCTTTGTTGTTGACGTTCCCACGTGGTGCCCTGAAAATAGGCACTGCAATCGCCCCCCTGCATGCACCCTAGGGCACAGAGGCACAACGGGGCACCCTTTGTTTCCTCTCCGCCAGGGTTTTCATGGAGAAGGAACCGCCAATAAAACCATGGCAGAGAGGAAACTCCTAATATGCTTTGAGGGTCCACCAAGAATTTTGATGCCTCCTGACTGCCGCAACACTGCCAGGGAACTGCAGTTCCCTGGCAGCTGGGGTGGGGGCAATGGCAGTCTGACCACCCTAATCGTAATAGGGCAGTCTGCACCCCACGAGTCTGTCAGCGCGTGGACCGCCACACTCGTAATTAAGCTCTAAGACATGTACTATGGGGATTTAAACAGACAGAAATAGCCAGGAGTAAAACTCTGGCAAAGGCAGTTGGTAAAGTCCAGTAGTGACTATAAAGTATTGTTATTAGAAGTTAAGGAGCTAGATCCTCCTTGAGTTTGCCTGGTTTTAGTATGCTAACTACAATCCCAATATGAAAGGAGAAAGGAACTTCCCAACCATCCAGAATGTGATTCATGAGTTTCCTTATTGATTTTATTTTTTATTTCTTACGAAACCATCAACTCTGCATGTCGTAACCATTAGCTGAATTAATAATCAGGTCTATGATTTCTTTTTCTGTGAATGTTAGCATCAATTCTGCTGGTGATGCAGAAGAGGGGTGCCCTGAGGCACACGTGAGAGTTAATCATTGATTGTTTTTTTTCCTATGCCTTGGTCTACTGGATATAAATTATAATTATCATTCATCATAATTTTTTTTAATTGTTTGGGATCTTAGTGAGGGTATCAGTAGCTAGGTCTCAATTGCATTATTGCTTTCTTTATGCTTGGTGGACCAGACAAATAATTATTCAACAAAACCCCCATCTTCATACTATTTGTGACCTATGGAATATACTTTAACTATTTCTTCCGCATAATAAAACTCCCTCTGCACGTTGCCTTTATTCTCCCATTTCAGTTTATCTTAATTGACAAATATTGTCTCTTTTCATGCAATATTTTATTTAAGTGCCCAGATTAATGATTGTCTTTATCATGGTTTTGGTATTAAGTGTGTTACAACATGTTCACTAAGTGTAGACTTGAATGTAGCCACATTAGAGGAAGATCAGCAGTTCTCAGATTATGATATAAAATGTGATTATAAATTGTTTTGTTTATGCCACCCAAGCTCGATCATCATCTAAAAACAATTCATTAAAGTATCATGAGGGTTGACTTTGTCTGTACTCCTATCAAGTGTACTGCTGAATGATCTGAGAAGGTATTCTGGATTTTTATGGTTCTTGCTATTAAAATATATATATATTCTAGAGACCTTTGTGAAACATGTATTTATTATATTTGTAATGTGCGCAATTGCTAAAACGAGCCCTGCACCAAAAATAGGCCTAAGCAACCATCACAGCCCCAAGACACAAATAACTAATACCACAACTGTACACAGAAGTGTCACTTTAGATGGGTGTAACACTTAAGTTCTAGTAGGTCTGAAGAAACTTGAACTATTCCATATCAAATACGTCTACATGCCCTTTCCTAGATATAGATGATATAAGGTATGACTCCAAGTCATTAATAGCCAGGTTTGTAGCTATTTCCTAAACCTGGACAAATTAAGCTAACTGTGGAGATCAAATGGTAAGGCATTTCTGGCTTTTGACACTTGGAAGACAAAGGATTGTGCACAGTTACGGATTCTGTTAATCATAGGGACTTGAAGAAGAAATGCCAAAGAAGCAAAAATTATCCTAGAAGGACAGTCTTCGGGGGAAAAGCTGTTGAAAGAACAAAGGACCAAAATTATTAGGCTTAGAGCAGGTGCCATTTTAAAAAGGATTGCATCAGAGGCCAATACAGACTCCTTAGATGATGGGAAAACAACATGTCATGGCAGTTTAAACAGCATATTTGCTGTGCTTTTATGAATCAGCAGGGAGGCTAAGACAGAGAGTACCACAGTAATTTAGTCTGAATCATATGACAACCATATTTTTGGAGACTGCTGATTATTCATTCTCCAGGAGTACACTAGTTCTAATTGCCCATTATAAATCTATTTGATTCTCCAAGGGCCAATCAGTCCGAAGTCCCTTTATAAATCTATTACTCTTCTACCTATTTTAGGTTGGTGAAGTGACCTTTCCACTCTAGGTATGACCAATCTAGAGCATTGAGGTGTTAATGTTTCACCAATGTGCCCAATATGCCAAAATGTCAGCATTTGGGACTCAGCACATATTGTGTGGAGATGTCAATTTGGAGACAAGGAGGGGCATCACTGGCACCAGCCATCCACATTGAGATCTGCTGCACTTTTCTCATCTGTGTACTCCTGTTCTGTGGACTCTTGCAATAATTTGCGGAAAGGGCTTTCTTTAATTAGCGACTTTTGTGAATTGGATAGAAGTGGCCAGGGTTGAGATTGTTATCTGGGTCTCTGATTATGCACTAGGTATAACGGGTTTGTTTTCTTGATCTAACGGAGTCCGGGGCGGGGTTGGTTATGACGGGGAAAGGAGACCGGGAGTCCGTAAGAATATGCCCTCCTCCGATTTCCCTCACCGAGTGGGGTTCTCTGCCTTTTTTTTTTTCTTTCTCTTCTTCTATATTCCGGGTTCTGATCACTGGGCGACAGGCACGCTGCGAGGGGGGTGGTGTAGTCATCAGCAGGGGTGCAGGGTGGGGGGTGTGGGGATGGGTGTTCGTTTTTATTTTTGTTCTATGGTCTCTTTTCTTTCTTCTCTTCCCTTGTCTTCTTCTCCTCTCCTTTTCCGGGTTAGTGTAGTGGATTCGGCTTTCTTACATCCTTGACTCTATAACTGTACCTTGACTTTCTGAGGTTTTGGTGTGCTGGGACGGACAATACTGAGGGAGTAGACGAACAAAAATGTGCTAGTTTATCCTGATGATCTACGTCTTAACTCTGTAGACTTAGTTGATGACGAGTTTCTTTCGGATACGTTATTTCTTTGCTCGCCCCCTTTGTGATCCGAGACACTTGCGATACCTGGCTCTTTCGACTTATTATTTAAAAATGAAAACCTCCTATCCTGTGTTTAAATTGTATTACCTTTGCAATCGATGCATTTCGTGAAATGAGATCCTATGCTTAGCGGCCAGCCCTGGGGGTTGTATGCCCTTGTCTGTATTTGATTGCAAATGTTCAATAAAGGTTTAAAAAAAAAAAAAAGTCTCAGTACTTTATCCCTAATGAGTGGGCAGCACAAGGGGGAGCCGTGGTGGGCACCCTCCTAAGGGAGAATGAATGCTTGGCCGGCCGTCTTAGGCCGGCCAAACAATCATGCATACTTTGCATGTTTTCCACCCAGGCTGTAGTACAGCCTGGGTGGAGAACATGCCCAGGCTCCCATTCCATGGCTGAGCCCCGAACCACGGCGCTCAGACCAATCACAATGCTGCATTGCAGCCTTGTGATTGGCTTTGGGGAGCCTTGGTTCTTCCTGATTGACGGCGGCCAGCAGGCAGGTAAGTGATTTTTAAAAAAAAAAAATTTTAAACCTCCCTCCCTGCCCCGCTACTGCTTCCTGGGAGCAGCCACCACTAAAAGTATGGCAAACAAATATATAATAAAACATATTGGCAAAGTACTTTGACCCAACTACTGTAAAAGGCTCAATGGAACAATGCTTTTTTAAGATACTAACTTTAGATGGCCGCTGGGAAGGAGCCCCACAACAGAGCTCCAGGGCACTTGGATCACCAACTAGGTGGAAATCCCTGCTTGCCCTCCTGCATACCCCTTTTGCCGTTCCCCACTGGACCAGGCAAAAAGAGATTTGAAGCCAGATACAGCGCTGCAGCCATCAGCGAGAATTTCACAAAGAAACCGGACAAAGGATCGGAGCACAGCAATTCGAAACTGAAAGTCCCTGGGTCCGGGACACTAGGATCACAGGCACATGGTGGAAATCCCTGCTCATCCCCCCCTCCACGCCACGTCTCTCGTTCCCCCACCGGATCACTGAAGAAGGGGAATAAAGCAACACCCCCTGCTTATGTCATCAGCTAAAGCTCACAGGGAAAAGGGAAAAGGGATGAAGGAGCGAAGACCCGGAACGAAACTGAAAGTTCCTGGGTCTCGCAGGCTCCCACCACCCGTGGGCCCCATGGCGGTTTCGAGTACTAGAAGGAAGATAGAACGGTATTGGCGACTGCTAGAGTGCTCCAACCCCAGCAGCCCCTGCTGACGAAGGATCACAGCCACGCAGTAAAATAAAAGCAGCTCCTGACCGCTACTGTTCACCTACGGGGGGGAGGGGAGGGGGGGGGGTAGAAAACAGAATATCACCCAGGCACTTACCTCATGTCGAACCCCTAAGGTGGCAACCCGTAACTGGAGTAGTGGACGAAAGAAACCGCTCCAAGTGCCCAGAACAGCACCGACTTACGCAGCCCCCGGACGCCTGACTCCAAGATGGCCGTCCCGGCCAGCAACAAGCAATTGGACCTGCTACACTACAGAGCCACCAAGTGAGTACCTGAAGTAAAGCTCTCAGACAGCCGCGCATCAACTCCTAGTGGGGCGCGGCCCCCCCTGCAATTAAATCCCGAGCCTGTAATAATAAGCCCCAAGCTGGCAACATCCCCCACCAATTGCCTGTGCCTGTCCTTAAGATGGCCGCCATGCTCGCATATCAGCAGAATAATAACTCAAATAACCCCAAACTTATAACGAAACTGCGCCATGTGTTTGCTCGGAAAAGTAGAACATCCCCCTACCATGGCAATGCTTATTAAAAAATGTATTCAGTAAATTCTTGAAAAATCTGGCATTCATAAATAAAGTAGTTAAGGACACTGGAATTCCTTGCGGAAATTGGGACATTTGGGTGTTTTTCTCTGTGACCCCACAGAGGAGCCAAAGAATATAACCATCACAATGCAATTCCAGGAGCACTTTTGTGATGCAGAATCTAATTTCAAGTCCACATTTGAGCATCAGCCACTAGTAAAATCTGAGATTGTGTGATAGTGGTGACTGCCAGGAGAAGGCCCATAAGAGCTTCCTCATCTGCCCCATCCTCTGTTCTCATGACACTCAAGATATGAAAGAACCAGTTACCGACCATCTTTTTGAAGAATACTCTATTTAACTGCTGGTTCCTCACAGTAGAATACTTCTTAGGTGCCAGACTGGATCCTGATTCTTCGTCTAGCAATACTCCAATGCACCACTAGTGCTATGTTTTTGGAGATTTGTAGAGTGCACTCGCACCCAGGATGGTTACCCTGGCCTTGACCTTGTGTGAATCTAGCCGCACATAGGGCCTAGAGGGACTACTCGAAAATCCAGATCTTCTGCTTCTCGTGGAATTCAAGAAGTAAGGAGAAGGCTCTTACGCGCTGTTCCACTCTGCACTGGCTCTGTGCTGCCCCGTAAGTGATGAAGTAGAGCTGCATAGAAGAGCACCACTGGTTCTTTTCTGCCCCGTAAGTGATGAAGTACAGCTGCATAGAAGAGCCACCACTGCATGCTGACATCAATTCTTTGCTCATCTCTTTCCGAGCCCTCAGACGCGGAGCATGGACAATTGTTGGCACCAACTTACAGCCTAACTGCGCCTTTGTATCCAGACAGCCTGACGACCAGCCCTTGATTCAGCGTGTCCATCCCTTGCCACAACCTGTGACCAGCCTCTCCTCTCCCGAGGGGTAGAGCTCTACGGTGCAACTCACATACAATGCCCTCCGCCATGGCAACCCACACCGCCCCCCTGTTTGAACTATGTAACTCCGCACGGCCTGAACAGCCTCACGATCAGTTTCCCGCCTGACCTCTCACCCAAAGCGAAGAAGAACTTTAAGCAGAAAATGATCAGACAGCATCCCAAATCACTTTTCGCAGACATCTACCACTGCTCCTCCAAAGGAAAGGTAAAAATGGACCTTATCTTCCACACTGAGAGACAAGAAGTATGGAAATCCATCCTCAGAACGCAGCTCAACATTTCAAAAACCACCAACATTTCACATAGCTGCAAATTGACTTCACTCCCATACCGCACAAGGCATACTGGAAATATCACAGTGACCATCTATACCAACGGCACAGTCCTGATACAAGCCAACGACAATCTAGAGTCCTTTGATGCCCTTTTCCCCTCTCTCCGAAATACACCCTCTCACAAACCCGTCTCCCTCCTTCCCCTACTCCCCCCTCAGAATAACCGGACTCACCATAAGAACCCACCCTTCGCTCTGGTACTCCCTAGCAACCATACACGTCCATCACTACGCGGCACAACCCCAGTGAGAACATGTCCCCCCCACTGCCACCGTCCAGCTCTCACCCACACCCAATACCTACCGTTCCGGTACTCCCTAGCAACCTCCATGCCCTCCTCCACGCGACACCCCCCTCACCTCACACAGGGACAACATGACTCCTCCACTTCCCCCTGTCGGCTCTCACTGTCACCCGCCACTTACCGCTCCGATACTCCCTAACAACCTCATTTACCGCACCACAGGACATCCCCCTCACCACCCCCAGAGGAAACAGACCCCCCTCCTTCCCACCGTAGGCTCCCACTCTCATCCGCCACCTACCGGCTCTCACCCCCACCCGCCTTCCACCCCCCAATCCACTAAGAACAATCTGAACACCAAACTCCCCAGACCCACAGGCAATAAAGCACCAACACCCCAGCAAGACCCCTCACCACACGACATACCCCTCACCCCCATAGAGAACAGGACCCCCCTATCTACGGCACTCATCCCCATCCGCCACCTGCCGGCTCCCACTCCCACCACCCACCTGCCCTCCACTCAACCCAACCCACTCCGAACTACCTTAACACCCACCTCCCCAAACCCACAGGCAACATAGCAGCAATGCCCCAACAAAACCCCCGCCAATCTGCACTCAGGACCCCACCCAGACCCCTCACGGACAACACACCCAAAACAAGGCGGCCCAATTCCCTGAGATTCTCTCCCCCAGACCCGACCCGAACAACACAGCCACCACTAAGCAACCCAATACCCTGGGATTCTCCCCCTCTAGGCCCAACACTCCTGCTCAGGACCAGCTCCGATACCTCAACGACTTTAAGACTGAGCAGCAACTCTCCAGATAGCAACTATAATCCAGGGCTTTAGTGATATCCTAGCCAACCTTGCGGCGCCCCAGCAGCCTCAGCACACCCCATCCCCCACCACCCATACACAACAAAGACCGACCATAGTCCTCCCGCAGAGATGGGTAGCTAACCCCATCCCCTTTGTGGCACAGAGACCCAAAAGAACTAGAGACGCCATATCTGAGAGTGATGTGGCGGACCTCACCTCCTCGTACGACAATCCTTTAGCTATCACCCTCCAATCCAAAATCCAGGTGATCACCGGACTAGGAAGAGTCCAAGCCCCTCCGAACTTACCCAGACCGACGACCACCCGCACTAGCATCTCCACAGCCCCCCTAAAGAAGAAACCTAAAGGTGAGGCGACCCCCACTAACTGCAGGCTGATAAACTGCAGATCAGCCACCAAACATGACACTGAATTAGCAGAATCCATCCTCACTCACGACATAGACTTACCATTCATCACTGAAACCTGGATCAACGTCTCCTCCACACCACTTCTGGACACTCGTTCCCCCAGGCTTTATAATCACCAACAAAGACAGAAAAGACCAAAGAGGAGGAGGCATAGCAATCATCCACAGAGACAATATTTCCATGTCGGAAACTGACTCCTTCAACTACAACACCTTTAAGTGCCTATCTGTTAACATCAACACGAGCATCAACAAAACACTAACCTGCCACCTTATCTACCACCCCGAGGCAACTCCACCACTTTCAATGAACACCTGTCTCACCTGATTGCCCACTGCTCACCTAACCTAATTCTGGGAGACCTCAAACTACACTGCAATGAAGATAACAACGCGCTAATCCAAAACCTGAGCGAATTGCCACATAACAACAACCTTACGCAACACTGCACAGTAGAAACATACAACAAAAGAGCAATCCTAGATGCCATTATCGCCAAACATGACACAGTGCAGATAAAGCACACCCTGCCCATAGACTGGTCTGACCACCACTTAATCCTCTTCCACCTCACTCAGTCAGCCACTCTACAACCTCCCACCCAAGAAGAGTCCAAATGGACCAGAAACCTCACCCAGATCAACATGACCTGGAAGAAAAAGTCAACTCCCTCCTCACCACCTCCACGGTGGACCTATCCACGACAGAACTCACTGACCATTACAACACATCCCTGACATCCATTCTAGACCAGATAGCTCCTCTGAAACTAAAAAAAAAGCCAGGAACATCTCATCCAGATCCTGGTTCAATACAGACATCAACAACGAAAGGAGACAACTCAGAGCCACAGAAAGACTTTGGAGAAACAACCCCTCCACAAGCCTACTCGAACAACTCAAACCACCTTGAAGAAATTACAAAAAGCACATCTGTAATGAAAAATCGAACTTTGTCTGCACCGCCCTGGACAATGCAAAAAACAGGCTCAATGAACTTTTCAAAATCATCAAGCAACAAACCACCAAGCCCTCCGTACCCTCTACCCAGGCCTTCAAGGAACTGTGCGAATCTTCTTCGAACAAAAAATCTCCAAGATTGAGCTCTCACTAAACATCACCACCAACCCCGCCTTCGAAGGCCTGCCCCCAGTCCCAACTGAAAGCACATGCCTGCACCACACAAATACATGGAAGTCCTTCAATCCTATCACGGACGCCGAGATTATCAAGCTAATCTTCACCTCCAAATCTGCTTCTCACGTCCTTGACCCCATACCCACCCAACTGACCAAAAAACTCAAACTCACATAGCCCCGTTCTGGTGCAGAATCATCAACAGCTCCCTGAGAACCGGCATCATACCAGAATGCCTTAAAGGCGGCCAAATAACACCACTACTAAAAAAACAGACCTTGACTGCACAGATCTGAACAACTTCAGACCCGTCTCCAATCTCCCCCTCCTATCCAAATTCCTCGAAAAAAGTGTCCTATAACAACTGACTCAGCACATGGACAACATCAACCTTCTTGATACCCACCAATCGGCTACAGCACTGAGTCGGCGAACCGCATCACAGATGATATTCGTAAGTCACCCGATAACGATCACTGCTGCCTACTCATTCTCCTTGACCTATCGGCAGCCTTTGAAACGGAAGATCACCATCTTCTCATCAAGGCCCTACAAGGAAGGGTAGGTGCCCATGAGATATTCCTCCGCTGGTTCACCTCCTTCCTCCATAATCGGTCGCAAAGGATACAAATCTAAAACTTTACCTCCGACCTTCACCCCGTCAGCAGGGGTGTGCCCCAAGGTTCAGTGCTCTGACCACAACTGTTCAACATATACATGGAACCCCTCACCTCCATACTTAAAAATGCTAATATCCCCTTCCACCCATATGCCGAGGACACCTAGATCTATCAGGATACTTCCTCCCCAGACAACATCCTCAGACTAAACAACACCCTAAAAGAAATTCAACACTGGCTGTCCCTAAATCACCTTAAACTTAACCAGGACAAAACAGAGATTCTCCTAATCTCCAACAAAAAAGAGAACCCACAAATTGCAGAATGGCTTAAAGCTTTGAATGCTCTAAACGGCAATCTCACCCTGGCTTACTCCGTAAAGTCACTAGGAATCACCCAGCACCCTTGGACTTCCAAACTGTATGTTTAATACTGCTCTACTAAGTAACTCTTATGAAACACTGTTGTAAAGTGCTCCGATACCCCCCGGGTCAGGTCAGTGCTATATAAAACTCCTAAAATAAATAAATATCACATTAACACCTTAATTAATGATATGTGTATCTTCTTTTATTATGCTGTTCTTTTTTGGGTGCCTTAATCTTTTCTATGTTTTTTGTGCACTTGTTTTGCAGGCCTTCATCATGACAAATTCAGCACTAGGTCAGATATAGGCTGCTTCTGAATGTTATTTTTATTACAGTTACATTATAGTTTTAAGACCTCACACGTAGGCACTTTATCAAATTCTTTTATTAAGATTTCCAGCTTCAGATTTCCCAGTTTAGCAGAAACTGCCAGATTAGGAATAATGACCAACACTCCTATTCTGCCTTCTTGGTCTAAATACAGAATACACATTGCCCTTGAGAAAAGTGGGGGCAACACAAGCCCCAACCTTTGGGGACCAGGGAGCCCAACTAAATACCCTTTCTATTGGCCAAGGTGGGTGAGGAGGCAAGAAATGACCCCTAGCGTCAGACATGGATCAAAACTAGAAGAAAACTAATGACAAGTATTGACAAAACCAATAAGCGTCACTTTGCCAATGCTGTTCAGTATCAGTAATAAGACCAAAAAAAAGTTTATCGACCATGTTGAATAGCATTCGGGAAACAATGCACCATCATAAGCGATCACATGGTTCATCATGCATTTGTATGTATCTGTCATAACAGTACAGCAGACCCAGCAGGATGAATTATACACTTGCATCAGTCACCACACATAATGTATGTATCACTATACTACACCCCCTATTTTTCTTTTTAATTTACCTAACATGTGGGGCATCCATCCTGGACGGGTTGAGACAAAAAAGTGCACAACGGTGCATTATTTACAAGGGAGCATTCTATAGCATGCAACTGAAAAATATAATTAAAAAATGGGGGGAAAAAACCCGGGAAGGCACAGGGGAGTAGTGGTAGAGATGAGGAAGGTGTGGGGGGCGGAGCTGGAAGGATGCTCATTAGACATGCAGAGATTTTACATTTAGGTGAAGTAAAGTTGTGCAGGTGTCTAGGGCATACCCCGATTATGGATTTTGCCCCAAATTTGGGGCAAAAGTTAGTCCATCAGACACCAGGGATTTCAAAATGACACTAAAACAAACAAAAGGATGGGCAGCCTACCCTTGCATCGACCGATACCCCAATTCTCATAGGGACAAGAGCCTTTTAGCCCCCCAATTCCAGATAGGTGTGTCCCGATTGGGGAGGTTGCCCCAAATATGCCCCTAAGGGGTGATAGAAAGTCCACTAGACACTAGAGATTTTACATTTGGTCAAAACAAAAGAGTGCAGGCGTCTCACTCTGGCATTGGGGCATAATCTCTACTTCAAAAGGAACAAATCAGTCACTCTGCCCCTCTTGGGGGTAAGAGATGGGGGTTGCCTCAATTTGCCTTGCAAACGGAGACCGAAATCCCCTGGATGCCAGAAGTATTTTTCACACCATAATAGGTTGAGGTTTGGCCCATCCTAAGCCCTAAAGCCTCAACCTTTTTTCTGCTGCTCTGGGGACTAAAACGACCCCATCTCTGAGGCAAGGAAGAGAACATTTTGATTCTTTTTGGCATTGTTTTTACATATGAAGCAGCAAATGGGGCTTAACCCCAATACTGTCCCACTTGCCAAGCTGAATGCCTGCACATTTCGGCCTTAAGTCAGCCGCCACCTGAGGAAACTTACCAAACCAGGACATTTCTGAAAACTAGACACAGAGGAGAGTTCAGTGAAGTGTACCTCACATGGATACCACAACATTTTCTTACCAACAGTGCCCAGCAAAAACAAAACTTCATGTAACACCACACATTTTCCTTGCATTTCAGTGACGCAAACTTGAGTACTCCGCAAGGATATAGAAAATGCCTACTGTCCTACATTTTCCCAATTGTCCAGAAGAAAATGCTACCCAATTTGTGCTGCTTTTCCTAGCTCGTACAACAGAAATGGAGTAATTCCAACAAACATTGTATGCAATAAAATTATGGCTGCTACAGTTCTGCATGAAAAAAAAATAAAAAGAGGTCTAAATGCCATAAATACAGTTGAAAGTGCTATATAAGTGCCCATCACATGCATGTTTTGGCCCAGTCTAGAGCTGCTGAGGTTTTCAAATGAGTCTTGTGGTCTTTTAAATAATATATTAATAAAGCAAAGATTAGGAATATTAAGGGTCAAGGGGGTGAGGGTGTACTAATACTAATATTGCAATTACCTGCAGTCCCCGAAAAGCTATTAATTACCCTTCCTTGTAATGCGCCCATACTACGGGAAGGGTAATTAACGGCTGTTTTGGGCACAAGTGGGGCGGTGGGGAGGAATAATGCTTAATGAGTGTGAAGTACAAACATGAAGGAACCCGGAACACTAACAGCTAGATGCATCAAGCGAAATACCGTTCGCAAAGGGGCAGATTCTCAGAATCTGCCCCTCTGCGACCGGTATTTATGCATTTGGGATGCATCATCCCAAATGCATTAATTGCTATTTGCGATTGCATTTAAGGAATCTCAAATTGAGATTCCTTAAATGCAATGCATGAATGTAAAATAGCTAGCGAATTCGCTGATAGGGGTCGCTAATTACCGTGAAATCAAACTTCATGGTAAATAGCGAAAACTGTTAAAAATGCACTAAAGTGAATCTTTCAAAGTTGTATGTTAAACACACACATGTCTTTGGGACTTGTGTGTGCGCAATACCAGTGTCCAGGTCAATTTAAGGGGTGCAACAGGGTGTCCTTTGGACACCCGTCACCCTTGAAATCGCATTCTCAAATTGCGATTAGCTAATTGCTAATCGCAAATTGAGAATTCCTCCCCATTCATTCCTATGGGCCTCTTGGCCCATAGGAATCAATGAGATGTCATTCCTCATTTGTGAATCGCACTCTGCGAGTCGCAGATAAGGAATATTTAGAAATTGCTAATATTTTAACAAATCCTACATAAATCTGATTTTGCGAGTCCCTAAATGCGAATCCTTAAACTTCGCAATTAAGGACTCGCAAAATCGAACGTTGATGCATCTAGCAGTAAGTCTGTTTTTGTCTGCCTCTGTTGGGAGATATTGCAGGACAGATGCCGACATTCTTATTGTACACACGATGTCATGAATGAGCTATTATCTGCCCACCAACTCAATTAAAAGCAGTTAACTAACTTTGCAGCGGGCATTCACTGGTGTTAATGTTCAGGGTGGGGAGCAATATTTCTAAATTAGCGCTGCTGAGTCAAAATCGAGAAATATATCCAAGTGCCATATTTTAGACAATGTCTCTACACTCAATATTAAGTTTTCACTTTCTGTCATTACTTTTTTTTATTAGCTACCTAGATTGAGAATTTACTAATGCTGATGTACCCTTTATAAAAATTATTCTAATTCTATATTGCTCCATTCCAAATAAGGGTAACATTGTTTTTTAGGCTGTGATATATCTTGCAGAACACAAGGAACTTGTTTCAATTGTAGCACAATTTATAATCATCTTGCGATTTATTTAAGCTAAGTATGCTCCCCTACACTTTTTTTTATAGTGGGCATGTATAATTTATCAGTGTATTAATATTGGTTGAGATAGACTTTTGTAAATATGTGTTATTAACATGAACATTGCATCTCTTTGTTAAAAGCAACAAAAAAAGTTTCTGTATTAAAAAAAATGATGCAGACGACAATAGTAGTAACTCCAATGTTCATAACAGTTATTTCAGAGTCAACAGACCCACGGGTGAATGTGCACTTTACAAATACATCTTATGTTATGTTTATGTTACTAGGCATCAAATGTTTCTGCAGTGATCATTTTTCTGTAGAAAGAATGTGGAACCAAGGTCAATGAGGGTTGGCCCCATGACAAAAATTCAAGATGACCAATATTTTAATGAGTTGCATTTAGATTCAGTGTCTGGGGATATTGTGATAAACAAGCAAGGACCAAGCCCTGGTACCCTACGCTGAACATCCGTGTTCTAAAGCTTATGAGTTTGGAATAAATTGATTGCACTAAAAACAGATACCATTGTTACTTAAATCAATGGGTTGTATTTACCTTAAGAACAAGAAAAAGTAGTTTGATGTCAAATGTTATTGTATTTATTATTCATTAAGAAAGATTTTTTTTTTTTAAAGAAAAAGAAAAAGTGAGTCAGCCTTGCCAGCAGCAATCAGCAGTTTACCAATGGATGTCTACGCTGTGTGTGTACCACACAGAGCTATACTGATTTTGTTTATTTGAAAACATCCTGCCAGTGGGCAAAGAGAGAGTCAGGGTGATAAGTCTGACCTCAGCCAGTTCCTCTTACCTTTAAATCCTTTGAATCGACTGAACTCTGAAAGGAAATAAACACTCTTTGTGAAACGAAGAACCATGGGAAAAGATGGTATACAATCAAGATAACTCGTATTTTATCAAACTTACCTAATTCTTTGGGGAAATATTCTGCATTGAGAAAAAAATATTTTAGAATTCAAAATGTGTATAAGTGGTCATTCAAAACTGTTACTTCTTTTGCATATATATCACTTGGAATATCGTGATTTTGTTATTAACACAAAACATTATTACAGTATGTCTTAATTGTTTATTGTAACTACAAATTGTTGCTTTCTGGCTATATTTATTATTAACATTACAGTAGGGTATGATTGAATTTTTCTTGAAATATGTCCAGTCATTAAACTGTCTGTTTTATTAATTGTTAAATTTCAAATTGTAATAATATGACATTTAAACCGCTTAAATGACTAGTTATGTGTTTTTTTAGGTCGAGCCTAGACGAAAGCAAAGCGAAGCTTTGCTGTCTAGGTCTCGACACTTATGTCGCCACTTTCAGGGGAATGTGGACAGCAGACTGTCACGAGCGAGCATCTCCTGCCGGAGATTCTACCTCGTGAGCGCGCACGTCGCCGTGCCTCATTTTGCCATTCTCAAACCAAGCCACACTCACGCATGCGCACATACACACACTGCATACACACACACACACACACGCACCCCCCCTTAAACAGACACACGCTGCATACACACACGCACCCCCCTTACACAGACACACGCACGCACGCACAGACACACTCAAACAGACACACGCGCGTACACCCCCACCCTCAACCCCACTCACCGGGCTCCTCTCCCCTTACGCATGTGAAGGCACTGTGCTAGAAGGTGCCTGTCTGAAATCACCGCCGCCTCCCACAGCGGCATTGTATGTCAATTATAAGTTGGCTCCCCGTAAACACCGCCGCAGCCCGGGAACTTCGGTAGCCTCACAAATCCCGAGCGCAGCTCCTCTGACGTCAGACGAGGAGCCGCGCTGGGATTGGTGCCGGTGGGGCCGTTGCCTGGCAACGGAAGTGTCGTTGATGCCGGGCGGGAGGGGCTTCTTTGCGTAACACATCACATCTCCCCGTGCTTACAAGAAAATAAATATTTCCTTGTTTTTTTTTTTTTAATTTTATTTTTGTCGTTGCTATCACATGGTATACAATGCAAGTACTCGATCTGTAGAGCAGCGTCAACATTCAGCTGCCTACAATCAATAGAGCAACTTTTTTATATTTTTCCCCCCCCCAACATAAAACTTGCTACTTCAAGGGTTGCAATGCATGTTCATGGGCAGTATTCTAATGCAACATCGATGCGTATCTAGGCGTTCAGCGGCCCGAAAGACATTCTCTGGTGATTACAATCTCCTCATCGTTCATGTCCTCCAGGTCCCGGGTCAAACTGCGCTACTGGGCCTCCCCCCGCCCCCCTCTCGTTACTCTAGGTCCTCGTCGTCCCCTGAGCTGTCCCCATCCTCCTCTTCGGGCAAAGGCTCACAAATACCCCCTCTGTATGTGTTCCATGGAGTCCAAATTCTGTTCCATTTACGTGGATTATGTCTCTGCTGATACACCCCCCTTTCTGTCACCATGAGCACATCCATATTCCTACACCACTGCGCTAGCGTCGGTGCCTCTCGTGCCCCCCAGTTTTTTGCGATATCACGTTTTGCCATCATTACGCCAATGGTCACCCAGCCCTTTGCATGCAATGACAAATCTGTTGGGCCCCATATATTTAGTAGACATGTTCTGGGGTCTGGCGTGAACGGGTTCTGGAGGGCCTGACTGATCGTGCGTGTGACACGCCTCCAGTAGTCCTGTACGATTGGGCAGGTCCAAATAGTGTGGAACAGTGTACCCTCCTCCCCGCAGTTTCTCAGGCAATACGGGTGTTCTGCTCTGTGTATTTTGTATAGTGTGGTGCGGGTGTAGTAGACCCTATGAAGTACCTTGAGTTGGATCAGCCTAAATCGGGTGGAAATACCTGCCTCCCTGGGCGATGCCAGGGCTGCGTTCCAGTCCGCCTCATCTAGGTCTCCTACCTCGTCCTCCCAGTAGCCCTTCAGCTTTCCAAGGGGATCCGGCAGGTTGTTCATCAGCTTGCGGTAAGTGAGAGAGGTTGCACTGGACTCCATGTAGTCCGTAAGCAAACGGTCCTCTAACGGGGCCGATTCCGGAAGCGCCACACCTGGTTCCAGCACTGACAAGAGTGCGTGCCTAATTTGAATGTATCTGTACGTTTCGGTCACCTCCATGTTATACTGTTCCCTCAGGGTCGCAAAGGAGAGCACGCCCTCACCTGTCCATAGGTCGCCCACCGAGGAGATCCCAATGGTGTCCCATTGATCAAACCCCCTGGAGCTGCGCAGGCTGCCGAGGGCTTTGGCGTCCCACAGTGGCGTGAGTTTGGTGATCACCCCCTCCCAGGCTAGTCGCCTTTGCGCTTTGTGCCAGATGGCTACCGTGTGTTTGGTAGGTCCCTCCAACCTTCTCACTATTCCTTTATTGTAGAGCGGGGCCAGAAGGGTGGACGTGCCCAGCTGGTGCCTATCTGCCTCATACGCTGGGTCGTCGTGTGCCGCGTGGACCCATTGGTTGATCACCTTGAGGTGAGCGGCCCAGTAATACAGCTCTAGGTTGGGGAGGGCTATCCCCCCACTGTACCAGTCTCTGGTTAACTTCGATTGGGCAACCCTAGCCGGTTTGTCACCCCACAGAAGGCCGGACAATTGTGCCGACACGTGGCGGAAGAATGATACGGGGACCATCGCCGGCGTGTTTTCCAAGACATAAAGGAAGCGAGGCAGTGCCATCATCTTGAAGAGCGCTGCTCTACCTAATAGAGTTAAGGGGAGATTTTTCCAGTGGCGCACGTCCGCCTTCAGTCTGTCTAGCTGGGGCTTAAGATTCAGGTCAAGAAAGGTCGAGTGATCTCTCGTGATCCGTATCCCCAAGTACTTAAAGGAGACGTGTTCTATGAGTAATTGGCAATCCTCAGGCAGTGCTGGGGGGTCACCCTGGACCATGAAGAGTATGGACTTGGACCAATTAAGTTTGTATCCCGAGGCAGTACCGTGGGTTTCGCACAGTGCCAGTAGGACCGGGATGCCGTTCGTGAGGTCCATGAGGTAGACTAGCATGTCGTCGGCGTACAGGGATACCCTATCTTCCCAGCCACCTCCCCATTGTATGCCTTTCAACAGCTGGGTGGTTCTGATAATGGTGGCTAGGGGTTCCAACACCAGGGCGAACAGTAGTGGCGAGAGTGGGCACCCTTGCCTCGTGCCCCGTGCCAGCGGGAACTCCCTGGATAAGTGGCCATTTGCAGTAACCCGCGCCATGGGTTCAACATACAGTAATCTGACCCACGAAATAAACTTCGGGCCCATACCCATGTGTTCCAGGACCGCAAAGAGATAGCGCCACTCCACCATGTCAAACGCCATTTTGGCATCTAGTGACAGTACCGCCGCTGGTTCCTCCAACCGCGGGGCTCGGGCCAGCACTCCATTCAGCCGTCTCAGGTTCAACGCCGTACTCCGGTGCGGCATGAAGCCCGACTGGTCCGGGTGTATCAAATACGTCAGGTGAGGCTGGAGTCTGGTGGCCAACAGTTTCGCCAGGATTTTGCTCTCGGCGTTAAGGAGGGAGATCGGGCGGTATGATCCGCAGTCCTCAGGGGGTTTGCCGGGCTTGGGTATCGCGACAATTGTGGCCGTACGTTGCTCAGGAGGCAGGCGCCCCTGTTCCAATATTTCCTTGTTTTTATTGCTACTCAGGCGCATTGAAAGTTAGTCGCCAGTGAGCAGAACGGCCATCACGGCTTGGAAGCACTGAATTCCCTTTTTGCTCGCATATTTTCCTAGGGCACTTCTGTGTCTTATTTCACGCCTTCCGCCTTCTTTCCTTCTCCCCCACCCCCGGTTCCTCTTTGCCCCCCACAAAAACTGAAACAGGAAGCGGCGCCGCGGAGCTCTCGTGGAATTGAATAGGAGGAAGTGAGCACGTTTCGGCAGAGAGGATCTGGCAGAAGTCAGCTGGAGAGGGGACAGGCCGGAGCCCTCAGCCGAGGCTGCGAGGGGCGGACCGGCCGTGCATGGGGGCTGGGGTCCGTTCATGGACTGCGCGCCCAGAGGCGACGCGCGCCATGGAGGCGCTTTACCAGGGCACAGCGCGGCGGGGGTGCGCCTGCGGGGGCTCGCCCAGTGATGCTTTGGGGTGCCGGTGATGTCCCTGGAGGAGATCTGAGGTTTGGAAACACAGTCTTTTTCATTTAAGAAATGCGTCTTTTACTTCGAGGACAATCGCCTTGTATTACAGTGTGTAAGTGGCAGAAAATGCACCCTCTGGCCAGACAGGCAAAGTAACTACACATCTTAAATGGCTTATTTTGTCACTGGTCCGTGATAATTCACATGACTCTGGCTAGTTCGTGACCGCATTCACTAGTAACGTTACGAGTCTGAAAGAGTGAAAAAGTGTAAGTGCCCTTCAGTGCACAGCAGAATTTAAACATTTCATGCATTCCAGAGCACACTAAACCATGCTTTGAAACAGCACAATAGTTATGCGTGTTACAAAAGGAGCATATATCTTGTGAATACTGTTTATTGAGCTAAACGTAAATATTCATAATACGCTTTGCTTATCCTTGTGGCTTGGGTAACTAGGTCAGCTTGTTGGCACTATTCGGATTTGCGAATGAGCTTGAATTTACCTACAGTTCTTTGTTGAAGAGAAGCACAAAATAAATCACATTATTGTCACCAACAAGGCCTAAGAAACTGAAGTCCAGACACATCTCGAGTAAAGGAGAATCCAGTCTGTTTTGTTAATCGTCATTTACTTAATGATGAAGATCACACAGATGCCGATCAGGGCAGACGAGAAGCTGAATAATAGCAATGGGATAATTCCCAGCGAAGACTTAACTGTAGTAAGTCAACAGGATAACCTAACTGGGGAGGGAGTCTTAAGTGCTACAGATGCACATGTGGACATGACCAGTATCGACCAGTTTGTTTTCCCGATTAGAGCGAGGAGAGGTAAACACTGCCATCAACAAAAGATACAGGAGACAGACAAATATTACCATGCAAAGGAGACTGCTGTAAAACACACACGTTTTTATGGAGTGCTTCCTGGGAAAGAAAAAAGAATTCCTGAAAAGCGAGCAATTAGGGAAGAATAGAAGGAGTCAGTCAGAGAAGCAGTAAAGGGGCTAGGTTCCATCGGAGTAACCAAAACAAGCATTTGCAACGCAATAGGTCTCACATTTACGCAAGTTTGAGCTATTGACATTGCAAATAACAATGCCTTTTATTTGTGTTTTCGTTTTTAAAACATAAATAAAAGACATTGTCATTTACAATACCAATAGCTTAAACTTGTGTAAATGCGAGACCTATTGCATTGCAAATGCTTGTTTTAAGTGTAACCATCTCAAATACTTTGCAAACTGGTGAAATCCACAGTGGAAATCTACTCTGTCATCCTCCGAAAAGATTGTAATTAACTAGAAAATTTTGAAAAAGAAGCATATATTTGTGAATTACATATAATCGAAGAATATCATACACTTGATTGGTAAATGAAGCAAACACACTAAATTCAACGTCATTCCTCTTCAGCAAGTAGGAGACATTCTAGCCTCCTGTAGATATTGAAACAATTCAGCAGTACATTTTAAGGTCTAAACTGCATGGCTTCATGATCAATGCAATCAACATGATTGCTGTGAAGGACTACCCTGACTTGGTTCAAGGAGCTGCCAATACAAAAAGAAGGTAAGTGCACCACAAATGACTCCACCACGCTCTTTAAAATCATGCCTCTTTGAGGGTGCATATTGCTGCGTTGATCAACGGAAATATCTGAGCAAAGTGTATAGAAATGTATTCAGCATTCACCAGTTTGTAAAAAATCTTTGCAGCAGGACTCTGGCTTCAGATATCTGGATATTAAGTTTCAGGAACTGCTTTTCACCACATGCAAAACTAAACAAGACAATTGTCAGCATGGCTCATTGTGGAAATTAGTACTGCATATGTGTGCCCTTCTGAAAGCTCTCCAATAAAGGTCTGCTCTTTTATTTTTTACACCCGTGCAGGAAATGCTTTAGTAAATAATCCACTCACTTTGCATTTTTAGGCCCCAAAAATGATTTGCCTAGATTGCTTCTTCAATTTTGCATCAGTATTATGTTGTCTAATTTGACTTGTCCTTATTACCATCAAAATTCTTAGTCAAGCGGTAAGGGATCCAGCCAGTAGGCAGCTTGCTACTGGAGCTCTCGGAGATACCTGC
The DNA here is from genome assembly GCF_964263255.1 of Lissotriton vulgaris. Taxonomy (NCBI): domain Eukaryota; kingdom Metazoa; phylum Chordata; class Amphibia; order Caudata; family Salamandridae; genus Lissotriton; species Lissotriton vulgaris. The sequence continues at coordinate 1,898,746,326 of NC_141693.1, forward strand.
TGCTTGATCCATGAACCACTTTGCCTTCACTCACTACAGTTGACCGCCTTGTTCTCTCGTCGCCATAACAGGCAGTGACTGTCGTGGGAGATCTCATCCCATTCTGGCCTCTCTTTCTGTTCCGCTCCAGTCCTGGAACACTTGAGCCAGTCTGCTTTCCTCACCCTGCTGTTTGTGATTACAGGAGTGGGCTCTCGGCCTGTGGAAGCTAGGGTTTGCTATAGGTACTGGCACTGGCCTTTTTTGGCACCTCTCAAACTTGGGTAACCTCTGTCGGCTTATCTGCCTTCAAACCCGCCCCTGCATTAAACCACACGTTGAGCCAGTGTGCACATGCCTCTGCCCCTAGGGTCCTCCTCCATATAAAAAGAGGACTGAGCAACCTGGTGTGTACCAAACCATATTTGGTGGAAAGTTACCCAGAGGAGGAATCCTGCCATCTAAGTCCCTGAGTGAGTGAATACTTGTTGCCTTGATAAGAAAGAGCAGGGAAGAACTATGTTCCTATATCAGAGGGGAGAGATAATCTGTACAGTGAAATGTGGACTTTTCCTCTTTCATCTAGGAGGGGTGAGAGGTGACAAGGGGGTTTATTTGCTCTATAAGTTCAATAAAACAAGTCCAAAACCAGAACATATTGATATATCCTGATAGGTCACTCTCATGGATATTCATTTCATTAGAAGGGAGCTCTAGGAAGCCACAAATATGATGGGATCACGCTTAAAGAAGGATCAAAGAGCGGTCAAGAAAGTAACTCTGGTTCCAGACTCAAACAAGAAGTTACATTGTTGAGAGAGGACAAGGACTGAAAGGTCACAGAGTATTACAGGAACATAAATGAAAACACTTCTGCGAGGGATGTATAAGACATCAAATCTGGATGTCCCCTCTCATCCTTCCAAACATCTGGCCAATAATAGTGAGAACCATAAACAGGGTAAACAACTCCCCATCAGTAATCTTCCTCTAGGACCGCCTGTCCAGGAGAACCATTCTTGCTACTTGTTTTAAAGCCATGGTCTGACAGCCCCCCCACATCAGCCACCTCAACTTGACATCTGTTATAAAGAGGAGGGGTTGGAAAACAACAGCCTACATTAAGATACACAGCTGGAAATTCAGCTTCACCATCACCAGAGTCTGATGGTGCCTCATATCGATCAAGTCTACCGTTTTCATGCCGCATACGGATTCAATCCCCTCCCAGGCATACTTTGACTGCCCCCTGGCTTCACTTCAATTGAGCTACTGATCGGTTTAATTCCGTTTCTGCCTTCTGGACACAATTGAACTTCCCAGCACAGGGAATATCACTACACCAGCCCGTAACAAATTCACTCTACATCAGTTGTCACTTCACTGAATTTTTCCGCTCAAGGATTAACACAACACTGGGCTCCTCCATTTTTAGATTTATTTCTTACCTACTATGCTGACCCAAACTAATCTGGATACCTTTCAAACCGGAATTAGCCTCTTACAAAGTTAATCGTATTACCTCAACCACAGCACCATCCCACTTAAAGTAACCCAGTCGGACATGGACGTGCGCGTTGAAGATCCGGCAGCCGATGCCCGCGAGCGGCGTCTAATAGCATACAGAGTTTGCCATCAGCCCTTTAAATGACTCCGTGTGCCCAGAGCTGACGACTGCCAGTAGAGCGGGAGGGAGCACAGCGTGCATCACCATCTTCAGGCACCCGCCGGCTGTGGGGGCGGAGTCGCCTCCCCAGCACTGGTTATCTGAGCGGCGGCGCTGTAAATCGAGCCCGGGCCTCTGCAGCTCCTTGGGCCCCGCGGCCTTCACTGCATGGGGGTGCCCCGGCCCCGACCTCTTCATCACCGTGGGGTCCAGCGGGAAAGCGCTGCCTCATACCCGAGCACACCTGTTGAGTGCAGGCAGGGACTTGGAGGACTGGGCCTACCCAAGTGGCCTCATCACTGCTCTGGCCTGCTATTTGCCAGGTTGGGACTCTAGATTGGGGGCATTGGGACCACCTTTGGCTGGCTCTGCGGTCTGAGGCTTGTGACGTCATACTCCTTCAATACTGCACTTTGCCATACATCGGTGCACCGGGTGCTACACGTTGGCAAGCCTGCTGCCATATCCACCACAGGGGCCCCGATCATAGGAGGTGATGGGGCGTGGGGACCCTAAGCAGCGAAGACTGGCCTTCGACAAACCGGCAGATTCGGGTAGTACTTCCACTCGCTGGACCGTGGGAGCACTTTAAGCGTGACAGGCCATGAGTCAGCAGAGGAGGGGATGTCGGCTATTTTGGCGGAGCTCCGTGCCGGGTTCCGCAGTCTGGATGACCAACTGGATACCCTGACTTCCGGGCTGGACAGAATGGGGGAGCGCATCGACGGCCACCACACACGACTTGGAGAAGCCGAACAGCGCCTCTCTGACCAGGAAGACGGCACCAAAGATATGGAGAGTAGATTAGAGCGCACGGAACACCTCTTGAAATCTGTTGCCATCAAGAATGAGGATTTAGAGGCACGGTCCGGGTGCAACAACGTTCTCATAGCTGGACTTGCGGAGACCACTAGCATGGGCCGGCTGGAAACCTTGCTGGAGGGGCTCCTAAAAACCTTTGGGCGCTGAACACTTCTCTGCCAGGTTCGTTGTGGAGAGAGCTCATCGGTCTATGGGCACACGCCCGCAGCCAGAACGCCCCACACGAACCATTGTGGCACACCTCCTGAATTACAAGGACAGGGATACCATCCTCCGCCTGGCAAGAGAGACCGCCCCAGTAACCTATCAGGGATCGATCCTTTGTTATGTTATGTTATGTTAAAAAGCTTATACCGCGCACGTACACCGAAACGGTTTCTTGGCGCTCATAACAGACATAGCGGACCAGGGCAGGTGGTTTTACTCAAAGGCAGCTTTGAAGAGATAAGTTTTTAATGTCTTTCGGAACAGCTCATATGAGGGGCAGTGACGGAAGGAGGAAGGGAGGGAATTCCAAAAGGAAGGCCCTAAAAAAGAGAAGCGCAGGCCGCCATGTTTCTTGCGGCGGTTGGATGGAATGCACAGAAGATTGTCAGCAGAGGAACGGAGATTGCGGGTTGGGAGATACCGCTTTAACTTGGAGGAGATGAACACAGGTGCACGGTTGTGGAGGGATTTGAAAATGGTGCACCCGAGTTTGAAGGAACACCGTTTGGCCACTGGGAGCCAGTGAAGGCTCCTCAGGAGAGGGGAAACATGCTGGTGTTTGGGTTGATGGAACACCAAGCGAGCAGCCTGGTTCTGGATTAGCTGGAGTCTTTGGAGCTGGTAGGCAGGAATCCCCACATATAAGATGTTTGCAAAGTCAACCCTGGAGATGACCAAAGCCAGGATGACTAATATGAGTGCCTCTCTGGTAAGAAATCGGCAGATCTTACGGATCCTGCGCAGCTGAAAGAAGCAGGAAGATGTTACAGCCGAGATCTGCGATTTCATAGATAGATCCTCAGAGATGACCACTCCAAGGCTTTTCACAGAGCTGACCGGGCGAGGGGGGATGCCAAGAGAGGGGGGCCAGTAATTATCATCCCAAGGGTTGGTCGGGCCACCCACCAGAACAGTCAGAGATGTATAACATTGTGGTTTGAAAATTAGTGCGGGAAGAGGGTGAGGTATCCAAAGGAAAGATCAATTGCAGATCGTCTGCATAATTATAGATAGTGGCAGGGGAGTGACGGAGAGAAACCATGCGGAACAACCGAGCAAAGAAATTTTTAAAATAGTTCAGTCCTTCTTCAAACCCAAGGCCATCGAAACAGAAATTATTCCCTCTAGCAAACTCTGTGAGGATATCTCAGATTTTTTCGACAAAAAAATCCTGAAGGTCTATGACTCCTTCACCCCCTCCGAGCCAACAATTATGGCAGACCACGATATCATTGTGATGCCTACCCCTCCCTTAACTCGGTTCCTCCCAATCACCCACGAGGATGCATTGAAAGAACTACACAAATGCAAATCAGGTGCTCCTGATGACCCCTGCCCCCCCAAACTGTGGAAAATGATGTCGGATGCCACGGTAGGGCCACTCCTTCACATCTGGAACATGTCCATCGAGACTGGCACGTTCCCCGACCGCTGGAAACATGCCACTCTTCTCCCATTGAAAAAAAAACCCAATGGCGCCCCCGATGATCTGAGCAATCTCCGCCCCATCTCCCTACTAGCAGCCCCGGGAAAAATGCTGGAAAAACTTATCCAACGCCAACTCAATGGTTTCATCGAAAAAAGTGGCATACTACACGAAACACAGTCTGGTTTCAGGGCCGGCTTCAGCACTGAAACTGCCCTCATTGAGGTGGCTGAGTCAATCAGGTGGTCACTGGATTCAGGAGCATCGGCCATGCTGGTGCTCCTGGATCTATCTGCCGCCTTCGATACTGTGGATCACGGTAGATTGCTGCTCAGATTGAAGGATATTGGCTTAGAGGACAAGGCACTGAGCTGGTTGCACTCCTACCTTACGAACCGCTCTCAGAAAGTAGCTCTGGGCGCTTTTTCCTCTGAACCCAAACGGCTGTGGTGTGGTGTCCCGCAAGGGTCCGCCCTCAGCCCGCTACTTTTCAATGTTTATCTGGCCCCACTTTTTACCTTAATCGCCAAATGGGGGGTCAAGGCGATTTCGTATGCGGATGATACGCAACTAGTCTTCCCATACATTGAGGTGTCAGAAGCAGCGTTCAGCAAAATAAAAGGCTGTCTTAGTGACGTAGCCAGATGGATGAACACTAACAAGCTAAAATTGAATGCTAGCAAAACCGAGGTACTATTCTTTGGGAAAAGTACTCCACCCTCCCCTGACCTCTGGTGGCCCACCGAAATGGGTCCTGCTCCCACCCCTGGCACCAAGGCAAAAAATCTGGGTGTATGGTGGGACGAGACGCTTTCCTTCTCCTCTCACATACAACAAGTCACCTCTAGCTGCCACTATAAACTCCGCAACCTCCGAAAATTTCTCTCTCTTCTACCAACTGACTGTCGTAAATCGGTGGTCCATGCGACAGTCACATCCAGACTGGATTATTCGAACGGCCTCTATCTTGGCCTCCCAAAATATCAGACACAACGCCTGCAGAGCGTGCAGAATGCGGCTGCGAGATTGATAAAACACGTGCCTTTTAAACATCATATCTCTCCGCATCTTCACGAGCTGCACTGGCTTCCAGTGACAAGCAGAGTAAAATTCAAGGCGCTCACCCTAGCTTACAGAGCACAAAAAGGGACTTGTCCCAATTATCTGAAACTCCGACTCCCCCGCTACCATCAAGAGAGACACCTGAGATCAAACTGGCAGACCCTACTGGCTGTACCTCGAGCGAGAAGAGCGAGACTCGGAGGTAGATCTTTCTCAGTAGGCACTGCGAAGCTTTGGAACTCCCTCCCCCCTGCCATCCAATCTGCCCCGTCAGAAGCCATCTTTAGGAAACTCCTAAAGACTTGGCTCTTTGGACAGAAAGCCTAGTACCTCTCCTGCATCCCTCTCTGCTGCTGCGGTTTCTTTTCAGCGCCGGGACACCTCCTCGCGAGGTAGCTGTTCGCGCTTTACAAGAATCAGTATTATTATTATTATTATTATGAGTGGTTGCATGTATAAATTAAAAAGAAGGGGGGATAGAGCCGAGCCCTGAGGGACACCACAGGAAAGGGGGGAAAGGGGGGCAGAAAAAGTGGAGAGGTGGACTGCCTGGGAGCGGCCTTGAAGGAAAGATCGAACCCAGTCGAGTGCTGCGCCCTGAATGCCGGCGTTGGTGACACGGTCGATCTGTATGGTGTGATCGACCGTGTCAAAAGCCGCCGACAGGTCAAGCAGTACAAGGGCTTGAGGAGTGTTGTTGTCAGCTCCTGTTCTTAGAGTGTCCATGACTGCCGCAATCACCGCCTCTGTGGAATGGAGGGGGCGGAAACCAGCCTGTTGGGGATCCAAGAAAGATGAAGACTCCATGAAAGTGCTCAGACACCGAGTTACATAGGTCTCTAAGATCTTTCCCAAGAAAGGGAGAAGGGAGATGGGTCTATAGTTGCTCAACACTAGTGGATCTGCATTGGGCTTTTTCAAAATGGGTAGCACCACGGCCTGCTTGAAGGAGTCTGGGACAACTCCTGTGGCTAAAGAGGTATTGAGAAGAGCCAAGGCAGGATCAGGGCAGGTCAGGAAGATTTCTTTAAGAATGTGGGGGGGGGCAGCAGTCTTTGGGAGAACCGGAACTAACTTTGTGAAGAAGACTGTGAAGTTCGGTGATGGAAATGGGAGGAAAAGTATTAAATTGCTGGGGGTTTTCAGAGGGGAGGGAGAATGATTGGAAGGGAGAGGGTGGAGAAATATTGTTTTTAATTGTGGAGATTTTGTCCTGGAAGAAGGCATTGAGCTAGTCACACAAGGCCTGGGTGGGCATAGGGGGGAGAGTGATGCGGTCAGGAAGGGAAAGCTCATTGACGATCGAGAAGATGTCTTTGGCTTTGGAGGCCGACTCCAAGATTTTGCGGGAGAAGTAAGATGTTTTTGCCTCTAATATGGAAGATTTATATTTATTCAGTAAAGTCGTGAATTCTGTTTTAAGTAAGGGATCATACTTATGGCGCCAGCGGCGTTCGGCTTGGCGGAGGGCCAGTTTGTCAAGTTTTAACTGGTCGGTAAACCATCGCTGGGCGTCGTGAGGACGCAAGGCTTTTATAGTTTTTAGAGGAGCTACAGAGTCGGAGGCTGCCATCAACCAGTGCTCAAGAGTAGAGGCTTGGTGGGAAACTGATCCGGAAGTTGATGGAACTGAAGCTGCCAGGAGGGAATGCAATTCAGTCAAATTGGCATTCTTCCAATTGCGAGCTGTGATGTTGGCAGGGAGCGGAGGGCGGTGGGAGCTGGAAAGGTCAACTGAAAAGGAGATAAAATAGTGGTCTGACCAAGAACAGGGGGTGATCAATGGAGGCGAGATGTCTAAGTTAGCCGTCCAGACCTGATCTAGTATGTGGCCCTTGCAGTGGGTAGGAGTTGAGATCAGTTGCTGCCAGTTCATGCTGGTTAAAGTTTCTGAGAACTGCTCAGACAATCGGCTTTCTCGAGGGTCGGTAGGCCAATAATTAAAGTCGCCCAAGATGATGACTTTGGCATGATTGATAAGAAGCTGGGAGACAAGGTCCCCAACTAATTGTGGAAAGGAGGGCATGTAGATAGGGGGTCTGTACATGAGAACGCAAATAAGGGAGGTCCTGGTCGAACGAAGTTGGATGACAAGAATTTGAGTGTTAGCGATGGGAGTGCAGTCTAAGATGGAAAAGACGTGTTCTTTGCGGATAATGGCTGCAACTCCACCACCAACTTGTCCCCCAGGGCGGTTAACTTGTAAGATATAGTAACCGTTTGTAGTAGCGGCCAGGATATCGGGTACAGAGTCGTCTGTCAGCCAGGTCTCGGACAGGAAAAGGATATCTACATTGGTGTCATCGAGTAGGCGGTGAATTTCTAATTGGTGTTTCACCATGGAACGAGTATTGAGGTAGAGGATGGTTAGGGCGCGGGTCTCAGGTTTAGGAGAGGTGGAGTAACGGTGTCCGGGGGTAGGAACAAGTCTAGGCAGAGAGGGAGTTACCGTGCATGGAGAGGTCGAAATACCGCACTCCTGGGCCATCCTGATGGCGTCGGGCGGTAAAGGAACTACATGTTGCAGAGTACATAACTCAGCCGACGAGTACGTAAAAGTTTGGGCAGGGTGTAGGGCCTCCGGTCGCGGCCGGCTGCGGACGGGCGCCGACGGGCTGGACTTAGGCGCGACTTCGTCGCGAAGTCGGCGCTCCCGCTGCGCTTCCGCCATATCGTCATTTTATGTCGATCTGCGTTTAACCACTAGACCGCTAACCTGCGCTGGGTGAGGCAGGGCGGAAGTGGTGAAGAGAAGGCGGGGAATGGCGCTCTGCAGTTCGACCCTCCGCACAAACGGCACTCAGCCGGGGCGGAACGGGGTCTGGAGCGTAAATGATACAGGTGTAGCAAAAGCACAAATTGCAGTTTAAAAGTAGCAGTTTTAAAATTACACAACAGTAAATGCGGAGAGCCGCGTTTAAAAGCTTTTAGTCAGCTTAGCAGCATTAGCGGGGAGATAGAGTGTAACAACACATCAGCAGCCTAGATCGCCGCGTCTGTCAAGTGTGACCCACGTTAGCGCAGAAGATATACTTCTAGGTCAATAGCCACTAGACCGCTAACCTGCGCTGGGTGAGGCAGGGCGGAAGTGGTGAAGAGAAGGCGGGGAATGGCGCTCTGCAGTTCGACCCTCCGCACAAACGGCACTCAGCCGGGGCGGAACGGGGTCTGGAGTGTAAATGATACAGGTGAGATCTCTCACTGACAGTAATAGCAAAAGCACAAATTGCAGTTTAAAAGTAGCAGTTTTAAAATTACACAACAGTAAATGCGGAGAGCCGCGTTAAAAAGCTTTTAGTCAGCTTAGCAGCATTAGCGGAGAGATAGAGTGTAACAACACATCAGCAGCCTAGATCGCCGCGTCTGTCAACTGTGACCCACGTTAGCGCAGAAGATATACTTCTAGGTCAATAGTCACTAGACCGCTAACCTGCGCTGGGTGAGGCAGGGCGGAAGTGGTGAAGAGAAGGCGGGGAATGGCGCTCTGCAGTTCGACCCTCCGCACAAACGGCACTCAGCCGGGGCGGAACGGGGTCTGGAGCGTAAATGATACAGGTGAGATCTCTCACTGACAGTAATAGCAAAAGCACAAATTGCAGTTTAAAAGTAGCAGTTTTAAAATTACACAACAGTAAATGCGGAGAGCCGCGTTAAAAAGCTTTTAGTCAGCTTAGCAGCATTAGCGGAGAGATAGAGTGTAACAACACATCAGCAGCCTAGATCGCCGCATCCTTTCCATCTATCCCGACCATACTCTGGTTGTCCAGGAGGCCCGACGCAAGGTCACGAAGCCAAACAAGGCCTCCGTGCCTTGGACTTAAAATACGCAATGCTCTACCCTGCATGACTCAGGGTGTTGGTGATGGTAAGCCTTGTTTCTTTGAAATTGTCCCGTACGTGCTGGCCTTCTGCAAACAACGTGTGGCTGAGTCCCGCCGCCATCCTGCTGGTCCCCCGCCCACTCCTCTCCAGACAATACCCTGGCTCCCAGTGCTGAACTCTTCACATTGGATTGAAAATTTGCTGCTGGTAATACTACTTCAGGCTCCTAGCCCGTTGTGGCAAACTTTAGTAACGTTGCTCCAGTTTTAGATACTCTTTTTGTCCATTTTGCAGGGGTGTTTCATGCTATTGCAGTGTTTGATTCTTGTTCTTCTTCGTCTGGCTCCGACCGGACTGCTTGAACCCAGAGTGACGTAGTGCCCTGGCTGTCTTCCGCCTGCTTGCGCGATCCTTGGTGAACTCTAAGTATAGTGAATCGTTCGAGATTCCATTATGGGGTCGTTACTGCGGTCCTTCCCGTACTTGTTGCTATTGAAATTCTATTCTTTCAGTGCTGTGGGTATCGGCTGTCCGAGGCGTTGCCTCCCCCCATGGATGAGTCTGCATAACTTTATTTTGGGAATTGTTGTTGTTGGGATGTTGTGAGGTTTTGGGCGGGGAGGGATCTGGTACTCGGGGCCTTAGGGCTCAGGTGTGGGTGGGATCCTGGGGGTGGTAGGGCCTGTGGGTTTCGGTGTGTTTTATTATGGAAGTATTGTGTTTTTTAATGAATATTGTTGGCTGTGGACTTCCCCCCATACTTCCATCTGTAAATGTACGCTTGCCTATATGGAATGTTAGGGGGCTTAATAAGCTAAGAAAATGTAAAATGGTGCTCGCATATTTGAAACGCCACGAAATTAAGATAGTCTTCTTGCAGTAGACCCCCTCCCCCTTTGCCTCCTCCTGGGGTCACAATAGATTTTTTTCAAGCTTCATGATCTTAACATGGGGGGGGGGGGGGGGGGGGGGGGGGGAATTGAGGGGTGGATCTTAACATTTGGCTAAACCCCGCTCTTGATTCCCCAACCCTCACACCACACCGAAGGGTCAATCCAATCTCTTGTGACACTCACAGACCTGGTTGGTGCATTGGACCTCCGAGATATTTGGCAACAGCACCACCCATTGGCCCCTGGCTAGACTTTATTGATTATGTCTTTGCTACGGCGGCGGGTTGTCGCTGGATTGCGGGGATAGACGTACTGCCCCGCATTCTATCCGACCATACCCCCTTAATTTTTACGCTTAGTGATCCCTCATTCAGCAGGGTGGGAGCGTTGTTGGTCCTTTCCTGCCTCGGCCCTCCTTGACGAGGTGTTTCGTGCTGAGGTCCAGGAGGCCATTATGGAATACTTCGCCCTAAACACTGGATCGGTGCCACACTACTCCACCCTCTGGGACGCCTTTAAGGCGTACATACGGGGAGTCATTATTTCCAAGCAGGCAAGGGTGTTGCGTTCGATCCGGGGCAGCCTTGCAGGAGTGGAGGCTGAACTGGCCCTCTTGGTTGAGTCTTCCCTTGACCCGACAGTGCAGACCAAGCGGGATGCGTTTTTGCTAGATTTTAATGACCATGCGTATAGGGAGGCGGTTCTCCTTGGCAAACATTATTTGGCAAGATGCTACGGGGAGGTTGAGCGCCAAGGCAGGACTTCGGCCCGTCTGGTAAACCCCCCTAGAGGGGCTGGACATATTACATCTATCATCCGTGGGGACGGGACTGTTGCCACGTCTGACTCGGACATTGTAGCGGAACTTGTGGCATATTATCGATCACTCTATTCCACCAGAATGCCGGAGGAATTTTCGCAGCACCTTTCATATTTGGAGGAGGTGGCTATGGTCTGGCTGACCAAGGGCCAGGCTGAATTCTTGGCACACCCCTTCACCGTTGATGAAATTTCATTGGCAATAGCCAAACTCTCTGGCTTTAAGGCCCCAGGCCTCGATGGCCTCACCGGGGTATTTTATAAAGCTTTTATGGAATGTTTAGCACCCCAACTCCTGGAGAAGTTTGCTGAGGCCTTGGAATCCAGCACACTCCCCCTTACCATGCGCGAGGCAGCCATCTCCTTGATACTTAAACCAGGCAAAGATCCCACGCAGTGCTCGTCCTATCGCCTGATATCCCTCATATATTTTGATAACAAGGTTCTGGCCAAAACGCTCTCCTCAAGACTATCGTAATTAATGGACCAAATTCTCTCCCCGGTGCAGTCGGTGTTTAGACCACACCGATCTACCGCCCTCAATCTTCGCACGGTGTTATCTGTCATTAACCGTATTGAGCCCACCATGTCTGCTGCGGTTGCGCTGCTAGACGCGGAAAAGGCCTTTGACTCCCTTGAGGGGCCTTTTCTGCTGGCATCGCTTCGTAAACTTGGCCTTCCTTCCAATTTCATAGACAATTTTTGCCCTGATGTATTCTTCTCCTACTGCCCGCCTCCGGGTTAATGGGTCCCTCTCTCCTTCCATTCCCATCACCCGTGGTACCCGCCAGGGTTGCCCCTTGTCCCCACTCCAGTTTAACATCGCGATGGACCCTCTGTTCCGACACCTTCAAGAAAAGCACTTGTTTTGTGGCTTACAATTCCCAGCTGGTCCGCTGCTGATGTCTCTTGACGTCTTGCTTTTTGAGCGACACCCAAAAAACAACCTTCAGCCTTTGATTGACGAAATAGAACGTTTCGGTTCCGTATCGGGTCTTAAAATCAATTGGGGCTAGTCAGTATTGTTCCCCATAACTGATGCGGCTGCGGCTGACGGCACTGAATATCCTTTGCGGGTGGACCAAGAGACTACCAAATATCTGGGGGTGCACTTACACTGGGATAAGGGACAAGTTGTACAGTTGAACTATGGACCAGATATTGAACAGCTCTCCTCACAAATAGATAGGTGGATAGAACTGCCTCTCTCTATAGCTAGCCGCATCGCCCTTATTAAAATGTAAGTACTTCCTCGTTTCCTTTTCACACTATACCCATTCCGCTGACCAATGCGTTTTTTGCCTATTTACGTGGCCTTCTCATTCGTCTGGTGTGGGCGGGCCGCAGACCTCGGGTGGCTTGGGACACTCTTACCCTCTCGTATACTCGGGGAGGATTCGCAGTTCCAGATCCCCAACTGTATTTTCTGGTGGCGCAGGTACAATATTCCCACAATGCACATTTCCACCAAGCACTCAAAAGTTATTCAAATAGTCCAAAAGTAAACTGCAGTTCATATATTTCACTCTTCTTCTTTATTACTTCATAAAGTTTTTCATAGTAGATTTCATGAACACAGCCTGTGTTCATGAAATCTACTATGAAAAACTTTATGAAGTAATAAAGAAGAAGAGTGAAATATATGAACTGCAGTTTACTTTTGGACTATTTGAATAACTTTTGAGTGCTTGGTGGAAATGTGCATTGTCCTGTAGCCTGTTGGCTATACATAAGGGTCTTGGTAACGGACTCTTGCCCGCTTTGAGCACCACCTGGACTTTTGAAAATAAGACTGCTTTCACACGCTGTGCGCTCCTGCATAACCGTTACCATTGTTTTCTTACAATATTCCCACCATTGGTTCCATCCTGATGCCAGAATACCTTACATGAAAACGGACAAGGAGCAGGCTTCCCCAATACCTTTAGCGTCCCTACTCCCAAAGGGAATACCCCTTGATGCCCATGACATTCAGCCCCTGGCAACCACTTGATGGGCTTGGCGAAAGCTGAATCAACTATACGGGTCTGGTCCCCTTTACTCATCTGCTCTCCCGATTGCCAAACACCCCTTTTTGCAGTTAACAACTGATAGAGGGGTGCTTGTGACCTTGGCCAAACTGGGGCTCAACACCTTTGGTTCTTTATTCCCGGACGGTCGGGCACGTAAGCTGTTTGATTTGACACAGCTTCCTGGGCTCACCGGTGTGGATACTCTTAATATGGCTTGGCTCCACGGGACGCTCCACTCTGTCTTCGTTACTTACCCTGCCCCTCATGACGACTTACCCCCGCTCACCCTCCTTATAGCTGACACTGCTGGAACACATTTGGTCACTAAACAATCTAAGGCATGTATGGCACACCGGCCAGGACGGGATAGTGGGGCACGTCAAAGATGGGAATCTGATATTGGACGTCCCCTTACGGACAAGGAATGGGACTACTGCTTGGTGCAGACACACAGGGAATCCCCTAATCATAGACACAAGTTACTCCATTTTAAATGTCTCCACAGAATTTATGTGACTCTTGTGCAATTGGCTAAATTTGACCCTTCTAAACTGACAAATTACCCCAAGTGTAATGCCCTGGATGCTGACTTAGCCCACATGTCCTGGTCCTGTCCCCACCTTTTCCCCTACTGGCAGGAGGTATTTGATGTGCTATCTCAAATCATTGAAACACCCTTGGTTCCCTCACCTGAATTGGGGTTGCTGGGGTTGGTCCATCGACTCAAACTATGCTATAGACGTTTTACAGCGCTTGCCCTACTGCTTGCGAAGCGCGAAGTAGCCTTTCTTTGGGGAGCCAGGGCCCCTCCCACTAAAGCGGCATGGCTTAGGAGCATGGCATACTGCAATGTTCACTGTGAGATTTACGCCTCGCTCCAGCCCCCGTCCTCCAGGCCTCGTGACATCAGGTGTATATACCGCACATTTCTACAACGAACACTTCACACTTCCCAGACTGTTCCTACCTCGCCGGGCCTCCCTGCGAGCTGAGAGGACACGGGCAGGACCCTTGGCTGCACCACACGGAGTGCTATCTGCAATGGGTGCACCCCCCAAGGCTCTGGAATAGTTATAGCATGCACACCAATGACGCCATTACTGGCACTACACTACTTCTTTATGTACGGTATTGCGCGGAGTCCACCTCACTTAATATGATATGTTTTCTATTTTTATTCTTTTGAGTACTAAGTATGTATGTATAATTTGGTATTTTTTTTTCTCTTCTTCTTTCGGCGTATCTATCATATCAGTATTTTCAAATCGCTCTCTGGTCTGTTGTAATCCATGCTTTCTCCTACACAGATGTAATGTCGATATTCAGTCCTGCTTCCGATTCAAACGCCTTGCTTTTTGCGTCGCTGTTCGCAGTTACCTCACCTTTTTTACTTGTCACTTGCGCAGTTCACCTAACCATGAGCACCTTTGTGCACAGTGTACTTTGGGTTACCATCCAAATAATGTAATGTAGTGCTGATACAACTACTGTTACCTTAGAAATATACTGACCATTCCCCTGGACTTCCTTAAGTCTTTGTGGTGTCCCTTTTCTATGTGCTTGACATTAACTTGTTATATTTGTCTTTTTCTAAAGTGATTACCGGTTGAGACACTGTTGCCTTGCATATCAGATCTACCATCATCATCAACCTCACAGGTTCCAATACTTGAACAGACAAATGTGACAATGATGCCACAATATGGGGAGTGAACAAATAGAACAGAGTACAGAATACAACTCTGTAGCTTGTCCCAAACACTCAGGATGGCCTGTATCAACGACGTGACGAGAATGGGCACTCAATACACACTGCAAAGATACTGGTAACCACAAATCACTGGAACAGTGGAAAACATTAACCCACCCAAGCCAAGATTTAGTTTCCTATAAAATGATACCACTGCAGAGAGAGTAGCACCATTTAGGATCTAAATACAGGTGGAGTCTTCCACTTCTTCTGCTACTAGAGAACTGATCTAACTCAAGTGTTCCAAAATGTTTGTCCTGAACCTGGAAGGGTCCTAGCCAAACGAAAATTCTGTAACCCAAGGCCAAACACTCAGACGTGGCAATATAAACTTGTCAGACTCTAACCCTGCTTCCATGGCTGCTAAGCTACAATAGGATACTTATTCTACAACCCAGAAGGAAGCAATACCAATAGCTCCCCCAATACGAAAAAGTGTCATCAATATCAAGTTACGGCTCGGTCCTCGGACATCCTTAGATTCCCCAATGCCAGCGACCAAGAGCAACATGAGGTTCACAAAAAAAACCTCAAACTATTCAAACACGATAACCCATCTGATTCAGCCAACTCTAAATCCTCTGAGACACCTTCAACTTCAATCAAAACTTTATTTTAAATCATCTTAAGAGAAAGGTAAACTACTGAACAGTTCCAAGCAGACCAGTCCCCAAAAAATAAGCTACTGGCCAATAAAAGAAGCAAGCAGCATATCTCTACTAAAGAGGGTACAAGATGTTTGGTTTATCCAGCATTACTGTGGTAAACCACAGTTTGCCAGTGAAGTGTGCCATGATTCCAGGCATTTTTTATTCCAGCCAGGAAAAAACCCTAAACCTTAAGCGCCTCTGATGTACATGTAGATATTGGACACCGAACAGGAGGAGAGTGGAAGACCCACCCAAAATAATCGCCATCCCCCTAGGATGCATCCTTATTGGAAGGGATACGGAGAGGGTCTTCCCACAAGTAGAGCAGGTTCCCTTAGAATGGTATGTTGGAATTGGGAGGATGGGGCAGATGGAGTGTGGGGAGAGAAGAAGTGGAGATGGGGCTGTTGAGGGGCGTAAATTGAAAAGGGGGCATGTAGGTGGAGAAAATGGGCTGCATCGGGTACTTTTTCCCAATTGTAGCAATAGACAGCAGCGTTTAGTTTACTAAAAATAGTTAATGTGAAGGGAATCAATGCTTGGGTTAAGTGAAACATCTAAAACCTAATACTGCACGTTTGCATGAAACAAGAGCAGCCTAAACGTTGGGCACACTCTTTGAGTTTAGACACGAGAGGCCAGGTGTACAAAAATTAGGAATTGCCATTTCCAAATTGTGATTCTTACCGAATTGCAATCTGGAAATCTTAATTCCTAATGGACTGAAGACTAATTTTTAGCATAGGGATACCTAGTGGGGTCGCGAATCGACCTACCTCATGAATATTAATGATATAGGTCACAATTAGTGACCCACTAGAAATTACAGATATCATAGGGATGGAGGCCTGCTGGGGTCAACAGACCACCATGTCTGTGATTGCTTTTTAATTAAGCAATTTTTTTTTTTAAACACAGCCCATTTTTCTTAAAGAAAAATGTGATTCGTATAAATAGAAAAAAGAAGGAAACTGCCTCCTCCTAATTTTCTTTTTTTCAAATTATCACAGGGTAAAGGGGATCCCGTCCCATTTGTGAACGGTAACCACTACTTTTAAGTAGTCTGCAAAAAATGTATATTTAGCAATCGTAATTTGGTCTCAAAATATAAATAGATAACATTCCAATTTGGTATTTGGAAGGGATGCCTTAACATGCCCCTTCCAAAAAGCGAATCGTACTCGAGTCGCCAACAAAAATTGCGATTCAATATTAAGTTACAGAAACCCAATATGGAGTTTGTACATTTGAAAAACATTCTTGCTGTTGCAAACGGCCCGATTCCCTTAATCGGTTCATCTGCGACCTCAAAATGCTTTCTATATCTGACTCTATATCTTTCCATAGTAATTCCCAAGTTTTATCTCTTATGGGTGCTGTTATTAACCATCCTATTAAATTATTAGACTATCCGAGATGGAGGGAGTGCGAGAGGGGGCACAATGTAGCAAAAAATGTTAGGATAGGTAAATGGATTACATATTTGCAGAATGTTTGGCCCGAACTATGCTTGTTCAGAACTCTATACACAAATCAAAAATAAACTATTATTATAATGGAGTATTGTACTTGCATTTTCAGTCCTTTCAAGCATAAACCACTACACCTTGGCACTCTCAGACTCCTAAAGTACAACACAATATTTTTTCAGTTAATGTATACTCTTGATTTAATAGTTCCATGGAGCAGTAAAAATCCTGGAAGAATAGCTTATTGCTTTAATCAAATTTCCAATACTCTTGAATTGTGTCCACCAACTCTATGCCTGCCTCCCTTGACTTTGGAAAAGCAATGCCTACTTTCTTCCTGCTACTAAACACAAGACAAGGTCTAGTGATGGGCCTTTATAAAATAAATATACAAAATGTTAAATGCACTGTGCTTACAAAACCAAGAACTCATAGAATTCACAATCAACAGTGCCTGCTAAGTCAACAGGCACATAGCAAAAGTATAGATCGCCCCCCCCCTTAAAAAAAAGCAAATCCTACCCTCTCCTGTGTTTTGTTCAGAGTTCTTCATACCCGTGGTTTCCAACCCACAAACTGGAAATCCTTCCTAACCGATCTACTAATATCACCCTCCTTACCCCACTAAAAGAAGGGTTTGTTTAAGCCCATGATGGAAGTGAAATCATCAAATCTCTCACCCAACTCAAGTGTTAGTTTAATTCAACTGTCAAAGTCATTGAGTATTGTCCATTTGTTGCATATCCCATTAATTCTATGTCAGGACCGGAGGCTTCGGATTATGCTTTTCTCTCTTCGCTGTTTATTCACATAACACCACACAGCAGCCAGAAAAGCATCAAAACGTGAAATTTTTTGTATTCCAAACACAGGAATCATCAGAAAAACATCATAATAACATTTTTTATAACTACAAGTCCCATCAGACCAACATTAGGCAGTCCTTTCTTAGTGTCCATAAATCCAAATATAAGGCGTCCATCTTGTGAACTCCTCCTCTTTCTTCGCTGCTTCGCAGCCAGTTAAGTGCTATTCTCCCTCTCTCTCACGGTTGTGTCTGAAAGGGGTTTTTTCTTGTTTGTTTGATATCCTAATTGTATAGCTTCTTGCCTATTTCTTTGGGGGGTCTGTGGGGTTTTTCCCTTCCAGAGCCCCTTCCATTGCGGGGACGCCTTCGCCCCTTACGCGATGTCCCCGTGTGTTCCGCAGTGTTGATACCACCGCTAGAGGGCGCCGTAGCGTCTCGCCTGCCCTAGCGCGGCTTCCGTCTCGCTGATTGGAGCCGCGCTGGGGAGACGACGTCGCCGGAGCCCTGCTGCCGCCTAACCCTGACGCCCTTCTTGGGTTGTATTATCCTGTGTTTGAACGCCCCTTTGGGGTCCGTACTGGTGGTTGTGACCACGTTGACGCCTGCGGGCAGTTTTGAGCACCTTTCCTACATCTGCTTCCGCTGGGGTGTTACCCGCTCAAGCGCGCTGGGAGGCGGTGTGACCCGGTCTCTGGAGAGAGGGTCGGCGCGCTAGGAAGGCTGGTGCTGCCTTCGTGACTGCCTGGTTCCGCCGGCTTAAATACTTCGCTAACCTCCGGTTGGCCCATACTTGGCGGTTGTTCTCCGCCATCGGAACCCTCAGATACCTGTCTTTCATTGCTGCGCGTTGTGGGCGCCATGGCTGAGGGGTATTACGTCGAGGAGGAGGAGTCCTACCAGTACCTCCAGGACGACGAGTTCTATGAGGCTGTGGACCAGTCAATTTACCGTTGTGTGCAGGGCATTGTAGGGCCTATGGAGGACAGGCTATCAGCCCGCATTGTTGAGGAGTGCGCCAAGTTGGCGCCGGGCCTCGCGGGGGTGCCCGCCAATGATCCCAGCCTGCCACCGGCGGCCAAGAAGGCGTGTAGGGACGCGGGTCCCAGTGGTGCGCAGGGCGTGGACAAGGACGCCTTCGAGCGCCTACGAGACGCTTTCCTGGCTAAGGCGACCGTGCCTACCCCTGCGTCGCTCCCGCCTCAGGTCCCCTCGACGCCGGCGGATACTGCCCCTCCCTCCCCGGGAGGTATTTCCCCCGCGGATACGGACGACGATGATGAAGACTCCGTGCGGTCTTGGCGACAGGCCTCGTCCTCGACGGAGATGCCCAAGGACACTTCGGGCATGCTCGACCCGGATGAAATCATGCACCCACGGTCAGCGGCTTGGGCGCCTGGGGACAAGGTCGCACAGTTTGTGGCGGGCCGCCTCCGCAAGCCCTTGGAGAAGGAGGCGCGCAGTTGCTTGAGGGGGGAATGCCCCCGTCCGACTTGAAATGGAAAGGTGGCTATGACGCCGGAATTGGATGGAAAGATGGCCACTTTCATGGCGAAGTTTGTGAAGGACCCCCGTAAGGGGATCGACCGTTCTTGGCACTCCTGTCAGGACAAGCTATTGGACACCATTGGCCCCCTCACCAAGATCCTGGACATGGCCGAGGAAGCCAAGGTGTCGGGCAACGCCATATGCCCGGAGGTGTTATCCAATTGGGCGCAGCGGGCCGTCATATTCTTGGGGAACGCTAACTGCGCCCTCTCGACCGAAAGGCGCCGTTCTCTCCTGATCAAACTGGACCCCACGTTAGGTGATTTGGCCTCCTCGGAAGCTGGCGCTGTCGCGCAAGGGGGTCTCTTTGGAGAGCCATTTATAAAGGAGCTGGGAAAGTTTGTCTCCACTTTCACCTCACTGGACAAGGCCCAGTCCACCATCAAGCGGGTCTTCCACCAGCGTTTTTCCCGTGGGGCTGGTCGTGGTAGGGGCCTCACGACCGGCCGTGGAGGTCAGCAGCAACCCAATAAAGGGCATGGCTCTGGCAGAGGTAACTACAACTCCTCTGCGAACTACAACAACTTCTACCCGACGAGGGGTCAGCGTTTCCGAGGACGCGGAAACTTCAGGAATGACTCCGGCGGCAACAATTCCCACGGTGAGTGTGATCCCTGCGGATCACGTTGTTATTGGGGGAAGGTTGGCATGTTTCCCACAGGCATGGGCGGCTATTACGACGGACGCATGGGTCCTTCAGACCGTGCGGGGGTTCCGCATAGAGTTTTACGATCAACCGCGCCAGTTACAGCCACCTCGGCCCATAGCTTTTTCTCAGCCAGACGTACTGTTGATCGACGAGGAAGTCTCGGCGCTGCTGCGCAAAGGGGCTATTTGTCGAGCAATGCGTAACCCCGGGGGTTTCCTGAGCAATATTTTTCTTGTGGAAAAGGTGGACGGGGGCAGACGGCCAGTCATCAACCTCAAGGAGTTCAATGGCTGGGTAGTGTACAACCACTTCAAGATGGAAGGCATCCATCTGTTGAGAGACGTATTGCTCCCGAACGATTGGATGGTTCGCCTGGACCTCAAGGATGCGTATTTGGTGGTCCCCATCCACCCTCCGCATCGCCGTTTTCTCCAGTTTTGCTGGAAAGGCATGGTTTTCGAATTCAAGGCCCTTCCATTCGGTCTTTCCTCGGCCCCTTGGTGCTTTACCAAAATTCTGCACCCGGCCATAGAAACCCTGCGGAGTCAGGGGATTTGGTTGATCGTCTATCTGGACGACATTTTGCTACTGGGCCAGGACCCGAGCAGGTTGACCGCTCATCTTTCCCAGACAGTCTCCCTATTGCAGGGTCTGGGTTTTATTGTCAACAAGGAGAAGTCGGTTTTCACGCCCGCCCAGACAATGGTGTTCTTGGGCTTCGTGGTAGATTCGGTGCACTCGACTCTCAGTCTGCCGTCCAGAAAGATGGCCAAAATCAAGCATGTACTGCGGCAGACAATTTCCAAATCGCACACCTCGCATCGGCAGGTTGCCAGAGTGGTAGGCCTTCTCTCGTCGTCAATTCAGGCGATATTTCCGGGCCCTCTTCATTACCGGGCCCTCCAGCGCCTCAAAGCGCATCATTTGCGCAGGGGGCTCTCTTACGACCGCTTGATTCCCCTGTCGGTGGAGGTCAAGGAGGAAATGTCCTGGTGGCTCGCCCACATGGAGGCGTGGAACGGCCGAGCGATCTTCGGGTCCGTTCCGGACTTGGTGATCGAGTCCGACGCCAGCAGGTCCGGTTGGGGCGCCCGCTGCGGGGATTTCTCCACAGGCGGCGCTTGGTCATCCGACGAGCAGCGACTTCACATCAACTGCTTGGAACTTCTAGCAGGTTCCTTCGCCGTTCGTTGTTGGACCAGAGACTCGGTGAAGTCATGTGTCCTTCTGCGAATGGACAATGTTTTGGCGGTTCGGTATGTGAACCATTTGGGGGGCCCGCGATCGCGGGCGCTAGCGGATCTGGCAAAAGACTTTTGGGACTATTGTCTCGCCCATCAGGTCTTGGTAACGGTAGAATACCTTCCGGGACGGGCCAACCAAGTCAAGTCAAGTCAAGAGATTTATATAGCGCGCTACATACCCATAGGGTCTCAAGGCGCTTGAGGAAGGGTGGGGGATTACTTGTCGAATATCCAAGTTTTAAGTTGCTTTCTGAATGCTAGGTGGTTCTGAGTAAGGCGAAGGTGAGTAGGAAGTGTGTTCCAGGTTTTAGCTGCCAGGTAGGAGAAGGATCTACCTCCCATGGTGGTTTTGTTGATGCGAGGTACAGTGGCAAGGGCTTGGTTGGAGGATCGTAGCTGACGGGAGGGGGAGTAGAAGGACAGTCGTGTGTTGAGGCATTCGGGTCCAAGTTCGTAGAGTGATTTGTGTGCGTGGGTTAGGAGGCGGAAAGTAATCCTCTTATTTACGGGGAGCCAGTGGAGGTTTTTCAGGTGACCAGAGATGTGTTCTTTACGCGGGATGTCTAGTATGAGCCTGGCTGAAGCGTTCTGGATGCGTTGGAGTTTTTTCTGGAGTTTTTCGGTGGTACCGGCATATAGGGTGTTTCCGTAGTCTAGGCGGCTCGTGACCAGTGCGTGGACGACCGTTTTTCTAGTTTCGGTGGGGATCCAGTGAAATGTTTTTTTGAGCATGCGAAGAATGTTGAAGCAAGATGAAGAGACGGCGTTGACTTGTCTGGTCATCGAGAGAGAGGAGTCCAGGATGACGCCCAGGTTCCGTGCGTGGTCAGTTGGGATGGGTGCTTTTCCTAGGTCAGCTGGCCACCAGGAGTCATCCCAGGCGGAGGGGGAGGTGCCTAAGATGAGGACTTCTGTTTTGTCTGAGTTCAGTTTCATACGGCTGTGCTTCATCCACTCGGCTACTTCTTTCATTCCTTCATGTAGGTTGTTTTTGGCGGTGTTAGGGTTTTTGGTGAGTGAGAGGATCAGTTGGGTGTCATCAGCGTAGGAGATGATGTTGAGTTTGTTTTGGCGTGCGATGGCCGCGAGGGGGCTCATGTATACGTTGAAGAGGGTGGGGCTGAGTGAAGATCCTTGTGGCACGCCGCAGATGACTTCAGAGGCCTCTGATTTGAATGGTGGGAGGCGGACTCTCTGGGTCCTTCCGGTGAGGAACGAGGTGATCCATTCCAGTGCTTTTCCTTGGATTCCGACGTTTTTGAGGCGCTGTAGAAGGGTGCTATGACAGACTGTGTCGAAGGCAGCGGAGAGGTCGAGGAGGATGAGGGCGACTGTGTCTCCGTTGTCCAGTAGAGTTCGAATGTCGTCTGTTGCTGCGATAAGTGCGGTCTCAGTGCTGTGTTTGGCTCGGAAGCCGGACTGTGAGGAGTCGAGGGATTTGTTGGTTTCGAGGAAGGTGGCGAGCTGGTTGTTGACAGCTTTCTCGAGGACTTTGGCCGGGAATGGAAGAAGCGAGATGGGGCGGTAGTTTTTGAGTTCGTTGGGGTCAGCTGTGGGTTTTTTCAGAAGGGCGCTGAGTTCTGCGTGTTTCCAGCTTTCCGGGAAGGTGGCGGAGTTGAGGGAGCAGTTGATGACGTCTCGGAGATGGGGTGCGATAATGGAGTCTGCTTTGTTGAAGATGTGGTGAGGGCATGGGTCAGTTGGGGATCCTGAGTGGATGGAGTTCCAAGTGGCGGATTGGCACTTGCGATACCCGCGAGACTCCAGCCTGTGGAAGCTGGATGTTCAAGTGTTCCACTGGCTGGCGACATGCTGGGGTCCTTTTTCCATAGACCTGTTCGCATCCCGTCTGGACTTCCAGCTGCCGAGGTTTTTCAGCTGGAGACCGGACCCTTTGGCGGAGGCGACGGATGCGTTCCTCCAGGACTGGAGTCAGGAACGACCGTATGCCTTCCAGCCTTTCTCCATGATAGTGCGTGCCGCGGCCCAGCTTCGCCGTCAGTTGGCGGACGTGGTGATGGTGACGCCCGTGTGGAGGTCGCAAGTGTGGTTTCCAGTTCTTCTGGAACTTTCCTGGGATTCTCCAATCCTACTCCCCCGGCTCCCTCGTCTTCTCCTCAATCCAGACGGGGTCCCTCACCATCTCCTCCAGGGTTCTCTCCGCCTCATGGCATGGAGGCTTTCAGGAGACGCTGGTCGCTCCCTGGCCTTTCGAACTCGGCTCAGCACCTTTTGTCCAAAGCCTGGGCAGGCAGCACTGCGAAAAGGTATAGATCGGCTTGGACCAGGTGGGTTCGTTGGTGTCTTCGACGGGACTTGGATCCCATGGTCGCAGGTCTCGTTCCCATCCTGAATTTCCTGGCGGAACTATCTACTGCCGGCTTAGCATACCGGACTATTAACACAATACGGTCTGCCATATCAGCAGCTCATGAGAAGTTGGATGGAGTGGCGGTCGGGGAGCATCCCCTTGTCTGCCGACTCCTCAGAGGAGTGCGTCTTGCTTTACCGCCGGAGCCACGATATTCTGTCCTGTGGGATGTTAACGTGGTGTTGAACCTTTTTCTTTCTTGGCAGCACAACAAGTATCTCTCCTTAAAGGAACTGTCAGCTAAACTGGCGATGCTCCTCTGTTTGGTGTCATGTCGCAGGGTGTCCGACGTGCGTGCCTTAGATGTCACGGCGAGAGCGTTTTCCCGGATGGGGTTACCTTTACCGTGGGCCGCCGCACGAAATCTGCTACGAGGTCTATTTCTTACCCGGCTTTTGCGGATGTCCCTAAGTAGTGTGTGGTGCAATGTTTGAAAGCGTATGAGGATGTCACGACAGAACTTCGCCCTCCGGGCGAGCAGCAATTACTCATTGCGTTGCGCAAACCTCACAAGGCTGTCTCTTCCCCCACTATAGCCCGTTGGGTGCGTTGGGTATTACAGGAAGCTGGTGTTGATACAAAGCAGTTCGGAACTCACTCCGCAAGAGGGGCCATGGCCTCCAAAGCATTTGCCCTTGGGGCACGTTTTGAAGACCTCATGCGCGCAGCGGATTGGTCTTCGGATTCCACCTTCAAACGGTTTTATTTCAAGCCGGTGGTGGATATTGCTAGTTTGGTGGTGAACAAGCTTTGAACAAGCATAATCCGAAGCCTCCGGTCCTGACATAGAATCGAAATTTGCCTAGCTTAGTAACGGTAAGTTTCAATTCTATTAAGGACATGGAGGCAGGGATTATCCCACCCATACCTCCTGCGGAGATCCCGCCCGTTCTGGAGTAAGTAATCTTTTTCCGGATTGCAATATGCGTTTTACTGTTCTCTTTGGTTGCATGTCATTGACTTGTTGCAATGCCTTCGTTGTCTTGCTTTCAAGTTTAGCGGGTATGGCATGGCTCACGTTGTTCTTTTTTTCCGCCAGGTAATGATGGTGCGAAACAAGATCGTTGAGACTTTGGCCTGACTCGCGACGAAGAAAGAGGAGGAGTTCACAAGATGGACGCCTTATATTTGGATTTATGGACACTAAGAAAGGACTGCCTAATGTTGGTCTGATGGGACTTGTAGTTATAAAAAATGTTATTATGATGTTTTTCTGATGATTCCTGTGTTTGGAATACAAAAATGTTCAAGTTTTGATGCTTTTCTGGCTGCTGTGTGGTGTTATGTGAATAAACAGCGAAGAGAGAAAAGCATAATCCTCGCCTCCGTGTCCTTAATAGAATTGAAACTTACCGTTACTAAGCTAGGCAAATTTCGATTCCTTCACTAGACCATTGTATCTAGCAATCAACCTCCAAGAAGTGTTTAGTATCCAAAAATACACCCCTATGCAGTAAGTTCTCTCAGTAGAAAGCAAAAATAAGAGACCTCTTTTGTTGCTTTGTTATATGCAGAATAACATTGCCTCACTGGACTGTTGATTCACGTCAAGTCCTCTTCATGTTCTACAAAACTGAAAAAGAATACGGAAAAAGGCCCTTTCAACTAGGTCTTGACAGCTGCTAGCCGACTAACGATGTAGTTATAAACGGCCAACCCGACATCTGCTTTCGCTAAGGAACTCTATCATACTTTTTTGCACTCTCAAATAGTCCCTATATTTGGCTCTACAGAGCTCTGAAGCACACAAGTCAGCAGCTGTAATCTAAACCACCTTTCATTTATTTTTAACTGAATCCTTGTCCTTATAGCTAGCTCGAAGCACAACATATGGGTAAGGTCAGTGCAACATCAAACCCCCAATATTAAGGTAAATCTTTCCTCTGTTTACAGCAGAGGAGCTACATTTGGTTAAATACATGTGGGGGAGATCTTGGTGATTCAAAGCACATTAGCCATATGTACAGTGATTGTTTCACTGACTAAAGACTGCACCCTACAGACATAATTTTAAACAACTGCATATTGTTTGCAATCCCTTTCAAACCAGGAAAAATGTTTTGCACCCTTTACCGTACTGTGCTGGCACATATTTAGGGGCATCTTAAGCCATCCTTCATTATGCAGCTGCTGGACCTCTTAAACATGGTGGAATTATTTCACAGGCTTTGTATTGTTACAACCTAGGGAGGGAACCTATGTTAGAAAGAACACATGTATACTAGACCCTTTTGTTCTAACCGACTCCGCGCCTAAACCTTCCTATGACAGATCCACTTTTGCAGCTTCACATCTAAGACAAGAAAAAGGTGCACATCAAACATCCATGGTTTCTGATCCAATCTAGACAGAGAATCTTGGGGTTATCGTAGACGAGAAACTTAGTTTTAAAGCTCAAGTCTCCAAGGTTGTGTCCTCTTCGTTCTTTACGATTAATACTATAAGGAAAATATTGCCTTTTATTCCTAAATCCTGCAGAAAGTCACTTGTAACCTCCTTAGTCTTGTCTAAACTTGACTACTGTAATGGACTGTACATAAATGTGCAATCCACCCTCCTTAGGAAGTTACACGCAGTACAAAACACTGCCGCAAGACTGAATCTGGACATACCTAAATATCAGTCTGTCAGATCAGCTTTGCGAGAAGTCCACTGGCTGCCAGTTGGTCAGCAGATAAATTTTAAGACACTCTGCATGGCCCATAAGGCATTACACAAGAAAGGGCCAAAATTTCTAGAGGACCTCTTCAGATGGTATTCTCCAAATAGACCTCTGCGTGCGGCTAATGCCCATCTGATGCCGCTGGTCAGGATTAAAAAGATGAACTGGGGGGAGGAGTTTTACCTTCAACACCATCAAGCAATGGAATTCCCTTCCACTATATCTCAGAAAAATGTCCCCCCTTCTCAAGTTCAGAAAACAACTGAAGACCTCGCACTTTTAGTAGTAGTAGCACTGAGCACAGTATGTAGCACTGGAAGCGCCAAGACACCTAAGGGTATTTGTGCGCTGTATACAGTTTATTAACATAACATAACAGATGGGAAGATCTTTTAATGCAGGCTATGGCATTCACAGCCTCTGTGGTCACTAGTTTCACCCTCTAGTTGTGGTGAGCATCCCTCCAGGAGGAGCACTCTTTCTCTTGATTTAAGTATATATTTGAGGCAAAGCTTAGGTTTCTGATTTGTAAACACCTTTGAGCAGATGACCAATTTTTGGAAGATTTGTGGTAATACACCCAGATCCGGGGCTACCTATGATGAGACTGTTGCTTTCTACCTGGTGTCACCTTACACACAAGCAGTAAATATATTGCTTCCCCTCTGGCTCATAAAGACCTAAAGATCCAGAGGCTAGAAGCAATCAACCTGCAATTTTCCTCCAGATTGAAGGATGATGTAAAGCAATGCTGTGATATTTAAATGTGAACCCTGCTGATGTTCACCGAGTCAAGAAAAGCTTGAAGAACTACAAACAATGATTGTATCTAAAGGTAAATTATGTTATGAAGGTTATCTTAGACAATAGATTGTGTCCCTCCAGTTCCCAGAGGGTAGCTCTCCCTACACCCTTTCCCACTTGCACACCGATGAATATCAAATAAAGTCAATGCATGGATACAGTATGCAATAGGGAAAGGTATATGGGATTATTGAGACAATAAATGAGGCATTAATCTTTAACGGAAGACCTATCTGCAGTAGGCCTTAAACGTAATCCTTAACAGATGATCAATTTTCAGTAAGCAAGGATTTACCTGCTGTATCCAGAGATTACAGATGTAGTTACTTTCACCCCACATTCAGTCTGGCCACTGGTACATTCAAGACAGATTATCTGGAGAAGTAATGTTCTGTTAACCACTATTTGCTATTTAGAATAACTGTAGATTCTCCTGTTTGTCCTGGGCACCGCATATGCTCACAAGAAAACAAAAATCAACCCTATTCATTAAAGCCATGAAAAGTTTTGCAAAGCTTTATGGACGAAGAGCAATCAGCCAATGTTAGACTTGGGATCTGTGGCATGATTCTCTCCTAACTTTTTGCCTTCAACCCTCCTGTTATACTGACTTTGTTTTTGCTGCTTTAGGGCTCTGCACACTTATTACTGCTAACAAGTGCTGAAGTGCTTGTGCTCTCTCCTTTAAATTTGGTATAATTTTTAAACATGGTTTAACTGGCTTACACCCAATTTGCCTATTTAATTTACTTGCAAGTCCTTAGTACTAGTGGTACTACATGTGCCCAGGGCCTGTAAATTAAATGCTACAAGTAAGCCACGAAGCACTGGTTGTGTCACCCACTTAGGTAGTCTTTTAAACATGAGTCAGGCCTGCCATTTCTGCCTGTGTGTGCTGTTTTAACCTACCATTTTGACCTTGCAAAATAAACCTTTTGTCAGGCCTAAACCTTCTTCTATAATACATATACTTCACCTGTAGGGTAGGCCCTGAACAGCCCGGAGGGGAGGGAGTAGTGCATTTAAAGGTTGGACATGTATTTTCAATGCCTTGGTAGTGAAAAAATACTTAATTCGTGTTTCACTACTGCATGGCCTACCTCTCCTATAGGATAGCATTAAAGTTTCCTTATTACATTTAATAAGCTGTAACCTCTGATTGGGAGCAGATTGACAGATCAAGTTTGGTGTCTAAACAATTGTGATTAAAAGCTCTCTTTAATGGTAAAGGTAGATTTTTGTCACAACCCTGAAAATGCCACTTTTAGGAAGTTTGCATTTATTTGTCCTAAACATTTGGTGCCTGCAGCCTGATCCTGGGTCAATTGACTAGGTGTAGTTGGCAGTTGGTCATTGTGCCTGGCTCCCAGGGAGGGAGACAAAAATACGATAGGTGTTGGTAAGATGGGGCTCTCTAAGTTAACAAGGGGGAGGAGCTATCACTTACCACACTTGCACATCACAAAAATTCTGCCTGACCACTCTCACAAAGGGTTTGACACTGGTCTTCTGTGACTCTAGACATGCTGGGGCCAGAATAGAAAGGAAGGAGGTGCCTGACACCTCAAAGGGATGGAAACCTCTTGAAGCTCCCTCCACTTCAAAGTGGGCACCAGGTATACAAATTGGACCCTTATACCCAACTCTTCAGTATGTTTATGTTTATGTTTATGGGATTTATAAAGCGCGTGACCACCCTTGGGCATCTCAGCGCTGATAGAGGGAAAGACAGTCAGCACTTAATCCAACGGGAAAAGCCAGGTCTTGAGCCTTTTTTTAAAAGCCAATTCATTTTCAATGAGACGGATCTCCAGATCTAGGCAGTTCCAAAGCATCAGAACCAGATGAGTGAAGGATCTTCCGCCCCATCTGTCTATTTGATTGTGACCGCTTTCATCAGAAATTTTGAGCTAGATCTGAGACGCCGAAGTGGTGAATAGTGCGTGATCAGTTTTTGGATGAGGACAGGTCCTCTCCCATACATGGCCCTGTGAGCAAGACTCAGAGACTTGAATTTAATTCTGGCATGGATCAGGAGCCAATGCAATTTCCGCAGTCCTAGCTTGGCTGATTGTCGTCTGGGAATGCTCAGCAACATTCGAGCGGCGGCATTCTGAACAACTTGTAATCTTTTTACGACATATTTGGGCAATCCCCGAAAGAGGGAGTTGCCATAGTCCAGTCTCGATGTAACCAGGGCCTGAACTATGGTTCTCCTTGCATCCTCTGGGAGCAAAGACATGATTTTCCTAATCAGACGTAACATTCCAAAACAAGTCCCGGACAATTTATTAGCCTGGACCTCCATTGTTAATTCTGGTCCAACCAAACGCCTAGATCTTTAATGGCTGCCTTGGGGGACCTGTGGACTCCGCTAGGAAAGAATGCTGTACTGCTGAAAGGATTGCCAACCTGATTGACTGCTTCTCTGAAGGACTGATGCCCTGATTTCCTCTTTTCTGGTGAGAAGGGCTGTACCTGAACACTAAACCCAAGACCCAAGTAACTCCCAGGGCTAGTTGGCTAGCCTCCTAATCAGAAGACTCAGAGACAGAACAGTCTTCCAAAATCCTTGAACCCAGCACCTGGACACTGTTATCTGTGAATTATGCTCTCCCATGTGGTGCCTCCCCAGTCCTGGACCATTGGAAGTGGGCCTGAAGGTGCTCTGCCAGCCCATCTGAGGCTTCAGAAGAACCAACGCAACAGCTTTGCTGCACAGCCATCTCGCTCGGAACGTGCTCATCACCTTTGTTGCTCGACACATGTCCTTCGAACCAACGCATTGCCTCTGCTGCACAGACTTCCCTGACGCAACGACTGTACTGCGCAGACTTCCCCGAGGCAAGGACTGTGATGCGCACTTTTCAGGCCTATGGAACCGCCACTGCACGACGAGTCTCCAAGCAATGACATCGCATTTCACAACTCCCGGAACCACTGCTGCGCAACGCATCTCCTCGCCCAGACCTTCCATCAACCCTGCTAGGAGACGCATCCTAAACTCGGGACTCTGCAACCCTCCCAACCAGGATATAGGGTACTCTTGTTCTGCAGACCTAAATGGGTCCCTGTAGCCAGCCCGTGCTCCATTGTGGTCGGCCTGAACTTGTGACTTTGTCATGGTCCAGTGCGACCAGTTAACCATAGTTGGTGCCTCATGCTTTTTGGCGCTATTTCCACCAAAATCTATAAAATTGCATATCTCCGGGTCTACTGATTGGAATTTTGTTGTTTTGGTCTTGATTTATTTATGAAACTTCACTCTGCTTTTCTAAATTGATATGGTATTTTCCTTATGTTATGTTTTCACTTTATTACTATTTGAAGTGCTGCAAAAAATCTTCACATATTGCCTCTAAGTTAAGCCTGACTGCCCTGTGCCAAGCTACCAGAGAATTGAGCACAGGTTAATTTGGGGGTTTGCTAGTGACTTCACCCTGGCAACGATTGTGGTTGCTGCTTGGGTAGGGTTTCACCCCCCCTTAACCAGAAACCCAATTTCTAACAGCCAATCTATTACAGCAGTAACAATGACGTTTTTTCAACTGCTGCTATAAGCATCTACTGTGCTTAAGAATAAAAAATAATAGAGCTTGAGAAAATCTACATGCAGAATATCAGACATCTTTTAAACCTACAGGCAGCAACTCCTCAAAGTAAATTCAGGTTAACACTGAACAGACCACCACTTGTCAGTTTTCACACACTCGCGACAATAAATTATATGTGCGTCCTCCGGAATGCTAACAGTTCAATGTGAAAGTGATTTATTTTTAAAGAATTCGAAAGAAACAAATATAAAAACTTGGGATGATATCAGTAACCTTGATCAGACAGCACCACCTTCCAGACTTAAATGTGCTCACTATTATACCCCATTCAGGATGACAAGAACCGTAAAAAGGATCCCCAGGCAAAAGTTTCGAGGAAAAGAAAGAAACACTAGCAAACTATAAACATTCTGAATTGGTTGACAACTCTTACTTAACTGTAAGAAACCCTATCACGACTCCAATCTTGAGGCAACAACAAAAAGAGGAAATATTTGAGATTCAGCATATGCTACACTCCTCTGCACCAGTTTGAAAGATCTTGGAATCCTTACTTTAGAGGCAGAGGCGCCAGTAGACTGTGTGGTTACAAGCCAGAAACCATAGAACATATCATATGTACTTGTCGCAAACCATTAAGTCCAGGGCTAACATCAGGACTGTTATAGCCGTG
This sequence comes from Lissotriton vulgaris, assembly GCF_964263255.1. Taxonomy (NCBI): domain Eukaryota; kingdom Metazoa; phylum Chordata; class Amphibia; order Caudata; family Salamandridae; genus Lissotriton; species Lissotriton vulgaris. Next base: position 1,898,777,213 of record NC_141693.1, read on the forward strand.
CCTAACTAATGTTTTATGAATCAATTTCCATCCTTTATCAGTGCTTTAATAAAATATTTAGATCTTGTCTACAGTATGCTGAAATAACTTCCTACATCAAGTTAACTGATGTATTTGTTTGTATAGGTTTTTAAACATAATTTATAATTTGTTGACAATTTCCTACACCTAATCAAAATGATGTTCTCATTTGTATTGGTCTTTTTAATTTCAGATAGTTTTTAATTGATACAAGTGTGTACTTATCGTACTCATTTGATGAAAACAATAAAGTCACTTACTTACAATATATTCTTCCTTATTCCAATGTGACTGGTCTGACAATCAGATAGATGTTTACCTTTTATTGTCTTGATCTTCTCCTTTATGTAAGCATGCTGTGTGTTGAAGCACTCCAGAGTGCTTTCCCTTACGAGATATCTAATGTCTGGTTTGCGATTGTTGTCTTTATCACACCTAGGAAGGAATCAACATTGAACAAAACTCCATCATTGCTCTATGGTATGGATAGATCCAAACTGAACTAAAAGGGAGGGAGAAGAGTTGTAGCAGACAGGGTGGGAAGAAGAGCCTCAGTAGTGCGATAAATAAGAGGAATGAGAGAACTTCTAATAGAATAGACCAAGACAGGGAATTTCTATTGCACAATAAAATGGAGGAAAGAGAGAACTTGCAGGAGCAAAGATGAGCAGGGAACCTCCACTATGAGATAAAGAAGAGTAAAGACCTTTCAGAGTAAGAATGAACAGGAAGCTGCTACCGCAAGTTAAACACAGGACGAGAGACCGCTTAGAGGTAAGGAGGGAAAGAGTACCTTTACTGTGTGAGAGACAAGGAATGAGAGGCCACAAAGACTCCAATTGAAAGTAGACGAGCAAGAAGTGGCAGCTCAGTGAAAAATCTGAACAGAACACCTTCACTACTAGAAATCTTACATGCACCTTGAGCTAGATGTGTGTTCAATAGTGATATTTCTATTCTAGATTTTCACATATTGAGTTTTCACTAAAAAGTGAGCTTTACCTGTCCATAACACTCTGTGTATCCTAGAAAGAGAGAAACACAACATTACCATCAGTTTCACTAAATATGTGACTGTGACATCCAAAATGGTAGTACCCTTATCTCTAATTTTATATGTGGGTGTGTTTTTTTATTTCATTTCTCTGATACAGAGAGGCCATTTGATATGAGTAGCATTACCTCATATTACATACCCCATGTGGCCTTGGTCCTCCCACTGTAAAAAAAGTGCAAAACAGAGGTAATGTAATCCACGAAAGACGGAATTGGTTACGTAGATTGGAATTATGGTCAGTACAAGGTCTCCAACAATACATTAGAGCACTGATGAATATGTTACTTACTTGTAACACTGGTTCTCTGATATGGGCTCTTCTTCATTCTGGAACTGTGCACAAGGACATGCTTTGCGACACGGGCCACTTTTTGCACCGCTATCAATTTCACTAGACATTGGGTCTTAAAACATCTCAATGGCCACTTCGGGAATGCTGCTGTTTTCTCTACCATCGAGATCTCATGTAGAGCGGTTGTGGTTTTGAGACAATTCATTAGTCTCTTCTTTTCAGTAGGGGGACAAAGTGTTTTTGTACCTGAATCAATAAGAGATATATGCACGCTAGAGAATTGGTGTTACTGATAACTTATTAGGCTTCATTATGAAATACTTCACTGATGCACAAGTTGAATCGAAAACAAAGCAGTAGTAGCCTTGACTATAAATGAGGGCGATAAGGGAGTCGGGCCAACTCTCCTTTGCCAGAGAAACAGAACCCAAACCAGAATGCCTATTAAAGGTGCATTCTGATTGCAAAAAACGGCTTTGCGTATTTCCAGTAAGAGAAAATAAGCATGCGTTGCAGGAGGCTTCTTGGCACTTTCAGGCATTTTGTTTACAATGATAGCTTTTAGATAAGGTTATATGAACAAAGAGTTTTTTAGTTGTCTCCAGAAGCAAAGATGCCTTCAGTACTGGGCAATGGTCCACTATAGCCTTTTTCATTTCTATCTCAATGTGTACAAGATACAAGAATGTTTTTCTTTCTTGCACCCCTACGATGACCATGAATGCTTTAGACTATTTTCCAGTTAAGTAAAATATGCAAGGAGACTGGAACTTCCTGTGGGTTTATTTCAGGTTGAAATCTGAGGGCCTCAGCAAAGGCTTCATTTGCCCTTTCAAATTAGACTCTTTTAGGTAAATGTACAATGCTGATGAATTGTACTGCATTATGCTGGATTGCTGGATAAGAAAATGCTCTCCTGATTTTCAAGGCTACAATTAAAATGAACTGCTAATGCAATACGAACTGCACCAGAGAGGATAGATATTTCTGAAAGCCACAACACACCAGGTTAGTTATATTAGGACTCAACATAAGAATTAAATTAGGATCCTACCATTCAAATGCAGAGCACCATGGAGCGCTCACCCACACCAAGGAGAGAGTCTTCTCAGTCCATCCACTGATTCCACAGTGTTCAGGCTTCACTGACAGGATGTATCTGAGATGAGGCTAATCTCACCTTTCGTTGTTGCAGTTTTATATAGCGCTAACTCGACCCAAAAGCATCAGAGTGCTTTGCAAGAGCACCAGTTGTGTTACACAAGGACACATTCATTTCTAGGCACAGGGAGTTTAAGGGATTTGCCCAGAATCACAGGATGTTTGAGCCTCCCGCCAGACTCGAACCTGGTTCCCTAGCTTCAAAGTCAGCTGCTCTAGCCATTAAGCAATATCCTCTCCCTATCTTGTACCTTCTAGCAATTATTCTACCTGATAAGATATTGATTAGCTAGAACTAGCACTACCAAAATATAACCGTTTTGTATTGCACAACTATGCGATTTACAATGGTGCCTACACTGAAAGTAATCACTCCTTGACAGTACACAAAGTAATTATTTTACTGCATAGCCTAAAAATGTTTTTAGTGTTGTAATTTATAAAACTGATTTCATACGAAGTACATACCATTTCAAACATATACATTAAATACGCCAAGAGGCACAGAGGCATGCCAGCTTTAAATAAATGAACTGCCCAGCGTAGCTTTATCATTATATATCAGTTTTTAGAAATAGAGAAACAATGTGAGAATCCAAGAGGAAGAAATGTGAAGCTGCATTCGAAACTTTGATAAATGTGACATTAATGTGCCTCACAGCTTCTGATCCCTTTATATCGGGTTTGGTACATCTAAATGGATATGGGGCCGGGCTCACTGCAAGTAGCTTTTCATGTGATCTCGGCTATGAGGTATACGGTGTCAACATTGTGTACATGCATAATTTCGAATGTGATGTAAATTTCCCGAATATGGCCACTTGTAATAGGAAGAATGTTATGACTGTCCACCGTGGTTGAGTGACTTGCAAACTGTCCGAGTTTGGTGTTGAGCATTCAAAGTCTATAGCAGTATTTCCCAAACTGTGGGTCACAAGCCCATTTTTGGTTGCTCCCGAAGGTCTAAGCAATAAATAAAGATGCCTTTAAATTCAGTATTTAACTTGTCACTTTAGATACCATTTACTAGGGACTTAGAGGTAAGTTAAATATGCCAATTAGGGGCATGCCAAATAGGGGTATGCTAATTTCACCATGCTGAAAGGGGGAGCACAGGCATATTACCACTGATCATCTGAGGTAAAGTACACAGAGTTCTAGAGTCATAAAAAATGGGGTTTAGCAAAAAAGAAACACTTGTGGTGACACTGCACAAAGGGCACATTTCTAACAAAGTAAAAAATAAGAAGTTTCTCTGGCCCAGGGTATTGGGATCAAAAGGGCAGACACGGCATGCATGAGCACCAAATTAGAGGCCAGCAGCACTACCCCCCTTGAAGGTCCTCCCAACTTCCCCATTTTGCATTATCAATGTCATTCCCAGTGACATGTGAAGTGCCTCCCTCTACACCTGGGGCCAAAGAAAATTATGTCATTGAACATGTCATTAATAATGTAATATTAAAGGTAATTAGCAGTGCATGGCGAGGGTGCAAGTTACTTTAGGGCACAAGTTATAGTTTGGTGAGATTACTATAACTGGTGACTTTGAGTGGTTTTAATGTGCCTTTAATCTGTTTTTTTCAATGAATTTTTAAGGCTTTTTAATGTAAAGTAACACATTATTACAATTCCTATCTACAATATCACTTTAGCCTTTGTTTTTTTAGTGATTTTTTATGTTTTTTAAATAAAGTAAAATGTCCCTTACTGTGTGAGGTGTGGGGTTGGGAGCTGGTCCTGACCGCAAGCTCTGCTCCCAACCCCCCGCACCTGGTGGGCGCCCAACCTGCCACTAGCATACGCCCTTTGGCCGCGTATGTTGTGGTGTTAGGCCTGGTGCCAGTCCCTGCGTACAACCCCAGCAGGTGCGCCTGGTTGACTATGTGATGTAACAACGTAAAGGGTGTAATGTTATGTAAGGCAGACCTACTAACTTTGTCAAAAAGTTAAAAGTGGGCGTATGGCTTTATCAAGGGGGTCTGAATATAATCAATGCAGATCTATTGTCTTTGCCAAGAAGTCACCAACAATTGTAATCAAAAGTATATTATATAAATGCACACAATGCTATGTTTAATAAAAAGATTATTTTGAAATAGTTTTAATAAAGCCTAATTAAAAAACAAACACCAATGTGGTTTTGAGTTTTTCTTTCCAACTTTTTCCTGTCACAAAGTGCAGCCATAGAACCCATACCAAGGGGTCCCTGTATTTCAGCTGAAGAGCAGACAGCTTCAGCTTAGAATCTTAAGCTCTCCTTTGGTCACTTTGGCACCCACACCACAGTAAAGATAGTTGAGAGACGTGGTGGAAGACAGTCTTTTAAAAAAAAACGTTGGGGCTGCCCTGGTTGTTGGGAGCTATGAGGGGAGCCCCAAGGCCACATCCTCAACAGCTGCCACCTCAGCCAGCAACCACTGTGGTACCATTCTCCCCTTCTTTCACTGCTCCCTTCTGGGTGGGAGCAAGGATGTGTTTTTTGCCCAGGAGAGTGTGGGCAGGATATGCCTGCCCTCTCCCTAGCAGAAAACAGATGTGTCGCAGGGGATGGGGTCCCCCAGGGCACTGCTGGCCGGTCCCCAGGCGAGATCAATGGCTCAGGGAGAGGGGGCTCACCCTCCTCCCCTAACGAGAAAAGAAACAGCTCTGGGAAATGGGGTACCTTGGGCCTCAGTGGAGGGGGTGAGACTCACAGCGCCTCCCCCAAAATGTGCCTCCCTGGGGCCTTGGCTCACCCCAGGGGGGGAGAAGGGACTCAATAAATAGCAGGAGATTGCAATTTTTTGTAATAGAAGTCACGGATTCTCCATTTTAAGATCCCACCAGGGTAATGAGACCAGGGTATCTCTACCCTGCCCTCTATATGTTTTGTTTTTTACTTTTTGCTCGGAAAGTCCTAAGATGGCTGCCACCACATCTTTCTTGATATGGTGGTAGCCAATTAGATCTGATCTAGAGATATGTCAGCTACACGGATCCTCAGCAGCGTGAAATATACAATATTTAATTTTTCAAAAACTACAGAACGTATTTCCACAAAATAATAAAAAGCATGCTTTCCTGACCAAAATCTAGCTTTCTTCCAAATTTTGTGTCATTCTGTGCAGACGTTTTGGTTGTAGCTGTGTCTAATTTTCCTATGGAAAATTAATGGGGAAAATACATTTTGGATTTTTTTTTTCGATTCCAACTTAACGAATCCTCTTCAATCTTTCCAAGAAGGAGTTGAGGTGATTAAGACTTTTTTTTTAGAGGTGAAGGTTCGTCAAAAGGCACTAAAGTTATAAGACTCCTTACCCCACGCCAGCCGAACAACAATTTTGTTATGGCGGTACACCCTTCAACAAATCGGATGGAATATGCGGCTGACGCAGGCGACGCCCCTGTGGCACAGTAATTATTTACGCCAGGTGGCCGCACTGAAGGGGTTCCGCCAGTGGGACGAAATTGGTATTTCCACATTAGGAGACATTGTGCGCGGCACCGTCCTCCAATCCTTCCAGCGACTGCAGGAGAAGTTTCATCTTCACAAAACCCACTGTTACATGTACCTCCAATTAAGCCATGCATTGGCCCCCACGCTTGCAAATCTTGCTGACCTCCCTGAATTTCATCCACCCGCGGGCTGCCTTCTTATGGACAATCTCGGTGCACACAAAATACGACAGATATACCAGACGCTGACGACGCATTCCACCACAACTCTACATAGAACAAGGAAGGCGTGGCAGGATGACATCCCTGATCTGATGGATGATGACCGGGCGGAGGCGACAGCTAGCCCTTGGGGCGCTGCAGTAGCCTCCAGATACCACCTTATTCAGTTCAGTATGGGTATCGCGTGCACTACACCCGTATTCAGCTTTGGAAGATGAATGTGGTGCCATTCCCCATGTGCTTGTGCTGCGATAGGGAGGAGGGGACATTCCTCCACACGGTGTGGAGCTGCTTAACATTCAGCCTTTTTGGCGCAGGGTATCGTCATGCCTTAAAGAGGTGTTATCTTGGGACCTGCTGCATGATCCCCGATTGTTTCTGCTCCATAGTACAGAGGACATCGGAGGGAACCGATATAAGCAACACTTACTTTTTCTTGCCTAGAGGGATATTCCCCAGTTGTGGAAGGGATCTTTGTCACCGACGATAGGGAAGTGGTGAAAAGAGCTAGATAAATGTATGGGTGCGGAGATGGCAGTGTTTCAAGCAAGGGGCTGTCCCCCAAAACATAGAAAGATATGGTCTCTGTGGGCTACATACCGTGGCATTGATCTCCTTCCTCTTCCTTCGCAATCCTCATAAGAACAGCCTCATGAGAAGTTTGCGTACCAAATTGCATCGTTTCCTCTTTTTGGTCATACATGTGTACTGAATTTTGCTTGCCAATGTGGGTGGGGTGGGTAAGTCTGCATACAGTTCTTAGTTTGTTTTCTTTTGTTCTGTAACCAAACTGTACCCATTGATATTTCCATGGCTGCTAACTCTTTGATATTTTGTTATTAAGTGGATTATGTCAGGCTCACTTCCAAGTGGTACTTGAAAACTTTAATAAAATATGTTTTAAAAAAAATGCTTTTCCTATTGAAACGTGAACCTAACCATAACTAACCAGTGGCATGTATGTAGGGACGTTTTAGTTAGGCTCAGATTTCATTCATACAAAACCATACAAATTCAGCAGTTACAGTTACCTGAGCTAACTCTATAGCTTATGACCCTGCAATGCATGTTTGTGACCTTACATATCACATCACTCATGATATGGTCAGTGACATCACTGACATCTCAAATGACATCACTGATGACATCAGCAGCAGAACCACTCACGTCCCCATAGAACCGCTCATTCACCCACTCAACCCCTTACATACCAATTCATAGACCCATACCAGTACTCACAACAAATCACTCAATCATAAAGCCACTCACACATCCACTAACTCATACAGCCACTCACACACCTATTAATTCGCCCATATAGCCACTCATGCACCCACTCACTCCCCAAAGCAACGACTCCCACATCCAGTCACAGAGACATACACTCACACATCCACCCAATCACCCATACAGAAACTCAGCCACTCACTCATGCATACAGGTATTCACTCACCCATACAGCCATTCACACTGCCACACACCAATATAGCTACTCACACATTCACTCACTTACCCATACAGCTACTGACACAGCCACTCACTCACTCACCCATACAACCACTCACACACCCACTCACTCATCCTTACAGCCACTCACAGACATTCACTCTCCAAAACAGCCACTCACATCTGTTCACTAAGCCAAACCACACACTTAAACAGCTACTCATTCACCCATACAGCCACTCACTCGGCAATACAGCCACTCAGACATCCACTCACACACTAATACAGATAGTCAGACAGCCACTCAGATAGATATGTTAGAAATAGTAGGACCATTTACTAGAGCAGAAACAATAGTAATTTCACTTATGCTGTAGCTTAGTATATATCTTTAAGTCTCAGAAACGTTTACAAAAAGACACTAATTGGATGATGTCATCAGTGATGTAATGTGAGGTCATAAGCAGGGCATTGCAAGGGCATAAGTTATAGTTAGCTCAAGTAACTTTAACTGCTGAATTTCTATGGTTTTGTACAAGTGAAATCTAAGCCTAACTATAACGTCCCTATAACCTTTGTTTTTTTCAGTGAATGCGTATATATATATAAAACCTGCTTAACCCACTGGGGGAATACTTCACGTTATCAATAGGAAAAGCACGGCACCCACTTGGGCAATGAATTATTTACAAGAGGACCGCAAGTACCAGCATGCCGGGAAGCATACGCCCACAGGCGAGGGACTTGCATGGTGTTAAGAGCTCCCATAGTAATGCCGTATGCTAATCCTCACGCTGCCTGTGAACAAGAGCACAGGAATGTTTGAAACGCGTTGGGCTTGAAATAAAAAGGAAAGGGGGAGACTGTCCTTTTGCAAAGCTGTTTTCCGCAATTAAAATGTGTTAAACTTCCCACCGTGTGGCGCCTCCATATGTGAGCCTAAACTTGCTATGTTGGATATTTAGCGGTCTGGCTCAGGTCGCGGAGTTGCCCTGCCGTGATTTTAGCGGATCTGGTGTTTGGACTTCGAGCACCTTTGGAGTTGGGAGGGCCAGGTTGACGGAACTTAAAGTTCAGCTTGGCCAGATGGCAATAACCTGCTTAACCCACTGGGGGAATACTTCACGTTATCAATAGGAAGAGCACAGCACCCACTTGGGCAATTAATTATTTACAAGAGGACCGCAAGTACCAGCATGCCGGGAAGCATACGTCCACAGGGGTGGGACTTGCATGGTGTTAAGAGCTCCCATTGTAATGCCGTATGCTAATCCTCACGCTGCCCGTGAACAAGAGCACAGGAGTGCTTGAAACGCGTTGGGCTTGAAATAAAAAGGAAAGGGGGAGACTGTCCTTTTGCAAAGCTTTTTTCCGCAATTAAAAGGTGTTAAACTTCCCACCGCGTGGCGCCTCCATATGTGAGTCTAAACTTGCTACGTTGGATATTTAGCGGCCTGGCTCAGGGCGCGGAGGTGCCCTGCCGTGATTTTAGCGGATCTGGTGTTTGGACTTCGAGCACCTTTTGAGTTGGGAGGGCCAGGTTGACGGAACTTAAAGTTCAGCTTGGCGAGATGGCAATAACCTGCCTAACCCACTGGGGGAATGCTTCACGTTATCAATAGGAAGAGCACGGCACCCACTTGGGCAATGAATTATTTACAAGAGGACCGCAAGTACCAGCATGCCAGGAAGCATACGCCCACAGGGGCGGGACTTGCATGGTATTAAGAGCTCCCATTGTAATGCCGTATGCTAATCCTCACGCTGCCCGTGAACAGGAGCACAGGAGTGCTTGAAACACGTTGGGCTTGAAATAAAAAGGAAAGGGGGAGACTGTCCTTTTGCAAAGCTGTTTTCCGCAATTAAAAGGTGTTAAACTTCCCACTGTGTGGCGCCCAGTATGTGAGTCTAAACTTGCTATGTTGGATATATATATATATATACGATTCACAGTCCTGCTCCGTTCTTTGCAAAAGGAAAAGCTTTCCAAAAAACAACGAAAACCACAGGTACAGACCACTCCACAGCGCTGAGTTAGAAATTCAAAGGTGGTTTATTCTCTCAAAGTTGCCAGAATGACGCGTTTCGGCCACGACACGGTGGCCTTGATCACATGCCAGACAGAACCAATCACAGTGCATAAATAGGGCGCACAATTAACACACATAGGGGGCGTGTACATTCATAGACACTGAAAACACATGTAGTTTGCAACTCATCCTGGTTAGAAAAGTAAAATACATTGCATCGTAAATACAAGTTGAATATGCATGATAAAATACCATATATTAAATAAATACATTTCAACATATATATATATATTCACTGAAAAAAACATAGGTTATAGACCATATATAGTTAGGAATTAGCATTTACAAAACCTTATTTTACTCACACAAAACCATTGAAATTCGCATATATAGTTAGTTGCACTAACTATATATCGCGCACCCGCAATCCACTGCTGATCATGTCACATATTACATCATTCATGACATGGTCAGTGACATCACTGATGACATCACTGATGACATCTCAAATGACATCACTGATGACATCTCAAATGACATCACTGATGACATCTCATTTGACATTACTGATCACATCACTGATTACATCATTCATGTGATAATACGATGAACCTCTTCAAATTCTATTATAACCTTAGATACACTTAGTATAAACAGACACTCACAGAATGTCACTCATCCATGGAGTTACTCACACACCTAGTCAGTCATGCAAAGAATCAATCACACCTCCATTTCCTCAACTATAAAGTTATACACACCTTACTTATTCAAACATATACTAACACATATTTACTCTCTTATACAATCCCTGATACAAGTTTACAATGATCCATACAGCCACTCACACATTCACTGGCTCTTATGCACAGTTATTTATATATGTCAACTCTCACATGTACTGTGTTTTACATATGTACTTACTTTGACATGTAGCACTGAGATATCCATTCACTCACCAATACACTCATGCACACAGTCAACCGCCCATACAGCTGTTTCCACATGCACTTTTGAACCCATACATCTAGTGAATCAACTGCTCACACATCTATGCACAGAGTCATACACCTCCCAGCCACCCACACACACACTCAGTCAGTCTCCCACACAAATACTTGGGCAACCAATCAATAACCCATATAGTTACTCATATAGCTACTGATCAACACATGCAGCAGTTTACAGAACAACAGACATAATGATGCACAAATTAAGACAGTTTAGTCACTAACCCATGCACTCAGTGAGACACATTTAATCACTCACTCATACAGTCATTCATGCACCTACTAAATCCTTCATCCAGACACTTATACATCCACTCATTCTTCAATATGTAAGACATATTTTAACTTTACAGAAACATACAGTCACTGGATGTTGTCATCAGTGATGTCATTTGAGATGTCATCAGTGATGTCATCAGTGATGTCACTGACCATGTCATGAATGATGTAATATGTGACATGATCAGCAGTGGATTGCGGGTGCGCGATATATAGTTAGTGCAACTAACTATATATGCGAATTTCAATGGTTTTGTGTGAGTAAAATAAGGTTTTGTAAATGCTAATTCCTAACTATATATGGTCTATAACCTATGGTTTTTTCAGTGAATTTTCAAGGTTTTGTAAATGCTAATTCCTAACTATATATGGTCTATAACCTATGGTTTTTTCAGTGAATTTCAATGGTTTTTAATAGCAAATATCAAAAGCTGTAAAATGTATTCTTCTTTTAAAGGAAAAATATATTTTATATGTATTTAATATCATTTTTTTATGTATATAAATTTTTTAAGGGAACAAATTTATCAACTATCATGCTGAAGAAGAGTGTGGGGAAAAAAAACAAAGAGGACGACTAAGAGGAAAGAACAATCAGTTCAAAAATACAATTGCTTTAAAGCATGAAGTGCTTTTCCACACATTTACATTTAAATAACCCATATTAGAACATACAAAATATCTACAGAGGAGACGGTGTACATTGAATTTTAGACTCTTCATTGGTACCTACATGTTGGTACTTACATCACCCACACAACACAACAGCTCTATTCAGAGCTACCCTACCTCAAAGCACTCTAAAATATTATTTTACTATTTCCCTTGGTTTTCCCCTTGTTACGCTTTCCGGAACGCTACCCGGTGCGCGGACCGGGCGCTAACCGTGCGAATATTTGAAGAAAAAAAGTTTTTTTTTTTTTTACATATATGGGCCTCCTCAGCCACCCTAGGGGGTCAGGATATGTCTCCCGTGCCCCCTTCTACCCATTCCCAACATTGTTTATCCTCCATCTTGTGACTAAATTCGTCCGAAACACAAGATGGCGGACTCCTGTTACGCTACCGGTGAGCTACCCGGTTCGCGTACCGGGTAGCGCTTCCACCGCGAAAAATCGAAAAAAAATTATTTTATTTTTTTGCCCCGCGGGGCCCTTTATTAGCCCCCACATCAATCCTAGGGGGTCAGGAGGGGTCTACCTTGCCCATTTCATTCATTTCCCCCTTCGTTTATTTCCACCTCTTATCTCTCGATCCTACCGAGAGACAAGATGGCGGCCGCTCCGGACTGTTTAGAATGTTGAGAGTCACCGGAGAGCCAATCCGCTTCTCCTCGCGAAGTTCCGTTACGCGTCTGGTACGCGAACCGGGGCGCTAACCGGGACGCTGTCACATATATATATATTTTTTTGAACGTTAATTTCTCAAAATCCACTGGAGCACATATCTTGAGACCTCGCAAAGGCACATCGGGCAAACAGTCTCTACAATTTTGACAAGTTTCATAGAAATCCATTCAGCCGTTCGAGCTAAAAGTGAGTCCAACCGCCCTATGGAAAACTCAATGTTAAAAACACGTTTTGGGACCCCCTTTTTTCTCGGCCCCCGCTTGATGAAACCCCCCCAAACTTTCAGGGGACGCTCAGAAACAAAATGTGCCATTTTCCTGAAAATTTCAGCCAATTCCGTCCATCAACGCCAAAGTTATTCAACATAGAATTTTCAGAAATCCCTATTCAAAAAAATCCTAACTATATATACCTACTGGCCACCGCCAGTAGGTAATATATAACATTTCTATGGCAAAAGGAAACCCCTTATTTTGTTCCTTTTCAAATTAAATGTATTAAGTGTTACCACTTTATTCCAATCAAGAGGACTTCAGGTGTGCCATACTTTTGTCATAAGTAAGACTGTTAGCGTTCTAGTTGTTCTTTAGAACACTCTGGGACATTCTGTCATTGGGCTATAGTTGGGCTACATCTGGCTGATATTTGGGCTACATTTGGGCTCTTTTGTCTCTGGTGGCCATCTTGGGAGACTGCATATCAGAATTTTTTTAATGAAATATAGGAGGATTTGAGAAGTCACTCAAAATGTGCCCTAATTTTTCTTTCTTCAGCACTAATCATAATTTCTATGGCAAAATGAACCCCCTCATTTTGTTCCTTTGCAAATTAAACGTTTTAAGTGTTTACACTTTATTCCAATCAAGATGACTTCAGGTGTGCCATACTTTTGTCATAAGTAAGACTGTTAGCGCTCTAGTTGTTCTTTATAACACTCTGGGACATTCTGTCACTGGGCTATAGTTGGGCTACATCTGGCTGATATTTGGGCTACATTTGTTTTTTTTGTCTCTGGTGGCCATCTTTGGGCTACATTGGGCTACATTTGGGCTCTAACATATATATAGCCCAATGTAGCCCAATATATATTTTTCAAAGTTAATTTTTCGTAAAAACCACTGGAGCATATATCTTGAGACATAGCAAAGGCACATCGGGCTACCAGTCCCTACAATTTTGCCAAGTTTTGTGGAAATCCATTCAGCCGTTCGAGCTAAAAGTGAGTCCAACCGCCCTATGGAAAACTCAATGTTAAAAACACGTTTTGGGACCCCCCTTTTTTCTGCCAATTCCGTCCATCAACGCCAAAGTTATTCAACATAGAATTTTCAGAAATCCCTATTCAAAAAAAATCCTAACTATATATACCTACTGGCGACCGCCAGTAGGTAATATATACATAAATACATACATATATATATATATATATATATATATATATATATATATATATATATATATATATATATATATATATATATATATATATATATATATATATACCCCTTCTTTTATCAAAAAAGTGCCTCTTTCTTATTTAGGGGAACCCACCACATGCTTTAAAAAATAAAAACCTTACCCCTACTCATCCCTGAACCCTAGAATTTCCTTATTCCTTATTACCTCCCCTACACACTTACCCATCCCTGCACCCTAAAACGCCTTAATACCCTTTGCCCATCCCTGAAACATGCAAAACCCTTACTAACCCTTACTAACCTTTACTCCTAACCATCCCTGAGCCCTAAAAATCCCCTACCACTCACTTTTAATGTTACTGAGGGGGAATGCTTCTCTAGTTCTGTAGATTCATCTTTTCTAGTTCCACATACTGCTACTGACCCGTTTCTACCTGTGTCCAGTTCCCTCAAGACAAATATCGATCTGAGGAGGGCTTGTCACTCTGGTTCTATGGACTTTCCATTCTCTATCATCACCTTCAGCAAGTCCACATCCTACCCATGATCCTTCTCTATCTGTGACCAGAATCCAGAGGAAGCAATCCTAAAGCCACAGATTTTGGATCAGTCTTACCTTTAATAACTCTATGTCCTGCTGTTTACACTTCTCCTCTATCTCTGTGATCAAGTTCTGGAGCATCGATTGATGTTTTAACATTCCGGTCACTCTTCCCCGGATCATCCTTAGATTCTGCTTCTTCTCTGTCTCCAAGTGCTTGAGGATATGTTGCTTTTCTTGCTCCAGGAATTGCTCCAGTTCCTCAAATGCAGCTAAGATTTTCTCCCTCTGGTTTCTCAGTTCTCTCTTTGGCAGAAAAAATGGAAGTATAGGAAATATAAAAGATCAGTTCTCGGAGAAACCAGTATGGCAGCCACAGAAGAGTTAAATTTTCGAAAGCAAACAAACAAAACATGTTTACTTGTATTGTTCTTATTCCAGCCACCGCCATTGCTTTACATGTGTTTTTTTAACTATTTGTATCGCTGCTGCTAGAATGAGGACTATCAAAACTACTGGGTGACAGCCATTGTGTTCTCTTCTTGAATACATAGAGTGATGGAAGTCAAGATAACAGAATGGATATCATTCAGTCAAAGTATTAGGAATACATTGGATAAAATATGGGGCACGTGCAAAATGGTAAGTTGTGTGTTGTTTTATGGTACGTTGAAGCCAGAAAAAACACTACCGGGATCATGTAGCATGAACACTAGAAGAAAGACAAGACTGCCTAGGCCCCATTCCCACTGCCAGAGTTCTCTTTATCTAGGAACAGCAATGGTAACAAGCAGAGGGGATTCTAGAAAGGTCTTATGAGTGAAGGGCTTCAGGACAACATCTAATTGATTCAATAAAGTGAGTGCTGAAGGCGCCAGGGAGGGGTGCTTTAACATCTGGATTATGGTTCCCCAAAAACACTTTTAACAGACCTTGAGTAAACTGGCTACCACTTTGTAGTTTATGACCGACATATGAAGTGACAGAACAGCACAGCTGAATCAGTGGCGCCACTGGAACACCACCCATTCACTTGGGCTGCTACACTGGCTCTAACTGTATGGACATTGATCTCTGATGCAGCAAAGCCATGAACCAAATAAGGTTAAAGAGTAGAGTGTCCAGTGAGCCTAAGATGCCTCAAAGGCATCTGCACAGAGCCTTGGCTTACTATGCTCGACTATCTTTTTGAAGAGTTAATTAAACATGTGAAATACAACAAGAAAGCAAAGCTACAGTGTCTCCTTCAAACCTATACGAGCAAGCACGGGAAAGCCAATTGGTCTTGCCTTGAATATGAAGTTGATGACCTATTGGCTTTGCCAGTGCTTGCTTATTTTGGTGTAGTATACCAAGAAGAATACATATATGGCCGATATAAGTCAGGCATGATTTAGCATGTGTATTCATGGGAAACAAACTTAGAATTATTTTTACCTTAAAATTGTAATGGTGACTACTGGTGTGTTAGCAGATGTTCACAAGACCCAGCAGCCATCTCGTGTTAAAAAACAAAATACTATTTATGTGGATGCCCACAGATACTGACTTTATCAAAGCATCAAAACAAGCACTGGCAAAGCCAATATATGAAGATTTATCTATGGAGGGAGAAGGTGGAAGAGTGGAGGACAGCAAAAAGCGTGAAAGAAGCAGTAAAGAAAATATCTTCTCATGCACTGGAACACAAAGGCTTAGCAAGAGGTGTAAGAACACAGAAACTACAGGAAGAATGAGGCGTGAAAGCCAACAGCCTGTGGTTTGATTTATGATGGGATTTATAATGTGGCACTCTAATGGCTGGGGCTGGAGAAAGAGGAAGATAAAATAGGCCTCTTGATGACAACAGGTAAAGCTGCCCACGATAAGAACTTCAAGTTTAGTAAGACATACTTTCAGATTCAATAACAAAAAAGAGAAATATTCTTAAGACATCTTATCCTTGTGGAAGACACTGGAGGGTCATCTTTACCAGCCTAGGCATTTAGAACAACATGCAAACTCCAGACTGAATGATGATTCCTGTCCAAAGGTTAGGTCTGGAGAGCCCTGAGACTCAACAGTGTATCTGTATACCCAGCTAGTCTACAAGTGATCAGGGCTAAAGAAGAAACAAAGAGAATAAAACCACTGATACCAAAAGCCTGACGACCTGCTCAGAAGTATAATCAAAAAATGCACTGTTTTCTCCTGTGCTGTTTTCTTGGGAAGTGTTTAAAAGCTGCTTAAAGCATGTCCATATTTTCTGCGGAGCCACCCAAGATGCACAGGTGAGGGGACCACGCATACAACTTCTTTAAGGTTAGAGGGGAGGAGTGGATAACCACCCCTTTTACCTCCCCACCTTTCCTGTAACTAAACAAACTCTTTCCTGACCAAAGCAACCAGAAATACTTCTTACCAGTATCAGAAGTTAAAAAAATTCTGGGGTTATAATCCATCTAGACAGAAGAGACATGAAAGGAAAAGCATATAGAAATATCTCCATTCATGTTGAGGGCATTACAAGCTCCAAGGCGCGGAGACACACCATTTTGGTGTAACCATGAGCTTTACAAGTGTTGTTCTTATTATTAAGGCGCCTGCTACTATAACATAAAGAAAGCATGCTAGAGATACTGGCATATTTCCAGGACCCAAACAGATAAACAAGTGGGAAGAACTATTTAAAGATAATGAATTATATCACATTGGGATGGTAGGAATGCATCACAGAGCTTGATGCATCTGCCTACAACAAGGGTCTGTTTCCCATCTGGAACATATCCAAAAGAGCAGCTTGTTTACAATTTCTAAATCATGTTTCCATTGCTAGGCCTCCGCTGCGCTGAACGTTCCGCTCTGGTGCGGAACGTTGTATTGCGCGGGCAGGGCCGCGATATTAACAGCAACGTGGAAAGAGTGTCTCCCTGTTTGTTTATATAGAATATTATGTTTTATTGTTTGTGTTATATAGAAATCTTGTCACTTGTATAGATATAAGGGATGACTGTAAGCCAGGGTTGAGCACCAATATCTAGATGTGACTCTCCATGTCGTCTGTTAGACAAAAAGATTGGTAACCTTTTTTCAAGTACAACAGGTACTTTGACAAAGCCTCCACTTTGACTTAAATGAGTCACTGGTTTGGAGACCTCTGGTTGTGAAAGAAGAAAAGGCTCGTGTCCCCAACACCCACACTAGCCGATCCAATCCTGGCTCAAGGATATGGTTGGTTGCTCATGTGACAGCACTTTTTGCATCAGCATTTCTTACCAATTTTTCTGACTCAAAGTTAATGAAAAGGTCCCCGCAGAGCAACGTGTCATAGCATCCTCTCTCCCTATTATTCCATAGCTGCAGTGTTTGGCCTAGGTCGCCTGGTCGCCCTGTTTCTAGCGAATATCAAAAGAATCTTCAACTACCTGTTAGAGCTCCTGCGACGTCTCAACATAGACTCCCGATTTCTCTCTTACGTTCATCTACAATATACAGATCTCACTGCTTCAGTACGTGTGGCTGTCTCAGTCTCTCCCCGGATTCCCATTCGGCATGGTCCCAGTCAGGGTTGTCCCCTGTCCCCACTTTTACTCATCCTGGCCATGGAGCCCTTGGGTCAGAAATGACGCTTTCATCAGTGGTTTTGAATGGTCGCGGGAAGTCCCATCTTTCTCCACTTCCAAGCCATTTATGACCAAGGAAGGGAGTGCTGGATCTCATTGAACTTGGACAACCAGGGCTGATGTTTGCATGAAAGTCAGTCTACCAGGAGTAAGGGGAAAACACCTGAAGTTTTCAAATTGCTGGAGATGCTGAGGGTCTGGCTAAAGTCTGCCTGTCCTTTCAGAGAGGGTGGAAGAGTCTCTGGCCCTGTACAGGGAGAGACTTTCCAGGAGGAGAAGCAGAGCGGGTTCCTTGGTGTGAGGCACACAGAAGAAGCACACTTCTTAAAGGGAAGCCAATCCTGACCTGCAATCTGCAGGGTCCACGGTCTCACGCGGCAGCTCCCATCATGAGCTGCAGAAAACAGCATTCACTAAGTTGTCACCATGCGACTCTGTGTTCCGCCATCAACCAGAGGGTGTAGCACTGCTGCTGGCATTTGACATGCCCACCAAGAGGAGTTCATGCATCGACTTTTAAGGATAGAACTGCCAAAGATGAGAATCCCCCTCAGCATCCTCCAAGGCTGCAACTGCAGAGGGCAAGCATCCGCCTGGTATGGAAAATAGTTTTTTGTGTTTGTTGGTTAACTGTTGAATTCTGAGCTCTTGCCTCCGCCACTTTCCTCATTGGGATGCCTGGGACCCCAAGAGCAATGTGCAGAAAGTGTTGTGCGTGTCCCAGTTTGCATAGCCATAGTAGGATGGATTCTGGACACTAGTGGTAAACAACCTCAAACACCATTGCTGGGGCCAGTGCATCACTCTATATTGCCTCAGAGGAGTGGAAAAGAAAGCTTCTAGGACTTCACACTACACAGTCAGTTATTTAACACCCCTCATTCTAAATGAACCTGGTTTTCCTAGATAAGATGTTCAGTTTTTTTGTTCAGCTTACCTAGAAGACAAATCCCTTACCTCATTTCTTTGGCCCAGTATGCCCTTTCCAAACAACTGACAACGTGAAAGTCCTTGGCAGGGTCATTTTCTTGATCGCGCTTCGGCAATCAATATTGTAAAGTTAATATAAAGTTGGAGGGAGCAGTTAAGGTTTGAAAGACAACACCTTGGAAGGGCTAAGAGAAATTCCCAAGAAATCTCTGTAGCATTATGAACTGACGTAGCCTGACCCGATTGGCTAACAGTCTCTACACATATTAATGGTTCTGTGCACTATTTGTGACAGTTAAAGTAGGCCATGAGCAGCCGGTAATCATTATACATGCCACCTAATCTAGTTGCAACAAACACAAGAGATTATGGATGGAGTGCTGAAACTTTTAAGACACTCACCCCAGTCACAGATCTGGGTTGAATCCATCATTGTTGTTTAGCTCACTTTGCCACCCCAGTTCAGACCAAGCTATATGCAAATCAGTCTTTAACATGTGCCTCATGGGATGCTTGTTTCCGGTCCCAGGAAAACATGGCTTGGCATTTCGGGCTGGACTGTTCCCATGAGGCACAGGGTCACACTAATTTGCATATGGCAATGTATGAACTGGGGTGGTGAAGTGAGCTAAAGAATGATGATGGATTAAACCCAGATCAGTTGACTAGGGGTGAGTGCTTGCAATGTTCAACACTCCATCCATTATCCCCTTTGGTTTTGCTTTGTTTGCCCTAAGTTGGCAGGGTATGCCCAGACGTGGGTCCCTTGCTCACTTTGCCACTGGATTCAAGATAGCCTGGCTGATGAGGGTTATGAACCCGAAACCGGCCCCAGGATGCTTGTTTCCGGTATAGGGAAGACATGGCTTGGCATTTCGGGCTGGACTGTTCCCATGAGGCACAGGGTCAGACTGATTTGCATATGGCCATGTCTGAACTGGGGTGGCGGAGTGAGCTAAAGAATGATGATGGATTACACCGAGATCAGTTGACTGGGCGTGAGTGCTTGCAATGTTCAACACTCCATCCATCATCCCCTTTGGTTTTGATGGGAATAGTCCAGCCCAAACTGCCAAGCAAGGCTTTCCTTGGACTGGAAACAAGCATCCTGGTGATGTAAATATTTAATTTACTCTCTTAATTTCTATGCAGGTAAGTACTTAATCAATAATAACTCAGATCGGAAGAAAAAGACAGAGTCCGTGGTGTTAGAGTTCTTAGGGGTTTTATTCCTTAAAAAGGAATGGTCATGACAAAAATATCGGATTCTGACCACCACAGGGGTGTCAGAAGGGATAGAGCGCGCCCCATTTTATTAACAGTACATAGCTTATATACTTAATTCATGCCATAAGCAACAGTGCAGGAGGCGTAACAGCTGAGAGAAGACAAGATAACAGTATACACGTGGTGCTAGTGCGTAATCAAGAGGCGTGAACTAGAGGTGTGTGCTGGAAACGTCACTGATAGGTGTCACGAGTGGGTGGCACTAAGCAGAAATGTAGCAATGTCAGCAGAAATCGGAAACTTGGATGCGCGCGCAGCTGCATGACGTGTGCTTGGAGGGGGTGCAGGGGACTTGACATTTACACTGACGGAAAGAGACAGAAGTCTGGCATGTCAGATCAACTTGTGCTTCTATCATATCTGATACTGATGTTTAGGAACTGAGCTATCTGGGCGGAAAGGTCTCTAGGGCAGAAGCTATTCTATACTTGCTGTGAGTGCGTGTATAAGCGCCTGAGTGTCTGTATGAGAAGCGTGGGGGCACGGGCCTTCCATGGGAGCATGGCAACAGGACTATGAATTACTTGCACGGAGACAGGTCGACCCTCTGGCTCTGCAGCTGGGGGGGATGTTTACTGAAGCTAGTAGGCAGGAATGTATTTTCGAGGAGCGGAACAGATAACTCGAAGGCTATAGTCAATCTTGGCAGGCAGCAGGCTGAGCTGAGCGCGAGGGGCCGCGCTGAAAGTAAGTCAGAGTTCACGGGTACGGGGGCAGCCTGGGCAGAGGCCCTCGGAGTCAGAAGCCAGAAAAGAGGCTCGGTGGCAGAAATTCAGGGCCTACTCAGCTAGAGCTGAAAAACGTAGAAGTACACTACAAAAAGACGTTGGCATGGCATACTTAGGAACGGACCATTCAACCCATTCATGGTGGGTCTGAAAGAAGACATGTTAACGTTGGACGCAAATGTATTTGCGTCTTCATAGCTGGTACAGGAGGGAAGTTACATGCACTTTAACCTCGTACATGGAGACGGTGGGGTACGCGCTAGGGAACACATCTTGACCATAAAATTTATATTTCCTCATTCCCTCCTTGTTCCCTACGGACCCTTCATGATATATTAATCATCATAATTTGATCAGTTTGTTCTTGCAACATCATTTGCTCATCTTTCTTTCTTTGACGGTTTGAGAGAAAACTGGAATGTTCAATACATGATGTGGCACACAGTCCACATATCGCCGGCCCACACTGTAGGCACAGGCAGCAACTGAATACTATGACAAGGCCAAAACCTAGGAAGGATAGGATCTTCCATCCCCAAGCAGTTAACGTGGTCCAGAACCAACCAGACCAAGTCCAGGTACCTGGATTCTGATGTATCTGATTTGCAATTTTATGCAGACGGGTAATAGCTTCATAGACAGATGGCGCATTTTGTGGGATGAAAACGCAGCAACTTGACCCGATGACCTTACAGGCTCCACCTCTATCTGCCAAGATGACGTCAATAACAAGACGATTTTGAAGGACAACAACCCGCATAGCAGATTGCTCCTCGGTTAAGTTACCTAAGGCGGAGGCAGTTTCATGTACTACAGCTTCAAGTGTTCTAGTTAATCTACGTATTAATTTACTGTTTTGGACAGGTCCTAAAAAGAAAAAGAATCCTTTATTAAAATCAGTGTACTGTTCCCATGCCGTTTCTGTGTAGTCGACAAGTGGGATATCTCTTTTGGGTCTATTCTTTACTAGATTTGTATTTCTATGGTAATCAGGGGGGGCTAGAAAAACAGGTGGCAGAAGGAATGCAATATAACAGGTACCATCCCAATCTGGAGGCAAACGTATGTATGCGGTATGACCGCAAACAAAATAGGAGTGACTGATAGCTTTGAAGGACGATTTACCATGGTCACTGAATTCGACCACAGTAGTGCATTTACTATGACCTAAGTGTACTGAACCTTTCTTTCGGACACATAATTCACCTGTGACTGGTAATACTAGCATATGGGGCAGAACTGGAGCAGCTTCGGATTCTACAGTAAGGATCATGAGACTAATCGTGTAGTTACCTAATCCATATACTTCATTTTCTAGATCAGTTCCTCTTCGAGTGGGGAGTCCCTCTTTATCAGGGTAACAGACGTCGAGCAGGACTAAGTTCAGGTTTCCCCAAACCCAGCCCCCATCGAAAACAGCAGTATCAGGATCTAAGGAATTGATTATTTTAAACCATGCACCACAGGAGCCATTGTGAGTGAACGGGTACGGAAAGAGGGGCAGAGCTCCCTTGTAATTCTGATAGGGAGGGAGTCGGCCACATATCCAGCAGTCTGTAGCATTGTTCGTCTGATGGGAGTGGTGTAACATACTAATGAATGTATTGTTGCGCAGCGCAAGTCTGTAAGAGAGTTCGTGTGCAGGTAATTCACTAAAAGTGTGTTCAACAGAGACATTGTAAACAGATTGTTCACTCTTGAAAATAGGCCAGTAGATAGGTAGCAGAAAGCTGGCAACAATAACTAAAATACTTAGAATAAACATGATTAATAGGGTCACTATACAGTGACTACGGAGTGATTTACAATATGCACCTTTTTTAACTTGTCTCTCTCTCTCTCTATCTCGATCTAGGGGATACATGTCAGAAACTATTTAACCGATTCACCTAGGGGAGGACTTAAACAATTAAACTGTCTGACTTGCTAGATCGGAGTTTCATACGGTATTCCTCTTGGGGAGTTTTCTCCCGTTCGGATACTTTAAAGTCACTCGTTTTGATACAGTCTTTGGTGGGGGTGGACGAGTCTCGGTCAGGTTTCAGTTCGTTTTTTAGTTCATTGCAAAGCTTAATATGACTCGTGTGGACCCACCCCTTTCTCCCCTCAATCTTCACGGCGGTCCTCGTGGTGAGAAGGACGATCTTCGGTGCTTTCCAGCGGGGCTCCAACGGGCTTTTCCGGTCGAAATTCCGGACGAGAACTATGTCCCCCGGACGGACCTCATGTGGCTTTACATCAGTGTTGTCAGGAAAGGCTGCGGCAACCTGTGAACGACATGATTGGAGTGCAGACATCAAGGAGGCAAGGTAATCTGTCAACATGTTACAATCAACATCAGTGATTTTTTTCGGAATGGGCGTCCCCCACATATTCGGCGGTCTGCCAAAAACCACTTCGTACGGGGATAGCCCTGATCTCGAGTGGGCGACCATTCTCATGTAGAATAGTGCCACGGGCAGGGCGACTATCCAGTCGACCCCTTTCTCCTGACATATCTTTGCAAGGCGGATTTTTAGTGTCTGGTTATGCCTTTCTACAAGGCCTGCGGCTTCAGGATGTCGGACACAATGGAATTTCCACTGGTAACCTAACAGAAGGGAAACCTGTTTCATTAACTCGGACGAGAATGGCTGTCCGTTATCTGAGTACACGACACGGGGCAAACCGTACCGTGGGAAGAATTCACGAACCAGCTGCTTGGCAGTGGTTGGGGCGGTGTAATCTGACACTGGGTAAGCTTCTGTCCAACGGGAAAGTGCACAAACAACTACGAGGACATATTTGAAACCTCGACAACGGTCCATCTGGATATAATCCATCTGGAGGACTTCAAAAGGGTGATCGGGAGGATGAAATCCACCTTGCTCTACAGGAACGCTTTTTCCTGGATTGAACTGACAACAGATCATGCACGTACGCACTTTCTGTTTCGCGGCTGCTCGTAAGTGTTTATTGCTCCAGAGATTTTGTAAACTATCTAGCATCGCTTTCTCTCCTAGATGTGCTGGGCTATGTGCTGTGTTAATCATGACTTGAACCATAGAGTCAGGGAGAAACCATGTAGATTTTTCCTTCGTCATCCAACCTTGATCTGTCTGGATCCCTCCTAGTTCAATCCATTTCTTTATTTCCTCTGGGGTAGCATGTGCCTGAATGTCAATTACATCTAGGGCGGGATCCTTGACTGCCATACACTTTGTCGGTACTATTGTCTTTGTCACATCAGTAATCTGGGTGTGAGTCAGTGCTGTATGTTTTGCTGTCTGGTCTGCCAGGTCGTTACCCTGGGAAACAGAATCTGTGGCTTTAGTATGTGCTTTACACTTCATGACTGATATGCCCGAGGGCAAGTGTATTGCTTCTAACAGTGCTTGAATGAGGGGACCATGTTGTATCTTGGCCCCATGAGAGGTCAGGAAACCTCGTTCTTGCCAGAGGACTCCGAAGTCGTGTACAACTCCGAATGCATAACGGGAATCTGTGTATATGTTAACATTTCTGTTTTTGGCTAGAATACAAGCTCGGGTCAGAGCAATAAGCTCTGCTGCTTGAGCAGACAGTGTGTCAATACGATGTGTTTCTTTAACTTCAGTGTCAGTGGTCACGGCATACGCGGCCACTAATTCTCCTGTACTTGTTCTCATGCATGAACCGTCCACATAAAGTGTCAGGTCTGGATTTGTCAGTGGGACATCTGTTAAGTCTCGTCGTGGCTTTGTTACTGCATTAATGATTTCTATACAATCATGCTGGGCCGGGTCTGTCATAATTGTAGGTAACAGTGTTGCGGGGTTCAGGATGCTGCAGCGTCTAATTTCTATGTGTGGCTGGAACAGCGTTAATTCATAACCTGTCAGTCGTGCTATAGTCAAGTGCTGAGTCTGGGTTCTGTTTAACAAAACCTCTACAGAATGTGGAACTTGAACTGTTAACTGATGACCTAAAACAATTGAATCACTTTGTCTGATTGCTAACGCTGTTGCTGCTACTGACTTCAAACATGCAGGGAGTGCCTGAGCTACTGAATCCAATGTACTTGAAAAATAAGCGCAAGGCTTATGTGAACCTGCTTGATCTTGAGTGAGGACAGACAAAGCTGTACCATCACGTTCTGTAACAAAAAGTGTAAACGGTTTGCTGTAACATGGTGTTGCTAAAACTGGTGCTTGGCATAAAGCTTTCTTTAATTCTTCAAAAGCCTGTGTATGTTCTTGAGTCCAAGGGAGGGCAGTCGAAGTTGCTGCCTCCTGCGTTGTTAACTGAATGAGTGGCTTGGCTAGAAATGCATACTGGGGAATCCATTGTCTGCAGTACGAGGTGAGGCCTATGAAGGCCCGCACTTCCTTCTGTGTCTGGGGTTGTGGCATATTTACAATTAACTGAATGCGATCGGGAGTGAGCTGTCTCCCCACTTTGGACAGCAAGTGACCCAAGTACACAACTTGCTGAACACAGAATTGTAACTTTGAAGGGGACACCTTGTGTCCCTTGTCGGCCAGAAAATGTAAAACTGTCAGTGATGCTTGTTCACATTCGGGCTCACTTCGTGCGGTGATCAGCAGATCATCGACGTATTGCAGTAAAGCGGTGTTAACTGGCATTTGAATGCAATCTAGTTGCCTTTTCAGTGCTTGACTATAGATGCTGGGGCTTTCTGTGAATCCTTGAGGTGCGCGTGAAAATTTGAAGCTGCGTCCATTTAAACTGAATCCGAAGAGATATTGGCTCTCTGGATCAATAGGCACGCTGAAGAAGGCGTTCTTGAGGTCAATTACAGTAAAGAACGTTGCTTCTGAATCAATGGCAGTCAATAGGGATGAGATATCGGGGACCACAGGGAACTGTGGTACAATGCATTTGTTCAGTTCTCGAAGATCAATCACCAGCCGATATACTGGCGGTGCATTGGGATCAGTACGTTTAAGAATCGGAATGATGGGTGAATTACAGACATTGGAGTCGGTCTCTACGACCACTCCTTGGGCAATGAGCTCTTCAATTATTTTCAGTAAAGCCACTACAGCATCGGGTGGTAACTTGTATTGTCTGATTCGTGGTAATACAACACCTGTCTTGAGTGTAACACGATATGGAGTGATATGCATACAACCTACATCAGTTGGGCCTTTTGCCCACAAGTAATCTGGTACATTTTTCAATCTGACATCGAATTCTCGCAAAACATAATGACCCTTGAAATCCCGCAGAAAGAGTCTAACTCCCTCCGGGGAACAGCATATTATAGCTCCTAGAGCCTTCAATGTTTTAATTCCTAACAGATTTTCAGGACATGATTTCGTAAGTAACAAGTCTGTAACACGTGATAACGGACCCACAGCCAGGGGAACTGGTTCTGATACCTCATTTACAATAGGCTGTCCTGAAAAACCAAGGGAAACATTCTGTGAGCCTGAGAGGGGTGCCCCTGGAACTTCATCATGGCTAATTGTTGTGCGACTTGCCCCTGTGTCAATTAAGAATTTTCTGTCTTTTCCTAATACTTGACTATGTACATAAGGACCTTCTTGATCTACAGGAATCTCAATAAGAGGCAAGCCACCTTCCCTCTCTAGGCTGTTTCATGTATATCGGGGATAATCTGGATATGCGGACTGGGCATACTGGTACATCTGCTGTGAAACTTGCTGAGACGCGGCAATGGGCTGTGGCTGTGGTACCGCTACTGTCTGTGCTGGAGGTGAAGAAGCATGCATAGGCTGCGTATTCTGTGTATTCCGTGAAGACTGATGCTGGTTATGGTCTTGTCTAGGCGGATGCGGTCTTTCTTTTGTTTTACCTGTCGCTATATTATGTTTCAGGACCGGGCATTCATGTACGTAGTGACCTGGCTGTTTGCAGTAATTACATGTCCCTTTAACGGGAGCTGTAGGGTGACTTGTCTGGGCCCCACCTTTTCTCTGACCGTCGGCTGGGACCGTCTGTGCTACTAACATTTTCATCTTCGTGTCTTTCATACGTTTCTGTTCCTGATCTTGTTCTTCTCTAATTCTGTTCTGGTGATATTGTAACATTTGTAACATCTGGGATGGCGTATTTGCCTGCCAAGTACTTTCAACTTTGTACACTCTATTTTTAACTAATGGTAGGGAGTTCTCGACTAATTTTGATACAAAAAGATGCGGATATGATTCGCTACTTGGTTTGAGGCCACTATTAATAATAAAACATTTCTCAAATCTTGAATAGAAGTCACTAGTATCTTCATCATGTTTCTGTTTACAGGACGAGATGGCGTCCCAATCCTCCTTTCTAGTTGTCAATAATCTTGGCAGGACCTGTACTATCAAACCTGGTAATGCTTTAGTTTTGTCCCCAAGGCCTACCCCTGGGACCCGTTTTCTTTCTTCGTCCTCTATTTCTGCCCATGCAATCTTTGTGTCCCCCACCTCCCATTCCTTTTCCTTCAATTTCTCGAAGATACCCGTGGGCAATAATACTTTCAACATTTTCATGATATCATCATACGTGTAATCCCCCATTAATAACATGTCTTTAAGCTCTCTGTGAAAACCTGCAGGGTCTTTATCATGACACGGGACTAGTTTCTTCATTTCTAACAGTTCTAGCTTGGTCAATGGCGTGTGTACATATACACGTTTCAAGATATTATCTGTACCCATAACTGGGTGTACTTCTCGTAAGGGGTTCTGACTTTCAATGCCACCCCCGCATTGCATGTGGTACATCTTCCTTTCTGGAGGCGGGGCGGGAACATATTCGGAACTGATGAATGTGTCATATCTACGACGTTGTTCTAGAATTATTTGTATTAACTTGGTACTTAAGCCTCTCCATCTATCCATAAGTAGTGCTTCTAGTGTTTCGTGTAAGGGACCTGGATCAGAATAGTGTTTTCTGTATTTGATGAGAAGGTGCTGAATCATGTATACACCTGCTAATTTCTGCTCATCTGGGGAGAGGTTCAGAAATGTCTGCGCTACTGTGTCATCATTATATATGTCCGTATTTTCGGCCCATGATACAGCTGATCGGGCTAGTTCTTGTTCATCCATAGAATTGAGTACGTGGTACCCAACTCGATCTCGAAGCCTTTTATCAGTTTCCTGGAACTGATGCTCAGCAGAATTCGGATTTGTCAAGGCAGAGAAGAAAACTCTCTTGCCTTCTGGACGGATGCCTTTCCTAAGGTAATTTCCCTTACCTACATATGCTATAGTATCTGCAGCCTTTTCTGGTTCTTCAGATTCTTCTTCCTCCTCGGAGGAAGCTTTGTCTTTCTCTTTCTCGTGTATCTCTATTACTGTCTTTCTTATTTTCTTGTACATACTAGCTATGCAATTCTGTCTATCATGTTTACCTTCCGATATATTTTGACCCCACTTGTGGAGTGCATCTAATTCACTCTGATCTGTTCCAGGCCTATCTCGTTCTCTTATTAGACAGTTTATGAAAAAACGTAATATATATGCTTGAGTGTCAACTTTCTGATGCTCCAAGGCATCTTTAATGCTTTCGGGATCTTTTCCAGTCTGTATAAACCGGTACATTCTGTCTAGGTGCTCTTTCATTCCTGGAAACATTAACAGAAAATCAGTAGCGGCTCGTAACCGCAATGATGCCATCATCATTCTATCCTCTTTTCCGGGTACTGGATCATATCTGCAAACTGTAAGTTGTCCTTTCAGTATATCAAGACGGGGTAATTTGTACATGGTGGGACTCCGCATGTCCCCTAGGGATAATCTGTGCGTTAAGGGCGGGGTCTGAAGACCCGCGGTCGCACCTCCTGAAGCGGAAGCTTGGGCATCATCTCTGCGTGGAGTCTGTATTTGAATTTGTCTTTTAGTAGGATCTGGTAGACGTGGTTTCGGTAGGTCTGTTTTGAGTGCAGGAAGTGGCGGGGCTGGCGGAACGGGGGAGGTCTGTCGCGGTACCGGCGGAACATGACCTGGGGGCGGAGTGCCACCCCCATCCCTGTCAGTAGGCAGGGCACGAACAGGCAGATTGGTGTAAGCTGGTGCTACATCCTCTAAGTATGAATTTAGGAATATGTCTTTAGTGGTCTTATGCATTACTTTAGTTGGAACTAATGGTGACGGTAGGTTTTTCGGTATTTCTGATAGGGCCTCAGGTGTACCCTCGGCCACAAGATACATACTATTCACAAGATTATGTCGTGCGCGGTCTATCTGTTCACTTTTTACTCGGATCCCCTCGGTAACTAGTTCATTTTCCTGTGCTTTCTCTGATTCTTTAAGTCTGTCTTCTCTACGGAGTGCTCTTTCAGCACGTTTATGTGATTCCTTACGCCAAAATTCTATGGCGTCTTTCTGAGATTGTCTGGCTTTCTTTTTCCATAATGCTTCCTCGACCTTCATGATGCACTCGGCATCCCACGTTCCATTAGCTGGCCATCGGTGTCTTTCGTCTAGGTGTTTAGTATAGTCAGTCCATAAGTCTAGATACAATATGGCGTCTATGCCATGTTTATGGTACATAAAGTTACCTGGAGTGTCCCTAGGGGGGATAGGAATTTCTTCCTCTAGTATCCCTTTCCTAGTTCCTATCTGCTTTAATTTGTTGAAAAACGGCATTTTGCTTACTTAATACTGAATGCTCGATCCTTGATACTTAATTCTGAATATAACTAGTTATACAAGAAAACACAATAATGCACAAAAAACTGTCACATTCATACCACAACATTAATCACATGAAAAGACATTTTAAGACATAAATGACTACCCCCTATACCGGATGTACTGCTAAACAGTACAGATACACTGATGTAACAGTGCAAAAATTTAGACTAGATATACTGCTAAACAGTACAGATACACTGCCTAAAAACAGTGTAGACCGGACTTGTGTACCCAAACCCGTCTAGATACGTCCCAGCAATGGTACTCACCGGGAAGCACGGAACAGAAGGCCTCGGAAAACTCGACTGGACTCGACTCGATACTTCGGAAAACTTCGGGAAACTTCGGAAACCTGGTGGGCCTCTTGACACCTCGGACCTTGTTTCTTTCGGCTAGGCTCTGGTCGGGATCCTCCGCACTCCTCACCGCCTCGTCTGGGCACTGATCGCAGTCTTCGTCACCTCCGTGGGTCAGAGGGAGATGCAGGAAATCCTGCCGGTACGCGTATGGTCCATCTAACCGATGGCAGGGGACAGAGCTTGCAATGCGCCAACCGGCGCGTGAGGTGGGGGAGGGGTCCCTATTCGGGCGCCAAAATGATGTAAATATTTAATTTACTCTCTTAATTTCTATGCAGGTAAGTACTTAATCAATAATAACTCAGATCGGAAGAAAAAGACAGAGTCCGTGGTGTTAGAGTTCTTAGGGGTTTTATTCCTTAAAAAGGAATGGTCATGACAAAAATATCGGATTCTGACCACCACAGGGGTGTCAGAAGGGATAGAGCGCGCCCCATTTTATTAACAGTACATAGCTTATATACTTAATTCATGCCATAAGCAACAGTGCAGGAGGCGTAACAGCTGAGAGAAGACAAGATAACAGTATACACGTGGTGCTAGTGCGTAATCAAGAGGCGTGAACTAGAGGTGTGTGCTGGAAACGTCACTGATAGGTGTCACGAGTGGGTGGCACTAAGCAGAAATGTAGCAATGTCAGCAGAAATCGGAAACTTGGATGCGCGCGCAGCTGCATGACGTGTGCTTGGAGGGGGTGCAGGGGACTTGACATTTACACTGACGGAAAGAGACAGAAGTCTGGCATGTCAGATCAACTTGTGCTTCTATCATATCTGATATCTGATGTTTAGGAACTGAGCTATCTGGGCGGAAAGGTCTCTAGGGCAGAAGCTATTCTATACTTGCTGTGAGTGCGTGTATAAGCGCCTGAGTGTCTGTATGAGAAGCGTGGGGGCACGGGCCTTCCATGGGAGCATGGCAACAGGACTATGAATTACTTGCACGGAGACAGGTCGACCCTCTGGCTCTGCAGCTGGGGGGGATGTTTACTGAAGCTAGTAGGCAGGAATGTATTTTCGAGGAGCGGAACAGATAACTCGAAGGCTATAGTCAATCTTGGCAGGCAGCAGGCTGAGCTGAGCGCGAGGGGCCGCGCTGAAAGTAAGTCAGAGTTCACGGGTACGGGGGCAGCCTGGGCAGAGGCCCTCGGAGTCAGAAGCCAGAAAAGAGGCTCGGTGGCAGAAATTCAGGGCCTACTCAGCTAGAGCTGAAAAACGTAGAAGTACACTACAAAAAGACGTTGGCATGGCATACTTAGGAACGGACCATTCAACCCATTCATGGTGGGTCTGAAAGAAGACATGTTAACGTTGGACGCAAATGTATTTGCGTCTTCATAGCTGGTACAGGAGGGAAGTTACATGCACTTTAACCTCGTACATGGAGACGGTGGGGTACGCGCTAGGGAACACATCTTGACCATAAAATGTATATTTCCTCACTGGGACCAGTTTCAGGGTAACAGCCCTCATCAGCCAGGACTGACAAAGTAAGCAAGGGACTCATGTTTGGGCATACCCTGCCAAGGCTCAAGACTGATTTGCATATAGCTGGGTCTGAACTGGGGTGGCGAAGTGAGCTAAAGAACGCTGATGGATTCAACCAAGATCTGTGACTGGGGGTGAGTGTCTGAAAAGGTTCAGTGCTCCATCCATCATCTCCTTGTGTTTGCTTTGTTTGCCCTAACTTGGCAGGGTATGGCCAGATGTGAGGCCCTTGCTCACTTTGCCACTGGATTCACGCTAGCCTG
Source organism: Lissotriton vulgaris (assembly GCF_964263255.1). Classification (NCBI taxonomy): domain Eukaryota; kingdom Metazoa; phylum Chordata; class Amphibia; order Caudata; family Salamandridae; genus Lissotriton; species Lissotriton vulgaris. Next base: position 1,898,808,760 of record NC_141693.1, read on the forward strand.
GCTGATGAGGGGGGTTACCCCGAAACCGGTCCCAGGATGCTTGTTTCCGGATCCAGTGAAGACCTGGATTAGCAGTTGGGGCTGGACTGTTCCCATGAGGCCCAGAGTAAAGACTGTGTTTGCATATAGCTGGGTCTGAAGTAACGTGGCGAAGTCAGATAAAGAACGATGATGAAGTCAACCCGGATCCGTAACTGCGGGCGAGTGTTAAAAAGTTTCAGCGCTCCATCCATCATCTCCTTGTGTGTGCTTTGTTTGAGCTAATCTAGTTGAGCACAAAGCAAGTGCTCAATATAGCTGATTGGCAGCCAAACGCAGTATTTGTAATGCATGTTCCGTCCACTGGCAGTGTCTGTGATAAGTGCTTCATGCACTGGTGCAATATTTCTGATACACGTTCCGTTCACTGTCACAGTATTTATGATACACTCTTCGCTCCTATGGCACAGTACCCATAATGTCCACGCCAATGCCCCTATTGGCTACTTAAATGCCTCTATCTAAAACATTTATATGCCTCAATCGAGAACATACAGGTCTCAATGGCAGATATACATGCCTGGATCCGGCTCACATACATGCAACGACTGGGCACTGGTTATGAATGTTGCTTCTCAAGAACTATACCAATAGTCAGGTTAGTAGAATAAAAGATGAGAATCTCCTTGGAAGGATCTATCATGCTTTCACCGTAAACTGAAAAAGTTGCCTCTGGAATCATGTGCCCCCATTATTTGAAAATGTACAAGAAGTTGTGTGAGGTTGGTCATAAATACGTTCTCATTTACATGGGTTGCAGAATTGTCAGGTACATACCTCAAGCTCTATATTTTTTTTAACATAGGCAATGAAACTCGAAACACTGTTCTTCTTCACTAACTGGATATCACAGGAGGTAGGTATGCACTAAGACCCAATATTTAAATATTTTCTTGAAGCTAAGATGAGTGTTTTGGAGATGAATGATCTTTATAATATTTTTGTAATTCTTGATGGTATACTTCCCTTCTACTTCCTCTTAACCTCTGAGTTTTCTGTTAAGCATGTTCACATGCATCTGCTGGAGTTCTCATTGTCAGCATGCAGACATACATTTCTATTCACACATGTTGCCTATGTATCCTGTTAGTATGAAAAGTGCTGCAGAGCCCTCTTGGGCCTATAAGCCACACTACAAGCTGAGATGTGGGAGGGAAGCGCCTGTGCTGTGTCAATGATGCCTGAAGTGTGACAGACTTTGCTGCTGCTCTGCTATCCCATCTACTCATGCCAACTACTAGGCAAGCCATTCTGCCAAGGTAACACTGATTCTAGACCCTGCAAACCCTTAAGAGGTCACACTACTAGTTGGTGGAAATGGGCCTAGTGACAACTCTACAGAATATTTACCTGTACCTAAAGACCATAGGGCCTTTTGCTAGGTGACTGGACAAACTAATATTGCAGCACCAAAACAGAAGAACCACAACTAACAGGGACGTAATTGATCCTTTGACCTCTATCCTCCTTTACCCCACGAGACCTCTCCAATTGAATTTCATGAAGCTCAACTTATGTTAAGCTTTAATGCATATTCAGCTCGAGTGCCTGGGAATATCATCAAGCCAGCATTGCACTATTGCATTTACGAAGTTGCACAGTACCCTACAAGCTCATACGTCACTCCACACGCTTACAGATTCAAAGTTGTACCCAGCTAAATCATACACAAAAGGAGAAGACACACACAAATACAATCTTGCATCTTGTGAAGCACACCTTCCTCCATGGGTAGAGTTAGTAGACAAAGATGCAAAGAGGCCCTAAACTGCACAAAACCCTAAAACGGACCAGGAACAAAAACAAAGAGGCACATACCAAACAAGAGTGAGCGTGCGCACATACATACACCCACTTATTGACACTCACCATTGTGGATTTGTAAGCCTTGTCTTCTTTGAGTTTAGATTCCAGAATAAGTTGCAAGTTCTCCTTCAGAGGAATTAGCCAGTCCAGGAGCTTACCCTACAGAAGCCAGATGCAAAGAGAAGTGTAGGGTTAGATTCTAGACCATAAAGCATCCCCATTAACATTTCAAGTTGAGCCAATCAGAAAGCTAAGAAATGGAAAAGATAAAAAAATGTCTGCCAGCTTCATAAGCCAGCTATGGGGGTCTGCTTGGTGCTAGACTATGGGGCAGGGGTCAAACAAGACATGGGGTTCGGAGATGGACGGTGTCAAAGAGTGGGCAGGAAAGAGAAGTTTAGTGGGTAGGAGAAGGCAAATGAGAAGAAGTTAAAGTAATCATACATTCTTTTGCTAATGATATAGGTTAAAGAAGGGAGCAAAGTCGCATGTGCAATATCTTGTCACAGTGAGGGATTTACCCCAAATGATTCCTCCACCACGTAAGGCAGCGGATTAAAATGGAAATACCTCATAACAATAAGGGCATTCCTCACCCTGTCTAAGTAGGCCTTTAAAAGTGGGGTTACACCGTAGATGAAGAAGCAGATTTTGGAATGCAATATCTCAGCATAGTCATACTCCTTCCATCCATTAAACAATGTCCTGAAAGCGAGGTGGGGGGGAATGCGGTTTCAAATAGAAATATGTTACAGTCACACAATGCCACCTCATTTGAGAGAAGCATTTAAACATAAAGAGAGGGAGAGAGAGGTCGACCTGTTATGTATTTACATTTTAAAGTGTTTTAGGCCTAAGTACAGTTGCTAAATCACAGTAAAGTTTGTAGGTTTGTGTTTATTTTTCTTGACTGGAAAGTAGTGATGCCCATTGGGTGCACCATCGTATTATGCTCTCATTGCTTGGACTCCTCAACAAAGACTGGACTTTATTGCGACTTTTCTCTCACACCCACACATGTGGACTTTGGAAACTAAATGAGGCGGATCCAAGAAAGTGGACAAAGTATTGATTGATACGAAGTACTATGAAGTAAGTGTTCTATACTATTGCAGAAAATAATGTACTTTTGATTTAAGTCTTCTGTCTGTCAATGACTGGGTATCACAACTTTTGGTCCAAAACTTTGGAATACAGATTGACAATCTTGCTGCTAGTGGGTGAATGTGAAATAGCAGTACCCTCCCCTTACCATCTGCTGCAATATTCTGCTTTTAAGAAAGTGTGTGCACAATTCAAGTAATTTGCAGTTTCATATGGGGCAGATGTATCATCATTGCAGTTTGCGAGTCCTTAATAGTGAATTTTAGCGATTCGCTACTAAGGACTCGGAAAATGCAATTTATGTAGGTTTCACAATAATAATTGCGAATCCTACATGTTTCTTCATTGCGGATCGCAAATTGCGATTCGCAATTAAGGAATACCTTCTCATTCATTGAATGAATGGTAAGATACTCGCAATTTGCGAGTACCAAATATGTACTCGCAAATTGCGAATGCAATTTCAAGGGTACATGGGTGCCAAAAGGACACCCTGTTGCTACCCTGAAATATGCATGTGTGCACATGTAACGCACATACATGCCCTTATGCCATGTAATGTGTGCCACATGGCATTCTGAAAAATGCAAAAAAGGTAACTTTTCTAGGAAATTGCAAATTACCACCAAATAGAAGTTGGTGGTAATTTGCGACTTTTTAAGGCAAATTCGCACAACTTGGGTGTTTTCAGAATTGCATTTAAGGAATCGCAATTTGCGATTCCTTAAATGCATTTGCAAAAAAGGTAATCGCAAATTTTGCGATTCCTTATTTTGCGATGGCCTTTTGGGATGATACATCCCAAAAGGATTTTTCCCGTTCACAAACAGGCAGATTCTGAGAATCGGCCCGTTTGCGAATGGGAAGAACGCTTCATACATCTGGCCCTTAATTACAGGACAATTTGGTAAAATAACTCGAAATTATGGTTGATGCAAGTCTGTCATTTTTTCAGCACGAAATTCATCGTTTCGTCAAATTTTGACAAGACAACACATTACGCCTTTCAAAAAAGTTCAAGAAAACAAAAGCATCTGGGTCAAAAAGTCGCTTGCATTCTCTTGTGCCTTTGCAGTAAATTTTTTACACAAATGCCACGCTCGCTGTAGACTTAGAATGCAAATGCCATGTAATTATTCAAAAAGGCCTAATGGTGTAATTTCTGGAATTCTGCTCAACAAGAGTAAAATTAAATTTCCTAAATTATGCAAATTATGCCAGCTTCATTTAAGTTTCGCCTAGGCCAATATTTGAGCAGGATGACTGCCAGTGCTGGGAACATTCCAACTTTTCACCAAAGCAGGTGGACTTAGTCCTGCTTCTTCTAAAATCAAAGACAGCACCTGCTCCTTGGATTCTCTAAGCAAGAGGAATAGACCCTGCGCTATTAAGAGCCAAGTTCACCGCTAGGACAGGCCTGAATCCTACATTTATCCACAACAGGATGGGGGGCTCCTGCTCCTTTGTAAACTAAAGATAGCTTCTCCTCCTCCACAACAGGCCGACAAACTCCTATTTCTGTCTTCAGCCAAGAGCACAATCTGCTCCTATGTTATGTTAAATTACTTTTCAGAACTTCATAGTGCTATAGAGCTACGCGCAGCAACACAGGTTAAGCGGACCAATGACTTTAACAGCAGAGTTTTAAGTTAAAAAGTAGAGTTTTCATTTGTGTTTTTTTAAATATGGATAGGTAGCAGTGTTGATAATTCTAGCAGCACCTCCTAGTTTTGGAACTAGCCACAAGGAATTTGTCAAAATACCACAATTTGTTAGTTAGGGGTTCAAAGCCTAAAACACCTGTCATAACTCACGCCAACCGCCATGCTCATGACACCAAGTTGACAACTACATAGAAACACAAGACCAGCTATCAAGATAACAATATGGCAGCGTTATAAAAGAGTGAATTAATCCTGACCATGGCTTCACTTTAACTTTGCTTTTTCAATGAATATTTCTTTTTTTTATCATATATTACATCCACCTTCTTTGAGAATGTACCGTACCCTACCACTGATGGCCTAGCCTGTGCCACTTTGCCCAACCCTCCTGTACCCAGGCCCTCTGCCCAACTCACTGCGAACAGCCAACCCCTGCTGTGCACAGGCCTAGGACTATTTCCTTATTGAATAAAAAGTTTAAGGGATTGCAATACCTTGCAGACTCGTACACCCTCGTTGAAATCCCTGCTGAGGTCAAGTACCCATTAGGAGGTCTATAAACCCAGCGATTCCCTGCGGCGGTCATGTACCCATTAAAAGGTCTATAAACCCAGCGGAAGGTTGAACAAAGATCTAAGATCTCTTGCCATACGTTTGCGTACCTTTGACGTGGAGTTGTGGACCTCTAGATTTGCAAACTCAGTCACGGAATCAGCAAACCCTGCGGCAGAAACAGCTTTTCTAAACATTTTATAGCCAGGAAGGTTTATTTAGGGGCCCCACCCTCAAGTGTCCCTGCCCTGTAACAACAGCTGCAACATTTTTCTTCAAGTTGTGGTCAGCCAGTCTGAGACCTTTGGATCTATGGACTTGGCTTCGGATTTGAGGATTCAAAATGGGCGACAAGAGTAAAAGCTCCCTCTTCAATCAGATTCAAATATGCTATTTAAATATCTGGGACCACAAATGATCTGCAGACCATCTGTGGATTAACAGTTCAGATATCTGCAGCTCTAACAGATCACATGAATTCGAGCAATTTTTTGAAAATTACTGAATGGATTTACACCAAACTTATTAAATATACATTCACGCCTACTTGGGGTAATTATGTTCAGTCGATTTTGTGTGTAGGAGAGAGCAAACATTTCTAGAAGATTTAAGAATGGAAACATGACACGTTTGACCTGCAGCTTGACCAAATCAAATCTTTATTGTTTTCAGCCATGACGTCCATAACAATTAACAGTACACATTAAAACATGATGGCTATAATACAGACACACTGTTGATTCTTAAGATCAAGGGAGGTTAAAATACAAATAGTTAAATACAATCCTCAATTTTGAAGATCATGCTTGTAATAGTTTATGGGCCTTCGCATTTTTTCTTCTTGGGAGTCAATCCAATGTGCTACCCTTAGATATACTAGATGCATGATATCAACAAGCATTTGCAATGCAATAGGTCTCGCATTAGGAAAGTTTGATTTATTGGTATTGTAAATGACAAATATTTTATTTATGTGTTGATTTTTAAAATAGCGAAATGAATAGCTTTGTCATTTACAATGCCAATAGTTTTAACTTTCCCAAATGTGACACCTATAGCATTTGTAATGCAATATGTCGTATTTACGTGACTTAGATGTATTGATATTACAAATAACAATGGCTTTTATTTTTTTTTAAATAATTAATACTTAAATAAAAACTATTGTAATTTATAATGGCAATAGCTTAAACTTTTGTAAATAACTTTTGTGAAGATTATGTTCAGTGTTCAGTGTATTTTATTGTGACGAAAATACAAGAACATAAGTGAAATATTAACATATTTTTGTGACATTTGTAAGAAAGCTTGAAACATTGAGAGAACATATTTGAACCAGTTGTTGTTGAATGGTTGCACAGATTGATGCTGTGGTGGCGACGAGTGATGCTGTGGCGTTCAGTGATACTGTGGTAGCGCATAGTGATGTTGAGGTGCCCCTGAGTGATGCCGTGGTGATGCTGAGTGATGCTGTGTTGATGCGATAGATAGATAGAGTGAGTGCGATAGATAGATAGAGTGAGGACGATAGACAGATAGAGGGAGGGCGACAGATAGAGGGAGGGCAATAGATAGAGTGAGGGCGATAGATAGAGTGAGGGCGATAGATAGAGTGAGGGCGATAGATAGAGTGAGGGTGATAGATAGATAGAGTGAGGGCGATAGATAGAGTGAGGGCGATAGATAGAGTGAGGGCGATAGATAGAGTGAGGGCGATAGATAGATAGAGTGAGGGCGATAGAGTGAGGGCGATAGATAGAGTGAGGGCGATAGATAGAGTGAGGGCGATAGATAGATAGAGTGAGGGCGATAGATAGAGTGGGGGCGATAGATAGAGTGGGGGCGATAGATAGAGTGGGGGCGATAGATAGAGTGGGGGCGATAGATAGAGTGGGGGCGATAGAGTGAGGGCGATAGAGTGAGGGCGATAGAGTGAGGGCGATAGAGTGAGGGAGATAGATAGAGTGAGGGCGATAGATAGAGTGACGGCGATAGATAGAGTGAGGGCGGTAGATAGAGTGAGGGCGGTAGATAGATAGATAGATAGATAGATAGATAGATAGATAAAGTGAGGGTGATCGATAGATAGAGTGAGGGCGATAGATAGACTGAAGGCGATAGATAGAGTGAGGGCGATAGATAGAGTGAGGGCGATAGATAGATAGAGTGAGGGCGATAGATAGATAGAGTGAGGGCGATAGATAGATAGACGGAGGGCGATAGATAGATAGACGGAGGGCGATAGATATATAGAGTGAGGTCGAAAAATATATAGAGTGAGGACGATAGATATATAGAGTGAGGACGATAGATATATAGAGTGAGGGCGATAGATATATAGAGTGAGGGCGATAGATCTATAGAGTGAGGGCGATAGATATATAGAGTGAGGGCAATAGATATATAGAGTGAGGGCGATAGATAGAGTGAGGGCGATAGATAGAGTGAGGTGGCCTCGTGGTGGACGTGGTGGTGGATGTGGTGGTGGTGGACGTGGTGGTGGTGGACGTGGTGGATGACGTGGTGGTGGACGACGTGGTGGTGGACGACGTGGTGGTGGACCACGTGGTGGTGGACGTGGTGGAGGTAGGTGTGGTGGTGGTGTGTGTGATGGTGGTGGATGTGGTGGTGGTGGTGGACGTGGTGGTGGTGGAGGACGTGGTGGTGGTGGACATGGTGGACATGGTGATGGTGGACTTAGTGGTGGTGGACGTGGTGGTGGTTGTAGAAGTTGTGGAGGTAGTGGTGGAGGTGGTGGTGCTGGGTGTGGTGGTGGATGTGGTGGTGTTGGTGGTGGATATGGTGGTTGACGCGGTGGTGGTGGACGTGGTGGTGGTGGACGTGGTGGATATTGTGGTGGTGGATGTAGTGGTGTTGATGGACGTGGTGGTAATGGATGTGGTGGTGGTGGAGGTAGGTGTGGGGGTTGTGGTGGACGTGGTAGTGGCCTCGTGGTGGCTGTGGTGGTGGGGGGTGGACATGGTGGTGGTGGACATGGTGGTGGTGGACATGGTGGTGGTGGTGGTAGTGGTGGTGGACGAAGTGGTTGTGGATGTGGTGGTGGTGGACGTGGTGGTGGACATGGTGGTGGTGGTGGTAGTGGTGGACGAAGTGGTTGTGGATGTGGTGGTGGTGGACGTGGTGGTGGTGCACATGGTGGTGGTGGACATGGTGGTGGTGGACGCTGTGGTGGGGTGAATGTGGTGTTATTGGTAGTGGATATGGTGGAGGTGGTGGTGGTGGTGGACGCAGTGGTGGTGGACGCAGTGGTGGTGTACGTGGTGGTGTTTTCCGTGGTAGTGGTGGACGTGGTAGTGGTGGACGTGTTAGTGGTGGTGGACGTGGTGGTGGTAGACGTGAAGGTGGACGTAGTGGACGTGGTGGTGGTGGTGGTGGACGTGGTGGTGTACGTGGTGGTGGTGGACGTAGTGGATGTGGTGGTGGATGTGGTCGTGGTGGAGGTGGTGGTGGTGGACATGGTGGTGGTGGACGTGGTGGTGGTGGACATGATGGTGGTGGACGTGGTGGTGGTGGACGTGGTGGTGGTGGACGTGGTGGTGGTGGACGTGGTAGTGGTGGATGTGATAGTGGTGGATGTGGTGGTGGACTTGGTGGTGGATTTGGTGGTGGACTTGGTGGTGGACTTGGTAGTGGACGTGGTGGTGGTAGTGGATGTGGTGGTGGTGGAGGTAGACGTGGTGTTGGTGGACGTGGCAGTTGCCTCGTGGTGGACTTGGTGGTGGCCGTGGGGGTGGTGGTGGGCATGGTGTTGGTGGTGGACATGGTGGTGGTGGATGTGGTAGACATGGTGGCGGTGGACGTAATGGTGGTGGTTGTGGACGTCGTGGAGGTGGGTGTGGTGGTGGTGGTGGAGGTGGGTGTGGTGGCGGTGGTGGATGTTGTGGTGGTGGTGGACGTGGTGGTGGTGGACATGGTGTTGGTAAGACGTAGTGGTGGTGGATGTGGTTGTGGTGGATGTGGTGGGTGTGGTGGTGGTGGACGTGGTGGTGGTGGACGTGGTGGTGGTGGTGTTTGTGGTAGTATGGTGGGCTGAATACGAGAGGCAGTGAGAGAAAAAAAAGGAGACCGACAAGGGAGAGAGAAGCGAAGCGGGAAGTAGAGAGGGAGAGAGCGGTGGATAGGGAAGTTGTGGAAAGCAGGAGGTGGCGTAGAGGGCAGGTGGAGAAGAAAAGATGAAGAGGGGGTGGATACAGTAAATGCGAGAGAGTCAAGATGAGAGGAAAGTGGACAGGGTGGGGAGAGTGGCAAGGTCGTGGGAGGGCGACGGCAAAGCAGAGGAGGGACGAGAGAAGAAAGGTGTATAAGAGAGGGGGCTAGTCGGAAACTAGGGACAGAGATCTGCTCGGCTATATCAGTCCTAAGCTATGTCATCTGAACTCTCAACCTCGCCCCCCACCTTTGAACTCGCTTTCATTTCTCAGACGTCAAAGAGACGCTCAGTTCTTTTTTTAGAGCAACTCCAAAAATACACCAAGCCTTGGCCCCGTTTGTTGGGTTAAATGAAAGTAAAGCGCCAAGACTGCACAGTCGAAACAGTCGTGCTGCAGTGGTGACGGGTCCTGGTGAACTGAGCCTGCGCCCCATTTGACTGAAACGTGTGATTCTGGGCAAGCTACTTCTTTTAAGTAACCACATCTGTCTATATTTGCGCACGCCTAGAAGATGTTTAGGGAACTTTGCTGAATTTTCTCTAATTACCAGGCTTGTTCTAGTCTTTCTTTGTCAGAGCTACAGGCTCAGAGTGGCGTCCAGTTGCCAAACAGTGCACCGAAAAAAAACGAAAAACCCTATCTGGATCACTTGTTCGCTACTTGGATAAACAGTGTAATCCTGGTCAAATCCATTAGCTCTATGTCCCTCGATTCCATTATCTGACAACAATATGTACAATGGGAAAAAGCGCAAATCAGCCAGATTTAAATACTATGAAACAAAGTTGTTTGAACGTTACTGCTGTTCTATTTTGTGCTATACGTACTGGAGGGAGCGGAGACGTGTGTGGAAGGAGGCGGATCGGGCCGTGAACTATTTTTTCGCGGACTTGGAGGAACAATACGTGTTTGAAGGCTGTACTCGACCGTTCAGAAATACAAAAATTGGGACATACAGCGAATTTTTACACCTGATTTGGTGCTCAGGTCCTATCTCCTTCTTTTTCTGTTTCCCGACCAAGATTGTAATCTTAAAAATCTTATATGCTGACAATTCAATGAAGGATCTTATTCACTCCAGCATATATATCCCTGCTGCATATGGACCTTCGGGTGCAAATCTGCATCCACTCCCACTTTATTGCTCCCACACGATCTGCCGATTTATTTTGGAAGACACACATCATTCTGCCCTGAAGAAGTCCCAAGAGGGACGAAACGCGCCGGCTGTTCTTTCTTACGCATTGAAATAAAAAAGATTAAAAATATTGGACGCCATTTCCTGTGATCATTTTAACAAGTCTTGGATACAGCTTTGGAATCTGCTATGTGGTGCACCTGTGCTTTTGTATTGTATTGCATTAAGTTATTTCCTTTTTGAACTAGCACTGTGATGGTGGGTGCTTATCCGTGTGCACACAAATCCCGTTGTTTAAATTGAAGGGAAAATTACTATTTGGATATTTTGGTTAGGAGCTTTTCTAATGAAGGATCCACTATCATTTTTGTTCTAAATTGTTCTATTTTGTGATTGAAAGTCGAAAGCTTATCTGGGGGTTGGGGAGAAACAAATCATGCACTAAAGAGCGAAGATAAACGAGAGAGGAAGAGAGAGAGTCGGTGGCATGTTTGATGCTACAAATAGGGATTAAGGCAAGTACAGAGAAAGCACAATAGGGGGCAAACTTTTTCCAGGTTTGTACAGGGGAAAAAAATCTGCATACATTTTGTGGGCTGTGCAGTAAAATTTCTTTGATGTGTACAAGACGAGGAAAGAAAATGCCTCGACAAGGAAAAAGTTAGCACTTATATAACCAGCAGTCGCTGAATCCAGCAGCGCGCCCTGCACTGGTACAAGGAATAAAGCGAAGTATAAAGCGCGCGCCCTCGAGCTCCGAAGAGTTCACTGCAAAGCCAGGGCTGTAGGGGTGTTTCGCCGCTCTCCCTCTCAAGGCCCCCGGGCACATAGTTTTCAGAGCACTTTGCTGAGGTAAAGCTGCCTCTTTAGAAGCTCGAGCCACCGCACACAGAGCGCTCTTTTACTGTTTTCTTACAAGAGAGCTTAGCTAAAAAGACGGTTGAGATCGTGGTCGTAAAATAAAGATGTGAGTTAATCCCTAACATACTCTAGATGTCCCATTCAGGCAGTTGTCGCTGTAAAAGTATTAATGGGTGCAACTCTTGATACGGTTTTGCAATAACACTATTGGAGAAGCTTGCTTAGTTCAAGGGAAAAAAGAGAAGATGCTACCCGACCAATTAAAATACACTGTTCATAAAGTACAAGTGCATTTGTCCTACCCTCGTGAATAAACCCTACAACAACAGCCACAGAGAAGGGGGTCCACCTAAGGTAACATTTAATGGGCATCAGGTGAAAATAGGTTTCATAGACACATCAAATTAAAAGACCCAGTTAAAGTGCAAATGCATTTGTGCTTCCAACAATAGTAGCCATACAGCCGGACTGCGCAAGATCGCTATGTTGTGGAGAAAGATGCAAGCTATTTTCATTAAAATGCTTCAAAAAAGGCCATACAATGCGTTTTATGACAATGTGCTGTCCGTGGTGGGCGTGATGGTGGTGGACGTGGTTTTGGTGGACGTGGTAGTGGTGGATGTGGTAGTGGTGGATGTGGTAGTGGTGGATGTGGTGGTGGACTTGGTGGTGGACTTGGTAGTGGACGTAGTGGTGGTAGTGGATGTGGTGGTGGTGGAGGTAGACGTGGTGTTGGTGGACGTGGCAGTGGCCTCGTGGTGGACTTGGTGGTGGCCGTGGGGGTGGTGGTGGGCATGGTGTTGGTGGTGGACATGGTGGTGGTGGATGTGGTAGACATGGTGGTGGTGGACGTAATGGTGGTGGTTGTGGACGTGGTGGAGGTGGGTGTGGTGGTGGTGGTGGATGTGGTGGTGGTGGTGGATGTGGTGGTGGTGGTGGACGTGGTGGTGGTGGACATGCTGTTGGTAAGACGTAGTGGTGGTGGATGTGGTGGTGGTGGATGTGGTGGGTGTGGTGGTGGTGGACGTGGTGGTGGTGGACGTGGTGGTGGTGGACGTGGTGGTGGTGGTATGGCGGGCTGAATACGAGAGGCAGTGAGAGAAAAAAAAGGAGACCGACAAGGGAGAGAGAAGCGAAGCGGGAAGTAGAGAGGGAGAGAGCGGTGGATAGGGAAGTTGTGGAAAGCAGGGGGTGGCGTAGAGGGCAGGTGGAGAAGACAAGATGAAGAGGGGGTGGATACAGTAAATGCGAGAGAGTCAAGATGAGAGGAAAGTGGACAGGGTGGGGAGAGGTGGCAAGGTCGTGGGAGGGCGACGGCAAAGCAGAGGAGGGAAGAGAGAAGAAAGGTGTATAAGAGAGGGGGCTAGTCGGAAACCAGGGACAGAGATCTGCTCGGCTATATCAGTCCTAAGCTATGTCATCTGAACTCTCAACCTCGCCCCCCACCTTTGAACTCGCTTTCATTTCTCAGACGTCAAAGAGACGCTCAGTTCTTTTTTTAGAGCAACTCCAAAAATACACCAAGCCTTGGCCCCGTTTGTTGGGTTAAATGAAAGTGAAGCGCCAAGACTGCACAGTCGAAACAGTCGTGCTGCAGTGGTGATGGGTCCTGGTGAACTGAGCCTGTGCCCCATTTGACTGAAACGTGTGATTCTGGGCAAGCTACTTCTTTTAAGTAACCACATCTGTCTATATTTGCGCACGCCTAGAAGATGTTTAGGGAACTTTGCTGAATTTTCTCTAATTACCAGGCTTGTTCTAGTCTTTCTTTGTCAGAGATACAGGCTCAGAGTGGCGTCCAGTTGCCAAACAGTGCACCGGAAAAAAACGAAAAACCCTATCTGGATCACTTGTTCGCTACTTGGATAAACAGTGTAATCCTGGTCAAATCCATTTAGCTCTATGTCCCTCGATTGCATTATCTGACAACAATATGTACAATGGGAAAAAGCGCAAATCAGCCAGATTTATATACTATGAAACAAAGTTGTTTGAACGTTACTGCTGTTCTATTTTGTGCTATACGTACTGGAGGGAGCGGAGACGTGTGTGGAAGGAGGCGGATCGGGCCGTGATCTTTTTTTTCGGGACTTGGTGGAACAATACGTGTTTGAAGGCTGTACTCGACCGTTCAGAAATACAAAAATTGGGACATACAGCAAATTTTTACACCTGATTTGGTGCTCAGGTCCTATCTCCTTCTCTTTCTGTTTCCCGACCAAGATTGTAATCTTTCAAATCTTATATGCTGACAATTCAATGAAGGATCTTATTCACTCCAGCATATATATCCCTGCTGCATATGGACCTTCGGGTGCAAATCTGCATCCACTCCCACTTTATTGCTCCCACACGATCTGCCGATTTATTTTGGAAGACACACATCATTCTGCCCTGAAGAAGTCCCAAGAGGGACGAAACGCGCCGGCTGTTCTTTCTTAGGCATTGAAATAAAAAAGATTAAAAATATTGGACGCCATTTCCTGTGATCATTTTAACAAGTCTTGGATACAGCTTTGGAATCTGCTATGTGGTGCACCTGTGCTTTTGTATTGTATTGCATTAAGTACTTTCCTTTTTGAACTAGCACTGTGATGGTGGGTGCGTATCCGTGTGCACACAAATCCCGTTGTTTAAATTGAAGGGAAAATTACTATTTGGATATTTTGGTTAGGAGCTTTTCTAATGAAGGATCCACTATCATTTTTGTTCTAAATTGTTCTATTTTGTGATTGAAAGTCGAAAGCTTATCTGGGGGTTGGGGAGAAACAAATCATGCACTAAAGAGCGAAGATAAACGAGAGAGTCGGTGGCATGTTTGATGCTACAAATAGGGATTAAGGCAAGTACAGAGAAAGCACAATAGGGGGCAAACTTTTTCCAGGTTTGTACAGGGAAAAAAAATCTGCATACATTTTGTGGGCTGTGCAGTTGAATTTCTTTGATGTGTGCAAGACGAGGAAAGAAAATGCCTCGACAAGGAAAAAGTTAGCACTTATATAACCAGCAGTCGCTGAATCCAGCAGCGCGAACTGCACTGGTACAAGGAATAAAGTGAAGTTTAAAGCGCGCGCCCTCGAGCACCGAAGAGTTTACTGCAAAGCCAGGGCTGCAGGGGTGTCTCGCCGCTCTCCCTCTCAAGGCCCCCGGGCACATAGTTTTCAGAGCACTTTGCTGAGGTAAAGCTGCTTCTTTAGAAGCTCGAGCCACCGCACACAGAGCGCCCTTTTACTGTTTTCTTATAAGAGGCACAAGATGCGATGCCATTGGTGAAAACAAGATATACAGCCATCTGAGCCAAGCAGGCACGGTGTTACCCCAAAACAGAAATCCTGCTCATACGGAAGGCAGGGAAGGGGCAACGTCACCAAAGAGGGGTCGGGGGAGTGAAGTGGGGGCCGTGGGAGGACGCATACGCTGGAGTGGTGGCGGGGAGTGAGAGTGAGTGAAGCTTCGGCACCATGCAAGGGAGGGAGGGGGGCGCTCACGTCCGAAAGAGGTGAGGACATAATTGGAGGTTGGGGAGAGCAGGGCGCACACCCCGAAGGGGTGAGGCGGCAAAGGAATACGGGACATGGAGGAGTGTGGGTCACAGATCTTTAAATGGTGGGCGAATAGGAAGAGAGGAGAAGCCATCCTAAAGATGGATGGGGAAATGGGAACGGGGGGGGGGTAAATATTCTAAACGGGGAGATGGTAAGGGACTAAGGACATAGGGCGGAGAAGGGCCAGTCTGCGTGGGTGGATCGGCCTCTCCTCAGGAGGGCTGTGTAGGGGAATCGCGCAGTGCGGCGAGACAGCGTTGACTTCCAGTGGCAGATGAGAAACGGAGGAGACCTGATGGAAGATCAACTGAACGTTGCCGATAGGGAGCAGTGAGAGACAAGATAGAAAGGAAGGAGCCTCGGGGGCCCTAAAAAAAGCTGAGCAGGACAGGTAAGGTGGGGGCTGGAGTAAATTAACGTGGGGCAATACAGAGAGCAAGGGAAAGGGATGAGTGCTGAAAGCAAAAGAAAAAAAAGCCACGAAAGTGAAAGTGATCGGACGGAGGCAGAGGGGAAAGCACAGGAAATAACAAGCTCTCTGCATTGCTGTGGCGGTGGCGGGCGAGCGTATTCCCTTGAAGTCTGATGCGGGGGAAGCGGGGGAGCGGATTCCTTTGAAGTGTGATACCGAGGCTCAGACAAATGGTGCGTGATGTGGCTGGTGATGTGGACTCACCTGGCTCACTTGAACTGTACCCGATCCGCAGTTTGGGTAGACTTTTGAAAGCCTTACCATAATCTCGACAAACAAGCATTGCTAAAGCAATGCTGTAGTCAAGACCTAAAAACAAGCATTGCTAAAGCAATGCTGTAGTCGAGACCTAAAAAGGAGCTTAGCTAAAAAGACGGTTGAGATTGTGGTCGTAAAATAAAGATGTGAGTCCCTAACATACTCTAGATGTCTCATTCAGGCAGTTGTCGCTGTAAAAGTATTAATGGGTGCAACTCTGGATATGGTTTTGCAATAACACTATTGGAGAAGCTTGCTTAGTTCAAGGGAAAAAAGAGAAGATGCTAACCGACTAATTAAAATACACTGTTCATAAAGTACAAGTGCATTTGTCCTACCCTCGTGAATAAACCCTACAACAACAGCCACAGAGAAGGGGGTCCGCCTAAGGTAACATTTAATGGGCATCAGGTGAAAATAGGTTTCATAGACACATCAAATTAAAAGACCCAGTTAAAGTGCAAATGCATTTGTGCTTCCCACAATAGTAGCCATACAGCCGGACTGCGCAAGATCGCTATGTTCTGGAGAAAGATGCAAGCTATTTTCATTAAAATGCTTCAAAAAAGGCCATACAATGCGTTTTATGACAATGTGCTGATAACATGAAGTGCATATGGACCTGGACAGATTTGACACAGAATTAGTTTCATACAGACTTTAGGAAGTGCTAAGCAGGGGTTAGTGGCTCTCTTGGAAAACATTTGAAAAGTCAGCCCATCCACGCCTTAGTGGTCAAGAGTTATCTTTCATAGAACATGGGGGCATATTATCAAGGACCGGTGTTAAAATTATCGCCGTTTTATCGGCAGGAAACTGCCGATAAAACGGCGATAATGGGCTTGATAATACGCCTTTGTTAATTCCCATAGAAGCCCATGTTCTGATGTTAACATGGGCCTCTATGGGAATTAACAAGGACGTATTATCAAGCCTATTATCGCCGTGTTATCTGCAGTTTCCTGCCGATAAAACTGCGATAATTTTAACACTGGTCCTTGATAATATGCCCCATGGTTTTTCTGAACTCCTGCTCTTAATTTCCAGGATGAATGAATCTAAGACGAAACAACCAAGACAATGTTTTTTTCATCTGATCTCAAGCAAAGAGCTTCAGCTTTGTTAAACTTCCTGATGTTGAACTTGATAAAAAGTGGGCGTAAATATTGTTTACGTGCACTTAGTGCGTAAATGCACAGCAGGAGGAAATACGTTCGTGTTTCCCAGCCTCCCAAAGTGCATAGGCAGTAGTCTGACCCCTCATCAGTATTTGGAGACCACCTTTTAATTACTGAAGCCACCGGAAATGTGCCCAATTGGAATTTGAGGTAAAGGGATCTTTTTTCTGCTGTAATGATGTCATCTATGAAAGTTGCAGGGCTCCAGTCTTGGTTCAGTGACGTGTGATGTTTTAGCAGGGGACTGCTTGACTCACCTTCACTAGATTGCTATGATCTCATGATGCCTTCGTAACCATATCAAAGCTAGTCTTGGTAATGGTTTCTGGACGGAGCCAAAGGTCTTTTAGGGAAATGTTGTGTAGGACTTTTGACAAATTAGCAAACCATGGTATTGTGTGATAATCTTGTTTCGTCATGATATCCAATAGTCTAGATAATGTGCACACCTCAACTATCTAGGAATCCGTTTGGATGACAATCTCCTGTGGGTTTCACAACTATCGAAGAGTAATACCATCCTGGCTCAGCAGGCTGAAGTGTTGCTGAGATTGACTAAATACTGTTGAAACCACTCAGTTGGCTGAGCAATACTGGCGTACAAAATGAAGGTAAGGGCAGCAAGCACATATGGTGCAGAGACTTGGGCGTACAGGAAAACTCCACTCTTGCAAATCACAGAAACCGAATTCCTACGACGGTGAATCCACCTAGGCCCTGGAACACTCATGGATGCCCTGAGAATAGAGATAGACATTGGAAAAAATTAGTATTATATAGCATTGGCACAAATAAAGTATTGGATTTGCAGTTGGTCCAAGCGGGAACTCGCCTCTTACTGATCCACCCTATTGGATATCATGATAAAACAAGATTGTCATCCAGACAGATTCCTGGATAGTTATAGGTGGGCGCATGATGTAGACTGAGAAGGTTGCTCGTAATTTTGTGTTTTGGTTAAGGATCATGAATTTTGTTTTTCCAACATGGATGGTTTAACTCAAAACCTGCCCGTAAACTGTGCATTGATATCTCTGTTCTGGCCAACAGCACAGCACCGTCGGCAAAGAGTAATATTGGGATTGGTTCATTGCTAAGTTTGGGCACGTCAAGGTTGAGATTTGTGAGAGATTTCAAGACATCATTAATATAGCAATTTTAAAAAGTCAGTGCTAGGACGCAGGCTTGTTTGACCCCTCGCTGTATTGGAAACTCTGCTGTATATTTACCTCTGATGCTATACTTCACCTTAGTGGTATTGTTAGAATGCAGTGAAATTAAAAGCTTCAGCAACTTTTCCGGGACTTCCATCTCGTTTAGATTTTGACATAGAGTGGGATGGTCAACGATATTGAAAGCTGTGTGGAGGTCGATGAGTACCAGATATAGTGATGACTATTTAAGGTGTGTGCATTTGGAACAGATAAGATTTAATCTAAATACTTGGTCCACTGTACTCTGGCCTCTCCAGAAGCCCACATGGTACAGGGATATTAGGCCTTTTTCTTCCAGCCACTGATCCAAGCGAGATAGTAACAGCTTCTCAAATATTTTTTTCACACCTCCAATCTATGGACGAGGCCAATAATTTCTCCCAAGGTCTCTGGACCCTTTTTTATGTAAAAGCATGATTATTGATTTTCTCCTGGGATCTCCTCAAGGGACAAAGTGTTGTTGAAAAATCGAGTCAAAACAGGTGCCCACAGGGTTAGATGGGTTCGATAGACGTCTACTTAAATTCTGTCTGGGACAGTGGCCTTGTGCAGCTTTTGGGACTGAATTGCTTGGACAACTTCCTTTCCGCTGAATTCATCCGTTGACAGATTGAATAGCGGAAGCAATTAAGGGGTTACAAGAGTTACAGATGACTTTTGTAGGTGTTAGGTGAACTGGAAGATGTTGTTCTGGGCTATTATTTTCCTTCATGTTGGACTTCAAATTAGCTTTCCGGTTGTCGTGCTTAGGTTGGGATAGGATTACCTCCAATCAAGGCCTGGTGTTGTGTAGCTTGGCCATTCATTCCGCACTAAGCATATATGCCAACTTTCTGGTACAGAGTTGCGAAGTGGTCTAGCCAGAGTTGTGGGCTAATGTTCAGCTCCAGGTGCTTTGAAGGACCTTCGCAGCCCCATTTTATAATCCCACAGAATTTCTTGGATTTTAAAGAATGAGTCTAGCAAAGCTTGTCAAAGCTTATACGCATGATGCTTCTTCTTGAACCTTATCAGATGTTTACACTGTTTCCTGCTGTTCATTAGTATCGGACAGATGTCGGTTCTTCAGAGATGTAGTCAAACACCTTTTTAGCTTTACACATTCCTTTGTCAAACCAGTCCAGGCAATCTAGAGGTGAGTGTTCAAAGGCGGTTTGGATTTTGCTTTTTCTTTCCACAGCCATCTCTACTTGCAACTCATCCAATGTTTGCAGCTGCTGCTCGTTTGTAGGTAAAGTTAGGATTGGGTATGCAATGTTGATCACTTATGACTATTAATATAGGTCTTTGTATCTCAGTTGTGGTCAATGTCAAGAATGTTTTTCCTATTTGGTTTCAAGACAATATTAAGGCCACTTGAATGTTGGCTGGAGATGGATGCGAGGAAGCTCGGATTTGGATGCTCCAGAACAATGAGTTGAGGATCATGATCAATTTCAATCCTGCCAAACACTCTAATATCAAAAATAAAATTCCATGCTTCAATATTTATCGCTATATAGTTGATGATACTTTGCCTATGGCCAGCTCAAATGGATTTGGGCGGGTTATAGGATGGTGTTCGGCCGTTCAGTGGACGCATGCCTTCTTCAACTAGAAATTCGAAGATTAATTTATGCTTCTTTGTGCTCACTAGATGGTGAGTGTATATTCCATGTGCTATCTTTACAGTTATTGACTGTCCAACATTGAAGGGTGCATTTTTGTATTAAAATCGCCACAGACCAATATACAGTTATTTTTGATGTGAGTAGGCACTATTAGCATACTGTCAGATAATGACTTCAACACCTCTTCCAATCTTTTCATCAGGTGTTGTTCTATGAAGAGCAAGTCGGCAGACTTGACCAGGACCCATCGACCTGGTGGAAAGTAAACATTCAGGATTTCAAATTACCATACCTTGCTTCTTAGTTTGATGATTTGCATATTCTTATTAATTATAGTATGGGTTATTTCAGTGTTCTTATAATGATGTTCTCATCCAAGTGGTCAGGCCCCCTATAGGTCTGCCTGTTTGCTACTTGATCGCAGGTAGGTGATATGAGTAACCATCCCGGTCGATAATATCAGTGGACCATGTCTCTGGCAATCAACAGATGTCCTGCTGTTTTAAGAAGGACAGCAATCAATCAATCAGGGTCTCTAGGAGCTGGTGGGGGTGGGGGGAGGTTCGATTTGCTCCATGGGCATCCGAAGAGCTAGGTCTTGAATAAGTGCAGTGTCGGGCTTTGTCTGATGCGGAGGGGCAGTAACTTCCAGATCTGAGCCGCGATGTAGGAGAAGGATCTTCCCCCCGCTCTGTCTCTGTGGCTGCGTGGGACCGTGGCCAAGGCTAGTTCGGCAGAGCGGAGGTTTCTCTTGGGGGTGTCGAATGAGATTATTTCGTTGAGGTAGAGGTGTCCGGTCTTGTGGAGGGCTTTGTAGGCATGTGTGAGCAGTTTGAAGGTTATTCTTTTTTTATGAGGAGCCAGTGGAGGTCGAAGAGGTGTTGGTTCATGTGGTCATGTCGTTGGATGTTGAGGACAAGTCTGGCTGCAGCGTTCTGGATAGTCAGGAGTTTGCGGAGTGTTTTGTTGATTCCGTAGTCCAGTCTGCTGGTGATGAGTGCGTGATTGACGGTTTTCCAAGAGTCGGGTGGGGTCCATTTGAAGGTCTTGAGGAGTATGCGGAAGGTGTTGAAGCATGTGGAAGACACGGCGTTGAGCTGGCGGTTCATGGTGAGCGATGTTATGTTATGTTAGTTGCTCTTTTATAGCGCGCAAATCACCCTGGGGCATCTCGGCGCTGCCTAGAGGAACGTCACTGATAGCGGGGTCCTGAGCTGTGGTAATCTAATACAAGAAAGCCTTTAGATGTTTCCTAACAGTTCCATATGTCGGAGTATACCGCAGGGCCTTAGGCAAGCTATTCCAATACTTGGGGGCTAGATAGGAAAAGGCTCTACTCCAGTGCAATTCAGACAGATGCGAGGGATCTGTAGCAATTTTAAGGAGCCAGACCTAAGGTTGCGGCCTGGAATGTGTTTTTTCAATTTCTTTTGTAGATAGTGAGGGCCTTGGCCATTTAAAGCATTGCATGACAGGCGGCAAATTTTAAAGATGGATCTTTTTTTTACCTGTAGCCAGTGGAGTTCTTTTAGCAGAGGTTCGGAGGGAAAGCCTGCTGGCATGTTTAAGATCATTCTGGCGGCAGTATTTGAATGACCTGTAATTTATTTAGTAAGGTCATACCCACTTCAGCCAGCAAGGCGTTTCCGTAGACCAAGCGGCTGATCACCATTGCTTGGACCAGCGTTCTACGGTGAGCAGTCGGCATGTAAGGGAGGATTTTACGAAGTAATCGTAAGCTGTGGTAGCAGGAACTCGTTGTGACTGCTACGTGGTCCTTCATTGTTAGCGATTGATCCATTTTTACTCCAAGATTTTTGACACTCTGCTTGGGCACGGGGCGATGCCCAACTGGGAGGGCCACCAGTCGTTGGTCCAGACCGCCGAGGCATTTCCCAGTAGCATGACTTCCGTTTTTCCTGGGTTCAACTGGAGACAGTTGTCAGTCATCCAGTTGGAAATTGCCAATATACCCTTGGAGAAACAAGATTTGTCGGTTTCTGGATTGGGGCCGATTGTGAACAGCAGCTGGATGTCGTCAGCATAGGAAATCGTTTCAAAACCCAGGGTTTCTACTGCTTTTGCCAAAGGGGCCATATAAATATTAAAAAGGGTTGGGCTTAGGCAGGAGCCCTGATGTACACCCTTGTCCAGTGGCATTATATCTGATTGAAATGGGCCCAAGATGACTGTTTGGGTTCTGTCGGCCAGAAAGTTCTGAAGCCATTTTAGGGCTACTCACTGAATGCCACAGCCTCGTGTGGGAGATGGTATTAAAGGCCGCCGAGAGGTCGAGAAGGATCAGTATTGCTGAACTACCTGCATCTATTGTCATCCTAAGGGAGTCCGTCACGGCTAATAAGGCAGTCTCAGTACTGAAACCTGGGCGAAAGCTCGATTGTGCGGGGTCTAGGATTAAGTTGGTTTCAAGGTAACTACTCAGTTGCCTGTTGATAATACTTTCTAGCATTTTGGCCAGTAAGGGCAGCAGGGAAATTGGGCGGTAGTTGCCACGATCCAGGGGGTTTGCCGAGGGTTTTTTCAGTATAGGGCCTACAAAGGCTTCCTTCCAGGTTGTAGGTATGGTTCCAGATTGTATAGATTGATTAAACATTTTTTGAATGGCAGGGGCACAGCTAGGGGTCAGAACAGCCATTATTTTGGGAGGGCAATTATCTGAGGGTGAGCCGGATTTAGCCGAGCGCAGTGATTTAGTTACCCCTTCCAGTGAGGCAGGTATAAGCAGTCAAGGGAGCAGTCTGCCATTTTTCTGGGTCCATCAGGGTGGGCCAGAGGTCTATGATTTAACGTGGCCAAGGGTGGAAAAAAGGTAGCTAGGGAGTTACAGAGTTCTTGGGTTTCCAGAGGAGTTTGTTTACAAACTTGGGGTGATACAAAGTCTCTAACTATGTCAAAGAGAGCTTTGGAGGAGTTACTAGAGCGCTCGATTTGGTTCAGAATGTATATGCGTCTGGCTGACTTTAGGTTACGATGGGAGCTGGACAGGGCTTGTTTGTACACTGGTCGATTCTGGGGGGTCTTACTCACTCGCCAGCGTCTCTCTATTTGCTTACAGAAAGATTTTTCCTGCCTTAGCTCTGCAGAGTACCAAGGTGCTGATGTCCGCCTTGGGATTAAGCCAAGGTTATTTTTTATTAGGATTATTAAGTCTAAGGCTTTCAGAAACGACTTGTTAAAGGAGACCAACATTTTTGATACTTCTAATTCATTTATTTGTGGTTCCACATGGAACACCTCGTCAAAGGCCTCTGAAGAGAGATTGCGCCAAGGTCTGTGGGCCAAATGTTTTCTGCTTGCAGTCTGAGATAAGATTTTTGGGCGGGTATTGGGGATGGAAACCTTTATCATGGAGTGGTCCGTCCAGGTAAGAGGCAGAGGAATGTCACAGGTCAGATGGTCAGCGTTGGAAAAGATAAGATCCAATGTATGGCCAGCCAGATGTGTTGGGCCAATAACTCTTTGGGTTAGACCAAAATGCTCTAAGCCAGTAAGGAGTTTGTTAACCTCATGGGTTGTGTGTGTTTCACCATGAAAATTGAAGTCTCCTAGCATCAGGAAATTATTTGACGCGAGGACGTATATGGCTATATAGTCCATGAGTTTATCCATGAAATCGGCTCTAGGGCCAGGGGGCCGATATACTAGGGCTCCATTCCAGCTTTCCGTAGGTGATGAAGTGATCTTAAAGATACCTATTCCTAAACTCTCATTGATTAGGGCAGATAGCCAAGTTACACTGAGATGGTTCTTGAAGGCGATGGCTATTCCACCTCCTGTTTTACCTACCCGATCGAGGTGAAGGAACTTATAGTTCTCTGGGATGGCTAGGTTAATAATCGGATGGTTCGAGGGGTTCAGCCAAGTTTCCGTGAGGAAGCAAATCTCAGGGGAATGGGAGGTAATCATGTCCCATATTTCGAAAGGGTGTTTAGCTAAGGAGCGTACATTGCATAATATACTGTATGGGCCTTCTGTTAAGTGATCTGTCAAAAGCTTAGATGACAACGGGTTAGATGCAAACAGATCGCTTTGAAAAAAACTGTGTCTGCAAGCTACCGGGCCTTCTAGTGTGCTGGGGAACTTCTTTGGGCAGCATATGTCTGAGCGTCGTTTTGCTAGTTCAGAGGCTCTGATATTGTACAATATGTCAGCAGGGTATGATATATAGGTAGGATGAGTAGGTTCTACCTGATTTTGAGCAGGGTCCATGGCCTCTGGGCTCGGGCGGTCGCAGACGGGCTTGCCTTTGGCGCGTCCACTGCGCGCGTGCATTTCCACCTTCCTTTATGGGCCCGCTGAGCTCGAACAACGACTAGCCCGCCACCCTTTGTGACTCCTAAGATGGCCGCTCGTTTCCCCCAGCTGCCTCCGTGGTCATGCAGCACTCAGCACCTAGATCGGCTGAGTGGTAGAGGGCGAGTGCGGAAATGTTTGTATGGCAATTTAAAAGAGTTGTGCAATTTACAGAAGCAATACAAAAATTAAAAGTACAAAGTACAACAGCTGCCGGCTCCCGCCTCAGGAGTTTTCTAAGACTGGCGCCTGGGCGTTCCCACCTTCCTATATGGGCCCGCTGAGCGCGAACAAAGACTAGCCCGCCACCCTACGTGACTCCTAAGATGGCCGCTCGTTTCCCCCGGCTGCCTCCTCCGTGGTCATGCGGCTCTCAGCGCCAAGATCGGCTGAGTGGTAGAGGGTGAGTGCAGAAACGTTTGTATGGCAATTTAAAAGAGATGTGCAATTTACAGAAGCAATACAAAAATTAAAAGTACAAAGTACAACAGCTCCTGGCTTCCGCCTCAGGAGTTTTCTAAGACTCTAAGCGATGAGTAGAGTATGATGCATGGTCAGAAGGGTTGGGTGGGTGGATTTTCCAAGGGCGGGGGTGCCTTCAGGTGTTGTCCCATACAGAGGGGGGTGGAGCCAAGATGAGGACTTCCGTTTTCTACAAGTTGAGTTTCAGGCAGGTGCTGCTCATCCAGGTTGCGACGTCCTTCATCGCTTCTAACCTGGTGATATCGCGTTCCTTGGTGAGGGAGAGGATGAGCTTGGTATCGTCGGCGTATGAGACAATGTTGAGTCTGTGTTTTCTGACGACGGTTGTGAGGGGGGCATGTAGACATTGAAGAGCGTGGGGCTGAGGGAGGATCTTTGGGGTACTCTGATCTCTGTAGGTTCGGAGATGGAGGGCGGGAGTCTTATTCTTTGTGTTCTGCCAGAGAGGAAAGATCAAATCCAGTCTAATGCAGTTACCTGGATGCTGGCATCATGGAGTCTGGTGGCTAGTGTGTGGTGGGAGACGGTGTTGAAGGCTGCTGAGAGGTCTAGGAGGAGGAGGGCTGCTGTGTGACCTTGGACGAGGGGGGAGCGGATGTCGTTGGTGCCGGCTATGAGGGCAGTCCTGATGCTGTGGTTGCTGCGGAATCTGGATTTAGAGGTGTCGAGGATGTTGTTGGTTTCTATGAAGTGCGCTTGCTGGGTGTTGACGACTTTCTCAATGACTTTGGCGGTGAAGGGGATAAGAGAGATGGGCCTATAGTTCTTGAGGTCTGTCGGGTCTGCCGAGAGCTTCTTAAGGAGGGGTCGATGCATTTCCAGTCATCAGGGAATGTGGCGGTCTCACGGAAGCAGTTGATCATTCGTTGTAGTTCGGGTGCAGTGGCGGCCTGTGGAGATGTGTGGCAGGCAGGGATTGGTGAGTGCTCCAGAGTGGAGGTTTTTCATAGTCTTTGCAGTGTCTTCTGTGGTGAGAGGGGTCCAGGTGAGGAGGGTAGGCTGGAAGGCAGCACTGGTGGTGGGGTGTTGGATCAGTAACGTGGGCTTGGTTGTCGAAGTTATCGTATAGCATTTTGATCTTGTGGTGGAAGAAGGAGCTGTGTTTGTTGCAGAAGTCTTGGGAGGGAGGGACATCAGTATTTTCGCTGCTGGGTCTGGTTAATTCTTGTATGATGGAGAAGAGTTGCTTGGAGTTGTGGGAGCCAGTCCTTATTCACCAACTTTGACTTTAGGCCTGCTATGTTCCACCTAATGATTTTTAAATGTGTTTTTGGACTCATTTCCATATATTTATTCCACAGGCAGTGTCCTTCTTGATCAACCAATGACGGTCTTGAAAAATACAGGAAATCAAATCTTTGTTGATTTTGTTTTGCAATGTTTTCTATACAAAATGTCATGTCAATGTTATGCATGCTACAATGATTCTGAAGCAAGTGTTATGTTTATTTTCATGGTTAATAAAAAAGAATTATAAAAAAAAACTTCACGTCAGTCAAATTGGCCCGTCGAGGAAGAGGTTGGTGTGAGCCAAATGCATCTTGTAGAAATGAATTTAAGCTTTGCCTAGACTTAAGCTGTTTTTCAGGGATGTTTTCACTTGGTTGCTCTAAATATACGAGTGGGTACAGTTTGATTTTCAGTGGCTCTATTGAGCCCCAAGCATTAATTAAATTCACATGGTTGAGAATTTTGTTTGTCATCCTTGTACTGGACCATACTGTATGTGTAGACTCTCTTCCGCCTAGCTTGTTTGATTGAACGAATCTTACTGCAAAGCAGATCATTTGACCTTCTATTTTGCAAGCTTGGAAAGGAGTTTATAACTTACAGGAAATTACTTCTATTTAGGATATCTTGACTCCCTCTCAATCTATATTCTGGAGTGAATATGATCATCGCCTGTTCTTTAATGATGGTCGCAGTATCCTGAGTTTCATCAAGCAAAGTGCTTATCAGCATGTGGCATTGCCTGGGATCATTTATAGGCTTTCCCCTGGGATCTAATGCTGATGGTTGCACCCTATCATGAATCAAATTTGTTGGGTTTGCCCAGGGGTGTAAAGTATCGACCCGAGCTGGGCCGGTAGATAGACTTGAATCTAGTGGGGGCAGACAGTGGGATTTTCCGTAGATATCTTTTCTAATGCTTATTTCTATTATATCCAACTTGGATTCAGTTGTGGTTTGCCTGAATGTTTTGTGATGCTCAATTGCTCAACTTGAATGGTCATAATTTCTCGGGTCTCCTGCAGTAGATCGGTTTTATGATGTTCACCCACAGTATGAGGGGGCATTATTATTGCCTCTGTTATTGGTGGTTTATTTCCATTGTCGATTTTGGCGTTTGTAGTTGAATTTGACCTGACTCCTGTTGGTGTTCAATTTATTAAGTGAGAAGGGAATGCATGCTTTGCTACACAACAGACCTGGATTTTTGCTTGAAAAATCTTCGGAGCAGCCACCTTTCATTGTTTTGCTAGCAAGCTTTTTTACGCTTCCTCCTTGTTTTTGGGTGTTTGAATCCACCAGAGATCTTATGATATTTTGAGGAAGTTGTATTTGTTTGACTGGATGAGTAGTAGTGATATCGATCCACAAGTATAGCTTTAGAAGAAGCTTTATAGGGGCATACACACACCAAACTCCCAACAGTACAAAGGATAGACTCAACAGAACACAGTAGAACACTCAACAGAACTTAGAACCAAAGTTGAGCATAAACGCAAAAGCATCAATGACATTACAAGATAATAGCCGACAGGTCAGACTGACCTCTATGATGCACCAGAGCTGTAAAAGAACACTCAACACTTAACCTTGAAGGTACACTACTACATACCTTCCTTCTTCATAAAAATATATATATATTTTTTTAATACACATAAATGGTTACAATTGATGTGCATAACTGATACATTACAAAATCTTTTCTCTTCTGAATATTTTCCCTAGGTAATTGACCTGTCAACAGAAAACCCAACAGGTTCAACATTTTTTTATCATAACAATATCACTGAATAATCAAGTTAATTGCCGCTGTTACAATCTTCACCGGCATAAACATTTGCCTTGGCCAACCTGGTTAGGCTCCACCAAGACCCATTGCTTAATAACGCAGATGTTCTTCCTAGCTTCACCACTTTAAAATTCCAGAGACTTCGAACATCGTTTTTTAACGTGTACAGGCAGTTCAACTTTTCCCTTGTCCCACACACATAGAGGCTTTTGTTTACACATTTTCACCTTGATCACATTCTCCCTTTTCTTATTATAGTTAACACTCACCATTTTATATATTTCTTTAAGCTACACCACATCATCCTTGGCACTTAACCAACCAGGATTAAGTTCCCATCTCAGTTTCCTTCCAATACACATGGTGGAAACTTTGTTGTACAATGTGGGGTACAATGGTATGACCAAATCATATCTGCTACATGTTCTCGAGATCAATGCATCCCTTGAGAGCCAACTAAATACTCTCTACCAGTATTATTAAATCTTTCAATTAAACCATTCATATTTGGAAAATGTAACGCTGTTTTTACATGCTGAAAATATGCATTCCTAAGAAAAGAAGAAACTACATTTGAAGTGAACTGTGTTCCATTATCTGAAACGAAATACTCAAGAAATCCTTCTCTTCTGAATAACTCTTGTACAAATCTACTCCGCGGAACCGTTTTACAGCTACCCACTTTGAAAAGTAATCTATTATCACTAGGATAAAAACATTTCCATGTGAAATGCCTTCATATGGAACCAATATATTAATAGTCAATTTCTTCCATGGCTTTTCAATAACCAAAGAATGTAAAACAGTAGTATGCCTTGTCTTGAGTACTTTGTCTGAATCTACTCACAAAGAACAACCTTTCACAAAAGAGATATCATTACCTATATACGGCCACTAAACTTGATCTCTCTTTCCCCCGACAAGCAATTATTGGGCAATGGGAGGGATAAAGCGCTCTGCTGAGTTGGGGTGGCGGGCAGTTGAAAGTTCGTCTAGCAGGGAGGCAGGGAGGGTGGGTGGGACACAGGGTGGGAGGGTAGCTGGGTTGTTTTCCTGTGTTACTTTTGTTGTTTGTATAGTAGCGAAGGAGACATGTTGCTCTAATGAAGGTGCATCGCAGGTTGGGTCCCCTATTGATTTACACATCACTACTCTCATCTGTAGATGGCTACACACGTGACAGGTACACCTGAGACTCGTCTGACGCAACCCTCCCACCAGTCGGCCTTAACCGTCCTAACATGGAATGCCCGGGGATTGGGGGACAAGGTGAAGCGAGGTCTTGTACTGCAATACCTGAAACATTGTAATCCAGCCATAGTCCTACTACAGGAAACACATCTTGTGGGCTCGGCTTCAAAGGCAATGGATAGGTGGGGATATAAGTTCATTGCACATGCATACTTCTCCTCTGGTTCTAGGGGCACAGGGATTCTCATAAGGAAAAAATTCCCGCTGGTGTGCCAACAGACGAGAACAGATAAGGGCCGTTTCGCGGCTGTGACATGTCAATGGGAGGGTCGTCTTTTCAAATTTGTGTCCGTATATATCCCTCCTGCCCTACAAGCTACAGCACACACTGCCCTCACGGCATTCCTATTGGCTTTGCCGGTGGCGACGTTGGTGATAGGGGGCGACTTTAATGATATTGTAGACGGTGAGATTGATAGATATCCGCACACCAAGGCGATGCGGGGGGACTCCTCGGCTGCTGTACACCCTGCGGCTTACAGACTGCTGGAGACACAAACACCCTCATGATAAACAGTACACCTACTATTCCGCGGCCCATGATTGTCTCTCGCGGATAGATTATGTTTTGATGTCTGCAGAAGGACTACAAGGCATTGAGGAGGCGGATATCCGCCCCAGAGGAATTTCTGATCACTCCCCGCTGCTACTCACATACGCAAACCACCGTATCCATAGACTTCGCATGTTCCCTGTTCATGCGGAATATCTACAGGCTGCCCCTCTTGTGAAGGCTCTGACCAACACCACCAAACAATTTTTTCAAGAAAATACTGGCTCCGTGGGCTCCCACAGCACCCTATGGGAGGCCTACAAAGCAGTCTTGCGCGGACAGGCAATAGCCTCCATTGCTGGTCACAAGCGAACACAACGACAGGAACTTAAAGCCCTCAAGGAGGCTCTTAACATTGCAATTCAGGAACAGGAGACTCACCTATCTCTGAGGACCGCCCAGGCGATCCGCCTGAAGCGCACCGAGTGGGTGACATACCAGAAAGAAATGGTTAAAAATACACTGCAGGCGACCGGTCACAGGGTTTATGAGCTAGGGGATAAAGCGGGGAAGATGTTGGCCTGGTTGGACAAAAAAGAAAAAGCAGGTAGAGTCATTGCGCAACTGTCGTCCCCCTCGGGGTATACGACCTCGGAAAACAGTGGGGACTTGCTCCGCCCTTTTGCGATCCCTGCGCAAAATCATGCCACTCCTTCCAGCACAAGCTCGGGCGTTGATAGTCAGGTGCACTATTCTTAGTCGCCTCGACTATTGTAACGCATTGTTACTTGAGTCTCCAGCTGTGCTGCTGGATCGACTCCAAAGAATTCAGTCGGCCTCTGCCAAGCTAGCTCTCGGTTGGACCAGGAGATCCTCTGCCACAGCGGCCTTAGCCGAGCTACACTGGCTCCCTCTGAAGCAGCGTGTGGCATTCAAGGCCCTTTGCCTTGTCTTTAAGGCTCTGCATGGAGTCGGGCCCAGACCTCTGCAAGCTTTGTTCTCCTGGTACACCCCCAACAGAACCCTTCGCTCTGCCTCAGCCTGTCTGGTAACAGTTCCTAGATACAACAAAGTTAGAACTGGGGGCAGATCCTTCAGAGTCGCAGCGGCTAAACTGTGGAACAGTCTGCCCTTTGACATCCGCCAAATATCACAACTCCTCCCCTTTCGGAAACGTATCAAGACCTGGCTATTTCCCTAACTCTATTCGCCTGCTACTCGCTCTCGTTCTCCTCAGTTAAAGAGTATTCTCCAGCGCCAGGAAACCTGCAAGGTGTTAGCCACGCTATACAAATACTTTAAATAAATAAAATAATAAAATCCTGCGGCCATAGTAGGCCTTTTGGCCGACCATTTGGAAAACACTTATGCTCCCCAAGTGCCCTACACGATAGAGGCGGCATACGATTATATTAAAGATCTGACAATCCCTCACCTTTCCCCAGAAGCAGTGCTCCTACTTAAGGCAGACATCACCGCTGAGGAAATACAGGAGGCAACCTATGCGCTAGCGTCTGGTAAGGCACTGGGCCCCAACGGGCTTCCGGTGGAACTATATGAGAAAACTGTATGAACGACGGCCCCCTATCTTCTTAATATGTTTTCTGATAGTCTTGAAGCTGGGGAACTGCCCAGGGACCAACGTCTCGCCACGATTGTCCCGATCCATAAACCTGGAAAAACGGCGATGTCCTGTGCCTCCTATCGCCCTATCTCCTTAATAAATGCAGAACCAAAGATCCTTGCCAAATTACTGGCGTTGCGACTGGCCCCCCACCTTCACACTCTGGTGCATCCAGATAAGTCTGGCTTTATGCCGCACCGTAGTACAGCACTCAACCTGCGCCGCCTGCAGGCGGTGCTGGCCCGCCGATAACATATACAGGAACCTGCTGTCCTCCTTTCCTTTGACGCCACTATGGCGTTCGATACCGTGGAATGGCCTTATCTGTTCGCTGTGCTTCAACACATGGGCTTTGGCCCTAAGTTCTGCACCTGGGTCCGTCTACTCTATACCAAACCCCTGGCCCAGGTGGCAGCAGATGGTCACATCTCTAGGGACTTCCCACTTGGCCGCGGGACAAGGCAGGGGTGCCCGTTATCCCCCTTGTTATTTGCACTGATCCTTGAGCCATTAGCGATCTGGATCCGGTGGGAGCCCTCCATTAAGGGCCTCCGGTGGTCGGCTGTATGGGAAGATCGCATATTCCTATATGCAGACGATATCCTTCTCTACCTCACTTCCCCCAAAAAATCAATTCTAGAGCTCCTTAATGTCTGCGAAACATTTGGGAGAGTGTCGGGATATAGGATTAACTGGACTAAATCAGTCCTATTCGTTCTTGCCGGCCTCCCACCTCGGCTCCCTGCGAGCTGCCCTTTACGTCCCACCAAGACGGCTTTCAAATACCTGGGTGTTTGTGTGACATCGGACCCAGACGAGTTCTTCGCCCTGAATTTGAAACCCCCACTGGACCGGTTCAAACGAGATGCGAAGGTATGGCCCTCTCACCCTCCTGGGCAAAGCTGCACTATTCAAAATGATGTCACTCCCTCGCTTCCTGTATTTCCTTGAAAATACTCCGTTCCCGGCCTCCTATTTTACAGCGATCGCGGCAGCGGTCTCTACCTTGCTATGGGATGGGAATCCAGCACGTATTGCGCAATGCAAGCTGGTGAAAGACTGGTACGACGGGGGTATCGCACTCCCAAATATCGAACTGTACTACTGGGCGGCCCACCTCAAGCAAATCAACTATTGGCTGCATGCCCCGCAGACTGAACCTGCATACTTAGTAGACAGACAGTGTTTGGAATCCTGTCCGTTGGGGAACCTCTACAGTCGTGGCGTGTCGTCAGACCTATTGGGTCCTACGGTGCAACTCTGGTATAAAGCGCATAGGCGCCTTCAGTGCTCTGATGTTATCACGCAAATGACACCCTTATGGGACTCGCATAGGTTGGGTTTCCTGCGCAATAGTAAGGGGTTCCAGGCCTGGGACAGCATAGGCATTTCGGTGGTGGGAGACCTTTGAAAAAAACGCAAGGTGGTGGACTTTTCATTCCTGCAAATCAATTACGATATGGCGCAGTCGGAATGATTTAGATATATCCAAATTCGAGATGCGCTGCAAACAGCCATCCCGGCGGGGATGGATCTGCAGGAATCCACCCCTCTTGAAGATAGATTGTTGACAGAACACATGTCGTGCAAAGCAACATCCTTTACATACCGAAAGTTGGTTAACAACCTCCCTGACATGCTCTCTAAGTTGAGACTCAGCTGGTCTAGGGATATCGGTGAATTCGATGACTCGGAGTGGCAAGAGGCCCTTTCCTTGCCGCGGGAGATGGATATCCCCTCCAGGCTTAAATTGGTCCAACTGAAAATATTACACCGCACATATTACACCAGAACAGTCCTCTACAAGATAGGAAAGGCTTCCCATGTGTATTGTCTCCGTAGATGCGGGGAGGAGGGAACATTCTATCACACTATATGGGACTGTGGCCGGGTGGCAATGTACTGGACTGCTGTGATGTGCACCATTTCCCAAACCACAACTGTTTCCCTGTTGCCCGATCCCCGGTGCTGCCTGTTAAATATATGGGAAGCAACGGACCTAACCCATCGTCAGCAAGACTGGGCCATGTTGGGTATGATGATGGCAAAACGCAACATAGCTAGGCTGTGGGGCTCAGATGTGCTACCCGCGTTGAGGGACTGGTGCAGAGACATGGATGATGCGATGATGGCCGGAAATGTGGTATTTGTCCACCGGGGATGCCCGGGGAAGTGGGAGCAAATCTGGGGTGCATGGAACAAGTTCAGGGGGGATATATGTGAGCCCCCACGGATTGACGTGGAATAGGCCCTTTCAGATTGAGAGCTCTACTTGCATGTCTGTATGCTATTCTTTGTCTTTTTCTGACCTGACGGAATTCCTACTGAATTGCAGATGCTATATCGATGCGGACCTGACTGTGAATGTAAAGTATATGTTTTAGATGCTGCAACTGTATGTTTAGTCGCCTTCGATGTTTAATACAATAAAAACATGTTTTAAAAAAAAAACTTGATCTCTCACTTTCTTGATGCTATTGGTTTGTCCTAAATGTCCTAGATGAGCAATCAAAATCAATTTTTCCTAATGCCAAACGGCGGAACAAATTATTCATTGTTTAAGATCAAATTGTTAGCAATTGTTAACTCATGTCTGACTTTCCAATACAGACACAATTCTTTAAATAGGTGTTTCTCCAATGGCCACCCTTTAACAATATATTCTTTTACATTATCCATCATTTCAGCATTTACGGTAGCATTCATACACTCTTCCTTAGATATCACATGTCCGAACATCCTCAACAGTAGCTGAGACACAATTCTACTGCAGCAACAGGTCACATTTAGCTATGACATTACTAGCCAACCTGGACAAACAGTCTGCACGACAATGTATGAAACAAGGACCCCCTGAACAAAAAAATACAGTTCAATTCCTAGGTCAGGGATAAACACATATGTAAGCAAACAACCTAGGCAATTACCATTGCTTGTCTATTCAATATTAAAGTGGGTAAGCAACAGATTCCAAGGGGTAAGCCACAGTCTTTATAAGCAAAACATCAGCAAAAATTGGCGGTTAAAAACAAATAAAACGACAAAAAAACTTTAAGAATTCAAAGAACAAACAGTACATACATATCATTTATTAGATACAATAAAACAACTAAAAAGATTAAAAATAAGTGTGGTACAAAGGTGAAAGTATTGATGCGCATTTCGGCGAACCAGCGCCTTCTTCAGGACAAACCACCTAGTAACCTAAATAATAAACAAACATATAAAAAATTCATCACTAAACTAGTAATTATTCTGATAAACTGCATATAAACTTACATTTACAATATATATAACAATCTTTTAACACATTAACGCATATATCACAGTAAAGCTGTAAAATACACTGCATGGAATATGGTTACCCACTCATATATGGACAAATAAGACTCAAAAAGGGATAGGAGTCATTTAGTATACGGACTTCTGTGCTCATAATGAGAAGATCAAATTCTTTCACGTACGCCATTAAAAAATGCTCAAAGTGATAATGGGAGAAACACGTGACATCCTAGAAAAGGTATTCCATTTTTAGATAGGCAATTACTCTAAAATTAGTAAATAATGGCTCTTTAAATCAAAAAGGAGAGGGCCTATTCTAGATGCGCTTAGAGAAGACGATGCAAAACAGTACTTTACCCAAATGGGAAAAGGAAAAGGAAAAAAATTCCAGAGGCTTCCGATATGTTTATCAATATCTATTATTAATACTTACATAAATTCCAAAAATGCACCATATCTAAAACTTCTTCTTACTTCAATTTATCGCATATGTGTTTCTGATGATATGGTGTATTCACTATTCCAATTCTATCAACAATAGAATTAAAGAACAAAATATAAGAATAATACATGTATATCACCATACATGTTAAGACAGATCTAACATTCTATTCCTTTATCAAATTCCATATTCATGATGATTATTTCAAGATATGATGAAAACGGACAAAATCGAATAGGATAAGAACCTTCAAGTAAATATATTCCACCATAGTCACTCGGGGTTGGACAGATGATTTAAAATCTTGAATAACATATTTATTTTGTACTCAACAGAACAATAATCCAGAAAAGGGGATATTGCATACCTAATTTCTAATTGTTGGATACATAGCCCTCAAAGTTCACAGTCAATCAGACAGGTTTAACAATAGCTATAAGGAACATATAAATGGAGAGAAGGTGTCCATAAGTTTAATGCACTATTTGCAAAAACGCACATTCAGTAATTGCGAAATTGATTAAAGTCATAACACTCCTACAACCCACCTTAATTGAAATCGCGATTCGGTGCTTCAATTGGGGGCGAACATTCAAGTAGGATAAGGATCATAGGCATCGATCGGTAGATAAAACACGAGAAAAAACTGATGTATTATATCCGTCACAAACCGTAATGGACAGGATCTGTGGATAAGGATAACAATATATGCAATGAATTATTGCGGCTGGCGGAACGAGGTATAATCAAAAATACCTAACCGTAAAAAATAATTTCCTAATAGTAACTATGGGGCATATTATCAAGCACGGCGTTAACATTATCGCCGTTTTAGCGTAGAAATCTGCCGCTAAAGCGGCGATAATGGGCTTGATAATACGCCGTAGAGAATTCCCATTGAAGCCCATGTTCACACCAGAACCTGGGCTTCTATGGGAACTCACAAGGGCATATTATCAAGCCCATTATTGCCGCTTTAGCAGCAGTTTTCTGCCGCTAAAGCGGCGATAATGCTAACGCTGTTTCTTGATAATATGCCCCTATATTCCTGCTTCGCCTCCGTGGTTATTCCCATAGATATAGGGCGCAATACTATGGGGTAATAAGAAGACAAAAGTATAACAACAGGGTTTTCAGTTCATGAAAATACTATTTAAAGGCAATAAGTTCATCTAAAAAACGCCCAAGACAAAAAGAATTTATAGGGATACTTTAAATACCAATGGAACATATTTATACTATAGTACCCTCTTATAGACAACGTTGTCGATGAATAAAGAGACAATGCTAAAAGATATGTAAACATACCTGCATCGGATTTATTCAGTACACGAACACGGAGACTAACGATAATGAACGGCGTCTGACGTCAGGATACGACGTGTAGGCAAAAGAAGATCAGCAATCTCTACCTATCTC
This sequence comes from Lissotriton vulgaris, assembly GCF_964263255.1. Taxonomy (NCBI): domain Eukaryota; kingdom Metazoa; phylum Chordata; class Amphibia; order Caudata; family Salamandridae; genus Lissotriton; species Lissotriton vulgaris. The sequence goes on from NC_141693.1 coordinate 1,898,844,700, forward strand.
AGCCTTTAAGTATATTCATCCCGAAACGTGAATGACGTGATTCTGTGTCATGTGGTCGCCTAAAATGCAGATACGCGATATCCAGCATGGAAACTAAGAGGGGACTAATTAGCACTCGATGTTTCAAGATGGAAACAAAACTATACTTACTCTATCTTCCGCTATGCAAATAAGCGGCACCCGGCATAGAGACAAAAAGAGGGCTAAATAGCAGTCAATGTTCCAGATGGAAACAAGTATATTTTCTCTCTGGATCGCATATTAAATGGCATTATTTAAACAGACGACAAGCAAAGAGTCAAAATAAATCGTATAGTCCATTAATATTAGGTAAATATCAATATAAGGCAGCAACAGATGTTTCTATTCCTATAAGAGTGACATTGTTGGACTTGGACATTATTTAGTTAGCTGGCGACCGCGGTGTTATAGTGGGATTATGTAATCGCATTTTCCCACGGGATTTCACTGTTTGATCCGTTCCGAAAGGTGTCAAAGGAGAAAATCCAAAACACCTCACGTTTCTTTCGGATTCGTTCACCGCCAATGTAGTCAGGAATGTTAATCTTTTCTTAAACTCGCCATTTGAAGTCTTCAGGACTATGATTGCAATCAAGAAAATGTTTCACCATTGGCGACAACAATTTCTTAGTCCTTATAGCAGAGCGATGCTCTGTTAGTTGGACATGAATAGGTCTGGAAGTCTCGCCCACGTATCCGAGGGAACATGGACATTGAATAAGGTACACAACACTCAACGTTTTACAATTCCACATATCAGTGGCTGATGCAGTGTATCCATTATGGGTGAAATTCATACCTTCTAAAATACTAGAGCAAGAATTACAAGTAGAACATCTAAATGTCCCCTTTATTGGTTGGTTCGTATCTATAGATTTTTGCAAAAAAGGTACTTGGTTCGTCTGTCCCATAAATCTAGAATGGACAATGTGGTCTTTTATATTCCTACAACGTCTATGAGCAAACAATGGTTTCTCTAATTTCTGGTCTCTGGTGCAGTTACTATTTAGGATGTGCCAGGTCGAATTAATGACCTGTTTCACTTTCGCATCAAGGGTTGAGTGTCTAGTGACACATACAAGTTGTTTGGTCTCTATATCTGGTTTTGATCTCAGAAGATGGTCCCTGTCAAAGAACCGGGCTCTTTTATAGGAGTCCCTCACCAGCCGGTGAGGGTAACCCCTCTCTAGAAACTTCTTTCTCATATCTCCATTTGTCTGTCAAAATCTCGCAAGTCAGTGCAATTTCGCCTTACTCTCAAGAATTGAGAGAAGGGGATGCTTTGCTTCTGATTGCGGGGGTGGAAGCTCTGGAAGTGTAACAGGGTGTTCCCTGCGGTCAGTTTAACAAACAGGTCCACCTTTAGCTTTCCCTCGTCATGAAAGATCATTATATCCAGGAACTCAACTTTATTAGCACAAATATGTGCTGTAAATTTTAGATTGTTGTCCACGACATTCAGCCATATCAGAAACTCCGAAAGAGAATCCCTCCCATCGCGCCAGACAAAAAAGATGTCATCGATGTATCTGGATCAAAGGGAGACAGACTCAAAAACGGGGCGATCTCGTTATAGATATACCTATCCTCGAAGGAAGCCATATAGATATTCGCCACTGAAGGAGCAACAGATGCCCCCATGCTTACACCTCATATCTGACGGTACAAACGTGTTCCAAATTCAAAAATATTTTCAGATAAAACTATCTTCAAACATGCAAGTACAAAGGTCTTAGGGCATGGTATCTTCTGTTGGTCAATGAACCATTCAGTGGTTTCCATTGCTCCGGTCAGGGGGATGTTACTGTACAAAGATTCAACATCTAAGGTGACAAGGAGATCTGACTGAATGGTTCATTGACCAAGAGAAGATACCATGCCCTAAGACCTTTGTACTCATAGACGTTGTAGGAATATAAAGGACCAAATTGTCCATTCTAGATTCATGGGACAGACGAACCAAGTACCTTTTTTGCAAAAGTCTATAGATACGAACCAACCAATAAAGGGGACTTTTAGATGTTCTACTTGTAAATCTTGCGCTAGTATTTTAGAAAGTACGAATTTCACCCATAATGGATACACTGCATCAGCCACTGATATGTGGAATTGTAAAACGTCGAGTGTTGTGTGCCTTATTCAATGTCCATGTTCCATCGGATATGTGGGCGAGACTTCCAGACCTATTCAAGTCAGACTAACAGAGCATCGCTCTGCTATAAGGACTAAGAAATTGTTGTCACCAATGGTGAAACATTTTCTTGATTGCAATCATAGTCCTGAAGACTTCAAATGGCGAGTTTTAGAAAAGATTAACATTCCTGACTCCATTGGCGGTGAACGAATCCGAAAGAAACGTGGGGTGTTTTGGATTTTCTCCTTTGACACCTTTCGGAACGGATTAAACAGTGAAATCCCATGGGAAAATGCGATTACATAATCCCACTATAACACCGCAGTCGCCAGCTATCTAAATAATGTCCAAGTCCAACAATGTCACTCTTATAGGAATAGAAACATCTGTTGCTGCCTTATATTGATATTTACATAATATTAATGGACTATACAATTTATTTTGACTCTTTGTTTGTCGTCTGTAAAAATAATGCCATTTAATATGCGAGAGAAAATATACTTGTTTCCATCTGGAACATTGACTGCTATTTAGCCCTCTTTTTGTCTCTATGCCGTGTGCCGCTTATTTGCATAGCGGAAGATAGAGTAAGTATAGTTTTGTTTCTATCTTGAAACATCGAGTGCTAATTAGTCCCCTCTTAGTTTCCATGCTGGATATCACGTATCTGCATTTTAGGCGACCACATGACACAGAATCACGTCATTCACATTTCGGGATGAATATATTTAAAGGCTGAGCTAGGTAGGGATTTGTCATCTTCTTTTGCCTACAAGTCGTATCCTGACGTCAGACGCCGTTCATGCCCGTTAGTCTCCATGTTCGTGTACTGAATAAATCCGATGCAGGTATGTTTACATATCTTTTAGCATTGTCTCTTTATTCATCGACAACGTTGTCTATAAGAGGGTACTATAGTATAAATATGTTCCATTGGTATTCAAAGTATCCCTATAAATTCTTTTTGTCTTGGGCGTTTTTTAGATGAACTTATTGTCTTTAAATAGTATTTTCATAAACTGAAAACCCTGTTGTTATACTTTTGTCTTCTTATTACCCCATAGTATTGCGCCTTATATCTATGGGAATAACCACGGAGGCGAAGCAGGAATATAGTTACTATTAGGTAATTATTTTTTACGGTTAGGTATTTTTGATTACACCTCGTTCCGCCGGCCGCAATAATTTATTGCATATAGTGTTATGCTTATCCACAGATCCTGTCCATTACGGTTTGTGACGGATATTATACATCAGTTTTTTACTCGTGTTTTATCTACCGATCGATGCCTATGATCCTTATCCTACTTGAATGTTCGCCCCCAATTGAAGCACCGAATCACGATTTCAATTAAGGTGGGTTGTAGGAGTGTTATGACTTTAATCAATATCGCAATTACTGAATATGCGTTTTTGCAAATAGTGCATTAAACTTGTGGACACCTTCTCTCCATTTATAGGTTCCTTATAGCTATCGTTAAACCGGTCTGATCGACTGTGAACTTTGAGTGCTATGTGTCCAACAATTAGAAATTAGGTATGCAATATCCCCTTTTCTTGATTATTGTTCTGTTGCGTACAAAATAAATATGTTATTCAAGATTTTAAATCATCTGTCCAACCCCGAGTGACTATGGTGGAATATATTTACTTGAAGGTTCTTATCCTTTGCGATTTTGTCCGTTTTCATCATATCTTGAAATAATTATCATGAATATGGAATTTGATAAAGGAATAGAATGTTAGATCTGTCTTAACATGTATGGTGATATACATGTATTATTCTTATATTTCGTTCTTTAATTCTATTGTTGATAGAATTGGAATAGTGAATACACCATATCATCAGAAACACGTATGCGATAAATTGAAGTAAGAAGAAGTTTTAGATTTGGTGCATTTTTGGAATTTATGTAAGTATTAATAATAGATATTGATAAACATATCGGAAACCTCTGGAATTTTTTTCCTATTCCTTTTCCCATTTGGGTAAAGTACTGTTTTGCATCGTCTTCTCTAAGCGCATCTAGAATAGGCCCTCTCCTTTTTGATTTAAAGAGCCATTATTTACTAATTTTAGAGTAATTGCCTATCTAAAAATTGAATACCTATCTAGGATGTCACCTGTTTCTCCCATTATCACTTTGAGCATTTTTTTATGGCGTAAGTGAAAGAATTTGATCTTCTCATTATGAGCACAGAAGTCCGTATACTATATGACTCGTATCCCTTTTTGAGTCTTATTTGTCCATATAAGAGTGGGTAACCATATTCCATGCAGTGTTTTTTACAGCTTTACTGTGATATATGCGTTAATGTGTTAAAAGATTGTTATATATATTGTGAATGTAAGTTTATATGCAGTTTATCAGAATAATTACTAGTTTAATGATGAATTTTTTATGTTTTGTTTATTATTTTGGTTACTAGGTGGTTTGTCCTGAAGAAGGCGCTGGTTCGCCGACACGCGCGTCGATACTTTCACCTTTGTACCACACTTATTTTTAATCTTTTTAGTTGTTTTATTGTATCTAATAAATGATATGTATGTACTGTTTGTTCTTTGAATTCTTAAAGTTTTTTGCTCCTTTTATTTATTTTAAGCCGCCAATTTTTGCTGATGTATTGCTAATAAAGACTGTGGCTTACCCCTTGGTATCTGTTACTTACCCACTTTATTATTGAATAGACAAGCAATGGTAATTGCCTAGGTTGTTTGCTTACATATATACAAACAGTCTGCACGTACATTTTGTACTCCAGGTAAATACACTACAGTAAAATTATATTCATATAACTTTGCCAGCAATCTTATCATTCGAGTCGAAGGCTTTCCTGCTCCATATTTGGACAAAAATATTAGGGGTTTAGGATATTTCCTGAGTTTGAAAGCTTTACCCCACAAGTAGGTCTTAAACTGCTCTACAGTCCACACACAACCTAGAGCTTTTCTTTTTATAGTAGAATACTTTGTTTCTGTCAAAGTGAGTGGCCTGGTAGCAAAAGCAATGGTATGCTCAACAACTCCATGACTCAATACCGCACCTAGCCCTGTGGCACTAGAATTAACTTTAACTATATTGGCAGTAAAATGTGAAAATGCTGCTAGCGATTTACATCCAATGATGGTTATTTAACCAATTTGACCACCAAAAAGTGTGCACTGGTCCAGTCAAACTCCCTTTCCAACTGCAATGGAAGTACCATGTCAGCAAATTTACTCACAAACCTTGAATCATATTCGCACAGCCAAGAAAGGATATAGGCTGAGCCTTGTTCTGATGTTCCACCAATTCCTAATAGAATCAAGCAAGTCTTTTTTTGTAGCAATACCTGTGCCGCTGATCTGGTGTCCTAAATACACTAACTCTGATGCAAACAATTGACGCCTACCAAGGCGAACTGTCATTCCCTATTCTTCCAACACTGATAACACTTTGGCAACAGTCTTGCGATGCTTACTAGTAGATTATGAATACACCAAAATATCATTCTGGAATGCCACCACACCATCAGTGTTTCCAAAAAGACAATTCATCAATTTCTGAAACACTGATGCGGCAGATGACAATTCTGGTGTTATGAATTTAATGATGTGTTATGAGTCTTTTGTAAACTCCATTTGATGGTATGCTGCCTTTAAGTCAATAGTGGTAAAGTATTTGGCACCATCCAATTTCGCAAGCAATTCTTGAACTTTGTGTAAAGGGTGACACTCCACCACAATCTGTATACTGACCGATCTCAGGTCAACACACATTCTGAGTTCCACATTTTTCTTTTTAACTGGAACAATGGGAGAAAGACACTCAGATGCATCAACTGGTTCTATCACACCTTCAGCACACAATTTTGTAATCATTTCTGACAATTCCCGTCCTACTGATAATGGAACCGGTCTCAGTTTGTGTATGGTCAGTACAGCATTTCTTTTAAGTGGACTTTTATGGGAAAACCCCTTTACTTTCCCAAGCTCTTTCCTAAACACATTCTTGAGCTCATTAAGAAAACATTCCAAATCTTTATCACCTCCTTTGCCATCTTGCACCAATAACATCTCTTCTGCCATACAAACCTGTACCTTGACATTGGGAGTTAAAGTCCCACATTAGGATCCCTTTGTCATGTTACTCTACGATTTGGGAAAAATTCTCATTCCTAAGACCACACTTGCTAAGGTTATCTGTGAATGCATATTATTTAAAATTTAAGATCACAACAGCCTGCACCTGGATCTTCCAGATACCACCAAGATTGGGCTGCAGCACATTCAGACTTTTGCAGTAAGGAAAGCTGCTAACCGGAAAATATTTGATCATGTACTATGAGAACGTGAGTTTCTGTTGCAGTACCCCCCCCCCCCCCACGTTTTGCCTGACACCTGATGCACTTTTCCTTGGTGTGACCTGGGTCCCTGCCAATCAGGTACCCAGGGCCTGTGTTCCAGCCCTAAAAAATATACTAAAGCCTAAACCCAATTGGCATCTCTGGCCACATGTCAGCCCCTAGTAAATGGTACCCTAGGTACCCAGGGCATTGTGACCAGAGAAGACCCCTAAGGGCTGCAGCACTTATTGTGCCACCCTTAGGGGCCCTGATCCCTTGACACCCACACACTGCCTGTGCAAGCGGAGTGTCTAGGTGCAGAACTAAGCAAAGAGTCGACATGGCACACATCCCTGTGTGCCCTGCCCACACACCCACTGCCCTGGCATACATCAGCCACCCCTCAAGCTAGGTGTCCTATGCCACTGGTGTGGGCACAGGTGCCTGAGCCCTGTGCCCCTACAGTACCCAGGGCCATTCCTGGGCACTGTAAGTGCAGTGATGCCATTAAAAGTATATGGGGCTGGGAGGTTGTCATTACGAACTCCACAGCACCATAATGGCTACATTGAACACTGACAAGTTTGATATCAAACTTCTCGGCACATTAAACCCACACTGATGCCAGTGTGGGATTTAAAGTAAAATGCACTACAGAGGGCATCTTAGAGATGCCCCCTGAAACCTAACCTACAATCCACGTCTTGTCTGAGAGGCTGCATAGGCTGCCACACAGCAGGCATGTTGCTGGACCCATGGGTGGAGAGCTCCCCGCTCTCCTGGGCCTGCAACAATGCACATCCTGGGACAAGGTGCCAAGCCTCCTCCCCCAGGATGGGTAGGGGAAGCTTCAAAGGCATTCTGCCTTCGTGAGCTTCTCCAGACCACTTGCTGTACTCAGCAACTGGCCCCCACGTGCTCTGACCCCCACTCTGGTGGGAAGACTGGCGGGAAAACCTACGTCAGAAAGGGGGGTGTGCCAGCCTGTGCCAACTCCACCCCTCAGGTGGGAGAGGCGAGGTGATGCATGACCCCGGGCTCCGGCGATCTTGAAGATGGGGAGCCCTGCCCAATCACAGCTAGGCTACTGCCCCCATCCCACAGGAGAGGAGAAGGCTAGGGTGTGTACCCACCCCAGGACAGAGACCCATTGGTCCCTGCCCTTGCCCTACCTATAACACACCTAAATTCAGTATTTAGGGGCATCCTGAACCTTTTTCCACAAATCAAGATTACGAAACAAGAAAGAAGATCAAGGAACACGTAGACCTGCTGTGCAGCTGCTAAAAAGAGGAAGACACCAACTGATTTGGCCACAGCCCTACTTGCCTGTCGACCCTCGAACCAGCTCCTGTTAAACCCCGGCATCTCCAGTGGTCAGCAACCTCAAAAACCCCGGAGGACCTGACTGCCTTGCGACTCGACTACCTAGGTCTCCCACGAGCAGTGGTACAGCTCAAAGCAAGTAACAAGCCCTGGCATTAGCCCGCAACCATGCACACTCTGCACCCGGCAAGCCTGGCCTGTGCCGGAGTGAATCAAGACCCTGAGGACGTCCCCCCTGCGATTCTGACCTGGAATCCAGTGCCCAAGGACCCTCCTCGACGACCCCGACGACGCCTGCAGCCTCAGGACAAAGGGCTCCTCCAACCGCAACCAGCAGGGGGTAAGATTTCCCGACCTCAAAAGACACCCCTGCATGCCCAAAGGCCCCCTGTGCCCAAACCCTGGGTGCCTACCTATCTTCCAAGATACCAACTTACCCCTCGAAGTGTTGGTCGCTCCAGGAGATCCACCGTCCCCGAGCCTGCAGCCTTTGTTCCCTTTTCAAGATCCTCATTGAATAACAAGGAGCGCCCGACGGCTCAAAAGCACTCTGCACCCCGAGTGCCCCTGGTAGTGAAACCTTTGTCCTATCCTACTTCTGCAATTGCCCTGAGCAAGTGACCAGGAGCCCAGCTCCCACAGCCACGTGGCCTGCTAGCCAGCAGCCACCAACAAAAGGCCCCCTGCCTCTCACTGGATAACACTGGGCCTAACTACCTCCGCCCCTGTGCCGCTGAGGGTGTACCAACTGTACTTACCTGACCCTGGGGGACCCCTGAGTCTATGCCCGGAACCTTAAATTCACCAGTCGAGTACTCACCTGAAAACCGATGGCTCACTTTCCTGCCATAGGATAACATTGACTGGGTTGACTCGAAATTTCTTTTAAGTGTGAAGTTTTGAAACTTTAAAATATTCATCTAAAATCAGCTGAATAACGAATTTCGAATTACTCACCTCAGATCAGGAGAGAAGCCAGTACTGTACCTTGTAGCCCAGTACTGTACCGCAAAAGTAATCACAACTGTGTTTGCTAGTAATCTAAATTTCTGCCATAGGAAACCATTGACTGTTTTTCTGTGAAATTTCTTCTGTCCACTTTTGAAAGTTACAAATATTGCTTAAAAATCGTACCAGCTACTAAAATGTAATTACTTACCTGTCTTAGGTAGAGACCCCAGTGCTGAACCTAGGAGTCCAGTACTGGATTACAAAAGTAATGAGAACCTACTTTACCTGTGCTTTGAATTTCCTTCCATTGGATAACATTACTGGTTTTGCACTAAACATTTTGTACGTGTCAACTATTAAAATGCCTTTATATTCTTTAGAAATCATTGCAATAACTAAAACGTTTTTACTAAACTGTTTTCAGCTTAGACCCCAGGACTGAATCTAGGGTCCAGTTATGAAGTTACAAAAGTAATCTATAAAGTAATCAAATCCATTGAGCTCAATCTTAAATTGTGCTTAGAATTGTGTTGCCTACTGCAACCATTGTACCTATTGTGTTTACAAAGTTTATTGTCTCTTTGCAAAGTAATTACAAGAGAGTACTCATATCGAGAAAAGTATATTTTGATACCTGTTGGTTCTAAAAATAAAACTACTATATCTTTGGATATAAAAACAATTGGCCTAGAGTTCAGTTCTTGAGTGTGTGAAACCTTTTGCTGACTGAGTGTGTGCAACAAATGCTTTACACTGTCCTCTGGTACTGCCTAACTGCTCGGCCAAGCTACCACTTTAAAGAGTAAGGTCAGACCTGACTTTAACCTCTGTTATACCTCTGGGGATTGTGGACTCTATACACACTGTACCTTACTTTGGTCCAGTACATAAAGAGCCACTTTCTCACATGTACCCTTATCTCTGAGCAAGCAAGGTCTACCGTATCGAATGCAGCGGAAAGATCCAGGAGCACCAGCACCTGAATCCACCGTCATTCTTACTGACTCTGCCACCTCTAATAAAGCTGCCTCAGTGCTGAAACCAGACCGGAAATCGGATTAGGTGTCATGTAAAATGCCCGGATTCTCAATTAAGCTGGTCAATTGTCGCTAAACCAGTTTTTAAAACATTTTTGCTGGCGCAGGATGCAGAGAAATTGGTTGATAGTTGCTAAATTCCCCTAGATTCACATTTTTTTTTCTCAGGGGAAATAGAGTGCCATGTTTCCAAATGTCTGGGAAAATGCCAGACGCGAGGGATGTATTCCATATGTGAGTCAGCACCTGGGTAAGTGAGTGAGCCATTACTTTACACAGTTTAGGGGGGCAATGGTCTACCGGTGCCAGACTTGCATTTCTGGATTTCCATCAGCGCTTCCTGCTGAGTGATGGAGAGAAAATTTGTAAGGGAAGGTTCAGGCACGCCACACCCCGTCCCATCTGTTTTCTCTTTCTCTACTATCACTGACAAGAAATTGTAGACCTTCCGAATTTTATTATCAAACAAGTTGGAAATTCTTTCACACAGCGAGAGGGAAGGTTGCACAGTAGTCTACAATTCTCTTGGTTTGAGAAAGGAGTTAACAACCTTAAATAATTCTTTACTAGAATTATCTGCCTTGTGAATATAACTCGCTACATGGTCCCTCCTAGCTTCTTTTATCAATTTATGCAACTCTTTCAAAGCTAACTTATAAGAGACCCTAGCCATCTCGCGGTAATTTACCCTTCACTGGTGTTCCAGGCATTAACACTTGCTTTTGAATGCCCTAAGAGTCCCAGAAAACCAAGGGGCTGAAGGGGAATGCCTCATTGATCTTGTAACTCTAGAGGGAGCAATAGACTCCACAGCCGCAGCTTTCCACTTATTTAGAGCCAAAGTATCCGCATTTGGATCATTGGATACTGATGGTTGACTGGCCTGTAGAGCTGAACCTAGGAACGCATGTGACAATTTTTCCCAACTTCTTTTAACAAAATAACAGTTACCCCTGCTTTGACCAGGTTTATTCAAACTAAAAAAAAAAATGAAATTAAACAATGATCAGACCAAACCAATTGGCTAGGGACCTCGATGATCAGGGACGGGATGCTGGAGAACAAGAGGTCAAGAGTGCGCCTTGCATTGTGAGTGAGAAGGGTAATATGTTGAATCAGATTAGCCCCCAAGAGGGACGGGGCAAACTGAGCTGCCTGGGCGCAACTAGGGTAATTCATGTGTAGATTAAAATCCCCTAACACAGTAAAATTCGAGTACAATATCGATTTCTGGGCAATGTAATTACAGAGATCAGGACATATATTTGGAGCACAGTCCGGGGGTCTATAAATTAGAAGGCCAGAAAAGGAGGTTGGTGGGCCAATTTTAAAGCAAAAAATAAGCCCTTCTAACCCCTCCACGCTGAGTGGCCCAGAAGAGGCCAACTCCCAAGAATCTTTAAAAATAATGGTTACCTACCCCCTCTTTTCCCACTCTCCTGTTCCTAATTTTGTACTCTTTTTACATGCTTAATCTGAGAGAGTCCCCTGGTTCCTGAAAATATGTATCATCTCAGTGTGTCAACCCCCTTACTACATCGCAGTTATAGGGTTGAAACAAGGATCGTGTAATCACGTGAACCATCAGTATCACGCGTCAGTGGCACTGAAGGGCAAGTGTCCCCAATGCTGACCAGCAGGCAGGACAGAATATCTGAGGAGATGGCTGGAAGAGCAGTAGCAGCTGGCCCGGATCGGGGTTGGCAGGAAAGGATAAAGAAAAAAAAATAAACTTACCTCCTCGCCGTGTCTCTCCTGTTGTGTCTCTGTGTCTCTCCCGGACAGAACAGGAAGCACCCAGGCTCCCCTAAGCCACTGGTCTGAGCACCGTGGTTCAGCGCTCAGTCATGGCATGTTCTCCACGCAGGCTGTAATGCAGCCTGGGTGGAGAACATGCAAAGTGCGCATGACTGTTTGGCTGCCCTGAGAGTGCCTACCGTTCCTTCCCTTGCTCTGAGAGCAGCTCCGCCCCACAAAGCTGCCGCAGCAGAATATAATAAAATTATAATAACAACAAGTTATTATCATTTTATTATTCTTTCATTTGCACTGCTCCTCCGCCTTAGGGCACAATTCTAGAGCTGTTAAGAAGAGCAGAGGTATCCACAGGAAAAATAGAGGAGAGCGTTTCCACAAGTAATAAGTACAGTTGCAAAGATGTATTCCTTCCTCACAATGCCACAGGGCTGAGTAAGCAATAACCTGTCAGTAAAGAGTCTGTGAAGAAGCTGACAATCTCATGTTGTTTATTTGTGAGATGTAAACTACAAATGACTCAGCCAAGATACACAAAAGACACAGGAAAGCTGAAATGCAGAGAAATCAAAAAATACATCAGAACTAGTTACATTTAAAGGTTCAGCTCAACAACAACCTGCTGATCACCCACTGGAATGGTGTGCACAGTGCATTTCTATGAATTTCTATGTATGCTATTATTGTTAAAAAAACGAATCTGTTCATTCCCATAAAGTGCTTAGTGAAAGTAATATAGGTGGATGGTTTGTTTGTTGTGACTGGCAGTAAAGGAAAAAGGCCGGGGAATCCGTTGATACTACATCATCTTCTAATTTTAAAGACTGTCACGTTATTTAGCCTTGACCAAAAGCAAGAGAGTGTTAAGAAACCTTCTGTTTTTAGTTATGCAAATCAGCACTATAAAGACTAAAAAAGGGAATGCAAGGCATTAAGTGATATTATGGCACTAGTGGGATCACAGCATGTAAAGCTGGTGCATTAGGTGCAAGCTGCTTGCAACTCACACATCTCTTAGAATCATGATTTGTAGGTGACAGTGAGTCCTAAAATCAGAGACATACTGCAAGTGTAAGACATGAGATCCCCAATTGTCTCATACATACCCTGCACTCCTGGGCGGCCTCTTCTATGGGATGCACAGTGTGAGACCTGTGATCCCTGGAGCGGTCGCACACCACGCAGATGGGTTTCTGATCGTCTTGGCAGAACAGCTTCAGTGATTCCTTGTGCTTCTCACACAGCAGCTCCTTTGTTGCCTCCTTCTTAGTGTTCAACTGCTTGGCCAACTCAACAACATTGCGCAACTGTCTATTGGCCAGAATTATTTTTTGAGCAGATACTGTGAGACACTGGGGACAAGAGAAATCCGACTCCAAATCTCTCCAGCTAAGAACCAAACATGAGCGGCAGAAGTTGTGTCCACACGCCGTGATCACAGGATCATCAAAGTAATCCAGGCAGATGGGGCAAGAGGTTTCCTCTTTCAGAGTCAGTATTGGATCCACGGCAGCCATGTCCTTGTGAAAGGAAAAAGGATGTTACATTTATTTATTTTCCCAGTTACAAGATCATGATCTAGCAACAACTATGAAGGAAAAATTAAAACCCATCAGACTGACGCATATAACTTCTTGAACATTCCTTGTGTTTTGGCAGAAGACACTAAAAACGTATACAATCTAAGGTACCTTTGTTTCTCAGTCTGTTCTATCTAACGCTAGTATTTCACTGCAGTCTCAGCATACACATACAGAGAATGGAGTTCCATTTCATTCAAGGGTCCATGACTGTACCTATACTTCTCTTCTGAGCGATCATTAAGTACCTTTGCGGATATAGAGGATTCGACTTCACCAATGTCCTCTAAAGGAAGCTACTAATTGGCTTGCTATGGAACTGCACCTAGTGCAAAGAGCAGCTCCGCCAATGATCAAACATGGCAGTTACTTTCAGGATAGGGCTCCTACCCTAAATCATCAACACAGGCTGGTGATGCACTTTTGAGAATTAAACAACATAGAATGCTTAGCAGCTCTGCATGGATCATACTCAAGGTATTTGGAGAACAAATTAACCTGGGAGGAAATGGAAAAGCCTGTAGAACCTAGAGTTTGGTGCTGATAATCATAACAACTTGTGTTAAGACTGTATTGTGATGCATGTTTTCGGAGTCAGGTCTTTGTGTTACTTTAACTAGCACTGCATCCTGCATATTTACTAGTAACTACATTGTTTTTAATATTTCCAGAAACACATCTTTAGAAATGTACATATCTAACTCTATCATCGTCCAAGTTAAAAATACAGTATTAAAATTCCTACAAATTCCTCAGGCATTCCAGAGACTAAGAATTGGTCAAGATTTCCTGCATTAGTTTGCCATTTATCATTACTACAAACACACATAATTAATATAACATATCTTAATCAATTTCAAATCTTATTTCGATCATAAAAGATATACACAAGATAGAATAATCATTAAAATGCATATAAAACCCAATAAAAACAGTATACGAATATACTTAAAACAGTACAGTTCTGGAAAATGGGTTAGCCCAAATACAAGGGAAGTAGAAGAGGTCTTCACAGTGTTGTGGTGTCCTTAATTATTCGAGCGTGTGCCCGCCACATTGCAGTCAGAAATTTTGCCATAGCAAACACTGTTGGCGGAGATAGATCCGACTTTAGTACTCTGTAGGCCAGAGCATATGTTCTGAATCCCAAGTTTTTAGGTTTCGACCTGGCGAGGGGCAAAGCCCCTCCCAGATCGAAAACTATTGTCTACAGTAGGGATGTTTGGACCGCCTCTGTCTATCATTGGCTAGCTCCATAAATGGAGGCAAGCCATTGGGAGACAGAGGCTGTCAATCGCGCTTTCTCCAGAAAACGCGATTCGGGGGCGTTTCTGGTGCTTTTTTTTAAGCCCCGCCCCTTTGTCCCGGGCCGCGCTGCGATTGGCTGCCGGCCCGGGACACCCCCGTGACGTCATTCCCGGGCCGCGCTGTGATTGGCTGCCGGCCCGGGACACCCCCACACCCCCGTGATGTCATTCCCCGGGCGGCGCTGTGATTGGCTGGCCGGCCCGGGACCTGACTTGTTCTCGTTATGCCTCTGCCGCCTGGCCGTGAAACGTAAAGAATGTTTTCAGAGTCTACTGATAATGCTCTCTGCTCCCAGGGTACTCTGCCCTCTTGCCTGGCTCCCACCAGATGCAGAACTGCCTGCCGGGAAAGGAGGGGAGGAGGAGTCCATATCACAGGCTCCGGGCTCAGCCACGTGCACCTGCAGTCTGCACGCGCTTCATTCGTAATTATCAAGAGACCCTCTATTAAGGAGCAGACCTCTTTTTACCCACACTTCTATGTCTCACCTATTGGTGTAAACACGTGCTATTACGCGATCGAATGATACTCAAGTCTCGGAAGGATGAGAGTCTGAGTCGGCCCTCTGTGACGTACACCTGCCGTTGCAGGTGGCGTGCAGATCGCCAGAACCTGGTTTAGTTCCCTCCACCAATGGCCTAGGTTAACTCACGGGACAGAAGTGCGAACGCACTGCCACCACACACACGCCCACATTAGTACAGTGAGGTAACAGCCAGGAACCATCACTGGATGGGGAAGCGGCGGGGTCACTGGCGCCGTGTTTGACGTCACCCAGCGCTATAAAGAGTAATAGCGTGTCTGTCAAATCCTTACGATAGCGAAAATACGCTCAACCTTTTCTTTTCCCACTACTACACAACTTTGTAGTAGATTATGCAAAATAAGGTGTTGGCGGCAACTGTATTAAGGTGAACGCTCCAAAAATTCCCACCGCAAGAATACGTGGCCAAACTGGCCATAGCAGAGAAAGTAGGGGGTACACAGCAGGATAGGGGTTCCCTGGGACAACAATGCTAGTGTCTTAATATGTTCCTACTACTACTGCTGAGCCTCTGGTGCTATGAACTAAGCACTCCCATTTCAAAACAAGACACGCGGGATTAGCTGCAGTGATGAAACATGGCGCGCACTGCGAGTGAGGGGTTGTCGCCGATTTACGTTAAAGAGTCATAAATTGTACACTGTGCGCCAATGAAAGGGGCACATAGTTGGGTTTCAATTCTGTTACAGCCATGTTGAACTTGGATCCAAATAATACATGAACATTTGCTCTAAACACGAATATATGTGTAAAATAGGGTAATTAAAATGAAGTTGCGCAAAAAAAAAAAAAGACAAGTTGGGGGTTCCGACGGTCAGCAAAAACGTCAAACAGGCAGCTCTGTTTTGTTTTTTAAAGCCAAATGAGGGCTTTAGTCCCAATATATGGAGAATGGCAAACAACTCTAAACATGTTAACAAGAGTATTCTTTCTGCTCCTGTGAGTCGTCATCTGCATTTTAGCCCACACTTGCCTTTCTCAGGCTGCGAGGGTGGTAGTAAACACGTTGGAAAAGAGATGTGGAACTAAGTGTCACGCGGCCCTCCCAGAAGCCGCACATATCTGCATCTCTCCTCGGTGTGTGCCTTCCGAAGCCTCATCTCAGAGCGTAGGTGTGTGCCTGTACTGAAATACCCACTCAGGGTGTGTAGGGTTGTTTTGGTGCTAGATACAGCTGTGCGATGCTTCCATGCAATCACGTCAGGTGGCGGGGAAGACCAGGTGGATGTTCTGGTTGGACAGCGTTCTTCGCCGGCTGTGCCAGTTTCCTCCAAGTTGAGGTCAGCTAGACGGTGAAGGCGAGGCCTCAATTCCTCGATCTGCACCCGATGGGAGTGCTTAACTTGCCCCACCCCCTCATGTCATCACATAGTCGGTTTTCAGGTATAGGCTCTTTTCAGGTAATGGCTCTTTTCAGGTATAGGCTTTTAACCAACAGAGAACTACTATCAAATCAGCTCTTCTGACTAGTACAACTGACGCAAACCAAGATATCTATACCGAGAACGCAACGAGCTCTGCTGTTGTCCCACCAAACTATGTTCAGAGACACAGATGAGTCTGAAAGCGAGAACGGGACAGCCTGTGTGTGTGATAAAGAGCTGGTCACAAGATCTGGGGGCCGAGAGGGGTGCGTTACAGGCCGGGCAGCGTAACTTCCGCGGTTCGATTAAGTCTTGCTGCAGCAGTGGCCCCAGTTTACCTTTGACCTTTGACCCACACTTCTTATGACCACTGTTCCCTCGTGAGCTGGACTCAGCACAGTTGCGTTTGGGTTCGCATTCCCTGATTTGTCTAAGCCACACACACACGGCAGCTCTGACCGCCCACACCTCTGAAGGGATTCCACCCACATCCCCGCACATGTGGTCCATGCCACTGTCGTCCTTCAGGGACACACTCACAACCCACACTTACCCCAGCAGAGCCCAGAAGCCGGTAAGCAGGCTGTGCACGAAAGAAGTCCAGATGTTTCTCCATTTCCAGGAGTTTCGCAGCGCGGACTGTGGGGTAGGAAAGAACCGATCCACACTCCGGTTGAGAAGATGGAACGATGCAAACGACCCAGCGACCAGCAGCACACCGGAATCCATGAAAGAGTGCGGAAACAAAGAATCCGAAATGGGAGGACAGATAGGGATACAAATGAGAGAACAAACTGGAAGGATACAATGAAAAGGGAAAGAAACAAAAACAATGGGATGGCCTGTAGGGTAAGATAAAAAAGCAAGATAATCAGATAGAGAAATGTGGATAAAGGAGGGGTGAATGGGGACAGAGGAAAGAAAGAGGGGTAGAAAAGGTGGAAAGAGACAGATGATAAAAACCTGAGAAGAGAAGAAAGCGGAAATAATTGCGGTTGAGGAGGGGCGTGATGGAGAGAAAGGGTATAGAAGGGGTGGGCGATCCAAAGCCAGGAGAGAGGAGACTGAAAATGGGGCGAGGGGTCAAAATAAAGAAGAGATGAGGTGTGGAAAGGGCAAAGGAAAGGGGGTATCTAAATAAGAAGTGATACTAAAGAGGAAAGGTGGAAATTGGCCGATGGGCGAGGCGGAGTGTCTACAGCTCTTTGCTCAGTCTTCCTTCGCTCTTCTTCTCTCCCTCGGGCGCTCTCCTCTCGTGTCTCACTGGGGGATCTGCTCGCTATCCCCTTAAGATATCCTTCCTCTGCTACTCTCGCCCTTTTCGAACCTTGTGTAACATTTTCTCGTAACCAGCAAACAAGTGGCCTCCAGCGTTCGTCCATTGGCTAACCTTAACCACGCCCAATCGTCTCCATGGCGACCGGTACACCCCCGGAGGAGCGATTGCGCCACGGAGTATTTATGGGAGACTACAACTCCCGAATGTTGTGCGGGTTAAACTACCAGTCCCAGCAACCGCCGGGACTTTGGCGGGCTCAGCTATATACCTGCGCTCGGAGCGAGTCCAAACCTTGTATTCAGTTGGAATGGTACGAGGACTGGGACGGAGCCAAGAATAATGATGAACAGAGAAAATCACGGGGACATGCATTAAGAGACCGGAATTAGCAAGGCATGTAGAGGAAATGCAAACCTAAACATTAAAGCAACGGGGGTGGGAGGGGCTGCCTCGCTCCTAGTGTGATACAGCGAAAACTCAGTAGCCCGCATCATAGGTTATGCACATGGCAACATTTTAGAGGAGCAAAGTGAAACATTTAAAAACAAGCATTTACAATGCAACGGTTTCGTCTTTGGAAAAGTTAGAGCTATTGGCAATCTAAATGACAATGCCATTTATTTATCTGTTTTCAAAACCAACACATAAATACAAATATTGTCATTTACAATGCCAATAGCTCAAACTTTTCCAAAGGCGAAACCGTTGCATTGTAAATGCTTGTTTAAATGAGGGACCAGCCAATGTCTCCTAATTCTAGTATAGGCTCCACAGAACAGGACAACGTGCAAGTCATTCTCCGATTTGTAAGCACATGCCGGGCACGCCCCTGTCTCCGATCCACCTGCCCAAGCCTTTGTAAAGGACCTTAGGGGGAGAGACCCATACCTCCATTGCAGGAAGATCTTCCTTGCAAGCACCGGTGTCATGCCATCCAAAACACATTTGTGGCTGTACGAGTCTTTGATTTTAATGAAGAGATCTGTTAAGGACCCCTCCCGAGTGGTATCCAGTGTTTTTTGAAGCATGTAGTTGTAGAACAAAGTAGACAATGCTTTTCTGGACATCCTCGTGCACGCACTTTCGGGATCCGACCATAAGTCAGGCACTCCAAGAGTCACACACATTCTCCTTATATACTTTAGCCAAGGAATTTTGGTGGCATTAGGTAACATGAGAAATTCCTGCAGCTCCGCTCTGTAGTTGGCAAGATCCTGGCTGCTCCAGAGGCGACGCCAGTAGGTCAGAGGTTTGAGGCCCAGTTCTTCCGTAATAGGTCTCAGAGCCAGGTCTAGTCTCAATGGGAGAAGTGGAGTACTTGGGGGGAGGGCAACCAGCTGTCTGATGAATTTATTTTCTATGGTTTGAATGGTGTGTGTCGAGGTGTGGCCCCACAGCTCACCTCCATAGGTGATTCCCCCCCCCCCCCCCCCCCCGAGCCTGGGCTTTATAGATCTGAATGGCAGGTGCCAGCGGGCGAAGTGGGGATTTCCTAGCGATTCTTGTGATGCCTCCCGCCCTCTGCAATAGTTTCATACTAGCTTTTGTTATGTGGGCCGACCATGTTAAATTCTGGTTTAGGGTTATCCCAAGATATTCTATTGTATGTACCCTTTCCAGACATGCTGTGCCCAGGCGGGGATTTGGGCGATTATTGGCCTTTGGGTTAAGAATCATGAATTTAGTCTTTGCAGGGTTGATTTCAAGCCCCCTTTCGTTGCAAAAACCTAGAAAACCGTCCAGCACCCTCTGTAGCCCCATAGGTGATTTGGACAGCAGCAGGGTGTCATCCGCAAACATGATTGCGGGCACCCTGCTGCCATTCAATTTTGGTGCATCGATGTTACTAATCCTCCTCAGGTATTCTATCACCCTGTTCACAAATAGGCAAAACAGGGTCGGGGCTAGCACACAACCCTGCCTCACCCCTCTGCGAACGGGGAACCTGTCAGTCAGCTTGCCACCTTTCCCGCACCTAACTCGTGCATAATTATCTATGTGGAGTTGCATAATTATCTTTGTGGAGTAATATAAAGTGATCTTTTCCACAGAATATACTTAAAGACCCCAAGTTGCACTTAAACCTCCCGTTTTTGGATGAACAGAATATTTCTAGCAATTGCAATTACAATGTCGAATGACTTCATTGCAAATAAAGTGTCTTGTGCATTATTACATGTTCTTACCCCATAATGCTAAAGTAACAGATGCAAAATACTTTTCATTCACGTTTACTAAAATGACCTCTACCTCTTCAGAGCACTACAATTCTCACATCCTATTCAAGTAGGCTTTGGCTCAACTAAGGGGCAAGGAGTTTGTGTTAGTGATGGTCCGGCACAACCAGATTTTTGACCCTTGAAAACTCGGCATCCGTTTGACAAAAAAAGGAGGGGTGGGGGGGGAGATTTGGGGGGGTCGGGTCCAAAACATATACTCTTAAAGTATGTTTACACAGACTTCAAAGTAATAAAAACATTGCTGGAGTCCCAAAACACACTCGAAATCCAAAGCATTTAACATAGGACCCTAAGAACTTCCCACCTTTTTCCCTCATTTTTACACATACCGACTGGAGCATTTATTAAAATTACAGTAGCTATCAGCCAGGTATTTTTAACGCTTAGAAAACCCTCCCTCCCTACTCTCTTACATATCATTTGATATCATTCAGGGCCCCCAAATGAAACACTCATTGCAGCACGCTCAGTTTCGCAGTGGAACGGAAACAAACCCAATAATGAAGCATGCCACTATGGGATAACCCTGGTGGGTGAGGGTTCGACATATAAAAAGCATACGCAGTCCATATAGCAGAGTTGGGTTCTCTAATTTGTGTGGAGCTGGGTTCATGCCTGATTTTCTAGATAAAGACTGACAATGTCAATTATTATAATTTTGCATTAGTGTACGGAAAATTATCTGGCTTTGATAAGGCCCTTCTGAGCCTATGCTACACAATCCTGCCCTATCTAGATGTTCAGAGCCTATGTATTTTCATTAGGTCATGTGCAATACATTCTATCATTCCTGGCTACTTGGCAATGGTGTACACACTTTACACACTGCACCTTTTCAGGACCTCACAATGAACATCATACTATATAATGCAAACTTTCATGAAGATAAAAACTTGAGTCCTGGTATTAATGTATCTATGAGGTACTGGAGTACATTATAATATGTATTGCTATATAAGATTGTAACGTTGTTTTTGTGCAGTTTAAATGGCAATAAAAACTAACTTTATAAAAAGAAAAAGAAAAGATATATATATATATGCATGTTGTCATCGGGGTGCTGGGGTGACAATTTAAATTTGTGATGAAAATACAAGTGCCTCATATTCATTTGACTATTACATGCTACTCAAATGAACCAAAATCCACACTTTTGCTTTGATGTTCAAACAAATCTTTGGAGTGAGAAACACCACTGATTGTAGTACCTCATGTGCTGCACTCACGTGCATTGTTTCACATATCTTTGTGCACATAGCCTAGGCTGAAGTGCACAAAGACCCTTCATTGTCACACACAAAGATAACTAACTAGAGGGAACATTGGTCCTTATATAACTGATCTCAGCATTATTAAGTGAAGTTCCCTTTCTACCTTAAATTAGATAATCGTACCTAACTGACGTTATTACTCTGGTTACTTAATGTTTGAAATCAACCTCTTTGGCCTAAATTGGCTCTTTATTGCCCATCAAACCATATGGGCCCACGGGTCACTTCTAAACAGGCCTCACCAATAGACCAAAATATAGAAACTCCACTCTAGACATAGTGTTCGCCTATCCTGCACCTAACCAATTTTAAGAAACTGTGGATGCTGCTTGGTGGAAAAAACTGGCTGCTTCTTTGCATAAGGAATTGTGGAGCCCGGTTTTTCATGTGAATGGACTTGACTCCATAGCTTATTCATCAACTTTTTTCAGGCCAACTTTGCCTGTACTCCACTTTGCAGAGCTGACAAACAGAAGGAGGAAATTATCAAACCAGTTTAAATTGCTGCAATGCATTTTTGTTATGCCGCTTTGGTTGCATCATTTCATTATTTGTATGTGTTTTCTTCCTCAAATCACAAGCACACTTTAATAAGCAACATTAAGCAGTGACTTGGAAGGTAATACCAGAGTTGTTAACTGACTCATGGATGAAAAATCAGGTATGCATTATAATCATGCCATTATCCACGAATAGTTCGTACTTCGTACTTTCTGTCAATAGGGAAATCTACAATCAGAGCACAAATCGGTGGTACACGCGGATGGATGGCATCCAACCACTATTTTCCACAGGGTGAACGCCTCCACCCTGCCAAGAATTTGAGCCCCACTGAATAATGTGCTGAACTTGTCCCGGTGTAATTTCTAAACACAGGGACACTTTCAGCAGAGCCTGCATGTTGTCTGCTTTAATCTGCAACAAGCAACAAGGTACAGGTGGGACAGACTGGGGCTTTCTTATTAAAGACTCCTGCTGGGCGCATAACAAAGATCAAATTTGAGAGGTAATCAGGCCTCCTTTTGTTCGAGTCTCTTGGATGGGTGCAGTCAGGCGCCTCATACCTGATGCAAATGAAGCAGAGCGAAACCAAGGCTCACACCTTGTTAGCACTTCACACATAACATAAGAGAGGCAGCTTTCACTTTGTTCAGTCCCTGCTTAGGAGAGATTCAAGCACTTTGTAGTAATCCACTCCAGAAATGTTGGTGGAAGAAGGTTTATTGTGGCAGAGAAACACAGTACAGCATCTGCTCAGCAGGACAGGTCCAGTAGTAATACAGTCTGGAATCTAGAACCCTTAGCACTTAGCAACAGATGGCAATACAGGGTTTGTAAAGCTAAAGGCAGAAACTACTTAAAGAGATACATGCATAATTAACATGTGAAATACAACACATCTTATCCCTAAAAAGAAAAGAAAAAGAGAAAAGAAAGAAAGAAACATAGAGGAAAAGGAAAGAAAGAAAAGGATGAAACATAAGGAAGAAAACAGAGAAAACATGAAATAACTGAATGTATGGTGCAAAAAGCAAACAATTATATATAAGCAATTTAAATGTGAGAGGCACACAGTACTAAATCAATCTCTAAACCTAAGTGGTACATTGACACTTCTCTTATTAGTTTTAACCCTAGAAGAAACAGTATCATTCTTTATAGGTGGCTTAACACTATCAAAACCAGGAGTGTGAAAATTAGAACACTTAACAACTCGTCTAACATTCCAGACTTTGCCATCATTAGTTACAATGCTGTTGGTGTTAACCCTTACAACTTTTCGAATAGGCCCAAATTTGGAAACACCCTTAATCAAAAACCCAGGTTTACGTATCCTGACAAAATCTCCCACTACAAAATCAGGAACTCTCACATTGTACTTAGAATCATGATATTCCTTCATTTTTTCCTGATGATGTTTGACTCTCAGAGAAGTGCTTCGCACGTCAACAGGAGAAGAAATAGCAGAAGGGCTAAACTTCTCTTTCATCCACCACGGACACAATTTTGACACGGGTTCCCTCCCCCTCAATAAACGGAAGGGACTAAGCTCAGTAACCGAGTGAGGAGTTATTCTATACAACCATAACCTTTCTCTGATAACTTTTTTCCACACATTGGGAGTCTTTCTTGCCCATTCAACAGAATCTTTCAAGACGCGATTAAACCTTTCTACCTGTCCATTACCTTGTGGTTCGTAAAGAGGTGTAGTGATGTGTTTAATCCCACAAGACCTGAGATAATCCTCTACTTCAGTAGAAATCAATTGTACCCCATTATCGGTAATCAGAACCTCAGGGCTACCTTCTCTTGCAAATACTTCTCTAAGGAATTCAACAATGACCTGCGAGGAAGCAGAAGACACGAACCTAACTTCAGGCCATTTAGAATGGTAGTCTATCAACACCAATGCAAAACGGGCATCTTGAGGTAGACAATTGAAAGGACCAGAAATATCAAGTGCTAGCTTCCTCCAAGGATTCTCTGGCCAGGAAATAGGTATGAGTGGAGCAGGGTAGGTCTTCAACATTTTATCACTGTTGACACATATAGAACACTCACGAACCACTCTGTCAATCATTTTATCCATTCCTGGCCACCAAAAACTAGTTCTCACTAATCTCTTCATGGAAGACATTCCTAAATGACACTCATGAGCAAGCCTAATAATTTCCTCTTGCATATCCTCAGGAGGCACACATTTTCCGCTTTTAAAAACCAAATCATTGTCAACTTCCAATTCACTAAGAACTTGATGAAAAGACTTCAATTCTGGAGGTACCATATTGCCACTAGGCCAACCCTTCAAGATATACTCTTTAAGAGTACTCCAATTCTTGTCACGTGTAACAGCATTATCCCAAACGGATTCTGAAATGGAAGAAAATTCATCTCCTAAAAAGTCCCTTAAAGAAGCAACAAAATCAACATCCTCTTCTCCTTTGTCATCTGCAGTACATTTAGAGTCACAAGGAAGCCTTGAAAGACAGTCGGCTGTAACATTGCTCCTTCCAGGAAAATACTCTACATCAAAATTGTACTCTTGTAAGCGAGACATCAGTCTAGCAATCCGTGCTGTGGCGTTCCGACCACCACCAGGGGAAAGTATGGAGACTAGCGGTTTATGGTCCGTTTTCAATAGAAAACGACTACCCCATAAAAAATTCCGGTAATGTTCTATTCCCCAGACACATCCTAAAAGCTCTTTCTCAATGACAGAATACTTCCTTTCTGTTTCACTCAAAGTCCGGGAAGCAAACGCCACACACCACTCATCATTCCCACACTTTTGTGATAGAACCCCTCCTAGCCCATACTCACTGGCATCAACAGTAACCACACACAGCTTATTGACACAGAACGGTTTCAATGTAGGAGCATTGGCAATATCATGCTTAATGATTTGAAAGGCAGACTCCTGCTTCTCACCCCAGTAAAACTCTACCTTCTGTCTTGTCAATTCTCTCAAGGGTTCCATTTTAGTTGCAAACCCTTTAATGAACTTGCTATAGTATTCACACAAGCCATTAAAAGAGAGCAACTTTTCCTTGTTGTCAGGACATGGTGCTTTAAGTATAGCTTCAACTAAGCATTTCTTGGGAACAACACCATTACCCGTAAGAGTGTGTCCAAGATATTCCACAGATTCACAAAACATTTTGCACTTGTTGTCCTTTAGAGTGAGACCATGCATTCCCAACCTTTTACAGACCTCCATGACATGATCTTTGTGAGACGCATTATCGGGAGAAAACACAAGAATGTCGTCTTGAAAGCACCTCACAAACTTGTAGAGATCTTTAAAAATATGATGCATAGTACGTTGGAAAACTGATGCCGCAGAGGCCAAACCAAAGGGCATTCTCTTATATTGAAATAAACCCTCAGGAGTGAGAAAAGCTGTCATCTGCTTGGATTCATCTGCTAACACAATTTGGTGATATGCTGATCGCAAATCAAATGTGGAAAAAACCTTCGCTCCCTCTAACATACATACAACCTCATTTATATTAGGTAGGGGATGGCAGTCCACTATGATGTTTGAATTGAGAGCTCTCAAATCTACACATAGCCTGAGGCTTTGATCAGATTTTCGGGCTAAAACGATGGGCGAAACCCATTCGGAAGACTCAACTTCTTCAATTATGTCATCATCAATTAAGTTTTTCAAAAGTATTTTAAGATCATCTCTGACATTTATGGGAACATTTCTTAACTTTTGTGTAACAGGAATGGTTCCTTTCTTGAGTCTGATCAAGTGTTGAAAGTTATGCAATTTTCCCAATTCCTTTGAAAAAACCTTGGGAAACAACTTAATGATCTCATTTATCCATGCCTCAGTACCAGTTATAGTTTTAACAGAATGAGTTTCTTTTACGCAATCATCAATCATGACAATGGGATCTAATTTCCTGGGATTGAGAGTAATACCGAAACTCCATTGATCCCTCCATCCAAGCACATTCACTCCCTTTGTAGCAATGTATAACTTAACAAACCTCATTCGACCTCTAAAGAGCATGTCTACTCCCAAATATCCTTCCATAGGGATAACAGACTCAAGGAAAGTTCTGGCAATTATGTCAGGAACTTTAAGGTCTGTAAGATTGATAATGCCCTCAAACATTTCAGTGAAATATTGTTTAGTGATGATCGTCCAAGGTGACCCTGAGTCGGCCATTAATTTAAGATCCACACCTAAAACATGTACTATGCAGTCAGGTTGTTTAAGGTGAATCAACTCTTGTTCATTGGCATCGACAATGGAAACAACTATGCCTCTTTCACAATCATTTCCATTATCTTCCCCAGGAACATCAACTTCTTGCACAGAATCAGTAACAAAAGAAACTCTATTCCTATTAATATTTCCAGAAGTGGTTCCCGTAGTAGTCTTGCATAAACTGCTGAAATGTCCTTGTCTACCACACTTGTTACATTCCTTTCCAATAGCAGGACATTTAGGAAAAGAAGCACCATGACTAGGACTACCACACCTAAAACAATGGAAAAATTTGTCATTCTTTTTGTAAGAACGTTGAAAGGAATTACTGGCACGTTGAGTTTTGTTGGAAGATGACGCAGAAGAGGCGTCAGATTTAACAGCACATACTTCGGAGGAACTGTCTTTGTCCTTCTTATCCAAGCATTTTATCCATTTGTCTGATTGTTCAATAGCCTTAGCCGTAACAATAACATCTTTTAAATCCGGATCTCCCATAATCCATAACTTTTCTTGGATTTTCTTGCTCTTGGTATGGACTATGATTTGATCTCTGATCATCTCATCAGAGATAGGACCAAAATTACAGTTGGTAGATAAATAACGTAAAGCTGTTAAAAAATCATCAAAGGTTTCAGACTCTTCTTGAGCTCTAGTATAAAACTTATAGCGATTCAAAGCTACACTAAAAGTAGGTTTAAATCTAGCTTCAAGACGAGTCATAGCATCATCAAACACATTTCTATCTCCTCCCCCATCATGTAGAGGAAGTGTTCTGAATACCACTTGACCTTCAGAACCCAAAGAATGCAGTAGAATGTTTTTTTTCCTCTCTTGTGAAAATCTCTCCCCATCTATAGCTTTTAAAAATGTCAAAAATTCCTCTTTCCAACGAATCCAAGGTATAGGAGGCTCTCCTTTGTTTTGTAGGAATTTAGGGGGGGGATCAAACTGCATGTTTGATAATTGTGCGTAAGTCTATGAATATTTGCAAATTAAAATAATTGTACATAGGCCATAAAAGAGTAAAAACTGTAAAGTCACGAGTAAATAACAATAATAATAGTCAAACCTGTAGAAATATTGATTAGAAGTTTCCTTGGTGAAGAAACGATCCTTTTGTGTAAAAACACGATGAGTATTGCTTCTTGCGCATTGAAATGCGGTAAATGCGATGCGGAGTTTCGTTGCTAAGCAACTAGTAAACTAAAATGGCGTCGACGTGTGCGCGATGACGTTAAGCGCACACGTACTACCATTAAGTTTAATGCTTGGTGGTAGAGCGTCGCGCGTGAAGAAACAATGGCGTGCAGGCAGTTGAGAGCGCGGCGAGGAACAGCCGTTGGAGAAACAAACAAGAAGTTTAAACGTAAGCACTCTCAATGTAAAGGCCAATTCATGTAGAAAATAATGTCCAAAAGTTATTAAAAGATCGGAAAACGCAGCGAGGCACTCGTGTCAAGTCAAAGTAGTTTCTCAGAAAAGATGACTTGGGTTTGGATCCCATCCTCGTCGCCAATTTTGTAGTAATCCACTCCAGAAATGTTGGTGGAAGAAGGTTTATTGTGGCAGAGAAACACAGTACAGCATCTGCTCAGCAGGACAGGTCCAGTAGTAATACAGTCTGGAATCTAGAACCCTTAGCACTTAGCAACAGATGGCAATACAGGGTTTGTAAAGCTAAAGGCAGAAACTACTTAAAGAGATACATGCATAATTAACATGTGAAATACAACACACTTTCAGAATGTCAGATGTGTTGGTCTTTCCCAGTATTTACACAAAGCAAATTGCATTTATATAGAGCTTACTTTCCTTTGAGGAGGTGCTGAAATAATTTAAGTACCACTATTTTTTCTTGTATCGCTTTACTCATCCCAATGCAGAGTGTCAGAGCACTTTACATCAACACGTGCATATGACATGTGCAATAAAGTATATATGTTTGTAAATTAATGTACAGGATGTGTTAAATAAAACTGGAGGGCTCAAGGTGTAGAAGTCACATATCATCTTCAATAGCTCACTGTGCTATTATCCTCGCAATGCACTTAAACGTACACGTGATAGACCTGCTAAACATATATGTGAGGACTTTAGATCTGATGTCACTTCTTGTGATGCCACTTTCTGTAAAGTCGTGGCTTGTGATGCCACTTCCTATGATGTGAATTCCTGTGACGCCATGTGTGATGTCATGCGCTGTGATGTCGTGAACTGTGATGTTGCGTACCCTGATGTCACTTGCATACGGCCTATAACTAGGTTAGTCTCCCCACTTCTTTTTTTAGGACTTGTGCCCTGTCTACAATGATTTCCTTTAACTGGACCGATAATAAGAATACATACAAGTATTAAAACAAAAACTTTTTTTTAATTTGAAAGGAAATTCGCAGTGTGATGTTGTGGGCCGTAGGGCGATACTGCGATGAAAACAAAACATAGACAATGAACTGCTGGGTATAACTGGAGCGCTGGAGAGGCGCGTCCAGCTCCCTTGTTATCAGCATGGTCACCTGACAGGTGACACCTGTTTTTGGTGGAGGGGTGGGGTTGTGAGCGCCAGGAGCAGCCCTCTGGAAAGGGGCTGCACTGTGATAAGTCGTCAGGACACTAAACTTACTACCAGCATAAGTTCATTGAATTTCTCCAACCTGCGGTTTGGCCTGCTTTCACAGACTACAACTGAAATTCTTTTTCCACGGGTCCCCAAAATTCAACCGTTTATGCAACATCCTTCACAATATACTGTGATTCGTTATTAGAAATGTGGAGAAGTGTGGCTCAATGGTTAGCGCGGCAGACCTTGAAGCAGAGCTCTGGCCCGGAACCAGGGTTCAATTCTCGCCTCTGCAGGTTTCGGGCTCAAAATTTCGTTGGACCTGCTATTCTCGCCTCAGTGCCTATTCTAATCATGGGTCCCATGCTGCAACTCTGGGCAATAACTTGCCTAATCTCCACAACAGCGCTGGGATGCCTGGTTTCACCATGGGGGTGCCCAGGAGTGGACACTTCACAGGGAAAAACCAAGAAGGGTTCCTACAGCGGTATGAGTACAGCGCCTAGATGCCCTGGTGGTGAGTCGTGCGCTATATAAGTACCAAGTTATTATTATTATAGAAATTGATAAAATATTAGTCTGAAGCATTAGTCTACAATTATATCATATTTTATTTTCTGTGCCTTCATAACAATAGATAGTGAGGTTGACAAAAAAGTTACTTTAAATCCAGAAAAGCCTGGTAATTCCTCACTTTAATCATACTTGTTGGACTCGACAAAAGTACATCACCGCCCTGTGCAACAATACACAACAGCTTTCAAAAACTTTGAGTGCTTAGAAAAAGTTTAAGATGTGTGAAGCTCTTCATGATCAAATTTTATCTGCTGATTGCCATCTAGATCATGAACAAGTCATGAAATGCTATACGATGAATACTTTATTATTCGTTACTATTTTACAAGACGAATGTGTAAATCATTGAAACATGTTATTGTAACATTATGTTAATCGTTTTCCTTTGGATTGCATTAAGTGAATGGCATTTTTAAGACTTCAGGCTTTAGCATGCATCTTAATGTCTGCTTTTTATTAAAAGTTCTATCACTGCCTCTCCACATACCTTTTATTCTATCTTCAGTCAGAGTATCAGTAAAACGCGGTACAAGAAACATCCGACCAGAAGCACCGTAGCACAGGCGAAACAGATGAAAACTAACGAAGGACTAACCGAGGAGACGCTTCCGCATATCCCATAGCTACCGGTACAACATGAGGCACCGGCCCGGCGGCCATGTTGAAATTCCAGGTCACCCCCACGGCCTGCACGATATCATTGATGATAAAGCATAGAAACTGGTGGTATCTATCAAAGAAAAGTGTGCATACCTCTAATTAACACAATATAAACGAAATATACATTGATAAGTACGAATATTTCAAAAGACCATTTGTTCTTCTGTTTTGCAAAGAAAAGTTTGCATAGTTGTAATTAACACAATATAAACGAATTATACATTGATAATTGCAAATATTTCAAACGACCATTTGTTCTTCTGTTTTGTACTTTAAAACACACAATTATGAAATACATTTTATTTAATAAAAGTATCTGCATCTATTTAAAATAAATGTAAAAATGAAAGTGCATAATATTTTCTTCAATGACCAAGGAGTTAAGCTGCATTTGAAGTTCAGTTTTGTCGGTCTTAGTTGCTGATCAATCAATCAATCAGGGTTTTGTAGATAGCGCTGCTCACCCGTTAGGGTTTCAAATCGCTGAGGGGTGGGGGTGAGCAGCTCTGTTCGGTCATCTGAAAAGCCAGGTCTTGAGGTCCTTCCTGAATTGGTGCAGAGTCAGGCTTCGCTGGGTGAAGGGGCAGATCGTTTCAGGTCTTGACTGCGAGGTAGGAAAAGGACCTTCCACCTACTCTGGTTCTGTAAAAGGGTGGGGCGGTGGCTAGGGAGAGATCAGCTGAGCGGAGGTTTCTCTTGGGGGCATGGAAGGAGATGCGGTTGTTGAGGTATTGGGGTCCGGTTATGTGCAGGGCCTTATAGGCATGCATGAGCAGCTTGAAACATATTCTTCTTTTGACAGGGAGCCAGTGGAGGTTGCGGAGGTGTTGGGTGATATGCTTCTGCTATGGTATATCGAGGATTAGTCTGGCTGCGGCGTTCTGGACGGTTTGGAGTTTGCAGAGGAGTTTTTTGTTGAATCCGGCATAGAGGGAGTTGCCGTAGTGCAGTCTGCTGGTGACGTGTGCTTGAGTGACTGTTTTCTTGAGTCGGGGAGGGGAGGGGGTCCACTTGAATGTCTTGCGTAGTATGCAGACAGTTTGAAGCATGCAGAGGAGACAGCGTTGATCTGGCAATTTAAGATAGCAAGTTCCAGGAACCTCATACCAAGGTGGCCAGTGATCATTTCTGTTCTCTTACTCCCTCGCTCCTTTGTCGTGTCCCAGTTAACTCCTCAGCTGCTGTATCCCACCCCACACTCTTCCCGCTCAGATAAGCCCTTGTTTGGCACTTAGGGCTCCATAACTTTTTTCCACATGATCCAGCGAGACACCTAATCAGGGGTCAATACTCAATAACACACAAATGGCCCATACACATTCACCCAAATCTCTGAGGCACCGGGGGTCAAGTTTGAATGACGTAATGTTTGTTTCTTTCACTGGTTCATTATAACAATTCTAGATACATAAGTAAACCTATACATCAACTATCTTTCCTCTTGGTCGATGGACCAATTAGTTGAATAGTTGATGGTAATGATAGCACTTTATCTAACTAACTATCTAGTCAGTTAAATAATCACAGACTCTCAGTAAGATTAATAAAGCTTTATCTCAAATTCAATGTAAAATATTTTGCTCATTTGCATACAGTCACAGTGCAAACAATGAAATGCCCAAGAGAGAGACAGAAACATCAGCATATGCAAACGGTGTCAGTCTCATCATCAATTCAATATGTGCACTGAAGGAGTGGATAGATTAAGAGACATTAGTTTCAGCAAAAACAATGAGAAACAAATAATCACATGGCGGAGTGGATAGATCAAGAGACATCAGTTTCAGAGACAAAAATACATTTGCAAATAATTATTCAAAGAAACGAGTCAGAATAATACAAACCCAAAGGATCTGCGAAATACCATCTCCTTGGCTGAGGAGATGGTGGGGGTCCACTGAAATAGAGTCAAGGAACGAAGATTCAGGACCCAGGAGCAGGATAGGGACAGGAACAGCTAGGCCTCTCTGCAAACCAACAGACATCGACGCATCACCTCTCTCGAACAGCTAAGAACCGAGAGCTTAAACCACATCCCTCAAGGCACCCCAGTTATACCCTTGCAACCTTAGGGATGTACAAGGAGAGAAGGAGCCAATACTGAGGTAAGGATGTAACCAAGGTTTATTTGTCTTTCTACAATATGCGACTATTTCAGTCCTTCTCAGAGGAGGGGGGGGGGGGCGTAGGTTTCTTCCTGCTTCGTCTTCTGTACACTTCCACGGCTGGTCAGATTCTTTATTCCTCGACGTCTCGCCCGTGGGGAAAGAAAGAGAAAGGAGACGTGGCAGTTAGCTCACTGCCCGAAATAGTATGCTGGCAATGGGGCAGGGTGTGTGGGTAACATCCGTGAGGAGAAGAAAAACCGTCACCATCAGACAAACAAAAGAACACTAACCTGAGTGGTGTTGTGCACAGTGCTCAAAGTAAATGATTGCCCTGAAACGACAGTCCCTCCCTCACCCTCCGCTACCCGGTTCCCTCTTTTTTAAAACGTAGGAGATTTTTAAATCGGCCCCGTACCTGGCTTAGCCACGCTTCTCCCTGAGCGTGGCTGGGTGATGCGTGGGGACGGTGGCCTCCTGGCTTCTCCTTCGGCGGTCCTTCCGGGACTTCCTCTCGGTCCGTGGTTCCGTTGTCAGCTCTCCTTCTCCCGGCTTCTCCTTGTCTCCCCTCCTGTTTCGCGTCTTCGGTCCTTTTCTCCTCCAGTCGGCTTCCTCTCCTCAGCTCGATGTCGCTTCGGTTCGCCAACCACTTTGCGTCATCCGGGTCCGCCTTTTGTTCTGTTGAGGCCAGTGAGGATAGGCCGACGAACACTGACGTCCGGGAAGTCCAGGCTTCCCTTAAAGGGCCCGGACCAGTCCTGTAGGGGAGACTGAGAGTCAGTCACGGGGAATATCATAGGTGACTCCGCAACCCCGTGACAATTCTCCCCCCCTAGCTTTTCCAGTTCGGGGGAAAGTGGATAACGGGACAGAAAGTCAGCATTAGTTTGGTTTGTCCCCTTCCTATGGCGTACTTGAAAGTCATAAGGCTGGAGTGAAAGAAACCAGCGCAAGATGCGAATATTCCGGCCTTTGTTCTGTTGCAGCCAGGTCAAAGGGGCATGGTCAGTAAACAGAGTGAAATGGCGACCTTCTAGGTAGTAACGGAGCTTGTCGATACTCCACTTGACCGCAAGGCACTCTTTTTCAATCGTCGAGTATGCTACTTCTCTAGGGAATAACTTCAGACTCAGATATAAGACGGGCTTTTCCCTGCCTTTGTTGTCCAGTTGTGATAATACTGCCCCTAAACATACGCCTGAAGCATCAGTTTGTAAGAAAAAGGGTTTCTCGAAGTCTGGGGTCATTAAGACCGGGGCTGAGGACAGAATGTCCTTAAGGGTTTGGAAGGCTGTGCAAGCCTGAGGGGAGGGTTTTTTAAAGTGCAGGGAAGTAGCTGTTTTCATTAACAAGTCAGTTAGGGGAGCAGAGACTGAAGCAAAGTGCGGGATGAATCAGCGGTAATAGCCGACCAGTCCCAGGAAGGCCCTAAGATCTCTTCTAGTGGTCGGAAAGACCTGTGACTGGATGGCTTTTACCTTTTCCTGCTGGGGAAACAGACGACCTTCTCCCAGGACATAACCTAGATATTTGACCTGCGTAAATGCCATTCGTGATTTTTTTGCATTTATGTGTAACCCGGCCTTTTGTAAAGCCCCTAGTATTTGTTCCAGGTGGTGAAGGTGGGCTTCCCAGGTGGGACTGTGGACAACAATGTCGTCCAAGTAGGCAGCTGCGAACTGTGTGTAGGGGGCTAGGAGGGTATCCATGAGACGTTGAAACGTCGCTGAAGCCCCGTGCAGGCCGAAGGGAAGAACCGGTGTCGATCTTGGGGAAGAAGGGGCACTTGCCAATAGCCCTTGGTGAGGTCAATAGTTGTTATGTACTGAGCCTCCCCAAGGCGCTCGAGAAGTTCGTCCACTCTCGGTAGTTGGTACCCATCTTGTTTGGAGACCTTGTTAACAGCACGGAAATCTATGCAAAACCTAGTACTTCCGTACGGTTTTGGCACTAGAACTACTGGGGACGCCCAACTGCTTTTAGATGGAACTATGTTGCCTGATTCCAACATTTTCTGTATTTCTGTTTTTAACAACATCCTTCGGGCCTCAGGGACGCGATAGGGCTTTTGTTTTATGGTTACTCCATCAGGGGTTGGGATGGAATGTACTGCTACATCGTCCTACCAGGTTGATCTGAAAAATTGGGGTGATGTTTTAGAAGTATATCTAGTACTTCTTTTTTCATACCTTCAGTAAGATCAGGGTTTAGGACTGCTTTATCTACTGTATGTGGGACTGATGTGGCGATAGATATTGACTGAGTTGAATGTGGAGGGGGACCCAACCACTTTTTTAAGTTGTTAATGTGGTATATTTGGGTTCTTGAGGGTGAGAGCTTTAGTACATAGGTGTTTTTTCCTATTTTCCGGACCACTGGGAAGGGTCCCTGCCACTACTTGCGGAGTTTGTGAGTGGACGTGGGTAAGAGAACAAGGGCCCAGTCACCTATGGCCAGTTCTCTCCATTTTTTTCCTTTATCATAAAAGGTTTTCTGTTTAACTTGGGCCTTCTCAAGGGTCTAATATGAAAGCGTTCTAGTTTATACAAACGAGCTTTTAGCTGTTGTGAATATTCCATAAGTTCTTGGGCGCCCTGAGCCCCCTCTCTTTCCCAGCTATCTCGGGTGATTTCTAACAGGGTGCAGGGTTTTCTTCCAAAAAGAAGTTCAAAGGGGGAGGCCCCCAGACTACTCTGAATTTGGCTTCTTAAGACAAACAGCGCTAATGGAAGCAACTGGTCCCAGTGTTTCCCGTCTCCGGTTAATAGTTTCTTTAGGGTGATTTTCAGAAGGCCATTGTAATGTTCGACTAAACCGTCGGTTTGTGGGTGATAAACCGAGGTGCGAAGGTGTTTGATGTTTAAAAGGGCGCATACCTGTTTCATGAGAAGAGAAACAAAAGGAGTTCCCTGGTCTTTTACCAGTTCCTTGGGGAAGCCCATTCTTGTAAACAATTGTACTAGTCTTCGGGAAATAGCTGTTGTTGTGGCTGCCCTTAAAGGATAACGGGTAGCGTAATCTACGACAACCATGACATATTGGTAGCCTCGTGTTGATTTAGGGAGAGGCCCAACTATGTCAACACCAATCCTGTCAAAAGGCTTTCCTATGGTAGGAAGGGGAACTAGAGGAACTTTTGGAAGAATGTAGGTATTGCGCTTCTGACAAATGGGACACTCTTGACAATATCGTTTTACCTGTGCATACAGCCCAGGCCAAAAGAAATGTTGGACGATCGAGTCAGTAGTTTTTCTGCGCCGGAATGCCCTGCCAGGAGATGGGCATGAGCATAAAACATGACTTGGTCTGATGAATACAGGCCTCAGCAAGGCCTCAGCAAGGCCTGCGAGTGCGAAAGGGTTCGCCCTTCTGTACGCAAAGTCCTCCGACTACATAAGAAATTGGCACGGAAACTGGAAATACAAAAACATAGTTTAATAAACCTTTAAAGGTGGTACTAGACCCACACAACACTCTACAGTATTGTACAAGGTAGCACAAAGAACTCGGACATGCGGTCCCCTTTTATACACAAAGAAGGGGCTCATAAGTGGGCGGTTACAGCTCAAAAGCATGATTTACAGCTATATATGGACATTTCTAAAACATGATCGATTCATGGGTGGAGTTAACGGTTCATGAAGCCCACCGAATGCACATTCCAATCCCCTCTAAGCAGAAACAGATGTTACATATACTGAGCATGCGCTAGGCAAGCTGGAACTATTTATAGCCTGTTGCTGGGCAAACTCCAGGGGTGACAGTCAGTGAGGTAGGACTTGCCTCGTGGCGAGCACATGGCAAAGAGTAGCATACAAGGACGCCAGAAAACAAAATGGAGTCCGGCCGTATTTTCGAGTATGAGCGGGAAAACTAGAATGGAGACACAATAGCATGTCTTCAGCGAATGCTTAACATTATCGCTGTTTTATTTACAACAGGTCACGAAAATCGGTGGGCACAATTAGTTGAGGAGTCGCTTGGTAATTACCTATTCTATATAAGAGCCCTTTTTGTTTCACAAAACAGGGGTAGACGAGCTTCCCCCGATTTTTGTTCTCCTGGGCATTCTGCCAGGCTTGAGCCAAAGAGGCGTCGTTTAGTTGGGCAGCTCGAAAGTTGGAATCTGTTGCCCATGGTTCGGAAACTAACAAACCAGATGTACTTGTATCTAGTAGCCTACTCTTTTGTAAGGCTTCAGACATTAGAGTGGAAAAACATGTATTGTCAGTACCTATGATAAGGGGTTCAGGCAACTCAGGGAGTACTCCTAATTCGCACTGCACTTGTGTACCTTCTTCAGTTGTGATGGTTACCCTGGCTAAAGGATAGGTTCGGACATCCCCATGTACGCACTTTATCCTGACTGTACGACCTAACAAAAGATACGAGGTAGGTATTAAACTCTTCCTGACTACTGAATGGCGGCACCCTGAATCTAATAAGGCTTGGGTTTTCTGGTGATTGAGCAATACACTTACGTAAAAGGTGGGGCCTGTTGGCTTTTTAAATTGTTTTTATTTGTTACTTAATTGTATGTAACCTTTTAGTAAGAAACTGTATATGTCTAATTATTTGATATAAGAAATATTCTCTTTTTTCTAAATAAATGTGACATTTTTTATATAAATTTATGGTCTGTTGGCATATGTGTTACTGAGGTTATTTGAGTTTGTGGACAGGTGTTTGGCTCTACAAGTTGCATTTACATAAAGACAACTAAATGTAAAAAAAAACACAGAAAGGAACCCTCCTTTTGCTACACTTTTCCCAGTCCTTTCTGGGTAGAATAGGGAAGA
Source organism: Lissotriton vulgaris (assembly GCF_964263255.1). NCBI lineage: Eukaryota > Metazoa > Chordata > Amphibia > Caudata > Salamandridae > Lissotriton > Lissotriton vulgaris. The sequence continues at coordinate 1,898,881,259 of NC_141693.1, forward strand.
CTCTCTCCTTTTCCGACCTGTTTCTTGAGCATACATGATGGCGCGGGGCAGGTATCCTACTTCCATTGGTTCTTCTTCTTTCTCTTTCTTTTTGCGACAATACCTCGCGATATGCCCCCATTCCCCACACTCATAACATTGTGGGCCAGTCATAACATTTTTTTCATTCATTTGAAAAGCTTTATTTCGGTACATTGACCATAAAAGCATATAAATGTCCACAATACATAAAAACTGAATAAAAAATTGGTAAAAATATTAATACAGATCTTCTATCCAATCACCGTACACATGAGCAATGGCCATAAAGTGCTAGTGCAAATAATTTGTACAATTGTTAGAACAAAACCATACTAGAGACCCACACACATATAAGAAAATAACTTATTCAAACAGAAGCTAAAGCTTCATTGTTAATAAAATTACAATTACATTTCATGGGACATAATTAAAAAATCTAATTTTGTTTCTAAAAAAGGGGAAGGACCATATACTGGGTTCAACCGTTAGGGATTGGGCTTCAAAAACTTCCTTCTTCTGCACCACATGGAAAATAAATAATGGAAGACTGAATAGACAATTGGGGGGTGCAACTCAGTTTTGAGTATTCTAAAAGCCTCATTAGAGTGTCTCTTGCCCATATTCTTACATACTTGTACTAACCAGCGTCGCCTAGGTGTCCTGTAAGAGTGGCAGTGGAAGAAAACGTGCACCTCCGTTTCCTCTACTTCACCACAGGCAGGGCATTCAATCGTATCATGGTTCCCCCAATTTTTAACAAACAAACAAAGCGGGAGGCACCCATATCTAAATTGTAAAAACTATTTTTGGGCCAACGCTGGTTGAATACTATCCAAAATGGTCTCGGCCCAATAAGTACTTTTAACTGTAAGAAAAGCATTAGTCAGCCGACCAGTTGTACCGTTACTCATCAGATTGGACAGCCGATGTTCCCTGTAAGCCTCAACCAGGGCCTTCCTAGTAATGGATTGTGACACAATTCGAGGCTCCCCCCCACAAATCCACCCGTGTCAGTTCCACACATAGCAACTTTAAATGTCTCAACCAAGGTCTTACCCGCCCCGTTCAGCCCCAATATCTCAGTTAAATCCTCTCTATAGGGGGCTAACTCGGGATTGCTTCATAAGCGTCTCCAGAAGGTTAGAGGTCTTAGTGCAGCTTCCTCACAAATGGACCTAATTCCCAGATCCATTCTCAATGGAATTAGGGGTTGACTTATTGGGAGGCTAAAGAGCTGTCTAATGAACGCATTCTCTGTGCGTTCTAGAGTTAATGGCGCACAATGCCCCCAAATTTCTGCACCATAAAGTGCAGCACTTTTTGCCTGTGCCCTATAGGCTTCCATGGGTGGAAGAACCTGCTTTTGTGTTGCTTTTTTAAAGAATTTTTGGATGCCTCCCGAAACATGGGTTAATTTCAAGTTAGCCTTGCTGGTCTGCGCTCCCCAGTCCATTTTCTCCGTCAGAGTAATACCAAGGTAATCAAACACTACAACTCTTTCCAGAGGTTGACCCTTCAGGGTCGGGTTATTACGTGAACTTTTGCCCCCATTAAATACCATGAACTTTGTCTTTTGAAGATTAATCTCCAAGCCCAGATGTTTGCAGAAGGCATCGAAATTGTCGAGAGTCCTCTGGATGCCCATAGGGGACTTCGTGAGCAATAACGTGTCGTCTGAAAAGATCAGGGCAGGTACACTACGCCCTGCAAGCTTAGGGGCATCAATATTGGGGCCCTTATTCAGATGATCTATAAGCCCGTTAACAAACAGGGAAAAAAGAGTTGGGGCGAGAACACATCCCTGTGGAACACCTCGTTCTACTGGGATGGGGCAAGTTAAATTGCCATATTTGCCATATCTAATTTGTGCATAATTACCCTCATGCAAACGAGCAAACATATGGCAGAGATATTCCGGGACCCCCATCTCTAAGAGAATCAACCACAGCTTCTCCCTGAGGACCAAGTTGAATGCAGATTTCAGATCTACAAAGATCAGGTACAGAGTTCCACCCTCGATCCTCACGATCTTCCAGTGAATCATTTGTAGTCTGAATATCTGATCGACTGTCGAGACCCGTGCTCTAAAGCCTGCTTGGAGGGGTGTTAAGATGTTAAATTCCTCCATCCAGCTATGTAATCGCTCCAGTAAAACACGGGCAAATATTTTTTGGGTCACATCCAGGAGGCTAATGGGACGATAGTTCAGGGGCAAAAAGAGGGGATCCCTTTTTGAAAATAGGTATAATTTCAGCACCAACCCAAGTGGAAGGCATAATCATAACCTCCATTATAGCATTAAAAAGCTGGGTCAGATAAGGGGTCCAAATAGTAACTTCCCTATGAAAGAGATCTCCGGGTATTTTGTCAAGCCCTGGTGCTTTATTGGGAGCTATTTTCTCCAGTGCAAGGGTTACTTCACCGAGTTGTATTCGGGGCCCTGATATCCCCGTTGGTTCCAGTTGGCATCCCCCACCAATGCCAGAGGACCCATTGACAGAAGTGGAATACAGGGGTTTGAAGTGGGCTATCCAGGCGTCCTCACTAATGTTGGGCTCTATAGCCGATTTATCTTGCCTGGAGCCCTCATTAACCAAATTCCAGAAAGATCTTAAATCCTGAGCTGAAAGGGCAGTTCGAATGTCTTCCCATTTCAGGTTTTCCCAACAGGCTTTAGCCTGTTTCAATTCCCTAGCATAAATGGCCCGTGCCTCTACTACCTCTGTCCTTATATTGCTCTTGATCGCATTAACTAAATTTTGTTTAGCAGCTCGGTAATTACTATTAAACCATTGGTGTCTAGGTTTAACCTTTTCTCTTCCCTTGGATGTGTTAATAGAAAAGGAAGCCATTGTATCCGTTAGGTTTTTGTGGTTTACACAAATGGTTTGGATAGAATCGGCAACACTGGTTTCGATGGCTACTCACTCTACATTGACAAGAAAGGGGATTATTGACTGGTATAAACTAGCTAACTTTTCTTGTGATGATGCAAAGTCACCCCAGAGAACCCTCCTCCCTCTGTTTACCTGTACTAGGGCAGAGTCTATATTCCTAGATAGCTCAACTTGCTTATTGCCCGTTGTTACATAAAAGTTTATATGCAGAGCGTTATGGTCGCTATCACTACGGGGACAGATTTTTAATTCAGAGACTCTATCCCAGCTACTAGTGTCTACTAGAATAAAGTCAGTAATAGAGGTACATCCTAATCTATTAAATGTATGATTAGTGGAGGTACCTAGCGTGAAGCGACCATCAAAGGCCCGAAGTGAAAATTTTAAGCAAAGGGCGTTAATTTGTAAAGCTATCGGAGTCCAGGCATTAACGGGGGGAAGGTTAGATTCAGGAATAGACCAATGACGATCCTCATCAAGCATATTATCAAGAGTTAAGCCTTTGAGAGGTTCAAATTGGGTATTAAGGCCCGCGCCAATTATGATCCGAGTCTTTTGGGGGATTGTTTCAAGAAATGCGAGCAGTGCATCCAGAGTTGTTGAAGTAGAACCTCTGGTCACTGGTCGAGAATAAACATTAATCAGGGCAACGGGTTGTTCTTCAGCAAAGGTGAGAACCACACACAAAATATCCTGGGAGTGAGTTTCTAATTCTTTTGCTCCACAGCCTAGGTGCGTGCCTACCCACGTGGACAAACCCCCAGACGGTCGTCCCTTTCCCGTATGCATTGCCAATTTACCGAAGGTCGCATAGCCCAAATTTGCTATTTTGGATCTAGCCCATGTCTCTTGGAACATACAGGCGTCATATTGTTCTATGTATTGACACCACTCAGGGTTATCCAGTTTAGAGGTGAGACCCACTACATTCCATGATACCACCTTGAAAACAGCCACTTCTATATTTTCCCCCTCATCTTTGTCCTTGGGGCTCTGGCGGACATTACTATCAAATTTATAGGGACCCATCACTGTATTAGTCTTAGGGCTAGGAATTGTGCCCTCGATAGATATGGAGTTGAACTTGAGTCAATCTACTGCATCCAGAGGATCAAACCTATTTGCTACTGGGATGGTTTTGATTGAAGGACCAGGGCAAGGATGAAGAGGAACATTGTGTTTAAACGCCGACCAATCCCCAAATGACTGTACATTATCCCTCCCAATATTTTGTGGGATATTCATCGGATAGAAGTATCCAAGGGGGAGAGGTATTATGGTTTCTCCATCCCAACGGACGTTGGTCAGCAGGGCAGCCGCCAACCATGCATTTTGAAAGTGGACCACCACACAGTCCCCCTTGATATCTTTAGGCCTCTTGCCCACCCAACCCACCCTACGTAACATCAGGATTTTGTTTGGATTCCTCATTAGATGGTGTGATTTGGAGTTGGTCCAGTGTAAGAATTTGTTTTTGAGGTCAACAAAAGATTCCCTTGCCTCCCTCCTTAGCTCTGGTACTCTTGCCAACACAATCACATAGGGGGTAGAGGCTGGGGGTAGGTTAATACAGGGAAGAACAGGGGTGTTAACCAGGGCAGTCACCTTGGAAACATTCTTTCCATTCGGTCCACCTATAACTTGCCCCTCAATCATACCACGCCTTGGGCTGCTATTACTATCATGCGGTGTTTCAACCCTTTGCTTCCCCCTGTCATTCAATATAGGCTTGTTGTTGTTGTTACCACCCCCCCACATTCCCCCAACACAGCAATAGCAGTGGCACCAGAGTCAGAGTCAATATTGGGGGAGGATCTGTCGGCAGGAACTGTTGGGCCAGAGGTTGGCGGGATAGTAGTCAGACCTGGATTAACTAAATCTTTCCTTGTGGCCATTCCGCAGATGTCCACCAACTTGTCCATTGTTTTGGTTATATTGGCAATACGGTCCTCAAGGGGCTTTAACTCTTCGCTTATGATTATCCTGATATGGACTTGAAGGTCCATCAGAGCTTCCTTGATCCACAGCAGTGGAACTGGGGAAATGGCCATTGATGATGATGGGGCTATAGCCTCTTCTCCGGTAGTAGTGTTTTGTGCGTCATTTTTCCTTGTGCGTTTGGATTTTACTAGCAGGGCGTTTTTTTTAATTTTGGGGCGAGCACCCAGCCGAGAGATTTGTGCCTCAGGGGACTGTGGCAAGGGATCTAATTGCACAGAGGAATTGAGGGGTGGCCCTGCCCTGGCTTTTCCTGGCTATGACGGGCTTCGCCCGGGCGCCGCCCATACGCTTCCTGAGCTGCGGGCGCGCTCCTGGTTTTTGTGGCACCTCCAGGCGCAGGCTAGTGCGTCACCAGCACGCCCGTGGCCCAGGGGTGGCTGGGAATTGCAGTTTTCCCGGTGTTTTGCTGGCCGTTTCCCTCATGGCGTGCGGAGCAGGAGAGGCACCCAGCCATTTCCCTCACGGCGGGGCGGAGCAGGAGAGGCACCCAGCTGTTTCCCTCACGGCTTCAAATGAGTGCTGCAGGTAAGTTTGCCCGCGTCCCGCGCTGCGGGTGGCGCTCCTGGTTTTTATGGCGCTTCCAGGCGCAGGCTAGTGCGTCACCAGCGTGCCCGTGGCCCTGGGGCGGCTGGGAATTGCAGTTTTCCCAGTGTTTTGCTGCCCGTTTCCCTCACGGCGTGGCGGAGCAGGAGAGGCACCCAGCCGTTTCCCTCACGGCGTGGCGGAGCAGGAGAGGCACCCAGCCGTTTCCCTCATGGCTTCAAATGAGTGCTGAAGGTAAGTTTGACCACGTCTCCCAGTCGGAGGCTTGGTTATTTTCTTTTCGGTTTTCACAGGGGCTTTATTGTTGTTGTTTCTTTCCGCTTCTCGGAAGTTAGTTCGGTTTAGGGCTCTGGCATAAGAATTGGCCATTTCTATAGCCTGTTCCAACGTTAGCCCTGCATGTTGCCTAAGCCACCTCTGAGTTCCATATGGTAGGGCTTCAATAAATTGCTCAAGGTATATCTTACTTATAACTTCATCCATATTAGAGTCCTGCGGTTTCAACCATCTGTCAGCTGCGTCTTTTAATTTGTAAAACAATGTTTTAGGTGTGCCGCTTGGATGTCCTCCTTCTTGTCGGAACCGTAATCTATGACTCTCATCATCGACTCTGAGCCTGTCTAGAACAAATTGTTTCACATGTCCATAAGACGCTGTTCCATCTTTGTTGGCCAGCTGATACGCTGCTTGAGCCTTCCCTGATAGAAGGGGTGCGAGATAGAAAGGCCATCGTTCTCCCGGCCAGGCACTGGCTCTGGCCGCCCTTTCAAAGTTCAGAAAGAACGAAATAGGATCATCACCAGCTACATACTTCCCGAAGAGGCACCACGGCTCTGGGAGGAGCGGCAGCATGTGTTTGCCCTAGGGTGGCTAAGAGCTGGGTCTGTCCCTTGGCTAGTTTTGTCAAGTTTTCCGCTTGTTGTTGTATGGCGGCTGTGAACGCGGCCTTATCAGTGTCAGCTTGATCAGTGGACTGTCCCATAGCCCATTCCAATTTGGCTTGTCCTTCCCTCATCTGATTGATCAAGGCCTCCATCTTAGCAGATGGAAATCTCCTACCTGGCTCGCCACTTGTAACCTTAGGGGTGTACAAGGAGAGAAGGAGCCAATACTGAGGTAAAGATGTAACCAAGGTTTATTTGTCTTTGTACAATATACGACCATTTCAGTCCTTCTCAGGGGGGGTAGGTTTCTTCCCGCTTCGTCTTTGGTACACTTCCACGGCTGGTCGGATTCTTTATTCCTCACCTTCTCGCCCGTGGGGAAAGAAAGAGAAAGGAGACGTGGCAGTTAGCTCACTACCCGAAATAGTATGCTGGCAATGGGGCAGCTTGTGCGGGTAACATCCGTGAGGAGGAGTAAAACCGTCACCATCAGACAAACCAAAGAACACTCACCCGAGTGGTGTGGAGCACGGTGCTCAAAGTAAATGATTGCCCTGAAATGACAGACCCTCCCTCACCCTCCGCTACCTGGTTCCCTCTTTTTTAAAACGTAGGAGATCTTTAAATCGGCCCGTACCTGGCTTAGCCACGCTTCTCCTTGAGCGTAGCTGGGCGATGCGTAGGGACGGTGGCCTCCTGGCTTCTCCTTCGGCGGTCCTTCCGGGACTTCCTCTTGGTCCATGTTTCCGATGTCAGCTCTCCTTCTCCCGGCTTCTCCTTGTCTTCCCTCCTGTTCGGCGTCTTGGGTCCTTTTCTCCTCCAGTCGGCTTCCTCTCTTCAGCTGGATGTCGCTTCGGTTCGCCAACCACTTTGCTTCTTCCGGGTCAGCCTTTTGTTCTGTCAATGCCAGTGAGGATAGGCCGACGAACACTGATGTCAGGGGGGTGGGTTCAGTGTCCGGGAAGTCCAGGCTTCCCTTAAAGGGCCCGGACTAGTCCTGTAGGGGAGACTGAGAGTCAGTCACAGGGAATATCATAGGTGACTCCGCGACCCAGTGACAACCCTATAACTTACATGTCCGTCCCACATCAGTTGCAAGATTTTACAGGTTTCGACAGCTTATTGGTGGATTCAGGAGGTGGTCTGTCACACCACTGTGACTCCATTCATTTCTTGCACGTGTCTATTGTACAACCTTCTTTCCCATTACATCAACTTTGACTTTTTTTTTAATAGAATGCCCGTCTTTTTGTCAGGAATGCTTCTAAGACTCATCTATACAAGGGGTAAAGCATCAGGCCATTTCAGTGTTGTAAATGCACACACCTTTCCTTACCTAGATTTTATAGTGTCATTATTCTGTTCAACCATTCCAGATGCTTCGGGTCGATAGGCACAATGTAACTTCTGTTCAATTTGTAATGCTGCACAAATCATCCAAATTATCTCATTATTGAAGTGTGTTCCTCTACCTGTCTTTTAAAGTGACTGAAAATCCAAACCTAGGAATCAGTTTTCTTAGAAGAAGCTTTGCGACAGTTAAACTGTCATTCAACAGAATTGAGGGAGCTAAAAACTCCTCCAAAGAACTTTTCCAGACGGTGACCACTTTGTCCACTCCAAATTCTGTCACTGTCCCTCCCAGTTTGGAGCTCTGCGAGACCCTCGCCAAGTACTTTTTAAATAAAGTGGAGCAAATCTTCGCAGCCCTTGAACCTCATGTGGGGCTCACTCTTACCGAGGGAGCACATACGACTACGCCAACAAATCCACATAGTTTGGAATTCAGGGAATTCGGGCCAGTTACAACAGAAGTAGTAAAGAAACTACTACTGAGAATGTGCTGTCTCGCCTTGACTACTGCAATAGCATGTATCTGGAGGCCCAGCAGGGAGTTCTGAACAAATTGCAAACGCTACAAAATGCTGCTGCCCGACTGATTACTGGTCTACCTAAGTTTGCATCGGTAGCTCAGGAATTAAAAAATCTACACTGGCTTCCAATACGGAAACGTATCATGTTTAAGGCTCTTTGTATGGTATTCAAGGCAGTAAATGGAATAGGACCATCCTTCCTTCAAGAACACCTCCAACTGTACAAACCAGGGCGACAACTAAGATCTGCTAATAAAAGCCTGGTCATGACTAACCGTATTAGGAAAGCCCGTTGGGGAGGCCGTAGCTTCTTCCATGGAGCATCTAACATCTGGAATGAATTGCCTCTCGCCCTAAAACAAGGCAATGATCTCCTGACCTTCAGGAAAAATATCAAAACATGGCTTTTTAACCTCCAGTAACTTTCTTTGCCTCTTGGAGATAATGTATCGTTTCAGCGCCAGGACACCGCCCGGTAACAGCGCGCTCAACAAATGGTAAAAATAAATAAACATCAACCATCAATAATCCTTTATTCAGTATTTAAAAAACACCATAAAAGTACAGAATTATACAATTAAAAAATCATAAAAATACACTTCATAATTCATAAGCATCATGTGGCACTGCAGATACAAATGTGAAGGAGAAAAGATTACATAAAAAATTCAATCAACACAGCCCTCTTGTTTTCCGGAGCCTTAAAGCAACCTTGAGAAAATTCATTACACAAGTCAGCGTAAGGGGATCATTAGCCCTTTTCAGAAATAGAAGGGCAACCTTAGCTTGTCTAAACTTGGCCTGTTTTAAAATACCTACTAAAAATCTACGTCTTGGTACAACAAAAAATCTACATAATATTATAAAATGAAGGGTGTCCTGCGGAGACCGATTGTCGCAGCCGCAGGTACCCTTCTGCTCAACTGTTGAAGTAAAACCTGGGGGGTCCGTCAGGAGGTGGTGTAAAAGGCTGAGCCTAAAACGGGTAATTAAAAATCTCTCCTGTGAGTTAGGTATGAGAGCGAGATACGATTCCATGCCTTCCCCTGTTTGGACCTGGCTATATGCGTGGACTGAGGGTTTACCTCCCTCCTGTACTGCCCTGCGCGAGGCTACCTGCTCCAGGAATAATTACTTTACTCGGGCTTTGTCTTGGGGGACGATTTCCGTTGGATTTATAAAGAGATACTCACAGCCAATTCTTTCCAAAGAGTTTTTAACGTACATTAACCATGGGATTCTAATTCCCTTGTCCCTACCCAGACAATCACTGATAATTTGCATACTCAGGTCAGCCTATGCGTTCGTCCAGATCTTTAACCAGGTCAAAAGGGGTCTAACCTTAACCAGGTCCTCGATATATGGCCTTCCCAGTTCCTCATGGATGATCAAGGCCGGAGTATTTTGGGGGTTTGGAGGACCTTCCTTAGGTCTTTATTCTCCTCCACCTGAAGTTGTTGTGTATTAACAAAACCCCAGACTTCTGACCCATGGGTCACTTTAGAGCAACCAACAGAACTATACAGGTTCATAATTTGTTCTGGTGACCATCTCCCCAACCTCCGCCTATAATTCATTATGGCCCCGGCCGAGGCCACTAATGTGGAACATCGCTCTACAATTAAAGTTTTAAAATTTAAAAAACCATCAAATAGCAGGCCAAGATAAGAAAAGGTTTGTACCTGTCCTATTTTGTATGCGCCTATCCTGTATGAGAACTTCTTACATGGTTTAGTACCCGCCAACATAACAAAGGACATAGAAAGATTGGCCGATAGATCTAGGGTGTCCATAAACCTTACAAAACCATCAATCAGACACTGCAGTCCCTTAAGGGTGCGAGCTAATAGTACTGCGTCGTCCGCGTATAGCAGCAGCGGAACTGGTTGATTTCCTATTCTTGAGAAATCCACCTTTAGTTCACTTAGTGCATGGTCTAAATTATTTATATATAACGAAAACAAAAAGAGGGCCAGGATACATCCCTGTCTAACCCCACTATTGCAGGGAAGAATTCTGTGGTGCCCCCTTCCAAATTAAACCGTACATTAGCAGAGGTGTTCCAGTGCAATGCTCTCAAAATATTTACCAGACCCTGCTCTACTCCTAATCTAGTCATCAGGGTCCATAACTTTTCTCTGTTTACGTGGTCAAAAGCTGCAGTAAGGTCCATAAACCCTAGGTATACCACTTCATTACTTGCAGGTAAAGGTTCAAGCACTGGTCCGTCGTGGATCTCCCTGTTCTAAATCCGTACTGGACGTCGGTAATGATTCGATTATCTTCCGCCCAGTCAATAAGGCGCATTAGGATCACTCTACCCAGATTTTTAGCCATCATGTCTATCAATGAGATCGGACAGTAGCACTAGGGGTTGTCCCTATTCCCCTTCTTGAAGATTGGGACTATTGTTGCGGTCGACCAAGAACGTGGTAAGCCAGTTGCTACTGCTGCGTTTATCAACCTTGTAAGGATAGGGGCCTATAACTCCACATTGCTAAGGAAAAGGTCCGGTGGTATGCCATCTGGGCCTGGAGATTTGTTTCGTGATAAGCCCTGAACAGCCACTGTGATTTCCCCCAGAGAAAATTCTACGGAGGAAACCCACTGACCACCTCCTCCTGCATTAGAGTTATTCACTTCTGAGTGATTGTACAGACCTTTAAAGTGGTTGTGCCATTGTTCGGGCAAGATCGTGGTACCAATTTCTGGGATGTTTTTGTCCTGGAAACATGGTTTATTTATTGTTTTCCAGAACGAGGTCATGTCTCTTCTCTCCCTTAAATCTTCCCAGGCTTGTAATTGAAGGGCAGTCTTCCTAATTTTAATCGCCTTTTTATAGGCGCTCCTGCACTGTATGATTTTAGTCTTATCCCAGGGGTAGCTTTTATTGCAGAATTTCAACTCCCTCTGTGCTCGGGAGCATTCTTTATCGAACCATCTCGGGTTAGTGTTTACCTTCCCAGGATTTTAGACCATCTCAGACATCTTCTCTGGTCTGTTAACTTCTCAATACGGCCTGCCAACTCTCCCCTCCTAACTTTCTTCAGGGGCAAATTCCCTAGCTCAAGGACTAAGGGGTTGTGGTCACTGAAAGTGTTCCACTCCATCTCAGCCCTTATTATCCAATCCTTGAGTAGACTTGATACCATTATGAAGTCTATATACGATCTGCATCCCCTGCCTTTAAAGGTTGGGGTTACAGCGCCATCCCTTCCAATGGTCACCAGGTCAATAGTATGTTCTAAAGAATAGCTTTTTAAAATGTTGCCTATTTCCAAGCCTTCATTTGTATGCTCGAAATGCGGGCCTTCCTCAATCGGGCAGCTAGACCATTCTACATTGGGGGTAATAAAGTCGGGCATAGATGGCAGTTAAAATCGCCGACTAATATTACAAACGGGGCCACAGCCCCCTTCCTCCTTGCTAACTCAGGACTTAAGTTGTTATCTACTTCCTGAGTTATTGATTATTTCCCCGTAGTTGCGACAGCATTGTATAGGTTGATCAATATCATGTTCCACCCATTTCTGGCAAACCCGAGGGCATGAATATTGTTGGAGGTCCAATTTAGGTTAGTCCACACTCCCTCCATGTGTAGATCAATAAATATGGAAAGTCCACCCATGGCTCTCCCTGACCCTGATTTCTGGGCAGGCACAGAGAAACGCATGTACCCAACTAGATAAAAGGGACTACAATCTACTGCCCAAGTCTCCTGTAGACAGATTATCTGGAACCTTGTGATATATTGCCTCCATTCGAGGTTGTCAAACTTAGCTGACAAACCGGCTATGTTCCATGATACTGATTGGAGTCCCCCTTGCGTATAACTTACTGTGGGCTGCAGTGTAACGGAGATGTTCACCGTTGATCTCTCCTCATTTGGATCAACAATGGGTCTTGCCAGCCCTGGTTGGGTATTTATTCTGTGGGCTGACGAAATGGATTGGTCTGCATCCAGTACTTCCTCACTCCCTGAAGGCATGGCCAAAGGCTCATACTGGGGTACTATGACACTAGTAAGGACATGGGACCTCTCATTAGAGGTCTCCGTTACTGGAAAGGAATACCGGGAATCATTCTGATGCGCCGACTGCAAACCCCCACCCAAATCAGATACTACCCTAGTGGACTCAATCAGAACTGGGTTAGGTGGAAGGGGATAAGTCGGATGGATGGAGGTGGGGCCTCCCTCTTCCCCTAACCCCTTCTTGGGGTAATCATTAATGGGCACTAGTCAATCCAGTTCCTCCAAAGACATCAAGGGATCAAAGCTATTTCTTAAACTCAATGCCCCCGGGTGACCTGAAGGGGCACCCTGCATTAGAGGACATTGTCCCATCCCAACAACAGGGCTATCCCTTCTTCCTGAGTACACAGGACCTTGATTAAAACTCGGGGTTCCTCTCCAATAAAAATAACCTAAGGGCAAGGGTATAATACCGCTTGAGTATGTAACCAGTCCGCCCCCTAAAATGTGGTTGACCAATCTACAGTCCCTGAAATTGATCACCACACAATTACCCACAATGTCCTTTTTTCTGTTCCCCAGCAAACTCACTCTCCGCACATGCAAAATTTCCCCCTGTTGATTTTCCGGGAGCAGCCTGTGCTTATTTAGCCAGAACATGGTCTTATTCCTTAGTGTTTCATGAGATTCAGTGTGTTCTGACTTCAGTTCCGGCACTCCCGCAAGTATAACCACATATGGGGCTGCCTCAGGAGGTAGATTAATACTGGGTAGTTGGTTCAAAGGCACCTTGGGAGATGACCCTTTTGGATAACCCAGAAATGGGGCTTCAACGGTAGTTAGCTTATGGATTGGAGCTTGTGTGTTAGCAGTTAATGGAGCAATAGGCGCCTTTCCTGTAATGTTGGTGGTTCTTTGAGGGGGGCCACTAATTAGCGCTTGTACAGTGGTGGTGACCGGGGCAGTGGTAATTTTCCCTGTACTCTGGGTGTTTTTGTTGGAAGAGCCACTAGTACTTAGCTGATGCCTATTTGTGGCGGATGGTAGATCCCTTACGGTGCTGGTTTGTGCACTAAGGGGTCGGCTGTGCTCCTTTCCTTCGGTAGTCTCTGGGGCTTTGTTATTAAGTGCAATGGTGGAGGATGGAATACCACCCTGAGCCTCCCACCCCCCTCGTTTTCACTAGGCTTACTATCTTGTCCAACCTACTCACGTTTAATTTCATTTGATTATTAACCACTTGCTCAAGGTGGGATTGTAAATCTGCAATAAATTGGGACACCCAGATAGGGGGGGATCTGTGGATGCATAACATGGCCAGCTTCTTCCCCACCCATGTTTGATCCTATATTCTGTGCAGAGGTCAATTTACGCTTTCTAGGCCTAGGTTTACAAAGACCCCCTTTTTCTTTCTGGTTGGAACCTTTCTCCCATCTTTGGTTGTCTCAGAGTCAACAATGCTCATCCTCTGTGCACATGAAATATCCATAGATGGCGATACTGGTGGACCATGTGGCGAATCAACCATAATGTCATTTTCAAAATCTTGAGTCATCACAGTCAGGTCGATATTTGGGGTTAATGACAGGCGTCTTTCTGTTCACTCGATTTCATTGGATACCACCCCGATCACCCTTTGCAACATTCGGTCGATTGTAGTGGGCTGTGCAGTGGGTGGTGGGAGTGCTCTCTTTTGTTTGGACACTGAGCTGGGATTGGGAGGAATGATGTAACCTCTTTTGGCTGATCTTGTTTGCACAGTACTGGACATTATATTACTCGCAAAGTACTTGCTTGCAGGTTTGGGTCTCCCATACACAGGTACTATCTTAGTGCAAACTTTAGTACGAATCCAGCTCCCCTAAAATCCTCTATAACTTAATAAAATCAACCCGGAGGGGCAAAAGTCTTGTATATCTTAACTCCACCCTACCAAATACTAGTTAATAAACAGCAATAAAGTGGCGGCTCAGCCTAGTCACTCACGGTCCTGCCACCAACTCTTGTCTTTGCCAACAGGATTCAGCACTCCTTCCGGAATAATACACGGAAAAGGGGGGGCCCAGCCCAGCCTCGGTCTGCCCCGGACGGCCACAGACGGCCCGCCCTTTGCCCGCGCTTAGCCCAGCGTCGCCCGCCCGCGTCCCACTACGCGGGAGGAGCGCCGCTCCTTTGAGCACCTCCGGGCACGGAAGTGGGCGGAGGTGGGCTGGGTGATGCAGCAGGGAGACCTGGGGGCTGTAGTCTCCCCCCTCGGCGGCCGCGCACTGGTTCAGGGAGCGGCGGCAGGGGAGACTAACAGCAGGTGGCCCCCAGCTCAGGCGGTAAGTCAGGGCAGGTAGGAAAATGCCCGAAGTTGGAAATCGCCAGCAAAAGCCCCCGCTCCACCGAAGGAGCGCCGCTCCTTTGAGCGCCTCAGGGCGCGGAAGTGGGTGGAGGTGGGCGGGGTGATGCAGCAGGGAGACCTGGGGGCTGTAGTCTCTCCCCTCGGTGGCCGCGCGTTGGTTCAGGCAGCGGCGGCGGGGGAGACTAACAGCAGGTGGCCCCCAGCTCAGGTTGTGCGTAAGGGCAGGTAGGAAAATGCCCGAAGTCTAATGCAGCCCCAAGGAAATCGCCAGCAAAAGCCCCCGCTCCACCGAAGGAGCGCCGCTCCCTTGAGCGCCTCCGGGCGCGGAAGTGGGCGGAGGTGGGCAGGGTGATACAGCAGGGAGACCTGGGGGCTGTAGTCTCCCCCCTCGGTGGCAGCGTGTTGGTTCAGGGAGCGGCTGCGGGGGAGACTAACAGCAGGTGGGCCCAAGCTCAGGCGGTACGTCAGGGCAGGGCAGGTAGGAAAATGCCCGAAGTCCAATGCAGCCCCAAGGAAATCACCAGCAAAAGCCCCCTGTCATTCATTCTCATTGGATAGGCTTCCACCCAACGAGAAAACAAGCAGACAACAACCAACACATATTTCAGCCCATTACAACGGGAAGGTCTGTAACATCCAATTGGAGACAGGTAAATGGTCCTGCTGCCTTTCAAATTTGTCCCCACCTAACAACTGTCTTTCTGCTTGGATTTTGCTGCTGACAGGTGAAACACCTCTGGCAAAGGCTCTCTGCAATGACCCTGAACTTTGGGTTATACCATGACTGCTTGAAGAGTCTGATCATGGCATCTCTTTCAACATGCGCAATTCCATGGTACACCATGGCCTTGTGGGATAGTACCCTATCTGGCATGACTGGTTTCTCGTCTATATAGACCCACACTTCATCTTCTGCTGTTTTTCTGCAGCATGAATTTGTCCAAATGTCTTTTTCCTCATCACTTGCTTCTTCTTGTAGCTGTCTAACTTCATCCCAAGTTTCAAAAGAAGAAGATGCGAATATTAGATGGCAATTGGTATTTTCCTTTTCAATCCCTCTGTTTAAGGCCATTAGATTTCGTGCACAGAAATGCGCTACTTGGTCGGCGTATCTCTTGCCTTTCATCACATAATCATCTCCTGATTTATGTCCGGCACATTTACACACTGAAATGCTTTTGGGCAATTGTAAAGCATCCAATAGTTCTGTTACAGTGTTGCTGTTTCTTATAGGGGTACCCGAAGAAGTCAGAAATCCCCTTTGCATCCATAGCCGTCCAAAATCATGGACAACCCCAAAACCATATTGACTACCAGTAAATATGGTTACCGTCGGGCTTTTGGCAATTTTACACGCTCTAATCAGAGCTATCAATTCAGCAATTTGGGCAGAGTATACCCCTTTTAGACAGGATGCTTCAAGAACTCCCGCTATGGTGCAAACAGCATAGGCAGTGCATAGTTCACCATTCTCATTTCTTAGACAAGACCCATCAACAAACATCTCACAATCCAATTCTTCCAATGGATCGTCTTCTATGGCTGGCCTAGGTTTGGTGCATAGTTCCGTCACATCCAGACAATTGTGATCCGCTTCCTCTCTCTTTTCCTCACAATATGAATTCGGCAATAAAGTTGCCGGATTTACAGTTGTGCACCTCACCACGGTCACATTTTCAGCACCCAAAAATCACTCTTTCACTTAGTCAGGCGACTAGAGGTCATGTACTGTGTCCTGGTACAGATTAAAAGGATCTCAACTGAGTGTGGTACATACACTTTGACTGGATATCCTATCACAATCGCTTCACTTTGTTCCAGACTCACGCAAGTGGCAGCGACTGCTTTCAAACAACTTGGTAATGCTGCAGCCACTAAATCCAAAGTAGAAGGAAAATATGCCACTGGACGTCGTACCATTCCATGTTTCTGAGTTAGGACTGAAAGTGCACACGCATCTCTTTCACAGCAGTACAACGCAAAGTCTTTTGCATAATCTGGCATTCCAAATGCAAGTGCTCGACAAAGACCGTTTCTCAATTTAGTAAAAGCTTCCATACTTTTATTGTCCAACACAATCAGATCTTTCACAACTTTTTGTGTCAACCTCTCTAGAGGTTTTGCGATCAGTGAGAAGCCACTGATCCACTACAGTATCCAACCATTGCCTGAAACATTTGGACTCCTTTCTGTGTTTTAGGTGGCCTCATTTGTTTAATCACATTCATTCTTTCTGGGGTTACTGTTCTGACTCATTTTTCTATTTTGTGCCTTAGGTACTGCACTTCCTTTTTACAAAATTTTAATTTTGCTGGTGACACTTTGTGTCCTCCTCTGCCAAATGGTTCAATAAGGCAATTGTATCTGTCACACATGCCTGTCGTGTCTTGAACCAAAACTGAATTTCCTGGCATGACTAAAATCTCCCCAAAAAAATTTCAGAATCTGATTAAAGATTGAAGGACTCTCTCTATACCCTTGAGGAACTCGACTCCATGCCAAAACACGGTCTCCAAACCGGAACGCAAAAAGACATTGGCTTTCTGGATGTAAAGAAATCGAGAAAAATGCTTGGTACAAGTCAGTCTCTGTGTACCATTCAGCATCACATGGAATCTGATAAAGAATCACTACTGGATTTGGCACCACTGGACAACAGGGTACTATGATTTTATTAATCTTTCTTAAATCCTGCACTATTCTGCATTTCCCACTGGGTTTCCTAATACCTATAATGGGCTAATTACAAGTACTGCTCAGTATTTCTTTCCAGATTCCCTGTTCAATCATTTGGTCTATCACTGGTGTGACTCCTGGCATTACTTCCGGACTCGTTTTGTACTGCGGTGTTGTCCCGAGGGGGTCGGGACGTTGGGACCTGTACTGGCTACTGTCGGTTCTACCGTAGGAGTGGGGGAAAAGAGGAACACAGGCGCCTTCGCAACGGTTTTAACGAAGGCTTTATTGGGATGTAAGTCTTTTTCATGAAAACAGTCCTTGAAAGGTAGCCAAAGAAATACGTCTTTCTCTAGCGTCAGTTCTCCAGCTTCGGTACTTCTAGTCCTGGGACAGGGTGGCCGTGCTCTGAAATGGGCGTCTTCTTCTTGAATCTGCTCCCGTACCGGCAAAGAAAAGGAAACGGGAGTCAGGGCAATGAAATATAATGATACTTCACAAGGGACCGGGAGTGAGGGAAGAACCGTAGTGAGCTGGTGCACGTATCAAGTTTACACATAAAGGTGGGGAAGGAAGTGCTCGTGAAAAAGGCAGAGGGATCAGGGCTTTCTACAGGCACAATCACTGCTGTTTCCTCTGCCCGACCCAACCCGCTACCTGGCCCCGTACCTCTTGGAGCCACGCTCCTCCCGTGGGAACGTGGCGGGGCGAAGCGTGGAAACGTTGGCCTCCAGGCGTGTCGTTCTCCTTCCGTTCAGGATCCTGGTAACTCCCGTCGTCTTCCGCGCGTACATCCACTCCTAGGGAAACGCCGTCCGTCGAGGTTTCTGTCCTTCCGGCTTTTGACGTCGTTACGCTTTCAGGGGGTGGAGTCTCGTCTCGTGGTCCGAGGTCTTAAAGGGACCATCCGCATTAACGAGCGGGATCCAGCCTGACTCGTCCTCTTCGGTCCATGACGAAGGTGTACTCTGTGGGGACAAGGGGCACGGTAAAAGAGGTGTGGCTGTCCACCACTCTGCATTAGCCTGAGGTTCCGACACACGTGCCCCGTCACATTCCTCCCCCCCTGGCTTCTCCCGTTCGGGGAGAGGGAACACCCTTGAAAGAAAGTCCGCATTACCATTGTCCTTCCCTCTTCGATGTTGTACGGTAAAGGAATATGGTTGTAGGGACAAGAACCATCTCAAGACCCTAGGATTATGACGACTGTTTTGATGTATCCACTTCAGGGGCGCATGGTCTGTATGAAGGATGAATGGTTTTCCCTCCAGATAATATCTAAGCTTCTCTATAGCCCATTTTATGGCCAGGGCCTCCCTTTCAATGGTGGAATACTTGCACTCTCTTGGAAACAGCTTCCTACTTACATACAACACCGGGTGCTCGACTCCATCTTTGCTAATTTGGGACAAGACAGCACCTATGCCCACGTTGGAGGCATCAGTGGCTAAAATGTAAACTTTAGAATGATCAGGGGAGGTCAGTATTGGTTCCGTAGTCATGGTAGTTTTTAGGAACTGAAAGGCTTTTAGGGACTCTGGTGAGGGTTGCTTGTAGTCCCGGGGTTTTGTGTCTTTTCTGAGGAGGTCAGTCAAAGGGGCTGCTATCTCGGCAAAGTGAGGTATGAACCTACGGTAATACCCCACCAGACCTAGAAAGGCTCGTAAATCTCTCTTATTGGAAGGAAAAGGGACTGATGCTATCGCTCGTACCTTCTCACTTTGGGGTGCTATAGATCCTTCTCCCAGGACATACCCCAGGTAGTTTACAGTATGAAAGGCGGCTCTTGATTTTTTTGCATTAATGTGATGTCCCGCTTTCCTTAACGCAGAGAGGATGGTTGTCAGGTGTAATAGATGTTCCTTCCAATCTCGACTGTAAATGACAATATCGTCCAAGTAGGCCGAGCTGAATGCAGTGTAGGGCTGTAACACTAGGTTCATTAAGCGTTGGAAAGTCGCTGGGGCTCCATGTAAGCCAAAGGGCAGAACCGTGAATTCATAAGCCCCAGCATCCGTCACAAAAGCCGTTTTTTTCTGATCTTCCTCCCGAAAGGGCACTTGCCAACACCCCTTTGTGAGGTCGATAGTGGTTATATAGCGGGCATCACCTATCTTCTCTATCAAGTCGTCTACCCTTGGGATAGGGTAGGTATCGAAATGTGACACCGCGTTTAGGGCACGGAAATCCATACAAAAACGTTTGGACCCATCCGGTTTGGGTATCATCACTATGGGTGACGACAAATGGCCCTGGGAGGGACGTATGACACCTAGTTGTAACATGTCTTGGACTTCCTTTTGGACAGCATCTTTTCGGGCAGCCGGTATCCTGTACGGTCTTTGTTTCACGACTTTTCCGGGTATGGTTTCTATTCGATGTTCAGCGAGTGTAGTCCTCCCGGGTAGGTCGGAGAAGATGTCAGCAAAGGGTTGCAGAGTATCAGCTAACTCCTCCTTTTCCTGGGAGGACAGCTCCGTATTAACCACCAGATGTTCCAGGGTTGAGATTTTGTCCACAGCCGTCTGTCCTACGAAATGTCCCTTTCGAGGCACCGGTCCCAGCCATTCTTTTAGCATGTTGATGTGGTACGTTTGGGTCTTGGAAGGAGACAGACGTAACCTATAGGTCGTCAGCCCGATGGTGTCAATTATCTGAAACGGCCCTTGCCATTCGTGTTTCTGCTTGTTCATGCTAGAAGGCAGCAGCACGAGAGCCCAGCTCCCTTTTTCAAGTTTTCTCAACTTCTTTCCTTTGTCGTAGGTTCTTTTGTACCTATTCTGCTGGACTTCCAAATTAGAGTATGCTAGCTCTTGCAGCTTCCCCAGTTTGGTTCTTAGTTGGGTCGTGTATTCTAACATAGTCTTCTGTTCTTCTGCTTCTTCATTCTCCCACATGTCCTTGGTGATTTCTAGCAGGGAACGTGGAATCCTTCCATATAGGAGCTCGAAGGAGGAGCACCCCAGGCTACTTTGCTTCTGGGCCCTTATAACATATAGGGCTATAGGCAAAAGCCGGTCCCAGGTAGGTCCCTCGGCTGTCAGCATTTTCTTCAGTGTTACCTTGAGGGTTTGATTATACCGCTCCACTGGACCATCGGTCTGTGGATGGTACACCGAGGTCTTCAGGTGTTTAATATCCAGGGAAGCACAGACTTCTTTCATCAACTTCGAAGTAAAGGGAGTCCCCTGATCAGTCAGCACTTCTTTGGGGAACCCTACTCTTGAAAACAATTCCACACATTTTTCAGCAATGGCTGCAGTTGTGGTGGTTCGCAAAGGAAAGGCTTCAACAAACCTGGTGGCATAGTCGACTATCACGAGGGCTTATATGTATCCTCGACTTGACTTGGGCAAGGGACCTATGATATCCATACCGACCCTTTCGAACGGCACTCCTATAATGGGCATCTTTTGTAACGGGGCCATGGACGGTCGGCGGGTATTTTGTCGTTGACAAACTTCACATTTAGCACAATAGTCCTGTACATCTCTATAGATCCCTGGCCAAAAGAAATGTCTAGTTATACTATCTGTGGTTTTCTCTTTCCTTGCGTGACCAGCCGTCAGATGGGCATGAGCAAAAAAAAGAACCTGTTCTCTAAAGGACTGGGGTACAAGCAATTGTAATTTTCCCTTGGCTCTACTTTGTCTATACAACAGATCATTTTTAATCAGGAAGCGAGGGAAGGAAGGAGATGCTGGATCACAGGTAGCGTGCGCAGCTTCCCATGCATTGACCAAAGTCCTGTCCTCACTCTGGGCAAAACAAAAGCTTCGGTCAATAACCCAAGGCTCGGGGGATAGGTATGAGGGAAGACTTTCTCTCTGTTTAGATTGGGACAGGGTCTCTTTAAAGAGGGACAAAAATTCAGGGTTATCTGTTCCCAAGATCATGTCTTCAGGAAGGGAGTCCACCACCCCTACCCACACTGTACATGGTTCCCTATTAGGAAGTGAAATAGTAATGGATGCTACAGGGTACGGTTTTACATCTCCATGTACACACCTTATATAAACGGGCCCTTTGGGATTCATCTGTTCTGGCTTAACAAACCGGGTTTGTATTACTGATTGTCTGCACCCTGAATCTAGCAAGGCTCTTACCGTGTAACCGTTCATCCTCATACTCACATAGAAGGTGCTGCCCATTTCTGCGGAGTACATCACAGTTCTTGGGAGATAGCCGACCTCCATCGGTTCCTCTGGTGGCTTACGTTTGGGGCACATTCTCGCGATGTGGCCCCACTCTCCGCATTCGAAGCACTGGGGTCCTTCATTTGGAGGAAGGATCATACTTGTGGGTCGTAGCAGCCGGGGCAGCTCTACTCCTCCCTTAGGTTTTTTTTCCATCTTAGGGGGTGGAACCACTTTGTGAGCTTTTTCTGTCTCCCAAGTAAAGGTTTTCGGTTGA
Source organism: Lissotriton vulgaris (assembly GCF_964263255.1). Classification (NCBI taxonomy): domain Eukaryota; kingdom Metazoa; phylum Chordata; class Amphibia; order Caudata; family Salamandridae; genus Lissotriton; species Lissotriton vulgaris. The sequence continues at coordinate 1,898,902,888 of NC_141693.1, forward strand.
GCTCTAGCATATTGGGAAGCCATTTCTATTGCATGTTCTACAGTAAGTCCCACGTGTTGACGTAACCAGCGCTGGGTGGCGTAAGGCAGGGCTTCCATGAACTGCTCTAGATATATCTTGTTTAGTATGTCCTCTTTGCTGCACACGTCAGGGCGCAACCATTTGTCTGCTGACATTTTCAATCTAAAGAAGAGAGTCTTTGGGTTCTCACCTTGGACGCCTCTTTCTTTCCTAAACCGTACACGATAGGCCTCCTGGTCCAAACCTAGATGATCCAGGATCACCATTTTAATGGTGGCATATGGAGTTGTACCAAGGGGGTTAGCAGCCTGATAGGCAGATTGGGCTTTGCCTGTGAGAAGAGGCGCTAGAAAGAACGGCCATTTCTCTTCTGGCCAACTCAGTGCGCGTGCCGCCCTTTCAAAGTTTACAAGGAAAGCGTCCGGATCTTCACCTGGGACGTATTTCTGTAGGACCACGCCCGGGGGATGGGGTAATGTACTCGGACTTCCCTTGGGACGACCTGTGGGGGAGGTGCTATACTCTTCAGACCTTCCAACTGTGCCGTTATCGTGGACGTGAACATATCCCGGTCTGCCTGTGCAGATGTCATTTGGTTTTCCATAGCCTTTTCCAATTTCTCCTGTCCCTTGATAATATGGTCAATTAGGGCCTCCATCTTTTCCTTACAGACGGATGGTGATCCCACTTCTGACACCAGTTGTTCCGAGGGGGTCGGGACGTTGGGACCTGTACTGGCTACTGTCGGTTCTACCGTAGGAGTGGGGGAAAAGAGGAACACAGGCGCCTTCAGCAACGGTTTTAACGAAGGCTTTATTGGGATGTAAGTCTTTTTCATGAAAACAGTCCTTGAAAGGTAGCCAAAGAAATACGTCTTTCTCTAGCGTCAGTTCTCCAGCTTCGGTACTTCTAGTCCTGGGACAGGGTGGCCGTGCTCTGAAACGGGCGTCTTCTTCTTGAATCCGCTCCCGTACCGGCAAAGAAAAGGAAACGGGGGTCAGGGCAATGAATAATAATGATACTTCACAAGGGACCGGGAGTGAGGGAAGAACCGTAGTGAGCTGGTGCACGTATCAAGTTTACACATAAAGGTGGGGAAGGAAGTGCTTGTGAAAAAGGCAGAGGGATCAGGGCTTTCTACAGGCACAATCACTGCTGTTTCCTCCGCCCGACCCAACCCGCTACCCGGCCCCGTACCTCTTGGAGCCACGCTCCTCCCGTGGGAACGTGGCGGGGCGAAGCGTGGAAACGTTGGCCTCCAGGCGTGTCGTTCTCCTTCCGTTCAGGATCCTGGTAACTCCCGTCGTCTTCCGCGCGTACATCCACTCCTAGGGAAACGCCGTCCGTCGAGGTTTCTGTCCTTCCGGCTTTTGACGTCGTTAAGCTTTCAGGGGGTGGAGTCTCGTCTCCGTGGTCCAAGGTCTTAAAGGGACCATCCGCATTAACGAGCGGGATCCAGCCTGACTCGTCCTCTTCGGTCCATGACGAAGGTGTACTCTGTGGGGACAAGGGGCACGGTAAAAGAGGTGTGGCTGTCCACCACTCTGCATTAGCCTGAGGTTCCGACACACGTGCCCCGTCACAGGTGTATTTGAATATACAGCACCCTCTTTCACTGTAATTTGAATCGGGTCTACATTTGTCATTAGACCAATCTCCTTTCCTGTGAAGTCCCATACATCTGACGTTAACGCACATTTTAATTCTTCAGGCACATTTTCTTCAGTGAGAAGTGAAAACAACTCATCTACTTCTGCCCCTTGCTTTGCTAGCATCATCTTAAATTCAACATTTTCATCAAGTGTCTGAAATGCAATACCATATGGCGTACAATAGATGGTGCAATTCATTTTATACAATACATTTCAACCTAAGAGACTAACTGGACTCGACTCACATACTACAAAATGATGCATGTCTCTGAAATTCAATATGAACTTCTATTGGATTTGTGACTGGTGTCTTAATATGCTTATTCAAGACTCCTACAACTTGGATAGTTTCTCCTGCGAGGGGTAGGTTTGGAATTTCTACTGCTCTCACAGTAGAACTGGTAGCACCAGAGTCCACTAGGAATATAATATCATTACCTTCTACTTTCCCTTCAACAAATGGACCTGACTGATCTACTGCCAAGGATGCGCCAAGTACGCACTCTTCCTTCCCCCTCAGGTACTGTCATTGAGATGAGTCTGAATCACTCTCATTGCACTGCAACCAGTATTGCGGAACCATTTGCACACTTTTATTCTTATCAACTTGATCATCTCCGTAAAATCCAGTGTTCGCACTGTACCTCTGCATCTGAGCATTCACATTATTTGGCATGGGAGCTTGTGGCACCTGTAACTGTGGAGTAACTACCTGATGCTGCTGCTGTTGGTTCACAACCACCTAATTTTGCATCTGTAGATTAAAATTTTGATTTACCCCTTTATTCTTTTGAGTAGATCTACACTTGTTCTTCCAATGTACAAACTTTCCACATGCATGACAAGGAAATTTCTTTCTAGCCTCCTCTTTACTCATTTGACCTCTTCCTCTACCACCACTAGGTATTTGCCCTTGTGATTCTGTCCATTCATCGGGTAACCTGTTTGGAAATTATTTTTGTTTCTTGCTGTTCTGCCACTTTCACTTGCGCCCACATCATTTTGTCTTTTAACTTTTTATGTCTTGATTCAATGTCATCACTGCAATACTTTGCATACCTTAAAATATCATCAATTGTTTTGCTTTGCCAACAAATCAAATGCTGTTTAATCATATTACTAATCTCCGGTTTCAATCCAAATACAAAACGATACACAAAATGTCCCATATCTTTATCTCCAATATTTTCAGATCCTCTGTACTGTTTAAATACCTGCAACAAGTTTTCGGTAGTAAGCATGTACTGACTCTTTCGGTTCTTGGGTCGTTCTGTCAATCTTAACCCAATCTGTTTCCTTTGGAGAAATTTTCCCTTTTCAAACGGTGATTATCCGATTATAATGTTTAACTACCTCCTCTGATGGTGCACCTGTTTTAGGATCTCTAGGATATTCTCCTTTTGGCCAATCAACAGTAATCTTACACTCTGTCCATAAGTCTGCTTGAACAACAATCTCAAACAAACCATCTAGATCCTTTAGCAAAACCTGTAAAACTTTCACAAACCTTTCAATCTGTTTGTATCATTCAACTGGTTTCTCCCTTAACCTAGGAAAGTCATTCATTAAAGAAAATACTTGTTATGTTATGGTGACTTGTAAAGCGCACGGCTGCCCTAGCAAAAGGGTGTCCTGGCGCTGAAAAGAGAAAACTGCACAGCTTATGACAAACAAGACAGCTTATAATGGAGGAAAGAGGAATGCTTTCACAGCTTTGCGGACAGGCATATAGTACTTTATACAGTGGATGGAGATAGCGAGCGCATTCCAAAGTTTTGAGGCCAACACACGGAAGGAGCTTCCTCCAGCACGGATCCTTCTCACCCTGGGGACAGCTACAAGATTCTGTCCCATAGAGTGAAGTTGTCAGGAGGGAATGTAAAAAGTGTGCAAATTAGCCAGAATACAAGGAGATGAAAAATTAAGGATTTTAAAAGTAATGCAGAGGGCCTTGAACTCTAAACGCTTGGCCACAGGCAGCCAATGGAGGCACATTTATACACTGGGGTTGCTTTTTCTGCTTTGCCATTTCTTTTATCGAATCATGTAACTCCTTTGGTGAAGGACCTGCTGAACTCCCTGCCATTGGAGTGACTTTCGGCCCTATTCTCCTTGTGTCTATTTGCATACCTCTTTTAGGGGTTTCTGTTATCATCTCACAAACCGGAAGATCTAGCATTGTAGTATTTGGGTCAGTCGGTCCATCCTCATTCGCTATTGTCACTATTCCACTCCAGGCATTTCTTCTCTGGACTGCCAACGAATGTGCTTTTGTTAGATTCTGGTTTTCTCCATACAATGGAACTACGGGAGTAATTGTTACCGATACTGTCAATGCTTCAGCATTCAAACTTAACCGATTTAATTTCTGGACCTGATCTAGTCTTGCCTTATTCAACAAATTCACTTAATTTTCTCACACTACCCTAGCTATTTCCGTGACTTGTGGAGTTAATAGGGTTCCCAATTGGAGGGCACTTGGAGTCACCTCCTTTGAATTTTCTTTATACAGCAGAGGTCTTTTGGTCATAATGTCTTCTAACAACTCATCATCAGATTTGTTCGGGTCATCTCTTAAACTATAAGTCTCTATATTTTTCTTTTTCTCGTTACATTTACCTCCTATCTGATCATTAGCAACTAAAACTGGATATAAACCTTCCGTTATCACATTTCTCCTCCATCTTTACAGCTTATCTTCCCTACTCGCAAAGGGATATCCAAACATCATATTTCTTTATCTTCTGGTACCTCTATATTTCTTTCTTTCAAATGCCTCAAGTTCCCATTCCTCTAAGGCTTCATACTGTGTAATAACAACTATTCTACTATTTTATATTTTCCACAAGTCTTCCAATAAAAATGGTACCTCACTTGTGTGGGTGGGCTTGGTGCCTGGGACAGGAAATGGGCCAAAACGTAACATGAACTTACACATTTTCCAGCTGACAACGGATCCTTTTTTCCTAAAGTGTGTAGATCTAGATTTTGGACCCTAACTCAGCCATCACCTAGCAAACCTGTATATTTTTAAAAACTAGACATATATGGGTATCCAGGGAGGGCTGACGTTGGTGGCTCTAATCAGGTTTCTGTACCCAGAATCCGTTGCAATACCTCAATCTGTGACTAAAAAACATTTTCCTCACAATTCTGTGAAAGAAAGTTCTGGAATCTGCAAACTTCTGTCCACCCAGCATTCCCCCAAGTTTCCAGATAAAAATGGTACCTCACTTCTGTGGCTAGGTCTAGTGCCTGTAACAGGAAATAGCCCAAAGCACAGCATGGACGCATCAAATGTTGCTACTTGAAATTGACCCATATTTTCAATCTGGGTATCTCTAGATTTTGGGCCCTAGCTCAGCTGGCACCTAGGCAAACCCAGCAAACCTGTACATTTTTTAAAACTAGACACCTTTGGGTATCCAGGGTGTGCTGACTTGTGTGGCTCTCGCCAGGATTCTTTTTACCCAGAATCTCTTGCAAACCTCAATCTTTGACTAAACAAAACCTTTTCCTCACATCTCCGTGAAAGAAAGTTCTGGAATCTACAAACTTCTGCCTACCCGGCATTCCCCCAAGTCTCTTAATAAAATGGTACCTCACTTGTGTGGCTAGTTCTAGTGTCTATAACAGAAACTGATCAAACCAAGGTCAATGGACGTCCTCTGGTGAGGGCTCCTATTGACCTTGGTTCGAGCCGTTCGTGTAGTGGGCACTAGGCCCAGCCACACAAGCGGGGCAGCGTCTTTATTGGCACAAATGGAATAACGCGGAGTGGTAAGAATTTTGTGGATTCCTGCGGATTCTGGAAGTTTCCATCACAGAAATGGAAGGCAATTATGTGATTTCAGTCAGAGTTTGCAGAGCACTATGTGTAAAAACTTCTTGTGGGATCCAGACAAGGCACACCACCCTGGATACTTCTGGTTCTCTAGTTTTGAAAAATTGCTATTGTTTGTAGGTTTCATGGATGGCGCCACAGCACGTCCTCAAATACAGCACCTGTCGTATCGCTTATACTTTCTCAGTAAAAACTGTGCATTTGTTGGACAACATAAACATCAGGATTGTGCGAGTCTGATTCTATGCACACTCTCATACTATGTTGGCCTATAGTCCTGCACGCTCATAGTGCACCATCAATACCCTTAAACATGACAAGGTAAAAAATGGATTTCACAACCTCAGAAAACGACAACACTGACTCCCCAAAGAAATTATGGTAACAGATCTAGAACCCTTTTGTTTGGTGACTCATGTATAATCAAAGAGATACACAAGAAATAACATGGCGTTTCAATATTTTTTGAAGCAGTGTGATTCTTGAGTAAAATACATGTGTTGCGATAATCAATAGCAAGAGACAGAAGAATGGGATCAACATTATTAGAATGGTGACGAAGATAAACGGTTCAACCATTGTGCTGTGACAGAGAATGTATGCTTGCGTATAAGTACTGCATGCATAGTGTACTCCTATTTAGCACTACCTATCCTAGTATATCTAAGGTGGGTGAATCCGTATAATCCCTGTAGGGTGATCTAATTCACCATTACCTGTGGGCAAGTGTCATCAGGGAGCCTGTCCTGATGGAGAGCCGGGCTTCATCCCTCAAAGAAGTAAACTGGAATCAGCTGAGCTGCAGTTCCGGCATGGGAGTGACCTCTCAGTGCCAGCTAAATGCTCCTCTCACTCGAAGGCCAAAACATCGTATTTGTAGCTGTGCGGGCAGGTAGAAACAGTACGTACATGCAACAGGTCACGACCCCAGAAACCATTACCAGATGGGCAATTACCGGTTTCATCCCACAACACTCTGATCATTCAGCATCAACGAATTCCCGTTTGAGAGTAATCTGAAAGCCGGACGGATCACAGCAGCCAAAGAAACCTTCAAATAACACAAGTTTGCCTTGGACGCATTACATGCACCATTAAGCGAAGCTTCTCTACACACTGAAGAATGTGCCAAGTAACTCTTGCAGTCAGCCTCGCTTAGAAAAACCTCAGTCTTGCCATTCCTATTGTGATATTTGAAAGGTAACATCCATGACTCATGCACATATCCTTCTCATAGCGCTTCATAACTGCCTACTTGAGTGTGTTGTAAACAGTATTGGAAGTGAAATTTCGAAATTGGCTGAGAAATAAAGCAGTGGATTAAACAATCTGCAGAAGGCATTTCTACAACAGTGAATGGTAATTTCTCCAATTTCTCTATGTGGAACATAGTGTATGTTGCGCCATTCTTTGCCATGATACTTTGTTTTGTGAGGTTGTAAGGTAAAAACAAACTAGTGTCATTAAGATGTTTCCTTGGTACGCTACCAGCACAAAGTGTCTGTAGAGTCCAGATTAGTAGCATGATAGACCTAAGCTATGACTGCCCATGTTTTGTAAAGAAGACGTCACTCTGTATGATGTCTTTTACAGAAAACACAATGTTACCTAGAGAGAATATCCGAGTGAACAAGGTAGTCATACAATTATCAACTACTTCCAAAGACCTCTTTAAATTTGCCCTGTCAATTTCATGCAGTTTCTCAGCAGTTTCCTGCTGTGAAACCTTCCATCATTGTATATTACGTACTAAAAGCGCATTTGGTGTGGTTTTTGAGGACCTAATAAAAAGTTCTGTAGCCCCATGTCATTTGAAAGAAGGGACAAGTAGTGTTTTTTCACCTGAGAGAATGAAAGGTTTTTAGCCAATCTGAGCATAACGTCCCAGCACTGTAAGTTGTAACCACCCGAGTGTTGTGTCTGCACATAATTTGGGTCAGGCCTTTTGACCCTAAACCCTTCAGTTTTACAGAGGAAACGTGCCTGACATCTGTTAGTATCTAATGGCCACACTAACCATCCCCTTGATTGGTACCTGAAGAATTATATGTTCTATTGCGAAGCAGGGTGTTCAAAGATTCCTCTGTGTAGTTTGTGAACCATTGCCAATTTGCAAAACATGCAAATGTGGGAATGCTTGGTGTAATCAAGGGCAATATGTAGGTAGCTAAATACCAGTTGGTAACGTCCAAAATTCGGTAAATTAGCCGTTACCGACCGGTATTTAGGCATTTGAGATGTAGGAGGCCAAAAAAAAGGATTTGGTAATTATGAATCGGTAAATACTGATTCATCATTACCGAATTCTAAATTACCGAATCGGTATTTACCGAATTCTTATTTACCGATTCGGTAAATAAGAAATGGTAAAAACGAGAAAAGAGATGTAGGTAAATTCTGTAATACCAAATTTCATGAAATTAGGTATTTAAGAGTCTGTAATTAACACTGACAGGAAGCAGATGGTAATCAGGCACATTGTATATAAGCAATCCCAAAATACAACAGTGTGATCACGATGGCAGCTTTCTATGTGATTGCAAGGCGACTACATCTACAGGCAGCAGGAGTGAGGATCTGGAGACAGGAGGAGCGCATTTACAGACAGCGCATCACACTCTTCCAACAGACGGAGGCTGAGATCCATGAAAGGTACAGGCTACACCCCCACACCATCCTTAACTTAATAAGGGACCTGCACCCACTCTTGGAGCACCCAACACCAAGTGCGCACGCCATACCACCAAATGTACAGGTGCTCTGTAGCCTACATCTACTCGCATCTGTCAGTTACCAGGGGGTGATAGCTGCGGTAGGCGGGCTGTCTCAGAGTTGCCTGTCCCGTTTGTTCAGAAAGTTCCTGGATGCCATGATGCAGAGAATGCATCAGTACATCAGCTTCCCACACACACATGCGGAACTGATGAAAACCAAGACAGACTTTTACCAGATGGCACAGTTCCCACATGTCATAGGATGTATTGATGGCACACACATTCTAATCTGCCCACCACCAGCCACGGAGTATATCTACAGGAACAGAAAGTCCACCCACTCCATAAATGTGCAGGTAATCTGCGATGCTGCCAACATAATCACTGACTCATTTCCACCTAGGCGACAGAGCATTGTGCGGTAATTTATTTTCACTCCCTACCTAAACCCATCAACCCTGAGTGAGAGACGACACAATGTGGCACACAAATCAACATGGAACGTTGTGGAGCGCATGTTAGGACTATTGAAAAGCAGGCTCCGCTGCCTCCACAAAAGCAGAGGTGCACGTCAGTGCACATCCATCATCCACTGCAAAATCATTGCAACTTGTGCAATGCTACACAACCTTGCCCCAAAGAAAGGTACAGAAGTGGAATTAACTGATTATGAGGACCATGATTATGAATTTGCACAGCCAGAGCCCAACACAGCAGGAGTGCCACCAGCAACAGATGGGAGACAGAGAGGTGCAGAGATCACATGCAACTATTTTTAAGTAAGTAAGGAGACACAGCCAGTTGTTGAATGTAATGACGTAGTTTAATTTCTGGGCACTACGCCACAACAAAAACCTCCAATTGTGACATCCATAGTAGGAAGTAATGGGTTACTTCACCCAATTCTGTCTGCAAGTGTGGGCTGCATCACCGTCTGCGGCCACGCACAACAGTGCAGGATGGCATTGACTGACTTTCCTCACTGGCTGTGGAACCAGTGGCGGCCCCATACCGTCTGCTGCTCCTCCGGGTATCAGTTACAGGGGGGGAGATAATGCTGCTCCGACTGGTTGTGTCTTCGCTGTCCACAACTTCAACAGCACCAGTAGTGGCAGAGTGACTTGTAAGCAGCATTTCAAGAGCAGTGGTCACCTTTACCAGCCCCCTAGACACATCAGTGCTGCTGTGCGCCAGCCCCTCCTGCATGGCCACGGAGCACCTGCATAGTAGAGAAGTGGCAGTTGCCAGGCGGTTCACTGCCCTCGTATGGTGCCCCATTTTCTGCCTCTCCCTGCGCCTTGTTACTCTGTCTGCATCCATTTTGCTGCACATCAGCATCACAGGCTGGGACATGTCCCGAGTGGCCGCAGCCATCTCCTTCATGCCCTCAGCCATTGAGTTAATGCCCTTGTCAATGTTGGTCATGTTGTCATTGAGGCGCCTCATTTGTCACTGGACTGACTGAATAGCCTTTCCTTATAGGCACTGCACCATTACCATTGTGGCCTCCAGCCCTCTGAAGACACCATGGCTCTCATCCTGTGGAGGTGGACTACTCACACGAGCCCTGAGGTGGCGTCTGGCACCTGTGTGTGCTCCCTCAGTCGTGGCCACCAAACCAGCATTGTTGACATCCAGTGGCACAGTAGAAGTTCCACCCCATCGAGTCTTCAGAGGAGGACTCAAAATCCAGCAGTCTGGCAACAGCACGCCTTCTAGGTCTCACCACTGCAGGGGGTGTTGATGTTGGTGAGGCTGGCTGTGGTGGTGAGGCTTGTTGTGGTGGTGAGGCTGGCTGTGGTAGTGTTATGTGCCCTACACTTGTACTGGCCTTCTCTGTTGTGTCCTTCCGGGGGGGTCCTCTCTCCCTTGTCCTGCACAGGTCTCGCCTGTGGACAGAAATTGTACATTAGCTTAGTGTACCTGCAGCCCTGCATTGCAACAATTAAAATACATTTCTGCCACACTATCTCATTGTTCTCTGCCTGCTTATCGCTGATGTGTGTCACATGCCTTGTTGTTCAGTGCGATTCCTGTCATGATAGGGGTTTCACTGACTACATCTCCCATAATGCATTGCTGATCTGAACTAAAACCTGTACTGGAGTGGAATTCACATAGCCCAATTGGGATTTGGGATCGGGGAAGGGGGGGCACAATGCTGTGCATGCTTCTTACCTTGTTTGGAAGCAGCTCTGGCAGAGCTGTCTGCATCTCCAATTCCACAGTCGCTCTCTGGCTCTATCGTGGACTCCACGATCCTCTCAAGTTCAGTCAGGGCAGGTGCCCTGTTCCTTCCTCCTCCTGTCTGGCTGGCTTGATTTTTGTGGTCAGCCATCTTCCTCTTGGTGATGATCCTGATGTCATACCACTGCTTCTTGAGCACATCAATGTCCCAGGGGGTCACTCCAATGGCATTCACCTGGGACTGGATTCCAAGCCAGATTTTGCGTTTTTCAGATTCTGCTACTTGAAAGGACTGCTTTCAAAAAAGATTGGTGTGCTTCTTCACTACCTCCTCCACAAGGACCTGCAGTTCCTTCTGACTGAATTTGAGTTTCCTCTTCCTTTCCCCTCCTTCTGTGTCCTGGCTGGCCATTGTGCAAGATTTTCAGAGTAAGTTCAGGCAGTGGCTCTGTTGCTCTCCTCTGCTTGTGTGTACCTGCCTGGGTGTGGCCACTTCTGGTTGGGAGGGGTGGTGGTTGCAAGGAATTGGCTGATTCCTCAATTGCTGTGTATTTGAATTTCTGATTCGCTATTTACCGATTCGGTAATATTTTCTGAATCAGTATTTACCGATTCGGAAAAACCGATCGGTATTGCCTATTCAGTAAATATTTACTGATTTTTACCACATCGGTAATATTTACCAAATTATTACGTACATCGGAAATACCGATTTCTAAATACCGATTCGGTAAAATTCGGTAATTAGGAATTGGTATTTCCAAATTACCTACATATGGCCCTAAATCTTTTATCCTGGCCAGGTCAAGGCAAGATATTTGCTGCACAGTTTTGTTAAGGAAAATTATTTGGTGTGGTAGAAGGCATGCTCTAAATAAAGTCTTGTTCCCCTGAACCTGTCAATCCTTTGTTCCCCAAATGGATTTTAAATCAACACTGTCTCTTCAAAAGTCAAACCCTTGTGTTGACAACTGGGAAAGAAAAGAAGCAGAATATAACAGCTTTGTGTCTGTAAGCACATTTTTCATTGTCTGTGCTGGTGTGAACTTATAATAAGACTGTGGGTCAGCTTGATTATGACAAGAACAATATGCAAACCTCTCCGCAAATATTTTTTATCTAGCCTCTGGTGGTGTGGGGCAGTGTTCCATTTGTGTGTAATTAATTACTGCACGTGGAGTACTTGCTTAATGCAAGAAATGGTAACCATAATGTTGAAAACAAAACATTTCATCATAATTAGTCATGCCATCATACATTTCTACAGAATTAAAAACAGTTGAATGCTCTAGATCATCCAGCATGTTATGCACTGTATCAATGTCCCAATCATCAGAGATTGTACTAAGGGTGACAACATTGTTTAGTAAAATGCTAAATACATAGGGTAACAACGTTTAAGTCAATCCAAATATATCATAGGATAGCTTATCCCAAACAATTCCATCCTTAACTGAAATAGCAGAAATGTTCACCAGGGAAAGGTCTCTTCGCACTTTGTGTGATGAAGAATGGGGTGTTAAAACCAAGTTAACCAGTTCAACAGCAGAGCGATCTGAGAGAAAGTACCAATTCAAAAGCAGGAAATAGACTGTCATAAAACCAATCCAGAGAAATTGTAATCCACGTGAACATCCATGGAGGGACAAAGTAAGTATTTTTCAGCCAAAGATAGAATTCATGCCATTTACCTTGGGGAGGTAGTGGTGGGTCTGACGAATCTAAAGAGAAGTCATCAAAGTTGATTAAGTAGTCAGTGCCAGTTCAATCTATTTTTGGCAGCTTTGGGGCTTGTGAAGAACTTGGAGTTGACTCTAACGTTAGTACATTAATTCACTGATGCCATCATCGACCTCATTGCAACCTAGGCTCTCTCACCCACCAATTACATCCTACTCGACAACCTTAACTTTAACCTGGACAACCTCAGTGACCAGAATACTGCATCCCTTCTGGAGTACCTTGCAAACATCAGACCCAAGCAGCTAGTCACAGCTCCCACCCACTCAGCGGGACACCCGCTTGACCCAGTCCTCTCTGCCAGCAGAACATCACGCACAGCCACACCACAAACCCCCTTGGACCGACCACCACTGTGCGCACTTCGCCTTCACCACACCCAGCATACACCATCCCCTCACCACCTCCCCCTGTTGGCTGGAACAAGGTCACAGAAGAACATCTCACTGACTTCCTTAGCACTACGGCCATGCCAAAATCAGCAGATGCTAACACCTCAGCACACAACCTCCACCGATGGATCTCCAACTGCACTGACACTCTGGCACCCCTCAAGAAGGCACCCAGCAAGCCAACTTCAAGAAAGGCAAGAACACAGAAATAGGCAGTAAGGGAAAAGCAAGTTGCACCACCTTGCTATACACAAATTCTATATGTACCACTCAGTTTTAGTAGCCCACCTCTTTGGTCCACTGCCACTAGACCATACACATATAATATACAATAAAGCACATAGAGAGGCAACATACATTTTTACAAGAATGCTTAAGTGCAAAATAGGTAACAGTATCCAATTTCTTCAATGATGTGAAATATGATCTCTTTAATGAATCCTTGAGACATTCACAATGTAGGATGGTCAAATACAACCGCTACAATACAGCCAAAGCGTTTCGCCCCAATGGGGCTTCTCAGGTCACTGAACTGAGTCCACCAATGCTATTGTGATCTCTAATATGACAGGTCACTGTATTTTAGATTTTGTTTAGAAAAATGGTCTTGCCTCCGGACCAGTAGTAATTATCCCAAGTAATACCCAAAATGACACACACTTTGCGCGGAAAGTCCACAGTTGCTTTCAATACTTAAAATCCTCGAACTGTGTGATGTCCTACCGCTTTTCTCTCAGGATGGAAGGGGGAAGAATACTGCACAGTCACACCCAATTTTCCCATGGTGTCTCTGTAAGCCCTGCAGGCAAACACCAACCCCTGGTCTAAATTAAATGTGGCTACTGCGCTTGTCCAGAGACTGCAGGTATTTTATACCAGTTCGGGCGGCAGCCGATCGCTGTGGCCAAACCCATAGGAATGAGAGCAGGAATCCACTGCAACCAAGATGCATTTGTAAGCCCCATCTGATTGTAAAGGACTGCAGTGGTCCAGATAAACACAAGTGAGAGGCTTGTTAGAGATCACTAGAGGTGTCTGTAGTTGGTGCACAATGGTGGACCCTTCATCTGCTGGCAGATGTCTCATTTGAGGACAAAGTTCTTACTCTGTTTGTATAGAACTGGTTACCAATAGTGTTGCTGCAAAAATAAAAGTGTAGCTGCCACCGCTGTGTGAACAGATGCTAGGCCCTCAGGTGCTGCTAGGATTAAACCTAACCTGCAATTTGAGTTTAGTATTACTCTATCCCCTACTCTGGCAATACGAGCAAATGTAGTGTTTTGTGCACGTAACTGGTAGGAGTTTTTGCTTGCAAAGCCTTTCGGCAATTGGGTGCCATCGCTTGCGGCATTGACAGCTGCCATGATGTCTCCATCTATCCTCATACTAGAATGAGTAATCACAGCAACTGCAGCAGTGTGCACTGTCGCTTTTGTGGCTTTTTAAGTCATGAAATTCCCTACAACGTGTATCCCTACACGCTCATGACTCAAAGTGTGAATCACATGAGTCATGAGGCAAGCTTGCTTTTAGCTTGGCCATCTGTCCCCTAATCATCTTGTGCTTTATTGTGCACCCTTTGGTATTTCTGAATCCATTCTGGTTCCAGTAGTGTAGATACTCATGATAAGACTGGACAACATAATACGAATCACACACTATGAGTGTGGGGAATCTGGGATCCATATTCTCAAGTGCCAGAAGTAGAGCTTTTAGTTCAGCCATTTGCACTTTGTAATCACCAACTGTTTGTAGGTTTTCTCATGGTGGAATTCTCTATCCTGCATTAACCCTGGGTATAGGACTATGCTACGCTCGCGGAGCGTGTGTAGTTTGCGCAACTACACGCTGCGTGAATTGCACGTAGCGCAGTGTAAAAATGTGTAGCGTAGTGTGCATTTTTTGCTTGCTCGCGGTCCTCAACGTCAAGTTGGCGACCACGAGCGAGCAAAATACCATCCCGGCAAGACTTTTTCCTCATTTGTGATCAGTAACATCAATCGTGAGCATGGAAAATAAACCTCCCGGCGATATTCTCAATGCGGGGAGGTCAGGTTTCTCATTGCGAGTGGTCGCGTATGCTCGTGACGTACCACAATGAGAAACTACCAGTCCGCGTTGAGAAAGCTGTAGCTCGAGTACAAATCTACTCGAGCAGCAGAAAACGACCACTTATACTGTGCAAGATGCGGTTTGCAATGATTGCACAGTGCGGACAAGCATATAGCACCGTGCAATCAGTGCGAACAGCATTTTCCCACCGCACTATGCAGTTCGCGTAGCTATGCGTAGCTTGCGTACTGCGAAAGTGCACTTCACGTAGCTAGACGTAGCGCTACTATGCAAACTACACCCAGGGTTATCCTGCATGCGACCCTTCACAGCTGCGCACAGTGCACAGTACTGGTGTTTGGCCCCTACGGCAGGCTCTGCGGAACCATCAGTATAGATGATGTAATCATACTGATCAAGAGGCATGACTTCATTAGGAGGAGGATATTCATGTTCATTGCAGAAATGCTTGTGTTCGTAGTGTAGAGTCAAATGTGTAATCTACATCTGTTGCAGTGATTGAGTTAGCCCATTGTATCAATCGTGGATCTAAAGATTTCATGTTTGGAATGCTAGGCTGGTTTCGGAGTAACAACAATTATTCTCCCCTTTAACTGTCGTTGCAAAACACATTTCTGCATTGGTGTAAAAATGCCATTTATATGCAATAGGTACAGTTTCTACTTCATTGAATGTGACATAGGTATACCCTGATGCACCCACAATTATACGAATAACCAGGTTTGTGGTGTTAACGTGTGTGCAAGTGTTAAGGAGCTAGCATGTCAGCTTGTAGTCAATGTAGTATGTAAGTTTGTTCAGATGTCCAATGTGTGTTTGAAAGTCTGAACGAATCAAGTCGTAGAACGGTTTTACTTGTTCTGTGCAGTATGGAATGTAAGTTCTGCCAACATGTAGGAAAACCAATATTGATTAGGATATTTTCAGTGTGCTTGGTGGTTGCAGAAGTGCACACTTCTCTAGGAAATGTTTTGCAAGGCTCCTGCCTTCACTTGACAACTCGTATCCCAAAAATAGGGCACTGAAGTAGGCTATTCTTAATTTCTTGAAACTAAATTTGTAGCCGATGTGAGCAAATCCGAAAATTATGTGATCCAATCTAGCCAAGTGAGATAATAGGTCATCATCCATCAAGTATATTTCATCAACATAGGAGAATGCCTGGTTGTCAAAATCTTGCAAGAGTTCTGTAACCTGTGCTGAAAACAGCCCAGGGCTGTTCCTATACCCCTGGGGTAATCAACAGAACTGTTTTTCAGAACCCAGCATTCTAAATATCGTCAATTACCTGCTTTCAGGTGGTGTATTTTGGCAGACAAATCCATACGAGATGTCTAATGTGGTTGTGTGCGTGTAACAAGAGGGAGAGAGAGGACTAGGTAGCTAGTCCGAGTCCCCGGGGGTTTATATGTGATTAAACAAAGAGGACTAGCTTAAGTTGACCAAGGTGTTGCAGTACTCAAATTAGTTCTGTCACGGGCACCTTGTTGGTGTATTCATGAAGCCCTCACCCACCAACCTAGTTGGTGGCATGCTTCATCATCGGGCCCACCCAGTGACACCTAGTATGTCCCGGGTGTGCTACGACGCCTGATTACAGCGGAGCTGGTATATTGCTGAGAGTGCAGTGAGGTTGGGTGAGTTGTGATTTAAAACGGCTTGGTGGTGGTCCCAGTACCCGAGGGTAAATTAAATTTTAATAACTGGCCCGTCACCAGCGGTTAAAAGTAAGGCTACAGGACGCGTGAGGGTGGCGAGTTGCTGCCCCCTGCGTCCTTCAGATGGTCGACATGTTTCAGCCAGTGCCTTAGAGTATTCTGGCTTTCCTCAGGACCGTTTTTTAAAAAGGTGTGGTTTTGTACCTTTTACATACTAAATTATTCATTAGTGCTGTGCTTTGAACGTTCTTTACAGTAAATGTACATGATGCTGTGTTCAAATATCTGAAGTTTAAGACTAAGCGATATGAATGGTCTGGTTTCATTACTGGAAATAAGGGATTATTCATGGGGGAGGTGCAACTTTCTATTACACCCTGATATTCAAGTTGTGTAAGGATCTCTCTAACTTGATTTTTTTAATGGGGTGTAGGAAACAGGGTTGTTGTTGCAGTACCCCAACCCCCACGTTTTGTCTGATATTTGATGGAACTTTGATTGAAGTGTACTGGGGTCCTGCAAACAAGGTGCCCAGTGCCAGTGTTCAATTGTTTCCTCCAATTGGCAAAACCTTTAGCACCCTCTGTAAGTCCCTAGTAAGTGGAACTCCTGGTACCTAGGGTCGGAGGTTCTAAAGAGGGTCCCTAAGGGCCTCATCATGAATTGTACCACCCTAAGGGACAGGCTCTGTGTTTTGGTGCAGACAAAAGTGAAAACACAAGATGTCACACATCCCTGTGTGCCATGTCCCCTACCAATACATGTAATATTTGCAAGTCACCACAACAGCAGGCCTGACCGCCCTAAAGCAGGGTGCTTAATATTACATGTCAGGTCATACCTGCATAAGCAGATATGCCCGTGTGCTGGTCAGAACTATTACTGCCAGTGTAAGTGATCAGGGAAGCCATCATTTTAAACCATGTATTGGACAAAGGTGAACAGGATTTCCCCAGCTACATGATGGCTTCACTGAAGATAGGGATGTTTGATATCAAACATTTCGTATTGAAAAGCTGACACTAATTCCAATGGTGGATTTATCAATATATTCACCCAGATTAGGCACCTGAACACCTAGCTTGCCACTTGGCTGTGGCCTCCAGTCCCTGCTTGTTCAAGACTGATTCAGTGACACCACAGCTGCCCGGGTTTTCCTGCTGGGGTTTCCCTGACTGAATTTTCCCACTCACCATTTTTTCTACCAACAGAAGCCCCGCCCACCCAGACCTACTTAATGCAGGTCGCAGCGCGACCACATCAGTAGGCCACATCAGTGGGCACCAGTGACACCGTAGCTGTCTGGGATTTCACACTGGGGCTTTCCTGACTGGGTCCACTCACAAACAGACCCTGCCCACCCCAGGACCTAATTAATGCAGGCCGCAGCATGACCCTGCCGAGGGGGTGTTGGACAGGCCACATGAAGGGCTCGCTCCCCCCCCACATGACAGAGCCCGGACATCGGCTCTCCAGGTGCTACCCCCAGAAGCAACCCGCAACCCGTCCCCTACGGGACGCCTGCCCCCGAACATCTCTGTATCCCTGGCCCGGGCCACCGTCAGCACCATTGCCCGGGCCCAGCCGCCATCTTGGACACTGCACCACGAGGCCGCATGGCCTCAGCTCGACCCTAACCCTGGGCCTGGCCAGGCCCCGACATCCCGGCACCTCCATCCACCCAGGAGGTGAACGGACCACTTGGCAGGTCAATGGGAGAAAGAAGTGTCGATGGCTCTCCCACGCCAGGTGCCGATCGCCCCAGCCTCCCCGGGCGCTGGCTCCACCCCCCTGCTGGGTGTCTGGACTCCCTCATCCCGGACCTCCCGACCTCCAAGTGCGAGGGTCCGGACATCAAAGGGCGCCAGACCTATAACTGGGGCAGCTCCAGAGCAGGAAGGCAGTTGTATCCTGGAGTCGAGAGACCCCGTGAAGAACTCATCCTTGACGGACTACTGGCGCTGCCGTAGCCCTGCCTTGTGAACTATCGTCCTGCCTGCTGGCGCTGCCGCAACCTTCTGCATCCTTCATCCTCGTCGGGACCTGCTGGCGCTGCCGCGGACCGTTGTAACTACCACCTTCACCGGGACCTGCTGGCGCTGCCGCGGACCGTCGCTACCTACGATCATCTCGGGACCTGCCGGCGCTGCCGCGGCCCGTCCACCTAGAACGCCGAGCTCGAGGATTGTGAGCTATCCATCTTATCATCGCATCTACCAGATTGGTAACAAGACTGTCCCGCTACCCCCTTTCCCATCCAAGAGACTAGAATCGAGGGGACCCCTGAGTCCTGACCTCCTTGTACCATTCTATCGTACTTCAAGATTGCTTATAAAGAACGTTAAACCTTATCTTTGTGTGGTGTACATCTGTGGGGGGGAAGTTACTCGTCTGTACGATCGCTGGAGACGGCTCTCCCCGGAGACCTCTCCCCTTGTCCTCGGCCGGCCCTCCAGGTCCGTCTAACAGGGAGCAACAAAGGTAAGACTGTTTCTGTCCATCCGAACCTAGACTGCGCCCAGCATCATGACCCCTGCCCTCGAAGATACACCATCATCGAGCTCTAAACCCTCAACTCCAGATGCCACAATGAACACTGCCACCATTCCAACCCATGCTCCACAGCCCACTGACTATCCCCACCCCAAACACACCACAGACACCACCTGAACAAAAACACCAACTCGCATGCGACCTTCTCAACACACGCTCACTATGCAAGCATTCCACTAAATTATGGAACCTCATCGCCACCCTCACACCAAGATAGTCTTCCTCACTGAGACCTGGCTCCTCCCCACATCTACCCCAGACATTGCAACAGCGATCCCCAAAGGATATGAAATCACTAACCAGAACTGCACCAACAAGCCAGTAGGAGGAACAGCAATCATCCACAAAGAGACCATACATTATACTACCATGACTGACAAGACCACCCTCCTGGAACATCTCACCTTCAAGCTCTACACAGACGACCATACGAAAATCAGAGGCACCCTCCCATACCAACTCCCAGGCCTGTGCTTCAGTTTCTGCAACACCATCACAGAGTTCATTGCGCCCCTAGCCTTAGATTCCAAGGACTACATCTTCCTTTGCTACCTAAATTTCCACATTGACGACCCCAATAAAAACAACACCGCACACCTCCTTGACAGTATGAGCAGCCTCAGTTTGAACCAGATTGTCCACGACACCCACACCACAGGACAGATGCTGGACCCAATTTGCATCTCCCTCAACCGCGTCAAATACAGCCATGTCACCTAACTCACATAGACCGATCACTCGATTGTCCACTTGAACATCTCCAGCCACCAGACTGCCCCCCCAAGATGACCAATGTACCCCACCAGAGGTGAAACAAAATCTCAAGAATCAGCTGGGCAAACGTTCTGAACACCTCCAACCCTGCTACCACCACCAACCCCCAACAGGGAGTGAAAAACTTCAATGCCTGGATCACCATTTGTGCAAACATCATTGTTCCTATCAAGAGCAACATCCAGAGAAAATCCTCAAAAATAGCCAGGTGGTACACCCAAGAACTCAGAAAAGCGACACCGGACAGCAAGCAGTTTGAGAGGAGAATGTGCACCAGCAAGAACACCTCAGTCAGGGCCACCTTCAAGACATTCCTCAACCTCTACCATCTCCTGCAGAGGGCAACAAAGAAGACAACCCTTGCCGCACACATCGAAACCAGCGCCAACACCACCAAGGACCTTCTCAACATTGTTAAGGATTTCTCCAACCCAGCTGCCGGTGAAAACAACATCATACCCTCAAGGAGCTCTGCGACAACCTCGCCCACTTCTTCCACAACAAAATTGGAACCATATACAGGCGTTTCGATCCCCAACCCACACCTACGAACTTCCTCAACAGATACACAACCACTGTAACTGACAGGAACCACACACTGAGCACCTGGTACATCCTCTCCACTCATGACACCACCTCCACCAAGAAATCCATCCACTCTGGAGCTCCCACAGACCCAAACCCGCACCACATCTTCAACCTCAGAAATCAAAGAATAGGCCAGGAACTCACCACCCTACTCAGCCACTGCAACCTTTTCTGATGCCTGGAAACATGCCAAAATCAGACCACTATTCAAGCAACCCTCCGCCGAACCCAGCAAACTCAAAAACTACCGGCCAATCTCCCTGCTTCCATTATCAGTGAATTTACTAGAAAAGATCATCAACAATCAGCTCAAGACACACCTGGAGCAGACCCACTCCAACATCCACAGCAATTACAGCACCAAAACCACCCTGATTGCAGCCACCGATGACATCCAAACCCACCTCGACTGAGGAGACACAGCAGCTTTGATCCTCCTTGATCTCCCTGCAGCCTCTGACACTGTATTCCACTACATGCTGATCAAAAGACAACAAGGGGACACGCTCAGATGGATCACCTCCTGTCTCATTGAAAGAATCCAGAGGATCGACCTTCCACCATTCACTTCTGAACGCAAGGAGATCTCCTGTCCTATCTCCCAAGGTTCATCCTTCCGCCCCACGCTCTTCAATGCATATATGACTCCAATTTCGTCAGATCTCACGGTCTCAACATAATTTCCTACGGAGACAACACCCAACTGTTAAAAGAAGAAACTTCACAAAGTTGCAGGTAGATTGAAGAGCGTATTCTTCTTTAATCAGTTCAAAGGTTTCTTAAGCCACGGTGCAGAGCAGTGTGTTCCCTCGGATCACGATCACCAACAGCTGATCGAATCCTCAGGAACGCACACTCCAAGTACATCATTGCGTTCTTAACAAAAGCATTCTAAATGAGATGACATGCACAACATTCCCTTAAGCCCCTTAAGTAACAAACCAGTCCACTACAACACCTCCCCCTTTATATAAAATAAAAAACAAAACAAAAAAAAAACAATACATAAGCTGAAAGCAACAAATAAAGTTCAATAAGTAACAAAATCCCCAAACCTAGAAGGTACTCTAATGGTGCTCCCACTTCTAACAGACCTGGACCCACATCATTCCTTTCCACCAGGACAGCGGCATTGGAAGCTGGAACAACAAATGCACTGCCGTGAATATTGGAAGCTGAAACTACAACTGCATTATCTCCACTCTGATCCTGCAACCAAAAGGTCCATTCCAATTCATTAGAACAACTACTCTTCTTCTTTTTCAAAATTAACTAAGCCTGATCTTTTCGTAACTTGACCACCTGTCTCTTATTCCACCAACCTCTACCATTGAGGAAAACAGCCCCTTTACTAACCTTACAAACCTGAATCGGATCATAAAAATGAGACCCACCTTTCTTAACGTTAAAGGGTTTTTTCATAACACCCAATCCCCAACAGAAATATCAACATCATCCACCGACCCTTTACCGTCAAAAAGTTTCTTCATCAGCGCCTGACTACGCTCCACCTTCTCCAACAAACACGAAGCCTGCAGTTTTTCATCATTCTTACCAACCAACCAGGAAGGAAGAAGTAAGGAATTAACTTTTCTTCCCCTAAGTAACTCAAAGGGTGTCACTCCAGTGGTGCAATGCGGAGACACATTGTAACTCCAAACTTTCTCTTCCAAAAACGAACTGACATCCAAGCCAGAAGCTACAGCTGTCTGAATCCCTTCCTTAAGAATCTTATTACCACGTTCCACCAAACCATTAGATGCAGGGGTAGTACTTAGCAACCTTCACATGTTTAATATCTAGGGACCCTAAAAACGAACACCTTCGCTCCGACACAAGATGTGTCCCGTTATCAGTGACTTAACACCTAGGAGCCCCTTCAACCAAAAACAATTTCTTTAAAAACAAGATTGTATTCTCAGTATTAGGTGCGTCAACAAACTTATAATACATCCATTTGGAATGATAGTCAACTGCCAGCATCAGATACCTACACTCCTCTGGGAGAATTAAATAGGGCCCATAAAAATCCATCCCCACCTTAACCCAAGCTTGTTCAGTAAATTCAGTGGGATGAAGTGACAACTTAGGAATCTTCCAGTGCTTATCAGAAAGCAAGCACTCTTCACAACCATCAATAAGACCTATAACTTGTGCTTCCAAACCCAGCCACCAGTAATGCTGTCTAATTTTCATACAAGTTTTGGTTACACCTAGGCGACCTTCATGACCCATCTTAACAATTACTTTCCTCAATTTAGATGGGGGTACAAATTTATCCCCTCTAAGAATGACATCATCCTTTACGGAAAGTTCATCCGCAACCAAAGCAAAATTCTTTAAATCCCCAGAAAGATTTCTCACCTGAGGCCAACCATTTTTACAGCAGTCCAAAACTCTAGGTAGAACCAAATCTTCCAGAGAAGCTTTTCTCCAGTCCTCTTCAGAAAAAAAGGGAACCACAACCTTCCATTGCGTCCAACATCGCCACACATTCTACATCATCCTCCTCAAAATTCTCCTCATCATCCCTATCCATCAGCATTCTGGACAGACAATCTGCACGGAAATTCTTATTTCCCTGAATATGTTTTATGTCAAAATTGAACTCCTGCAGCTTGGAAACCAACCTTGTTCACCTAGCGGACATAGAATTAGTATTTTAAACTTTGTTAAAAATGAAAGCAAGAGGCTTATGATCGGTCAAAATCTGAAATGCCCTTCCCCAGATATACATTTTAAATTTCAGAACCGCCCACACACAGGCTAGCGTCTCACGTTCGATCGTGCTGTAATTTCTTTCAAAAGGCTTTAGAGCTCTTGAGGCGAAAGCCACAGTTTGTTCATGTCCCTTTACGTTTTGACTAAGAACTGCACCTAGCCCATTCATACTAGCATCCACAGTGATCATTGAAGGACAATCATCACGAAAAGCATGCAGCGCCTTCGCAGAAATGACTAGATCTTTTACTCTTTCAAGAACACCGACCAGATAAACTTTTGACCTTTCTTAAGCAGACAGCGAAGAGGTTCAACCATCTGAGCGTAATTGCACACAAACCTAGCATAGTATTCAGCTAGCCCAAGGAAAGAGCGTAAAGTATCTTTACCTGTAGGTGGTTTAGCATCTTTTAGAGCTCTAATAACTGAAAACGTTGGACTAATGCCTTTATGAGAAATTGTATGACCCAAGTAATCAAGTTCATTCACATGAACTTACATTTGTCAGCCCTAATCGTCATTCCATTACTTTCCAAAGTGCCCAGAACTCTTTTTAACACAGTTAAATGCTCATCAGGGTTCTTTGTAAAAACTAGGATATCGTCCAAGTAAGCTTGGACCCCCACCATTCCCTTGAACATAGAGTCCATCAACCTCTGAAAAATACTTGCTGCCGAGGCCAGCCCGAAAGGGAGTCTCAGGAACTTATACACACCAAAAGGTGTAACAAATGTAATAAGTTCCTGAGACTCCTCCCTTAAACGAATCTGGTGGTAGGCGGACTTTAAGTCTATAAGGGAGAACCACCTAGCACCCCCCAAATTAGCCAAGAGTTTGTGGATCTTAGGAAGGGGATGGCAATCCACCACAATATTTTTGTTCAGTCCCCTCAAATCTGCACAGAGCCTAATCTCTCCTGATTTTTTCCTCGCCACGACAATCGGGGCGACCCATTGGAAAGACTCTGTTGGCTGTATAATTTTTTGATCACATAGGTCATTTAACATTTTCTTTGACTCCTACCTAGCACTCAACGGCACAGGTCGTACCTTATGCATGACCGGTTGAGCGTCAGGAACCAATCTGATTTTATGACTAAAATTCTTTATGCACCCTACTTGATCTTCAAAAACATCCTTAAAGTCCTCAAGCAAGCGCTTACAGTCAATTTCCGAGCTTCCCACACTCATGACCTCCATACTCCTCACCTTAATGGGATTTTCATCCCCTGGTACCAAATACAGACCCATTTTTGCGAGATCCTTCCACCCCACAATATTTTTCCCCTTAATTGCAACATAAACTTTTGTCATAATACATCGACCAAGAATTTCAACCTTTGACAAAAAGAACCCCAACATGTCGATGTCCTTTTCTCCAAACGCCTTGGGATTAATATCAGGGAGAGCTAAGTGAACATCCTTGCCCCAATTGTCATAAAAATAAGAGTCACATAAAATAGTTATCGGCAAACCCGAATCTCCCATCACTGTTGTCTGAATTCCATCAATCAACGCCTCGCAAAAGGGACCCTTAATCTCCAAAAGATCTTCCTTATGATCCAGAGTAAGGAGCAAATTGTCAAAATCTTCCGAACAGGACTCTAAACCGCTGCTCACATTGCTAATTTGAACCACTCTCTTTTGCGCCTTACAAAACTTTTGAAAGTGGCCAAACCTTTTGCAATTCGAACACTGCTTATTCAAAGCGGGACAATTAGGAAAGGTACCAATGTGAAATTTTGATCCGCATCTGAAGCAAAAAATGTGAGCTTTTTTTGAACTGACACTGATGGTGCAGCTGGTTTATTTTCACTGACCTTTCCACCTATAGTCAGAACCCCCTCATCAGCGGAATCCTCTTGCTGATAAACTATATTAACTTTAGCAGCACTAGCATGTAAAGCTTTAGTAGAATTAGTGTACCTTTCAATGCCCAGAGCCAAGTCAACTACTTCCGACAGAGGAGGATTTTTACAACTTAAAATCCTTTCTTGAATTTTATGTGAAGAACAAATAAAAACAAATTGGTCCCTAATCATATCATCAACTGTTGGACCAAATTCACAAGTTATAGCCAACACCCTCAATGCAGAAATATATTCCTCCACTTTTTCCTCTTCTTTTTGTTTTCTTTTATAAAACTTATGTCGCTCCAACATAATGTTAGGTGTTTCTGAAAACTGTTTTTTAAGCCTCTCTATAGCTTCCAAATAGACATTCCAACGTCTATCTCCAGACCCAGACTGACCAGGTGGGAGTGGAATAGGAGGTAAACTCTGAAAAATACGCTGTGCAGCCAAACCCAAACTGCCAAAAAGAAAAGCATATTTCCTTTCAGGAGAATAGTTTGTAGAATCTGTGGCCACTATATGGTTTTCGAAAAGCCCAAACCACTCAGACCATATAAGGTTGGGCTTTGCCAAAAATGGAGGAGGTTGGGTAAGTTGACTAATTTGTTGTTAGTTCGAAGCCATCTTCCAATTGCCCAAAAATCTCAGTTAAATATAAAATAATGTTATTTTGAAACTGAACCCTAAGACTGAACACTGTCTTCAATAACTCCGCTGCTTTCAATAGCTCCACCAAGAATTCTTGACACAAATGGGTAAAATGAAAACAGACCAAAAATAACTCAAAAGCGTACAAATAGTGCCAGAATCACCGTGTTGAACTTTCAATTCGCCCAAAACAGGTGTGTGTATCACCGCAATACACAGACATCCAGATGTGAAGAAATCGGACATCCAGACGTGAAGGAATCCGAGTTTGACATGCAGCACGTTGTCAAGGAAACTGCAGCCACTTTCATCGCTTAAAATGGCCGCTCCGTCACGCAATCAGCTTCAGCACGCTTTCCCAGACCCTTCCCAGGATCCTTTGCGCCAAAAACGCTACTGTGACATCACACGCAAACACTGCTCTCAGCCGTTAGCCTCAGCGCGAGCCTCCGCTCGAGCCGCCAACGACTTCCAGATCTTGGACTTTAATTAACAGACAAAAATGAGTCCTACCGGACTTTTCCGTGAACTACCAAAGTCCGGTTCCCGTCCAAAGATAGCACCAAATATTTCCGCCTTCAAAATGACGAGATGACGAGTTGCGGGTTCCAGCAAGAAACTTGCACGTGGCAAAAGAAACTCCCAGCGTCGCCAATTGTTAAAAGAAGAAAGTTCACAAAGTTGCAGGCAGATTGAAGAGCGTATTCTTCTTTAATCAATTCAAAGGTTTCTTAAGCCACGGTGCGGAGCAGTGTGTTCCCTCGGATCACGATCACCAACAGCTGATCGAATCCTCAGGAACGCACACTCCAAGTACATCATTGCGTTCTTAACAAAAGCATTCTAAATGAGATGACATGCACAACATTCCCTTAACCCCCTTTAGTCACAAACCAGTCCACTACAACACCAACTCATCCTCTCACTCACCGACGATCCAATCACCACTAGAACCAACTTCCACAGATGCATGACAAGCACCACCAGCTGGATGAAGAAAATCTGCCAGCAGCTGAACACAGATGAATCAGAAGTGCTGAAGCAGTAACACATGGAATGACTTCTAGGACCTGCAGCCATTCCTGCACCGACCAGGCCAGAAACCTCAGAATCATCATTGACAACAAGTTCACCATGAAATCACAGATCAACGCTGTCTCCTCCTCCTCTTCCTTCCTCACACTGCACATGTTACATAAGATCTTCAAGTAGCTACCCCTACACACGAGACGCACCGTGACACATGCCCCCATCACCAGCCAACTGGACCACGGCAATGCCCTCTAGGTAGCAATCGCCACACATCTCCTACAGAGACTTCAGACCATAGAGAACGCTGCAGCCAGACTCATCCTTGGTCTACCCCGACCAAACCACAACTTCATTGGCTCTCCTTACAGAACAGATGCCAATTCAAGCTGCAGACCCACGCACACAAGGCTCTACACAACCAAGGACCCGCATACATTACCCACCACCTGAACTTACACCAACCGTCGAGAAGACTACACTCTTCCTCCGTCTCACTTGCCCATACTCCTCGCATCTACCGAAGCAGAAATGGAGGACGCTCCTTCTCCCACATCACAGCAAAGAACTTGAACAGCCTCCCCAAGCACCATCGAACCATCACCTCACTTCCAGACTTGCGAATGGTCCTCAAGATCTGGCTGTTCGAATAAGCCTCTGGGAACTGCAAGTGACCTGATTGGGTGATCAACCACGCTTTATGAATCCTGATTGATTAACCCTAGAGGTGCCCCCTGAAAACCTACAAGCCTCTGGCATGCTCATGACTGCTTTCTGCCTGCCTGCCTGCCACTAGAGGCACTGTTCGGACCTCTTAAGGGGAGAGCCTTTGTTCTTAGGAGGCCCCAAATAAAAGCCTGTGCAGGATGACCCCCTGATTAGCCTTCCTAAGGCGGGAAGCCTCAAAGGGCTTCTGCCTTTGAAATGCGAATCTGGCTCCCCTCACAGGAGAAGAAGCCAACCCCCTTGTCCAGAGCCCCATTTGGCACCTGGACAAGAGGGAAAATTAGCTAGTTAGATAGGCTTGCCTCCCTCAGGCTAGTACCATCCCAAAGGTGGGCTAAGTCGAGGTAGACACAATTTTTCTGAAAAGTCGAGGTAGGCACAATTTTTCAGAAAATTCCATCTTTGTGATGGCATACTTAGGAATTCTGGGACAGAGTCATGCCCACTTCCAACAGGAAGTGGTCATAAAGGAGGCGTAGAACCCCAAGAGTCAGTAGCCCATTGGCTACTACCCTACACTCCTCTAATGTCCTTATATTCAGTATTTAGGGAAGCCCCTGGCACCACAGAAGCAGATCCAGATGATCTACAAAGAAGGACACTGAAGAGCCACAAAAGCAGAAGGAGAGTGAATGACTTTGCACCAGTCATATGGGCCTGTCTGCTGTTTCCCGTCAAAACTGCGCCAAAGAAGTCTTGACTTGCAGCTGTTGGGCCTACAAAGCCTGGGAGGACTGCCTGCCTTCAATAAAGACTCAAGGACTCCTATGGTACAGCAGAGCTGCTTACCTGCATCCTCCAGTCACCCAAAGAGACCCGAGAGGACTCGAAGACCGTGAGAACTTGAGACCAGTAAGCACCACTGCACCCGTCGCTCCAAGTCAAAGTTGAAGTGGACCAATGGTGCAAGCGGTGTCCCACACTCCTCCAGAGACAAAGCCCACCTTGGACATGCAGACTGTGCTCTTCCTGAGACCCCTGTTTATAGTTCCCCTCTACCGCGACTGCCTGAGGCAATGAAAATCTGACATTTAAAGACACTTCTGCCCCTGGCCAGTGGAGAAGAGGACCAAAGGTGTTCCCACGTCACCTAGCATCGTGAGAGCTGAGCCCATATGCTGGTACAGCTACTACAGCGCAGCTCCAAAAATTATTTTTAATCATTATTCACCATTTCCCTGAAACCTTTAACCATACAAAACATGCACCAGTGGCGCCCATAACACTGCGCATTTACCCTGTTCACTTACTCTTGGCTTCAGAGCTTCTAGTGAATCGCAATGGAGTAATGCTGTAACATTTGGTGGAGCACCTAAAAACCTATTTAATATTTACACTTAAAGTTCAAAACATTTTACCATGGTTTTATTTTAAACACCTTTATTCAGACACACCACCATAATGGCAATGGATCTGCTAGAACGAAAATTAGGCGTAGCAAGAAACAAAGACCAGCTTTTAATTCTTCATTTCTCTACTTTTTATTCAAAGCAAACTGTAGTATTTCCGACATTATGCATTTATTAATTCTTTATTCAATAATTCTTAAACTTTATTTACAAAATGATCATTTTATTAAAAGCTCAGAATAATCGCCTGTTATAGAATTCAGCAAAAGTTTAGCAAAGGGCAGATAGTTCCAAATTCAATCTCTCCTAACATCCCTGACTAACACCCTCATCTTATCCTAACAGTCCTGCAAAGCAAACAAATAGAAAAAAATGACAAAGTCTTACATACAGGAATCGGTCAGAAAACGAGCAGCATCTCCAGTAGAAATCGGAAAGGGGACCCCTTCTAAGCAAAATCAGGGGTTTTTAGACACTATTTCCTAGCTTAATCTATCTAAAAAGTATCTAACATCTCCAATCTGAACTCCGATTGGACCAATTTGGGGTAGATGAGCACTTCCTCACCATAACACCATTTTTAATTCACATGATTCAGCGGAAATATAAAAGTCTTTTGTTTAAAACAGTTTGTGGCCTAGGTGCATCACACTTTAGCAACATTGCTCTTCTTTCCCATGGTTTGGGCATCGGATCATTCATGCTTGGCACCCATCCTAGGTTCCGGGTTAGGTAGCCTTGAACTCTCCCTCAAGCTTTGTCAGCTCACTCGCGCTGGCATAAATCTTTGACGTGCCTGCGCAGACCAGTACCCACTCGCAGTGATTTAAAGCGGCCATTTTCAGACTAGGCCTCACAGGCCACATATTGGACCTATCATAGAAAGAAACATAAATTCATGTTAATTATTGATTTTTAAGCCCATTCTGTTTACCTCCCACCATACTAATATTCCCATTAATTGTTACCTAGCAATTAAGGGACATATTCGTGTTTTATACTTACATAATCGACCCTTTTTCCACACAAAACATGTACAAAAAGCACATTTAAATAGCGTTTTGTTTTTAGCTAGGCAGCACATTAATTCACAACACAATAACATTACATATTAGGCAATATTATTGCAGCATGCAAGCAAAGTTAGTATTTTCCTGCGTGTAATAATAAAAATTATGTGTGCAACTTATTCTATGGTTGATTATTTTCGCAAAACATGCAATTAGTAAATATTATGTCATGGGACATTAACTTCAGGAGGGGTACACAAAATGTTGTGTTTGCCACCTCACTCCATGACAGCCAGAGTGGTTTCCCAGTCCAAGCCTGCAGCCTCTTTTCAACCGGAACGATCTCCATAGTATAACATTGGGCACCAGATGCTGAATCGCACCTCTGCACCCGGCTGCCCCACTGCTGCCCGATGTGACCTCTTGGTGCTGTCTTGGACCATGGCCTAGCTATACTCACCTTAACTTCAGAAGATTGGTTCTGTAAATCACTGCTAAGTGTCTGAATACAATACATGTTTTTCCTCTATATATTAACATTACCGCAGAGTGTGTGAAGTTCGATTTCAAGTATCAAAAATAACTCTGCACCCAGACACTC
This sequence comes from Lissotriton vulgaris, assembly GCF_964263255.1. Lineage (NCBI taxonomy): Eukaryota > Metazoa > Chordata > Amphibia > Caudata > Salamandridae > Lissotriton > Lissotriton vulgaris. Next base: position 1,898,933,020 of record NC_141693.1, read on the forward strand.
CAGTGCCTACCAAGGTGACCGCTTGGTGCTGCCTTGGACCTTGCATTATACTCACCTTAAGTCCCGGGAAGAGTCCTGTAAGTCGTTGGTGAGTAACCGTATGCAACATAGGTTTTCTTCATAGGTTAACATTGCCACAAAGTGCTTTAATCAGGATTTAAAGTATCAAAACCCTGTTTTCTTAACACCTGCTATTTTAAAAAGTACTTACTTGATTTTGATAATCTAGGTGCCTAAAGTTATATAAAGAAATGTGTTATTTTTATAGATTGCTGCTAGGTTAAAGGATAAAATATCCGCCATAACTGAGTAGGACGAAAATCCTATGTATTAGTTTTTGGTTTGATTTAACGTTGAAGGATACAGTGTTCTAAAATATTGTGCACCTTATCTTTGTTTCCTTGAAACTTGCTCTGCAAACTTTCATTAAACAATGTCGAATAACGGCGACAATAACGCAACCGGTGGAGCTGCAGCAACTGCAACTCAACCAGGCTTAGACTATACAGGTTTTCAACAAAACGACCCGGATGCTATAATCATCCCAGAAACCCTAAGGAAAACCATCGCTATAAAGCTTATAACATATGGCCTATCACAGAGAGGTGGTAGGGTAAGCATGGGCGAATTTTGCGGATCTCGCGTTCGCGAATTTTGCGGATTTGCGGATTCGCAATCCGCAAAATCCGCGAATTAACGGATTTTTTTTTTTTTGTGTTCGCCCGTGTTTCTGCCAGTTCGCGAGGGTTTTTACAATTTCGCAATTTGCGAACTTACCTGTCGGGTCGCAAGTTTTGCGAACTTGTTGTTTCTACGTGTCCAGCCTGTTTGGGACACTCTTCTTCATCACTGCCACTCTCTGTCACCACTGCCACTCTCTGACTACTCATGCCACCCTCTGGCCCACCCATGCCACCCTCTGTTTCATCACCACACCCTCTGGTTGTCCAGTGTACATTATTTTCGGCAAAGCAAAGCACACCTTCCCTGCCTCAAGTGACCTGAATTAATTTGGGGCTGATTAATGTGTCACAGAATATTTTTTTAGCTGGCACCTGCTTCCTTAGTGCGCCCTGATTAGTGATCTTTTGCACTTGCTAAGTGCTTTCATTGTTGCAAAATTAGTTACAACACCTGCCCTGCCCCAACTGACAATAATGAATTAGGGGCTGATTAATGGATTTTAACTTCCAGCCTGGCTCCTGCTTGTCTCCCTTAGCTGTAATTCAGGACCTTTGTGGCATATGTGTAACTATTCTGAGGTTCAGAGCAGGGTCACATAATAGTTTCAACTGGCAACTGAACTCTGGAGGGGCCCCTCAGGAAGCACTACAGGAAATGGCTACTAATGATGAGCCTGAACTTTTGAACCTGGTAAGTAGTTACTTTCAGTTTTGCTAAGATCGTATTTCTGCAATTTTGCACTTATTCGCGGGGCGCGAACTCACGCGAACAGTGCGAGCAGTGCGAGCAAAATCCGCTGCTCGCGGATTTGCGGATTTTGCGGGAGATTCGCGAATCTCGCGGATTGCGAATTTCCCGAAAATCCGCAAAATCCGCGAGCGGAACGGATTTTCCGCCCATACTTATGGTAGGGTAATTTTTGTCATAGAGGCACACGAATATCGGCAGACAGAGGTATTCTATTCATGGATAGTCTTCCCTGAAGCAAATTCAGTATTGCATGTGTTTCACTTCTACAAAGTATAGGATAATCCAACGGAATACATTCCTTTCGAGGACATTGAAATTCCACTAACTTACCAAGAGCATCAACACTGATTTAAAGGCGCCCTACAACATTAAAATCACATTACCAGGCTCGATCCACTAGGTAGACCAGGAGCAACATGGCCGGTACTAGCCAGCTATACACCACATCCTGACTTGGTAAACAGACATAATATCGATTCCAAAATATCGATTGGACAAAATATCGAGTAAAAAATATAGACTGGACAAAATATAGACTAGACAAAAGATAGACAACAAAAATATCGACTAGAATAGCCAAAATATCGAATCAAAAATATAGACTAGACATAATATAGACTAGATAAAATATAGACAACAAAAATATCGAAAATAAGGTAAGTTATTAATATTTAATAATATTTGTGTAATATAAATCTGTAGCGGGTTGTGGGTTTATAGGGGAATAGGGTGGGAAGTAATTTAATTATAAATAATTAATTATGTAAATTTAATCTAATTGTTAATTAAATAATAATTGTTAATTAATTAAAACATAATTGTTAATTAATTTAAAATGAATAATTGATAAATAATTAATTTTTAGTAATTGATTTTCTGTAGCGGGTTGTGTGTTTACAGGGGAATAGAGTGGGAAGTAATTTAATTATAATTAATTGATTATGTAAATTTAATCTAATTGTTAATTAAATAATAATTGGTAATTAATTAAAATATGATTGGTAATTAATTAAAAATGAATAATTGATGAATAATTTAATTTTTGTAATGTATTTTCTGTAGCGGGTTGTGTGTTTATAGGGGAATAGGGTGGGAAGTGATATAATTTTAAATAAATAATTATGTAAATTATTTATAGTTTTAAATTAATTATTAATTGGTAAATAATTAAAATATAATTGGTAATTAATTTAAAATAATTAATTGGGAATAGTAATTTTCACCCCTACGCTATCCAACGCTTTCCCTACTGTTGCACCCACTGGAGTTAGAATAGTAATTTTTACCCCTACGCTATCCAACGCTTTCCCTACTGTTGCACCCACTGGAGTGGGAATAGTAATTTTTACCCCTACGCTATCCAACGCTTTCCCTACTGTTGCACCCACTGGAGTGGGAATAGTAATTTTTGCCCCTACGCTATCCAACGCTTTCCCTACTGTAGCACCCTCTGGAGTGGGAATAGTAATTTTTACCCCTACGCTATCTAACGCTTTCCCTACTGTAGCACCCACTGGAGTGGGAATAGTAATTTTTACCCCTACGCTATCCAACGCTTTCCCTACTGTTGCACCCACTGGAGTAGGAATAGTAATTTTTGCCCCTACGCTATCCAACGCTTTCCCTACTGTAGCACCCTCTGGAGTGGGAATAGTAATTTTTACCCCTACGCTATCCAACGCTTTCCCTACTGTTGCACCCACTGTAGTGGGAATAGTGATTTTTACCTCTACGCTATCCAACGCTTTCCCTACTGTAGCACCCACTGGAGTGGGAATAGTAATTTTTACCCCTACGCTATCCAACGCTTTCCCTACTGTTGCACCCACTGGAGTGGGAATAGTAATTTTTGCCCCTACGCTATCCAACGCTTTCCCTACTGTAGCACCCTCTGGAGTGGGAATAGTAATTTTTACCCCTACGCTATCCAACGCTTTCCCTACTGTAGCACCCTCTGGAGTGGGAATAGTAATTTTTACCCCTACGCTATCCAACGCTTTCCCTACTGTAGCACCCACTGGAGTGGGAATAGTAATTTTTACCCCTACGCTATCCAACGCTTTCCCTACTGTTGCACCCACTGGAGTGGGAATAGTAATTTTTGCCCCTACGCTATCCAACGCTTTCCCTACTGTAGCACCCTCTGGAGTGGGAATAGTAATTTTTACCCCTACGCTATCCAACGCTTTCCCTACTGTTGCACCCACTGGAGTGGGAATAGTAATTTTTACCTCTACGCTATCCAACGCTTTCCCTACTGTAGCACCCACTGGAGTGGGAATAGTAATTTTTACCCCTACGCTATCCAACGCTTTCCCTACTGTTGCACCCACTGGAGTGGGAATAGTAATTTTTACCCCTACGCTATCCAACGCTTTCCATACTGTAGCACCCACTGGAGTGGAAATAGTAATTTTTACCCCTACACTATCCAACACTTTCCCTACTGTAGCACCCACTGGAGTGGGAATAATAATTTTTACCCCTACGCTATCCAGCGCTTTCCCTACTGTTGCACTCTTTGGAGTGGGAATAGTAATTTTTACCCCTACGCTATCCAACGCTTTCCCTACTGTTGCACCCACTGGAGTGGGAATAGTAATTTTTACCCCTACACTATCCAACGATCTCTTTAATGTAGCACCCACTGGAGTGGTTACATTAAATTTAAACCTTTTGCTATGCTATGATAAATATAATCTATATGTTTTATTAATAACATGTATTTAAATATATATATGTATTATTATTATTAATTTTTAAAGTTACATTAATTATGTAATAATGTTACATTTATTTAATAATTTTAACTATGTTTATATTAAATATATTTAATATTATAATAGTTTTAACTTATTTTAAAGACATTAAAAAAACGATATTTTGACAGTCTATATTTTTAACACTCGATATTTTAAACTCGATATTTTTGTACTTACCTTAGTGAAGATAGAAAGTCGATATTATGTCCCTCGATATTTTGGCATCGATATTATAGCAACTCGATATTTTGGCTGTAGATATTATTTCAGTGATCCCCTGACTTTGAAGAAATGTCAAGTGAAGAACTATTAGTTCAACTAAAACAACTAATAAAAATGCTTAGACAATTGGTTCAATATGTCATGCGGACTCTAACAGTCCAACCTCCTATAAGGATTCCACAACAAACCCCCACCAGGGGAACACAAATAAAATTACACCACAGACTATACAATCAGTCATTGGTAAATTGCCCTCAAAAAGGGAACAAATTCCATTCTGGATAGCTAAAAAAATTACTCAAATCGAGGCAGTTTTTCCTGATAGTACACCTCATGAGAAACACAGAATTCTAACAATCTGTTTACCAATGGGGATTGCACCACACCTGGAGCACTGCGACACTTGGAGTACAGTCTTTGCTGCAATCTACACAAAAACACATGGTGTTCCGTCTATGGCGGTAATACCAGACTTCCTGAAACAGATTCAAAATGAATACAGGGCAGAACCTGCTTTAAATCTAGGTATGAAATTACTGAAGGATTTCAAACAGGTCTCAGCTACAATATTAGCTAATATTAAAGGTGAGGCAGCATCCGTGGCGATCCGCCAAGAGAATTTGATGTAACTGAGCAACCATATGAACTGACCAGAATAATTGAAAAATCCTACTAAGAACTAGGTAGAGATAGTTTGGGTGGGAAACCAGTTAAGCCCCAACTAGCAGAAAGTCCTGAAAAGGTCTTTATTAAAACACTCTCACTACTCCTAAAAGGAAGTGGGAAAACACTAAACAGACCCTTCCTAAAGAGAAGCGTTCTCAATCCAGAGGTAGGTCTCCTCAAAAGGAGCCCTCTGAAAAGAGGTATAACCTCGGGAACAGGGATAATGTGAGAAAACCGGATAGATATCAAGATACTGATACACGTTCCTCTCATACCTTTCAGACTTCCTCAAAGAAATCGGAAAGAAGAGGACGGTCAGAGCAAAAGGAACAATGCGTGAAGTCCAAAAACGATCAACACGTTTCAAAAAATAAGAAAACTCAATTCACCAAGAAGAAGGTAGCAGGTCTAAAAATCAGACATGCCGAGGATCTTGAGGACACAACTCAAGAACGGGGAGTGGGCCCAGACAATGCTAGATAGCGCAGCAGAAGTCACCATAACTCGCAAGATCTTGAAGGATCATCTGGAGACAGTGGACTTGAATGAGTACATTCAAGTTGAAACAGCTGATACCAGGGTTAGTGTACCCCATAAGTTATATGAAGTAACGCTCCGGCTGGAGGGGGACATAACTAGGAAAATAAGAGCACTCTTTTGGGAGGAGCTCTCTCAGGGCTATGACATTCTTCTAGCTGAACAAAAGTGGCACCTGAATTGGTCAGGGAGTGCCCACATGGCGAAGAAATCATTATGCCAGCCTTCTCCAATCATATTCCAATTCATAAAAAACATAAGTATGCTAGAAAATGGCCAGTAGCCCAGGCTCCATTATTATATAAAAATCATGTAGGATGGGATGAGGATTCCCTTAACCATAAAATCCAGTTAAAAACGCAACCAACTGCACAGAGGCAGTATCCAGTTAAGCAAGAAGTTAAAAAACAGGTCAAGAATATATTAGATCAACTTGAATACCAAGGGGTGATTGATAGATGCACCTCGTCCATGAACAATCCTTTGTTTTCTGTCTCCAAACCAGACAATACATATCGTCTAGTTTTGGACTACAGACATTTAAACTCTTGTTGCAAAACCTTTGCAGTACAAAATGCACACAGTGCAGCACTGATGAATAACATTTTAAAACCAAATTAGATATTTAGAACTATTTCTTCTGTCAAAATATCGCACCTGAAAGCAGGTACTTGACCGCTTTCTCAATTATGGGGACACTACGTCACTTATGTTGTCTCCCCCGGGGATTCAAGAATAGTCCAGGGTTATTTTCAGCCAGAGTAACAGAGTTACTACAAACATATGTTGATGAGGCATTATCTTTTGTCGAGGACATCTATCTAACAGACAATGACTTGGACAGGCACTTGAACAGAGTGAATACCATAATACTTGGATTCGCCTCTGAAGAGTATAAATTCAATTTTTAAAAATCAAGAATTGCCCACCTCAACGTCCTTTTTCTAGGATATGATTTATCAAGTGAAGGCAAAAGCCTGGCAGCCAACTTTTTAGAAAAGTGTGCGCAGCTCCAAACTCCAAAAACGCTGAAAAACTTGCAGTCGATTCTAGGTTTCCTGAACTTCAGAAGAACTTACATTCTAAATTACACAGAAAGTGTTAAACCTCTCTACGAATTAATCAAACCTGATTTTAAAACATCAAATTGGACTCAAAAACACACAGAGATTTTGCGTTCAGTGCAAACTGACATGTTACCAACAACACATTAACAGACACGCGTAAACGTACGCAACCTTGTAATCAGAATAATCCCAGGAAAATGCGGATTTACGTACTTAACCTTTAATGAAGGTGAAAAAGTACCAATTGCTTATAAATCACAATTGTACACACAAGCTGAAATGAAATTCACTTCTACAGAAAATATTCTGACAGCGGTTCAAACTGCAGTAGCAAAAGAGAGAGTCCTCGCACAGGGAAGCGTATAATGGTCGTTACTGCTGTACCTGCCTTAGAGGCAGGGACAAAAGCAAGCATTCCAAATGCTAAGGCTTTACATCCAAGATGGATACAATGGGTTAACTCTCATGCTGCAACAGACGTTAAATACATTTTTGACCCTTATTTGAAAACACACGAATTTCTACAATACAAACAAGAATGTCCTCTGCCCACTGAGATTTTGCCTCTAGAACAATACAAATGTAATATTTATACAGACGGATCAGCACAACCCGCAATTGGGGGTAAACAAGCTTATAGTGCTGAGTGCGCGATTGTTAAAGGTCGCTGGCGCGATGGTAAATTCCGACCTATGGTCACAAACACACAGTCTCTCGGAGATTGTCCAGCTCAGCGAGCTGAACTATAAGCATTCAAGATGGCGCTTGAAAATACTGATCGCAAATTCCCCACACTCATAGTGTGCGATTCGTATTATTGCATCCAATCTTACAATAAACACTTGCGGAACTGGATTCAAGACGGTTTCAAAATTGCTAAAGGTGGCACTATCAAGCATAAGTTGCTTTGAGAACAAGTAGTTCACTTACAGAAAGAACTACAAAAGACTCAGGTGATCCATACACTGAGTCATCAGTGTGATGACGTTCACGTTGCAGGGAATTCATTGGCTGATGAAGCCGCGAAGGCAGCTGTGCAAACGGCTTCCGTAGCTGCAATCACTCTTTAGAAAACCAAAATAGACAGCAAAATAATGCTTCCAATAAAGACAGCGGTAATTAGTTACCAAAAGGCTTTCCACTCAAGTACTCATATATAACTGATGTAAATAATGTTCCTTTTGCTTTTGAGTGGGGGATAGAGTAATTCCAAACATGGAACTAAGATTAGGACTAATCTTAGCAGCACACGAACGGCTCGCCTCTGCACACGCAGGTGTTTCTGCTACAGTGTCATTATTAAAGCAAAGATACTGGTAGCCGCACATGAGGAAACAGACCAGAAAATTTGTTTTGGAATGTGAAATCTGCCAGAAAATGAAGGTTTCAACAGTGAAACGTCCTGCGCAGACGCCCCTTTTGATGTCAGATAAACCATTAGCATGTGTTTACCTGGATCACTGGGGTCCCTTACAGAGGGATGGTAACTATAAATATATCATGGTCGCAGTGGATTCGTGCTCAAGATTCATTTGGATGTGGTCTCAGCGCTTGGCTGACGCCCAAACTGTTATAAAAGATTTGCGAGTCTTTATCGGCACATATGCAGTCGACAGGCTACATTCTGACCAGGGTCCTGCGTTTAGCTCCAAAGCTTACAAGGAGGCCATGGCCAGCATTGGGCGTTGCATTGGGGTATTCAAGTCCATCCCATCCTGAGGGAAATTATGTGGTGAAGAGAAAAACCCGGGACATAAAGCAATCTATAACAGTTAGGGTATTAGGCTCGGGTGACGGGTGGGTCAAACATCTAATAAGTGTCCAACGTAGTCTTAACAATCTGCCAAAAATTCTCTGCGTGGAATCACTCCATACGAAATACTTTTTGGTACTAGAATGCTTGTCCAGGACCTTGATCGTCACACTTCAGTGGTAGAACAAAAACCCTTTGATATCAAAGACCGTTTGGCTGTTTTGCAGGACATAAATGAAACAAGGAAAATCTAAGCAACACATTAAAGAAGCCAACAACCACTGAAGGAAAACCACCTGTCCCAGCAAGGCCTGCCTGGATTCCAAAGATTGGGGATCTAGTCAGAGAAAAGATTGCGGATAAGAAGGAATTTGGGCCTACTTACAGAAAACCAGTACCTGTGCTAGCACTCCACGGATCAAGAACAGTGTTACTGCCGCCTCTTGCTGGAAGAAAGGAGTACAGGTTTGTATCCATCGACCTGGTAAAACCACATCATATGGCCAATAATAAGTAGTAGGCCCAGTGGACTCCAAAGATGTAGCAGACGACCAAATCTGGCTACTATCCAAGAGGTTCAAACTGAAAGACTCATCACCTTTGCAGAATCTGCAGTGAGAAAAGAAGGACTATGCAACAAAGCCATGGAACTTGTGCCTCTTGAAACCCAAATAACAGTTCGTCAAGATTCACCTGTCTACAATGATATAGCATCTGACTATACTAATATGACAAAGTATCCAGTAGCTCCAGTGATTTCAAGTAATCCTGATGCAATACTAACAATTGATAGAACTGCCTCTGGGTATTTCATTAACTTAAATTAATACGTTTTCCAAGGATCCCAGTGAGCCTGAAACGACGCCAGCTAAAAGAACTCTCAAAGAACAATAACAGAACTTTTTCAGCAACTTGAAAAAACGTATCTGGTTTCACCATGGGTTGAGCTTTGGATTGTGCTAGGCATACTTTTCCTCCTACTTTGGCTAGTTCTTGTATTAAGTTTGGGAATGCTGATAAATGGAAGATATAGTAAAATGGACACCGCAAGTAAGAACATCAACTTGCTCCTGAAGCCACACAAATCATCTCATCATGAACAAAGAGACCTGGCATCAGTGAACATCACAGCCGTTCCTATACCTGGTGGTATAGCATGGGACAAAACTGATTATGACATCTTTGGCCCTGCAGAGCTGTTAAAGATTCCACATCAATTCAAGGTTTTCTTGAGTGACTTTGTTCCACCCAGCACATTTTCTGATGATTGGGACTTTGAGACTGTTAATAATATGATGTCAGACTTAGAGATGTCTGCAAAATTTACAAAACATGAATGCTTAGAAGGTTCATCAGATTAAGAACAAATGTATTGTTTTAATCATTATGGTCATCATTTTTTACACAAATCTGCAAACTTTAGAAATGTTTATACTTTCAATCAATGGGAACATTGTCCAACGCCACCAAAAGGTAGCACAAAAACATTCTATGAAAAATGTCCATACTTCTCAGGTTTTAATACCACAAATCCGGAAACGTTTTATTTTAAAAATGTTAATAAGACAGGAATGAAAAGTATGTTGACTAATACTAAGCAAATTTATACTGCGGGCTTTTATGCCCAGCTTTCCTCATTAGGTTTTGACTTTTGGAAAGACAACATTGAGACAAAAACTGTCTGGGGCTCTAAAGACTGGCAGGTGCAGGGAATAGAAGCTTTATTTGGAGCCTGCATTATCCCTGAACAAATAATGTTTTTGAACGACACTGTGCAACAGACATCCTGTCTTGGCCTAGCCAAGATAAAAGATTTGAACAAACCGTCCATACCTACACCTACACCTGATAGTAAAAACACTTCAGAGGGAGGGGTCGACGTAAAAACAATTTTACTAAAAAACAGAACTGATCCTGATTGGAAAATAGGGTTAATCTGGCCCACAGACACGAACAACTGTCAAGATAGATTCCTGAACAAGACACAACGGTTTACATTAACTAGGTCAGATCCAAGTTGAAGTTGAAGTTGAAGTTGAAGTTGAAGTTGAAAGGAATTTATTGAGCGCACGATGACCAGGCAGTTTCTTGGCGCTAGGGACAGATGTAAAGGAAGAACTACTCACTCAGCAAAGGCTTGTGAAAATAGCCAGGTTTTCAACAGTTTGCGGAACTCCATATAATAAGCTGTGGTTCTGATAGTAAGCGGTAAGGAGTTCCAGAAAGCAGGGGCCAAATAGGAAAAACACCTACCACCATGTTTCTTCCTTTTAAAGCTCGGGACCTGCAATAGGTTTTTAGTGGAGGAACGAAGATCACGATTGGGAATGTAAGGCTTAAGTTTGATAGACACAAATGACGGGGCGGATCCAGCTAATGCCTTAAAGATCAAACAGCCAAGCTTAAACAAAGAACGTTCAGTGAGGGGTAACCAGTGGAGGGATTTAAGAAGGGGAGTAATGTGATGAGATTTAGGAAGCTTAAAGACTAGCCGTGCGGCTGATTTTGAATGAGTTGAAGACGGCGATGCTCGTAGGCGGGTATACCGACATACAGAGCATTCGCGTAATCAAGACGTGAGATAACCATAGCTAGCAAGATTGATTTAAGCACCTCAATAGAAAAAATCGGGATATCTTGCGTATGATACGCAAATTAAGAAAACATGAGGACACCACCGCACTAACTTGCTGATGCATAGAGAGGGCACTGCTGACTTTGATGCCTAAACTTTTTTTTTTTTAAATATTTTTATTAAACGCAATCAACAAATAGGCAATACTGACAGTAATCAAGCAACCATTTAGCATGATTAGTTTACATTTTCCAAATATAGTTTCCTTACAAAATCAATATTACACTGTGTACCTTTTGGCAGTTCCTTCAATACCTCCTTCCCCTTTATACTTCCCCCCTCCCTCTTAGTCCTCATCCGAGCTATCGGTGTCGGACTCAGGCAGCGGATCACAGATGTTCCCTCGAAAAGTGTTCCAGACCGCCCAAATTTTAGTACACTTTCGGGGGCTCCCTCTAGTTGCGTACACTGTCCGTTCTGTTATCATAGCAATGTCCATGTTTTTGCACAAGGCTGCCAACGAGGGTAATTCTGCTGCCCCCCATTTCTGCGCAATATCCCTCTTAGCAATCATGAGGCCCAACACTACCCATGTCTGTCCGTGGCATGTGAGATCATTGGGTTCCCCTATATTGAGTTAGCATCTTCGCGGTTCTGGTAGAAGTGACACCTCCTGACGCCAGTAGTCTGCTATTGCTGAGCACTCCCATATGGTGTGTATAAAAGTACCCTCTACCCCGCACCCCCTGAGGCAATATGGATGTTGTGCCCTTTGTAGTCTATGCAAGGTGGTTCTGGTGTAATATATCCGATGTAGGATTTTAAGCTGAACTAGCCAAAGCTTGGCAGAGATTCCCACTTCTTTGGGTGACGCCAGGTCTTCTTGCCATTCTGAGTCATCCATGTCACCCACGTCCGTCACCCATTTACCCCGTAGTGAAACTGTCGGGTCCGGCATGTTATTAAGTAACTTCTTGTATGTAAGTGATGTGGCGCGTTTGTACATGTGGTCAGTGAGTACACGGTCCTCCAGCGGGGAAGCCTCAGGGACCTCAGTATCTGGCGGGAGCACTGCCAGCAATGCATGACATATTTGCACGTATCTGTATGTCTCAGTCGGACCCAGATCATATTCTTGCTGGAGTTGGGCAAATGGTGTCACTGTTCCTCTGTCCCACAAATCTCCCACAGTGGAGATGCCTATATTGTCCCATTGTGTAAACCCCTTGCTGCCCCGCAGATGCCCTAGTTTTTTGGTGTCCCAAAGCGGGGTAAGTTTAGTGATAATCCCTTTCCATCCCAGCCTTGCCTGCACCGTGTACCACAACATGGCTGTGTGTTTCGGGGGTCCCTCCAGTGTCGATGTTAATCCTCTGTTATAAAGTATGGCTAGCATGTTATTCATGCCCAACTGTGCTCTATTGTAGTGTAGTTCCTAGTTTCCCACTAGGCCCTGCGCATTGGAATAACATAAACAGTAGTATCGACGTGGAACTGCGGATATTCCAGGCCTCCACTGACTATGCTAAACTTAATTGGGTTGTGTTACCAACTAGCTCAGAGGTCACTGGAAACTTTCTTCTCTGCATAGGAAGTGATCAGCTTCCTTGGCACAGACAAGAAGGGATTCAGTTTTCCAACAACCGTGCAACATGACAACTTTGCTCCTCAGATCAAGAGTCGATCTCTAGGGTCGTGTGAAACAATAGACATAGATTTCACTCAGTCAGTCTAGTGCAGTTTACTTTCACAATATGTAGAGAATAGAGAGACGGGCGTTTATCAATAAAGGGTTAACATTTATTGAACAGTCTTTCTTCTCATACAAGAGAAATGTATTGCCACAATTGCAATAACTGTTATTATAAAAAGTACGTACAGTAAGATAAGAATTGCGAAATAGAACTGTAAAAGCATTGATATGGTTTCTTAGCCATACAATGGTTTAAAAGTAATAAAACATATATACAGTCATATATACATTAGGCTAACATACTCAACTGGTGCTTCTAACTAAGCCTACCCCGGTGTGCCTGACCTAAGCCTAACACGTGAGAAGGGGAGTAAGTAAGTAGCTTAAGTTAAGTTGGTTTTGCCAAGGTTTGTTTCAAGAATTCTCTTCTAAGGGTTTAGTCAACACCATACCTCTGAATAGAATGATGGAGGATTGGTATCTCCTTCAGGGGTCTCTCTCGATATCCCAGTCACCTGCGAGGGTAAACTGGAAGCGCCGGGACTGGATTTCTCTGCACGAGAAAGGCAGCGGCTTCTCTCAGCGCGTCGAGGAAGGAGGGGTGACAGCGTCCGCGGGCAGCTGGGCTGGATGTCTTCGCAGAGGACGGCTGCACGGCTCCTCAAGCGTACTGAACCACAGTTCGCGCTGTAGCGGCGATAGTGATAATCAGTAGCTTCACCACCACAGGATAGCAGGCTGCAGCGACAGAGTGCTAGTTGTTACCAACACGGGGTCATGCAGGCAGCTGGCATCAGCAACAGGTTCGCTCGCTCAACAGCAGCTAGCTTCGCATTGCTTAAGGCAACGTTGGTAATATTTATACCTGACAGGTGCCGGGTTTGACGCAAGTTTGCTGGACATAAGACGTCAATAAAAGATGTCACTAGGAAGTGACAGTTATCAGTTGCTCATTAGAGTTCTATTACTAATCAAAACATAGCAAGCGGGGATTTCCAGGTTTGCTAAGTTTTTATCTTGTTGAAGAACTCGGAGTGTTATCTAGGAATATCAGATAGTGACTGCTGCTCTGTCATTGCACTAATTGGTCGCAAAGGAAGTAGCAGAGAGTCATGCTGGAATGTGGCTCTGTGGCTCTGCTCGTGTGAGGCCAGAGATGACTTTTCAGAAAATCGCACTTGAACGGTTATGCCAATATAGGGAATAAAGGGCTTTATAGCCGAATAGGGGCATAAGGTCACAGTATCGATCAGGAACCTAGATAAACACATGACACCCACTCCACGTATTCATGTCCATCAAAATTACTAAAACTAAGCAATTAGATGCATGTGTAACATTGTGTAACATAGCCCACCCCAAGATACATAAATGCATTCGAAATAGGCGTACTTGTAATACATGAAATTTAGGTACTGTACGTTGTTTAAAGCATAGTAATCATTCAAAAGGTTATCGCATATAAAATCAATGAACGATTATGCAAAAGATTTACACATGAAGTATCTCTGACAGAAGAAATGCGAGATAAATCATCACATAAAAATGCATTGTAATAACATGTGTGCTAGAGGCTGGTGTGATGTTGTAATGTCTCTAGATGTGCTTAGAAATAGAAGTGTGAAGCTTCTGTTCTCTAAGAATAGTTTTTACGTTAAGCAAAGAATTGTTCGTGCCAAAAAAAGGGTCAATATTAAAAAAATTGTCCAATTCAAAGAAAATAGATTTCCAAAGCTCCTGGCAGTTTTTTGTTGATCAAAACTGAAGGCCGAATTCAGAGTTCATGGGAACGCTGTGTGTCGGAAAGCTTCTCAAAAGTTATTGTTTCTCTATGGGTGAGAACATCGTATCAGACAGGCTCGCAAAGAATTGGTCTACAAAATCAGGTGATAGTTCAACCAAATTAGATAGCGCTGTAACTTGGCAGGTGTGAGAATGATTGCTGTCATCGAAGAAAGGACCAGCAATGCTCACAGCACGTTGTACCTGGGTGATGTTGCTTTTGTCACTCGCTCCACTGTTACCACTTGGCTGTAGTACAGGAGTCTCCACAAATGCCGTCATCAGGATTGGTAGCCGCTGGGGACAACACAATGCGTGAGCCGTTATTGGACTTAGCAAAGTATCGACGTCCATTGGTACTGCTGATGGAAGTGAAAGACAGATGTCCAACACGCATTCCTCGCCGCAAAGCATACACCGTAGCACAGGTAAAATGCAATTTTGCCATATCAGTCTGAATGAAAGGAACCAGGTCATGTTTAGATCTCTCAGCCTGGCCAATCCGAGGACGTCAGTTATCCTGTCCCTGTAGCGCATTGCTAGGATTGTCTCTTCCATTCCCATGGGAGCTATGTCTGAGCCGAGGCTTGCCATAACGTAGCAGGATGGTCAAAAATAGAATCCCTGCGATGAGTCCCAAAAATAGCGGAATGCCGCCAAAGATGGAGTGCACAAAATTAGGAAAGATTCCCAAAATTGCCTGGAAGGGTGTAAGCAGTCCCGTAAAGACTGTCTTAAATATGCCTGGGATGCTTGTAGCACTAGACATGTTAAGGAGTTGACTGCACATTTCTACGAAATGCACGGGGCAATTTGTTGATAAAAGGTCATGGACCTCAGTAGCCGTCCTTGCGACTAGAAGATCATACGTCTCTTTAGATGACGTTATAGGCACTGTTGTCTGTAAAAGCACAGATTTCATTTTGCTTAATGTATCAATTCGTATAGAATAGAGATTCAGACGAGGCCAGAGGGGAGTCACTATGTCTGGAGGCCCGCTCGGAAACAATGCTTGCATACAGCATTTGACCGTGGATGTTACTTGTACTAGATAACTTGTCCCTGGCGCGAGGCCACAGCACCTGTGATCCGTTCTTAGAATGTAACTCCCGTTTGCGAGTTGCATAAAGAAGGGCTCTATCTGAGTTGCAGGTGTGACTAGCTGGTGGCATGAAAGGTTGTTTGAAATCCCATCACGTGCTCCGTGTAAATTAATACCCTGACACAAAAGTATACCGCTTAGTGAGTGCTTACAGTTGTCACCACTAAGAAATACATTTTTGTCACTGTCACTATAGCAAGAATGAGTGTATGGTAATTTCCATTCGGATTTAATATATCCCTTACCCAATTGTTCATACTGGCCAGCAGGTATGTACTCAAGGCATTTATGAAATCGGAAAGTTGTTATCGGAATTGTGATAATTCCGTGTATTATCCATTCAATGACAGGGCTCTCTGACATTGTCAATGGTAATCTCTCGAGTTTCTCGATGCTCAAGATTGTATAGTCTGCTCCTTTCTGTGCCAAACTGATCTGTTTATCAGTAAGGTTAAAAATGGAAAATAATGACGTTGTGTTTATCAAACGCCAAGGCACATAGCCTGAACGAAGATTTTGCAGCGTCCAGCCTAATTCTATAATAGAGCGTAATTGAGACTGGCCATGTTGTAACATTAGCAAATCTCTGTCTATCACATCAAAGGCAGAGGATACAATATTGTCCAAAGAATATATTCTGGAAGACAGAGTCATTAACCCATTGTCTACCACAGAAAGTGATTTCTCCAAATTAATACGATCAATTTCTCGTATTTTTTCAGCAGTTTCAATTTGCTTTACTTTCCAAGCCTCGTTGTAAGAAGCATAGATGCTGGTCGCTATGAAACGCTTTTGACGCTGTTTGCGTGGTCCAAGAATGAAATCGCGCAAATCAGCACCATCTTTTAATAAAGACAAGTGTTGCTTAATTTCAGCCAGTGTGGATGTAGTTAGCCATTCTAGGCAGAGTTTCCCTACACTGTATGGGGTTATAATCCCTGGATGTTGTCTCTGGGAGTATCTAGGGTCTAATCTGGTCAATTTTAACCCCTGTGTTTTATTCAGGAACCTATCTTGACAGCTATTTGTGTCTGTAGGCCAGATTAACCATTTTTTCCAATCAGGATGTGTTCTGTTGAAATGTAAAATGTGTGACACGTCTAACTCATTATCTGCAGTTGCATTCTCAGCTATTGGCTTTGGTATAGACGGTGTTTTAAGGTCTTTGTTCTTAGCTAGACCAAGACAGGATGTTTGGTGTACTGTGTCAATTAAAAATAACATTTGTTCTGGTATCATGCAGGTTCTAAATAGTGCTTCTATGCCTTGCACCTGCCAATCTTTTGTACCCCAAATTGTTTTCGTTTCAATATTATTTAACAGTTTATAATAAAACGTTTCTGCATCACTTGTGTTAAACCCTGAGAAGTATTTGAATTTCTCAAAAAATGCTTTAGAACTGCTTTTAGGTGGTGTAGAACAATGTTCCCATTGGTTATACATAAAAACATTTCTAGGCTGTGCAGATTTATGCAAGTAATGATCCCCATAGTGGGTGTAACAGAATAACTGCTCATAACTAGATGAACCTTGTAAATAATCATGATCTGTGAATCTAGCTGACATTACTAAATCAGACATCATGTCATTAATACTGTTAAAGTCCCAATCATCAGAGAATGTACTTGGTGTCACAAAGTCACTTAAGGAAACCTTTAGTTGATGAGGATACTTCAGGATTTCGACAGGACCATAGATCTCATAGTCTGTTTTCTCCCATACTACCCCACCAGGTATTGGAATTGCCGTGACATTTACTGTTGACAGTTCTCTTTTCTTCACGTGGGATGATCTGTGTGGTTTCAGGACTAGGTTGATGTTCTGACTTGCTGTGTCCATCGTAATATATTTTCCTTCAATGAATTTTCCCAAACACAGTACCATGATGAGCCAAAGCAGGAGGAAAAATACACCTAGACCGAACCAGAACTCTAGCCAAGGGGAAATAAGGTAGATTTCCTTCAGTTGATGAAAGAGTTCCGTTGCTTTTTCTTTAAAAGACTTTTTTGTTTCTGGCATCACTTCGGGGTCGTTTAAATCTTCAGAGAAGTTGTCGAAGTTGATGAAATAACCAGAGGCAGTTCTGTCAATTGATGGGATCGTTCTTTCAATCTGTCTCTCGGTAGCACTTTCTGATGCCACATCATTATATAGTGAGTTAACAATGGGGTATACCCTGAGAACTCTCTGACCTGGGTCAGTGAACAAAAGTACGTATAAAGTGGTCAGGTTCTATAGATTATTGGTCAGGAATTAATCACAGATTACTTTTTGCAAAACGGAATTATTTACCATGAAATCCCAAGGTGTAGTACACAAAACACATTTATTTCAACATTGTCATAGTGTTATGATTAACACGGAAGCATTAGAAAACATATAGCTAAAGAAAGACCAATTACTTCATTGGGTCAAAGGAGGACTAAAGGACATAAGTCTCAAAAGTTTTCTTCTATAGCAACGTTATATGCGGATAAATGTTAAACATACAGTGTATAGTAATGGATATTTACAAAGTGCGCTCAAAGTGACATGGAAAAAGGAGACAGTTAGATAGGTTGGGGGTGAATGGGTGGAGGTGAGGACTGGGTAAAGGGTGTTGTGATCTTAAAACAATCACAGTGGTTGAAAATGCATCCTTTACAGACTAATTTTGTTCAATAGTTCCATTCATTTCTTTAACATAGGGTACGTGTTACTCAATAGGTTGCTTCCTATGTTAAGAAGATCGGATGAAATCAAGTCTACGTTTCGACCCCTAATGGATGGGTTGGTTGAAACCTCGGGCTGGGGTCTTCTTCAGGACGGGTGGAAACAGGAGCGCCTAAAGGTTAATAAAATATCTTTAGAAAGGGGAATTGTATCTATATATTCGCAGCAAATCTGTGTAAGTACCAAGGGCTCAATTAGTAAAATGGGCTTCTTACTTCATATAAGGCCGTCCAGTGGCCTATTGGGAATGGACCTGCGTCGGTTCCATAGTGGTATACGAAGCCTAGAGGTGTATTAAAAATGGAAATTTTTAGATACTGCATCTTGAGCATATGTGCTCTCAGAAGAGAAGCATTGGTGGACACTTACTGGGGCGTCGATGTGTATTCAATCAAAAACTGCACAATTTTGAGAGCAAGTTGCGTCCAGGTGTGATGGTTTAATCTGTGAATGGAAGAGACAGGAGTATGTGTAAGTTAACCTGTTTATATGGCACTGGGAGGTAATATCACCATTATAAATATACACTCGGCATGGTTGTGGTGACAACCTATGCTGGAAAAATCCAAATATCTGAGTAATTGCGTGTACAATATGCAATCATAGAATGGGACAGAGCGGGGCCAAAATACTTTCGATTAGTCAGTATAGCCTCGTGTGGACATTGGCTTTATCCTGTAAACCACAAAACGGCCCATAAAGGAACCACTTGTCAGGATTGGAAACGCGTAGGTTACCTTTTTCGTATTTCAATTCTGCAATCGTCCTCGGAGCTGCCTCGGGTGAGTTCCTCGTTGCAGCGCTGCCCAGTCGCGAGTGAAGCCGCGAGGTGCAGGCGCTGAGTGCTTGTTGGAGGCTCGGCGGGATCCACCAATCAGGTGGCTGCCTGGGCCTTCATACTAGGGAGCGTCTAAAAACAACCCTATCTGAACGGGCGGTGTACCGCGTCTGTTAGCATGTCAAGGGAGCAGATGCATAGGTAGCGCTCTGTTTAGGGTATTTGAAACAGTATTCTTTAAAGGCAAGGCAGCGTACAACAGAGTGTGCACCGGCCTGGTAAATATAAATATTGACTGAAATATACATACATGGATTAACTGCCAACCTAGTAAATACAAGCAAGATTGCAACATATAAGCATGGGACAGATCACTGTCGAACACATTATCTTTGATAGGAAAAAAGTACATATTGCATTTAGAAACACATGGGGAACGTGTGCATGTACTATCGCAATTCACATAGCATCCATGAGTGCATCATACATAGGTGAATCATATCATATCCAGTAAATGTTAATACGTAAAGCTGTGGAAGGAGGCACATTAACAAGAGTGGAAATTATGTGAAGCCCAAATAAATGTTCTAGGGTTATTCACAGTTGATCAGAGCCATTTGGGAAAAGGTTACATCAATTTCATTGAGTCCATTCTGTACAGAGTTAAATCTCTGCATCCATTTGCATTCGCGTATGTTCAAAACAGAGTCGAGATCCCCTCCCCTGGGTCCCAATGTGATTTTTTCTATAACCACCCATTTGAGGGATTCTGGTGTGTGGTTTAGTGCCTGAAAGTGTTCTACCAGAGGTGCCCCCATGGTTAGACATCTTATTCTACTACAATGCTGTAGTACCCTGTTCTTTATTTTTTGCTTGGTTTGGCCTATGTAGATTAGGTCACATGGGCACACGATGGCATATATCACACTATTGCTATTGCAGTTAGTCAGTGTTTTAAGATCAATGGTGACATTATTGTGTGTGAAACTCTTGGTTTCTATGCATAGTGCACATGCCTTACAGTTACTGCATTTGTAGTTTCCAACAATATTCGGGAGGTTCCACATTGATTGAATAGTGGGCGCTGGTGGGGTGTCTAGCATAGAACGGACCACCACATCTCTGATGCTTTTAGCTTTTTTAAACGCATGCATTGGTGGTTCTGGGATTTCAATCTGGTCTGCTATGATATCCCAATGGCTGTTGATTATTTTCCGAATCTGATTGCTTTTGCTGCAAAAAGTAGTGACACAGATCATTCTATTGGCTTGTGTAGGACGATTCCTTGGTGCGAGTAGAATCTCTCTATCATTGAACCAAGCCCTTTTGCGTGCCCTTTTCACCAATCTCCTGGGGTATCCTCTTTCCAGCAGTCTATAGATCAGGTCATCTGATTCCGCAAAGTAATCCTCTTTCAGGGTGCAGTTCCTCCTGATGCGAAGGAATTGCCCAAAAGGCAGGTTATCACGAAGGGCCCGGGTATGGTGACTAGTGTACCGGAGTAAGGTGTTCCTTTCGCTTGGTTTCCTGTATAAGGTGGTGTGGAGCATTCCCTCTTGTTCCTTTATAGTAATGTCTAAGAAGTCAATGGATTCATTGCTGTGCTTTGCGGTAAATTTGATGTCTTCCGATTGAGTGTTGAGCCATTGAGTGAATTCAATTAGGTCTTGGTTCTGTCCTGTCCAGATCATAAAAATGTCATCAATATATCTGTGGTATTCAGATATATTGTTCACAAAGGGATTGTTGGATGACAAGATGGTATGCTGTTCAAAATCGCTCATATATAGGATCGCCAGGTCTGGAGCAAATGCTGCTCCCATGGCCACGCCTTTCTTCTGCATGTAGAACTTATTTTGAAAGGTGAAGAAATTTTTTGTCATTGCGATCTCTAGGAGATCTACCAAGAATTCCGTAGGTACACCCGTTGGTTGGGGTCTAGTTGCCAATGCTCTCTGTATAGTTGTTAGAGCGGGGGCCTGGGGGATACTCGTGTATAGGGACACGATATCCATGGTGACAAGTAGTTGATTGTCTTTATTGAAGAGTTTTTTGTCAACTATGTTTATCACCTGTGTGGTGTCCCTCAAGTAAGTAGGTGTCGCTTCAGCTAGGGGTTTCAGAAAATTGTCCACATATTTGCAGAGAGGCTCCAGGAGGGAGCCGCATCCAGAAATTATAGGTCTTCCAGGTGGTTTAAGGGGGTCCTTGTGGACCTTGGGTAGAGTATAAATCGTTGGAATCCGAGGTTGGTCCACATTCAGGTATGAGTATTCTTTGTCTGTTAGGAAGCCCAATTCCTTCCCTTTTAGGGTAAGCATCCTGATTAAGTTTCTAATTTCAGGAGTTGGGTTAGTTCGAAGCGGTTGATAGCTGACTCCGTCGCTGAGTTGCAGCTCAATTTCTGCTTTGTAGTCATCCACATTCATGATGACTATGGCTCCCCCCTTGTCGGCAGGTTTTATCACTAAGGTTTTATTCTTCCTTAGGCCCTCAAGGGCAGTCCGTTCATTCTTAGTGATGTTTTGCTTCACATACTGTTTCGTCCTACAAAGCTTGAGCACATCTTTCATGACCAGGCTTTCATAGGTCAGAATCCGATGGTGGACCATAGCAGTTTGAGGAGTGAAGGTTGATGGTGGTCTTAGGGTGGTGAATGCTCTCGAGGTAATTGGAGCTTTGTGTAGAAAAAAGTTTTTGAGCCGAATCTTACGGAAAAACTTAGTGAGCTCCGTCTTGATGTTGAACAGATTTGCATGGGAAGTCGGCACAAATGACAAGCCTTTGCTGAGGACCTGGATTTCTTCCTCTGTCAGTACTTGGTTGGATAAGTTCATGATTGGGTTGTCTCTGCTTACCAACGGTAGGTTTTTCTTCTCGTATTGATTTCTCCATGGTTGTCTTGCTGGAATCGTACTTGTTTGTTGGTATATCCTTGTTGGCGCGAGTTGTCCCAATTCTGCGTGTTCTGTCCCCTTGTGGGACGTCTGTTCCAATTGCCACCTCGTCCTCCGGGGGGTCTCCAGGAACTCTCCTCTAAAAAAGCTTGCTGTTGCCTGCTCTGGGGTTCTTGTGGCGGTTGGTACCATTCTTCTTGGTTATGATAACCACTGCTTGTCCCGGCTCCCTCGTTGTCACTGCTGCCACTGTAGGAAGAATCCGAGAAGTTAGTATACCTCTTCCCTCCTCGTTGTCCGCCTCTGTAGCTGCCTCTTCCCCTGTTAAAGAACCGTCCCTGGTTGTCTTGCTTGAAGTAATCTTCAGCTAGGTAAGGGTATGTTCTTTTTTTGTTATAATACTGAATGTCTTTAGCCAGCTTTTCAAGTTTTTTGTTTTGAGACTCTACGTCGAAATCCTTGAGGGTCTTGTTCAAACGTTCTAGAGTTTCCTTTGCACTAGCAAATGCTGAGTGGCTAGTAATTTCTGCTCGCAAATCGGTTATTTCTCTGGTTAACTGTTCCACCTGGTCCCTAGCGGTCTCCACACCAAGGACCATCCAGTGGCGGGAACAGTTATTCGCCACAAAGCTGAATCCTTCCTTGAACTTGGGATTGTCCACGAATATCGCCGGTTCGTTCCGGACCTGTAGGCCTGTTGGGATTACGTTGGCTCTTAAGTATCCCGTGAGGAGGTGGCCATGCAATTTGGTTCGTACTAGTTTTTTCTCCAGGCGCTCTAGTTTATTGATTTTCTCATTCAGTGAGAAATCAACTGTTGTGGTATTGGTTGAAAGGAAAACTGCCCCAGTGTCCCCAATGAGATCTCTAATATGGTCTTCACTATAAGAGAGGGTCTCTGATTCCAACATTGTCTAGCCCTCAATATAAAGCATGTGCGTTAAATGCAGTTACTCAAAATTAAGATAAGCAAAGAAATTTGAGCATTGGCAACTAGACCCCAACCAACGGGTGTACCTACGGAATTCTTGGTAGATCTCCTAGAGATCGCAATGACAAAAAATTTCTTCACCTTTCAAAATAAGTTCTACATGCAGAAGAAAGGCGTGGCCATGGGAGCAGCATTTGCTCCAGACCTGGCGATCCTATATATGAGCGATTTTGAACAGCATACCATCTTGTCATCCAACAATCCCTTTGTGAACAATATATCTGAATACCACAGATATATTGATGACATTTTTATGATCTGGACAGGACAGAACCAAGACCTAATTGAATTCACTCAATGGCTCAACACTCAATCGGAAGACATCAAATTTACCGCAAAGCACAGCAATGAATCCATTGACTTCTTAGACATTACTATAAAGGAACAAGAGGGAATGCTCCACACCACCTTATACAGGAAACCAAGCGAAAGGAACACCTTACTCCGGTACACTAGTCACCATACCCGGGCCCTTCGTGATAACCTGCCTTTTGGGCAATTCCTTCGCATCAGGAGGAACTGCACCCTGAAAGAGGATTACTTTGCGGAATCAGATGACCTGATCTATAGACTGCTGGAAAGAGGATACCCCAGGAGATTGGTGAAAAGGGCACGCAAAAGGGCTTGGTTCAATGATAGAGAGATTCTACTCGCACCAAGGAATCGTCCTACACAAGCCAATAGAATGATCTGTGTCACTACTTTTTGCAGCAAAAGCAATCAGATTCGGAAAATAATCAACAGCCATTGGGATATCATAGCAGACCAGATTGAAATCCCAGAACCACCAATGCATGCGTTTAAAAAAGCTAAAAGCATCAGAGATGTGGTGGTCCGTTCTATGCTAGACACCCCACCAGCGCCCACTATTCAATCAATGTGGAACCTCCCGAATATTGTTGGAAACTACAAATGCAGTAACTGTAAGGCATGTGCACTATGCATAGAAACCAAGAGTTTCACACACAATAATGTCACCATTGATCTTAAAACACTGACTAACTGCAATAGCAATAGTGTGATATATGCCATCGTGTGCCCATGTGACCTAATCTACATAGGCCAAACCAAGCAAAAAATAAAGAACAGGGTACTACAGCATTGTAGTAGAATAAGATGTCTAACCATGGGGGCACCTCTGGTAGAACACTTTCAGGCACTAAACCACACACCAGAATCCCTCAAATGGGTGGTTATAGAAAAAATCACATTGGGACCCAGGGGAGGGGATCTCGACTCTGTTTTGAACATACGCGAATGCAAATGGATGCAGAGATTTAACTCTGTACAGAATGGACTCAATGAAATTGATGTAACCTTTTCCCAAATGGCTCTGATCAACTGTGAATAACCCTAGAACATTTATTTGGGCTTCACATAATTTCCACTCTTGTTAATGTGCCTCCTTCCACAGCTTTACGTATTAACATTTACTGGATATGATATGATTCACCTATGTATGATGCACTCATGGATGCTATGTGAATTGCGATAGTACATGCACACGTTCCCCATGTGTTTCTAAATGCAATATGTACTTTTTTCCTATCAAAGATAATGTGTTCGACAGTGATCTGTCCCATGCTTATATGTTGCAATCTTGCTTGTATTTACTAGGTTGGCAGTTAATCCATGTATGTATATTTCAGTCAATATTTATATTTACCAGGCCGGTGCACACTCTGTTGTACGCTGCCTTGCCTTTAAAGAATACTGTTTCAAATACCCTAAACAGAGCGCTACCTATGCATCTGCTCCCTTGACATGCTAACAGACGCGGTACACCGCCCGTTCAGATAGGGTTGTTTTTAGACGCTCCCTAGTATGAAGGCCCAGGCAGCCACCTGATTGGTGGATCCCGCCGAGCCTCCAACAAGCACTCAGCGCCTGCACCTCGCGGCTTCACTCGCGACTGGGCAGCGCTGCAACGAGGAACTCACCCGAGGCAGCTCCGAGGACGATTGCAGAATTGAAATACGAAAAAGGTAACCTACGCGTTTCCAATCCTGACAAGTGGTTCCTTTATGGGCCGTTTTGTGGTTTACAGGATAAAGCCAATGTCCACACGAGGCTATACTGACTAATCGAAAGTATTTTGGCCCCGCTCTGTCCCATTCTATGATTGCATATTGTACACGCAATTACTCAGATATTTGGATTTTTCCAGCATAGGTTGTCACCACAACCATGCCGAGTGTATATTTATAATGGTGATATTACCTCCCAGTGCCATATAAACAGGTTAACTTACACATACTCCTGTCTCTTCCATTCACAGATTAAACCATCACACCTGGACGCAACTTGCTCTCAAAATTGTGCAGTTTTTGATTGAATACACATCGACGCCCCAGTAAGTGTCCACCAATGCTTCTCTTCTGAGAGCACATATGCTCAAGATGCAGTATCTAAAAATTTCCATTTTTAATACACCTCTAGGCTTCGTATACCACTATGGAACCGACGCAGGTCCATTCCCAATAGGCCACTGGACGGCCTTATATGAAGTAAGAAGCCCATTTTACTAATTGAGCCCTTGGTACTTACACAGATTTGCTGCGAATATATAGATACAATTCCCCTTTCTAAAGATATTTTATTAACCTTTAGGCGCTCCTGTTTCCACCCGTCCTGAAGAAGACCCCAGCCCGAGGTTTCAACCAACCCATCCATTAGGGGTCGAAACGTAGACTTGATTTCATCCGATCTTCTTAACATAGGAAGCAACCTATTGAGTAACACGTACCCTATGTTAAAGAAATGAATGGAACTATTGAACAAAATTAGTCTGTAAAGGATGCATTTTCAACCACTGTGATTGTTTTAAGATCACAACACCCTTTACCCAGTCCTCACCTCCACCCATTCACCCCCAACCTATCTAACTGTCTCCTTTTTCCATGTCACTTTGAGCGCACTTTGTAAATATCCATTACTATACACTGTATGTTTAACATTTATCCGCATATAACGTTGCTATAGAAGAAAACTTTTGAGACTTATGTCCTTTAGTCCTCCTTTGACCCAATGAAGTAATTGGTCTTTCTTTAGCTATATGTTTTCTAATGCTTCCGTGTTAATCATAACACTATGACAATGTTGAAATAAATGTGTTTTGTGTACTACACCTTGGGATTTCATGGTAAATAATTCCGTTTTGCAAAAAGTAATCTGTGATTAATTCCTGACCAATAATCTATAGAACCTGACCACTTTATACGTACTTTTGGCCACATCATTATAGACTGGTGTTTCTTGACGAACTGTTTCAATCTGTGTTTCAAGAGGCACGAGTTCCATGGCATTATTGCATAGTCCTTCATTGTGCACTGCAGGCTGATCGAATGTGATGAGTCTTTCAGTTTGAACCTCTTGGATTGTTGCGAGTTTGGGTATTCTGTTGTTTCTTGGGAGTCCACTGGGCCTACTGTTGATTATAGGCCACATGCTTGTGGTTTTACCAGATCGATGGATACGACTCTGTTCTCCTTTTTACCAGCAAGGGGCGGTAGCACAACTGATCTTGTTCCGGTGACTGCCAAGACAGGTACTGCTTTTCTGTAAGAAGGCCCAAATTCCTTCTTAACCGCGATCTTTTCTCTGACTAGATCCCCAATCTTTGGAATCCAGACAGGCCTTGCTGGGGCTGTTGCGGGTGGTGCCTCATCAGTGGTACTTGGCTGTTGCTTTAACTTTATGTTGCTTAATGATTTTCTTGTTTCATTCAGTTCCTGTAAAACAGCCAAACGGTCTTTTACTTCAAACTGCTTTGTTTCTTCTTGTACCACTGACATTTGACTATCGAGGTCCTGAACGTTCATTCTAATTCCGAACAATAGTTCGTATGGGCTGAAACCTTTTAGAGAATTTCTTGGCATGTTGTTAAGACTAGTCTGGACACTTATTAAATGTTTGACCCACCCAGCGCCTGAACCTAATACCTTCGCTGTTATAGAGTGCTTTATATCCCGGCTTTTTCCTTCTACCACACTTGTGCGACGGACAAGAATACCACAACCCAATTCCCATGCTGGCCATGGCCTCCCTATAGGCTCGAGAGCTGAAAGCAGGACCCTGGTCAGAATGGAACGTGGTAATTGCGTATGTGCCGATATGGACTCGCTAATCTTTTATAACAGTTCTAGGCGTCAGCCGAGTGCTGGTGGACTCATTTTCAAAAATGCTTTTCGTCTTAACTAATTAATAGGACGCAGGTTGGGGTGCAGGCAGCGTTACGCTTTTTCTGACTGGTAGCTGGTAGCAAGGTTCGCTACTGCGATTCCTATTGCAGTTTTCACAGTTGTTTGCATATATTTGGTGTTCTACACTCATTCCCGGCCACCAGTATACTGATTGTAATTCAGTCAGAGAAACCTTAATTGTTTGGTGTCTCAGACCCAAACCCATATGTGCATCTGCTATTAAAAATATTCTCCTGTTTGTGTTTGGAATTACTCTATCCCCCACTCCAGGGATTCGAGCAAAAGGAACGGAGTTTGCATCGATTATGTATGCATAATTGAGTGGATAGTTTACGGGTAGTGCTGCACAGTCGCCTTTTACGGTCGTTTTTACTGCCAGCATGGTTTCCCCGTCTATGTACTTATCTGTACGCTTTTTTGTGGCTACGGAAGCCGGGTTAGTTGCTTCCGCGGTGGCTGTTTTAGCCAATGAATTCCCTGCAACGTGAACGCCATCACGTTGAAGACTCTGTGCGTGAATCACGTGAGTCTTTTGTAGTTCTTTGTGTAAAAGAGCTACCTCGTTCCAGAGCTTTTTATGCTTTATTGTGGCACCTGTGTCATCTTTGTAGTCGTTTTCGATCCAACTCTGCAGTTTGTTATTGTAAGAATTGACGCAAAAATGAGAATCGCACACTATAAGTGTGGGGAATTCGCGTTCTGCATTTTCGAGCGCCATCTTTAAACATCTGATTTCAGTTCTTTGAGCCGAACAGTACTTAACTGATTCAGTTTTTGTTATTTTCGGTTTGATTTTACCGCACAGCCAACGACATTTAATGATCGCACATGCTGCATCGTAGGATTTTCTCTCTACGTTGAAATGCTGTACAAAGCTATCTGTATAGATTATACAGGCGTACAGTGGGAGAGGCAGAATTTCGATTGGCAGAGGATATTCTTCTTCATATTCTAAATCATTCAGTTCTTCGTATTGAGGGGCAAAATAGTATTTCACATCTTCCGCTCCTAGAGAATCTATATACTGTATCCATTTCGGATCCAATGACACAGTAGGCAGGTTTACTGGGCTGAATAGCGCCTCGAAGGCGGATTCCGCTGTAAGGATATTAATCCGTTTGCCGTGTGCTAGTTCTCGTTCATTTGCTAATGCGATCTGCACTGCGTTCACAGTTCTTTCTGTGTGACTGAATGTTTTTTCTGCTTGTGTGTACAAGTGAGATTTAATTGAAATGGGTACCTTTTCTCCCTCATTAGAGGTTAGGTACGTGAATCCGCATCTTCCTGGGATGACTCGGATTACAAGATCGATCGTGTTGTCACGTGTATCTAATTTTGTTTTTGCTAACATGTCTGTTTGCAGTGATCTCAAAATTTCTGTGTGTTTTTGAGTCCAATTGATTTGTTTTAAATCAGGTTTAATTAGTTCGTAGAGAGGTTTAACCCTCTCTGCGTAATTTAGGATGTAAGTTCTTCAGAAATTCAGAAAACCTAGTATTGATTGTAAATTCCTCAGCGTTTTTGGAGCTTGGAGTACAGCGCACTTCTCTAAGAAGTTGTCCGCTAAGCTTTTCCCTTCACTTGATAATTCGTACCCTAAAAATAGTACTGTCAGATGGGCAATTCGGGACTTTTTAAAGTTGAATTTGTAGCCCTCTGCTGCGAACCCAAGTATAATGGTGTTCACTCTTTTCAAGTGAGTATCCAAGTCGTCGTCTGTGAGATAAATATCATCTACGTAAGATAATGCTTCATCATCATAGATTTGTAGTAACTCTGTTACCCTAGCTGAGAATAGTCCTGGGCTGTTCTTGAACCCCTGTGGGAGTCGACAGAATTTTTTCTGCGACCCAAATGCGGAGAAAGCGGTCAAGTATCTGCTTTCTGGTGCAATGTTTTGACAAAAGAAACCATTAGAAATGTCTAATGTCGTTTTATATTTTTTCCTAACTATATTGTTCATTAGGGCTGCACTATGCGAGTTTTGTACTGCAAAAGTTTTGCAACATGTATTAAGATGTCTGTAGTCCAAAACTAGACGATATGAATTGTCTGGCTTGGAGACAGGAAACAAAGGATTGTTCATTTGAGAGGTGCATGTTTCAATCACCCCCTGGTACTCAAGTTGATCTAAGATCTCCCTGACCTGTTTTTTAGCTTCTTGCTTTATGGGATACTGCCGTTGGGCAGTTGGTTCACTTTTTAATTGGATTTTGTGAGGAGGTGAATCCTCATCCCATCCTACATGATTTTTATACAATGCAGGTGCCTGGGCTACTGCCCATTTCCTTGCATATGTGTATTTTTTATGAATCGGTATGTGATTCGAGAAGGCAGGCATAATCACTTCTTCGCCACGAGGGCACTCCCTGACAAACTCCGGGGGCCAATCTTTTTCAGCTAACAGAATATCATAGCCTTTTGAGAGCTTATCCCAAAACAGACCCTTAATTTTCCTAGTCTTATCACCCTCCATACGCAATGTTATTTCGTATATTTTATGGGGCTCGCTAAGTCTGGCGTCGGCAGTTTCAACCTGAATGTATTCATTCGTGTCCACTGTCTCCAGATGACTCATCAAGATCTTGCGCGCTATACTGATTTCTGCTGCACTGTCCAACATTGTCAATGCCCACTCCCCGTTTTTCAACTGCGTCCTCAGTATTCTCGGCATGGTTGATTACTCTAATACTGGCTACCTTCTTTTTCTGAAATTGAGATTTCTTATTTTGAGCAGGTTCCTTGTCTTTGGACTTGGTGTGCTCTCCTGGGTCTGACCGTCCTCTTCTTTCCGAATTCTGTGGAGAAGATCGAGAGGGACGTGTATCAATACTTTGATATCTATCAGGTTTTTTTATATTATCCCTATTTGTAAGGTTATATCTTTTCTCAGAGGACTCCCTCTGGGGAGACTGGCGTTCTCGAGTCGGAGTTCTTTCCCTCCGTCGAGGAGACCTTCCTCTGGTCTGGAAAACTTTTTCCTTGGGAGTGGATTGTTTATTTCCATCCCAGCTCTTTTTAGGAGTGTTTAAATTATTTTTAATAAATAATTTTTCAGGATTTTCGAGCAGTTGGGGCTTAACTGGTTTTCCACCCAAGCTGTCTCTACCCAATTCTTCATAGCATTTTTCTATGATTTTTGCTAGCTCAACAGGATCTTTTATATCTGTTTCCTTCAACTTCTGGCGGATCGCCACAGATGCTGCTTCTCCCTTTACGTTGGCTAATAATATAGCCGTGACCTGCTTGAAGTCTTTCAGTA
Source organism: Lissotriton vulgaris (assembly GCF_964263255.1). Taxonomy (NCBI): domain Eukaryota; kingdom Metazoa; phylum Chordata; class Amphibia; order Caudata; family Salamandridae; genus Lissotriton; species Lissotriton vulgaris. The sequence goes on from NC_141693.1 coordinate 1,898,963,455, forward strand.
ATTTCATACCTAGATTTAAAGCGGGCTCTGGACCGAATTCATTTTGAATCTGTTTTAGCACGTCTGGTATTACCGCCATAGACGGAACACCGTGTGTTTTTGTGTAAATGGAAGCAAAGACTGTACCCCAAGTGTCGCAGTCCTCCACGTGTGGTGCGATTCCCATAGGAAGGCAGATGGTCAAGATTCTGTGTTTCTCAATAGGGGTAGTATCAGGAAATACTGCCTCTATTTGAGTGATTTTCTGGGCTAACCAGAAAGGAATTTGTTCCCGTTTTACGGGTGTTTTACCAAGACATGACTGTATGTTCTGTGGTGTAATTTTATTTGTGTTCCCCTGATGAGGGGTCAGCTGTGGTGTATTAACAGCTGGCTGGACTGTTGCAGTCCGTATTACATATTGGACTAATTGCCTATGTATTTTTATTAATGTGTTTAGCTGTGCTAACAGCTTTTCTCTAGACATTCTTGCAATGTCAGGATGTGGTGTGTAGCTGGCTAGAACCGGCCACGTGGCTCCTGATCTACCTAGTGGACCGAGCCTAGTTATGTGATCATTGTGTTTTAGGGCGCCATTAAACCAGAGCAGGTGCTCTTGAAATTTAAGTGGAATTTCAACCTCCTCGAAAGGGGCGTACTCATCCGGTGGTTCCTCTATTTTGTAATAGTGAAACTCTTGTGTTATAGCGTTTACCGCTGGAAAGTTTATCCATGAATAGAATACCTCTGTCTGCCGATACTCGTGAGCCTCTATCACGAAAATTACTGTACCACCTTGAGGTGGCAGTCCGTTTTCTATAAGTTTTAAAGTTATAGATTTTCTTAACTGGACCGGGATGATAATAGCATCCGGGTCTGCTTGTTCGGGACCTTGCTGAGTCGCATCTACTGCGGCCCCAGAGGTTCCGTTTTCTACTGACATTTTTTAAAAAATGCAGGTTTTGCAGAGTAGGTCTCCAAGGAGACAAAGATTAGATGCACAATATTTTGGAACACTGTATCCTTCAACGTTGAATAAACCGGAGCTTTACATAGGAATCTCTTCCTACTAAGGTCGGGCGGATTTTAACCTTTCACCCACTCCAGACGTCTATTGGAGTTTTTACGGGAGAAAGGGGTCTGTGAAATATGCACGACTGAGTTACTCTACAAGTCTTGCGTTAGTTTATCGCCTTACCAAACGTTGGGCGCCATGTAGTGTAGTTCCTAGTTTCCCACTAGGCCCTGCGCATTGGAATAACATAAACAGTAGTATCGACGTGGAACTGCGGATATTCCAGGCCTCCACTGACTATGCTAAACTTAATTGGGTTGTGTTACCAACTAGCTCAGAGGTCACTGGAAACTTTCTTCTCTGCATAGGAAGTGATCAGCTTCCTTGGCACAGACAAGAAGGGATTCAGTTTTCCAACAACCGTGCAACATGACAACTTTGCTCCTCAGATCAAGAGTCGATCTCTAGGGTCGTGTGAAACAATAGACATAGATTTCACTCAGTCAGTCTAGTGCAGTTTACTTTCACAATATGTAGAGAATAGAGAGACGGGCGTTTATCAATAAAGGGTTAACATTTATTGAACAGTCTTTCTTCTCATACAAGAGAAATGTATTGCCACAATTGCAATAACTGTTATTATAAAAAGTACGTACAGTAAGATAAGAATTGCGAAATAGAACTGTAAAAGCATTGATATGGTTTCTTAGCCATACAATGGTTTAAAAGTAATAAAACATATATACAGTCATATATACATTAGGCTAACATACTCAACTGGTGCTTCTAACTAAGCCTACCCCGGTGTGCCTGACCTAAGCCTAACACGTGAGAAGGGGAGTAAGTAAGTAGCTTAAGTTAAGTTGGTTTTGCCAAGGTTTGTTTCAAGAATTCTCTTCTAAGGGTTTAGTCAACACCATACCTCTGAATAGAATTATGGAGGATTGGTATCTCCTTCAGGGGTCTCTCTCGATATCCCAGTCACCTGCGAGGGTAAACTGGAAGCGCCGGGACTGGATTTCTCTGCACGAGAAAGGCAACGGCTTCTCTCAGCGCGTCGAGGAAGGAGGGGTGACAGCGTCCGCGGGCAGCTGGGCTGGATGTCTTCGCAGAGGACGGCTGCACGGCTCCTCAAGCGTACTGAACCACAGTTCGCGCTGTAGCGGCGATAGTGATAATCAGTAGCTTCACCACCACAGGATAGCAGGCTGCAGCGACAGAGTGCTAGTTGTTACCAACACGGGGTCATGCAGGCAGCTGGCATCAGCAACAGGTTCGCTCGCTCAACAGCAGCTAGCTTCGCATTGCTTAAGGCAACGTTGGTAATATTTATACCTGACAGGTGCCGGGTTTGACGCAAGTTTGCTGGACATAAGACGTCAATAAAAGATGTCACTAGGAAGTGACAGTTATCAGTTGCTCATTAGAGTTCTATTACTAATCAAAACATAGCAAGCGGGGATTTCCAGGTTTGCTAAGTTTTTATCTTGTTGAAGAACTCGGAGTGTTATCTAGGAATATCAGATAGTGACTGCTGCTCTGTCATTGCACTAATTGGTCGCAAAGGAAGTAGCAGAGAGTCATGCTGGAATGTGGCTCTGTGGCTCTGCTCGTGTGAGGCCAGAGATGACTTTTCAGAAAATCGCACTTGAACGGTTATGCCAATATAGGGAATAAAGGGCTTTATAGCCGAATAGGGGCATAAGGTCACAGTATCGATCAGGAACCTAGATAAACACATGACACTATCTGCCCTGTACGCTGGGTCATCCTGAGATGCATGGATCCATTGGTTAATGACCTTAAGATGCGCCGCCCAATAATATAATTGTAAATCCGGCAGTGCTATCCTGCCATCGTACCAACTTTTATGTAATTTCGCCTGCGCTATGCGCGCCGGCCGGTTACCCCAAAGAAATACCGATACCTGTGCCGCTATTTGTTTAAAGTTTCGGGGTGGGACCGGGTAGATGCCTAAACTTTTAACAGTGTGAGAAGAAGAGGGAGGAGAGCCAAGAGAAGGGGGCCAGAAAATAGAAGAACAGGAACCAGGAGCACCACCAGTAAGGACCAACTCGGTCTTATCTGGATTGAGCTTGAGATGGTTTGTGCTCATCCAGTCTCTGATAAAGGTCATAACAGATTGAAAGTTGAGAATAAAAGAAGAAGAAGATGAGATATTAAAAACAAGCTGAAGATCGTCAGCGTAATTGAAAACGGTGACGTCCAGTTTCTGAAGAGCCAAGATAAGGGGAAGAATGTAGAGATTGAAAGGAAGGGGAGAAAGAGAAGAACCCTGGGGGACACCAGAAGTGATAGGGCAGGCTGTGGCTGAAAAGCCAGCTAGCTGAACCGCCTGATAACCGTTCTCCAGAAATGAGGAAATCCAAGCTGAGGCGGGTCCCCGGAGGCCAGCACTCTTGGCACGGTCGACCAAGATAACATGGTCGACCGTGTCAAATGCGGCCTAGAGATCCAGGAGGACCAAGGCCTGGAAGGAATTCACGTTGGAGCCACGTCTAAGTTCATCAAGAACCGTAAGAATGATGGACTCTGTCGAGTAGCCAGGACGAAAGCCTGCTTGATGGGAATCCAAAACATTTGAGGCCTCAACAAACTGGCTAAGACAGGAAGGGACGTGGCTCTCTAAAAGCTTCTCAAAAAAGGGAGTAAAGAAATTGGAACGAAAACTAGTGGGAAGGGAGGGGTCGGCCCCTGTCTTCTTCAATATAGGTATGACTTTAGCAGATTTGAAAAGATCAGGGATCACCCCCAATGTGAGAAAGTTGTTTAACAAAGATAAAGGAGGGCCGGGACAGACTGAAAAGGCCTCCTTCAGTAGGTAAGCTGGACAACTATCAGTAGGAGAGCCCGATTTAACTTTATAAAGCAGAATAGAAAAATTTTCCCTGGAAATATGTGGAAACTGGTCCAAGGATTGAGCATTGGGCTGAAGAACAGGACAACAAAAATTGGGAGAAGAAAGGGGGCTATTTGCTTTAATAGTGATAATTTTCTCAACGAAATACTCATTGAGAGAATTACAAAGAGCTTGTGAGGGAAAAGGTTTAGGGATAGCCCTTGCGGAAGTGGCAAGATCGTGGACGATGGAAAAGATATCCTTAGATATGTCCAGAGACAACATCCATGGATAGTAACAACATACAGTGTAGGAAAACTGTGCCTTTGAATGGCTACACAAATCTACACTTACAGAGGTTAGTAATCTGCTTAAAGTAGAACTATTCATAGAGAACACGAATTCTTTGATAACTTCCAAGAGACAATATCTGACCTTGTTCACAACTAAAACAATTTATATATTCTGTCATGGAATGGTCCCTCTCGACCTTTTTTCATAAATGTACTTTCATGATTAATTCGGATAGCAATTCCAATATTATACTATATGCTTTGAATGAAAACATTGCTTTTAAAATGCGTACAGCACAAATGCTCATTTTCATGTACAACCATTTTGAATGCATTTTATGTATCTTGGGTGTTTTTTTTTTACACATCATGCTTTAGATATGTTTTAAATACTTAGAATTTAGAAATGTCAAACATAATAAAGTGGAGTGAGTGTTGTATGGCATTTTAGGACCTGAGCGCAATTTTCCAGATTAATGCCCTTATATAGGTACAAATCTCATTGCCCTAATATAGGCATAGAAATCATACCCATATTTAGACATAGCCCATGCAGTCCAAATACAGGCATGGCTACTTCCACCAGTTCCAAAAAGCCACAAAGATTTCTTGGAAAAACCTGCTTAAGCAGTCAGGGACATCCCCTTGCTTGAATATTGATCTGTCCAAGAACTCATGGAGTTTTCAAAGAACTGCTATTCCGTTGGGGTTCTTTGATTACATTATTATGCCCGACTTTACGTCAAACTAGGCACCTTCAAGGTATAAATATCCTTCACTTGCTCTAGCAAACACACAGTGGTTTGGAGCAGTTCGACTATATACTTGCCCGACGCAGCTCGCTACAGCAAGTGCTGAAGGAAGCTGACCCTCCAGCTGACGCACTGATCGAGACGCTGTCCTTTCTCTCGCCGAGAATCCAGCTCCAGTGTTTCCAAGCTCCCCTCGCGGGGTGTTGGAAAATCGAGTCCTGAGACAGAGATACCAGACCTCCTTCATTCTAAAACCAAGGTACGGAGCTGATTAGACCCTAAGAGAAATCTTGGTTAGATTCTTGGCAAAGAAAAACTAAACCTATGGTACACCACACTTACTTCTTCCCAAGTACAAGACTTAGGTTAGGTACATTGGGGTAGGCGTATTTTAGGCGCACCAGTTGAGTACTTTTAGCCATTGTTATTTATGTATGTATTTATCTATGGTTTAGAAACCATACAATGCTTTTACAGTATTATTTTATAATACTCTTCTTCCTGTACGATTTATACTTTGCAACCAGTATTACTATTGTAGCAGATCATTTCTTCTGTGTGAGAAAGAAGACTGTTCAATAAACCCTTTTATTGAAAACGCCCATCTCTCTATTTCTCTGCACCTCTGATGAAAAGAAGCATGCACGATTGACTAGGTAAAATATCTATCTATCGTTTCCACGACTCTAGAGATACATTTCTTATTCTTGTTAAACAAAGTTGTCATGTTTATACGGTTGTCAGAAGCTAATCCCTTCTTGTGAATTCGAGAAAGTTTCTAGTGACCTCTGAGCTAGCTGGCACTCACTATTAAGTTTAATATATTCGATAGAGATTTAGTCGACATAAGTCCTACGTCAAATCTATAGGATATATTATTCCAATGCGCATAGCCTATTGGGAATATAGGAACTAAACTACAGTAGGGAGCCTTCAAACCACTTTTGGTGTTTTTTATGCTACTGGTATTTCTCGTGCTTCATAAACTGTATAGTTATCTGGAACTTCAGCTGTAGTGTAAGTCTTGAGCGGTCATTAACTGCTGGGAATGTAACCCATGAATAGAATACCTTTGTCCTACATGCTTTGTGGGCCTCAACCACAAAGGTAAAGTCACTATCCACAAGGGGCAGCCCAATGTCAGCATCTGAGTAACTGCAAGTCTGCAGTTTGCTAGTATGTCAATTGCTGTGTCTTTAGCCATATGAATATGGGGAATTCAGAGAGGGTACAGCTATGGGGTGAGCCGTTGAAAGGTTCAAACTTGAACAACCTACAGCCAATACATAGGGGGTGCCCTACTCAGCTGAGGAGGATTTTTTACCACCATGGGCGTCTCCAGTTAGTTGGTGAATAGGCGTCTTTGGGTACATGAAAGAAAACTACTTGGGTGATCCATTAAATAGGAGACAAAGCTAGAACATTGAGCACCATGTCATACAGCGTATACTTTCTGAGTAAAAACTGTTGGACAACATAAACATCAGGGTTGTGCGAGTCTGATTCCAAACACACCCTCAAGATATGTTAGGCAGTAGTCCTCCTAGCTCACAGTGCACCATCTGTACCCCTAAACCTGACAAGGTAACCAATGGATTGCGTAACCCTGACTCCCCAAGGAAATCATGTTAACAGATCTTGAACCCTTTAATATGGTATTGAAGCAGTGTAATTATTGAGTAAAATATGTGTGTTGTGATTATCAATAGAAAGAAACAGAATAATATGTGATCAACATTATGAGAATGGTGCAGAAGATAAACAGCTCAACAGTTGTGCTTTAAAAGTGAATATATGCTGGAATATAAGTACTGTATGTATAGTGCACTCCTACTTAACGAAACCTATCCTAGTGTATCTAGGGTGAGTGAATCTGCCAAATCCCTGTAGGGTGATGTAGCTCACCATTACCTATGCACAAGTGTCATCAGGGAACCTGTCCTGATGGAGGCGGGATTCATTATCGAAGAGGTAAACCGGAATTAGCTAAGCTGGGGTGACCTCTCAGTGCCATCGTAATGCTCCTCTCACTTAAACACGTAAGTGATGCTGTTTATATAATGAACATAACCCCTGTTGCCATGCAAGACTCCCAGTCAGGCCACTATTGTTTATTGCATTGTGATAGCTCTGTCGACGAGCAGACAAAAATAAGTGACAACATTTTGCATAGTGAATTTAGCCCTTGTTGAAATATGCCTATGAAGTGGAACTGTAAGCAAGAGACGTTTCTGAGAACATTATCCTGGACAGGCACGCAATGAAAATGTGTGTCAAAATATCAGTGTACAGCGTTCATGAAAATATGTTAAGTTACCATGAACATGTAAAATGGTGGTGTTCTGCCCGGTCCAAATTTAACTACATGACAAACTTACTCCTATTGCTTATCTCTCAACATAGCGAATTAGGGCCTTTTGTGTTGTTTTCTCTTGGGCCACCCACAAAAGTGAGGTGTCGTTCTTATCGGGAGGCATGTGGGAACTCAGGGTGGTAAGAAACCTTACAAAGCAACAAGGGAACAGCTAACCCATACAAACTTCCAAGGTTTGTGATGCCCCTCACTCTTTAAACAATATCCCTCCAAATTTAAACCAAACCCAGAGTGTTATGCTCGCACTGTGTGCAACTCCACTACCACTGCTGTTCCTCTGGGGCGGTAAGAACAACCAACATACACTTCACCAACTGTAGGTTGCACCACCCTATTGAAATGTCCATAGAAAAATAACTTTACAAATGTCCGTCCAGTGTTGAAAGTACTCAAAGTTCTTTATTCTTCTTTACAATTTTGAAAAATGTAAACCAAACAGCCACGCGTTTTGTTCTATACGAAAAACTTCATCAGGGCTGTAAAACACATTTAAAAACAAATATATAATACAATTTAATAAAGTACATATAAATATATATGCATATCATTAATTATATACATACAGTTAATAGCAATGCAAAAAACAGGAGAACCTGACTAACAAGGGAGATTATGAGTGCTCTCACCCTACACTCCCAATCTTCACAAATTATTAACATTTATTTACGCAGTTAGCACCAATCACTATTGTTCATTCCCACTGCTTAAGTATGAACAGATTCCTACTTGCTAATACCATCAAAGAGTTAATAGTTTACCCACTGAAACCTGGTCCTTTGTAAAAACCTATCATATCAAAGACAACTCATTGATAATAATACAACCTAATGGCTGAACATTTCCCACCTCACGACTTGAACATTAAGCAACACACGCAAATGTTGGAAAAGGAGATAAGCATTTGGCCTAGGAGAAAACCATTCCCCAGTCTCACAAATGTAATATGACAATTAATGGTAAAATGTTTGATATTTTGTAATCCTCATATTGGATACCACCCCCACTGTGTACTGTAGCATAATTACACCGACCAAATCAAATCTTTTGCTTCTAAGTTTCCACCCGAGCGTGCGAGGGTAGTCGTCCGGTTTATTCTGCTAACTACTCCCGGTAGAATATCACCACTGTTATGGTGACGACAGGCAGAGACAAGTTATGTCTCCTACACCTGCAAAATATAAGAAACAATATTCGAACCATTAAACAATAGAAACATTGTATTATAGTTTCTGAACCGATTAAAAAAAATAATGTTCATAGACCGATTTGTCTAAGGACCCAGCATAGGAAGCACCATCTTACCTATGGAAACTGCTAAATCGGGCTACAATCCAACTCCGACCGCGTACAGTGAGCAAATCTACCTTTGTAACTAAGGAAATTTATGCGGGGGAATACTGCAAAGGTCCTGAAATAGAATGTCTTATACTATGAAGAGCAGCAGTTTTTGACACACAGGATAGTCTGCGAGAACGAAGAATATGTTCTATCCACAGTTATGTGCAGTGCTGTGACTGTAATGCACTTATCATACTGCAAACTAAACATCTACTAAGTTTCTATGCAGGATGAACATGGCAAGCATGACAATCAGTTTACCTATTTGTGTAGTGTTGGGTGCAGAGCTCTCTGTAATGTTATGAATTTTCTGTAACACGCACTATCACCCAAGAGGGTTTCCTGTTGCCAATGCAAGAGCAATCAGGGTTGATCCATGGAGATAGTCAAAGAGCCAAGTGTTATGCTTTGTGTCAAATGCACTATTTTTAGAGGCAGCGCATATGTGTAGAGGCAGGTCATTCTGCCCTTTTGGAGCCAAGTAGGAGAAGTCAATTCTCCTGCCTATGCTGTGCCTGGAAGGTTTCTGAAATGTAAGGCGGTATTGAAGTATGCTGGCCCACTGCTGTGTAAGACTTTTAATCTGTGTTTTGGAGTTTGTAAAGAGCTGTGGTTTGGGAGTCAGTGAAAATGCTTCAGGTGCCAGAGGGGCGGGGAGAGGGGTGGGTGGTGTGTGTGTGTTGAGGTAGGAGGCTGACTGCTGCGATCTGAATGGTTTGGAATCATCTCCTTAGTTGAGTCAGGGATCATCTGTTTAGTTGAGAGAGGTAGTCATTCAGTGTCAGGGCAAGTGCTGCACAAATGTAAAGAATTTACATTTTACATGAAGATGAAGTGATGGCAGGTGTATTTGTACTACCTTTAATATCTGCCTTCTACCTATACCACATCACATGTAGCTAAGCATCAGGTAGTCCAGAAGATGGCTCGTATGTGGTATCAGGCAAGAATAGCTGTGCACACTCAAACTGATTTTATTGTTATTTTTGCAGAAGCTTGGCCACGGCTTCCCTTTCGCTCACAAATCAAAAATAAATATGCAGAACACCCAAATGACCAGCTACATCATGCCAGTTGAAGGGAGTCAACAGCCTTTTTTAAAATGCATCTTAGAAATATTGGTCGATTGGAGCACCCCACTCCAAATTGTATTTCACTGGAGCCAATAATTGATGGAAATGCTAAGACACTTTGTTGCGATGGGAAAGTTCCTTGCATGGTGATGGATGTGCAATCCTGCCCTGCGTGCACTAACTGTAATGATATCTGGATCCCTATTTCTGATTTATGTTGCTATGGGCGAACACGGATTATACGTTTGCGCCATGACATAGGTTTGTCTCATGAATTACAGTGTTTCTGGGCTGGGAAGGGTGCCCAAAGCACTACCCTCATCGTGGTGAAAGGCTACTGCCATTACCAGAAGTTAAGCAACCCAAGCTCGGTGGTGGTAGGATACTGTGTAGCAATCAGAAGTCATGAACAGGTTCTTTTTAGGTTTTGCATACACTTCTCTGCAAGACATGTTTACATAAATTGGGTTTACATTCTTCCCATAGCTTACTATTTGTTAATTTCAAAGACACTCGCGTTTGCCTTATCCCAGTTTTTCACGGCATGTGAGTGTCATGTCCTCTTCTTGTGTTTGCCTGTCCCGTGGAGAATGGATCAAGAATTTTGTCCTCCACTGCTCTCGTTTTAGGAGCTACTTTTTCTCTGTGTTTTCAGTCCATCTCAGCAAACTCTCCCCATGTAGCTTCTATTCCATCCCACCCATCCTTCCTCCATGTTGCTTCTTTTCTGTCGGTCCCTTCCACCTTCTACCCCATGCCACTGCGCTCTATTTTACACCACTCTGCATCACTCTACGTCCCCACACCCTGCACCACTATACACCACTTTACTTATATGCACCACTTTACTCTACAACACTGCACTCTACTCTGCATAACTCTACTCTAGTCCACTACACTATGTGTCATTCTACTCTGCTCCATTCCACACCACTAAGCATTATGGCACCGCACTCTGCACCAATCTATTTTATGTCATTGCACTCCACTTTGCACACCTCTATGTCACTGTACTCTACTCTGCACCACTCTACGCCACAACAATATGCTCTGCACAACATTATGCTACTTCACGGCCACTCTACTCTGCACTACTGCACTCTACTCTACACCACTCTACTTTAGCTACTGCAGTGCACTCTACTTTGCACCACTGCACTCTGCACCACTCCACTGTACACTACCCTACTCTATGCCACTCTACTCTACACCACTTTTCTCTGTCACTGCACTCTTTGCCACACCACACAATATATGCCACTCCAAGCCATTCTACTGCACTCCTCTCCATATCACTATACTGCACTTTACGCCACTCCACACTACTCTACTTCAAGCCCCTCTACACCATGCCACTCAACTCCACTCTATTTCACGCTGTTCTACAACATGGCTAAAAGACATTGGCAAAGCCAATAGCTCTTGCTATGCAAAACCTATTGACTTTGCCAGTGGTTGTTTACATGTATCACTGGAGTGAGGCCTTCAAGTGCACTCATTCAAACATCTGCTACTATGTGCTTAACTGACCTTCGTCCTACATTCCATTGGTGTGTAGTGCTGTGCATTGCATGTGTGGTTGACATGCTGGATGTATTTGTACCAGTGAGTGGGACAATACAGGGATAGTGCTGTGGTGTGCAGTGCATGTGAATGGTACAATATATGCAAGACTGTGCTCCATTTTGGGAGACCCAGGGCAGATTGGATGCACATGAGGGTGTAGGTAGAGGATTTACCCCAGACAGCTTTGTGGACTGCTGTATTCCTGTAAGCTGGGTGGGACACACCGGAGAGAGGGAGTTCCAGGCTCTTCAGTACACATCAAAGGGTGTCAATTGATTCAGAGAGAGGCTACTGAGAAGGGAACCAAGCACATATCATGAAGGAAATGGGATTGATAAGAGAATCATAAAGAGTAGGGCTGAGGTCCTGGGGTTACCTTTTGATACACATCACTGTGGCTGACATCCAGGTGTGAACCTCTAGTCACTCTCGTGGCCTGTGTTATGGGCCTATCAGATTTGGAGTGACTCCTGCTGTGACAGACAGCAAAGTCTTTAAGCATAGGATTAGTACAGTGCTACCCATGCTGAGCTGTAGAATGACCAAAGTCTTTCACCGCACACATTTAGAGTATCACTGGTGTTGAGGGTGTTCTATAGGAGCTGCTTTCCATCTAAACTTGAGAACTACCCTAAGTTCTCTGCTTCTTTGATGAATAATTTATTTGTCACTCTATGCCTGAAAGGGATTTGTTTTAACTTATACTGGGTGCTTGCTTGTGTCTGGGTTGCCAGTAGGTATTTCTATTTAGAACCTAGTTTCCAAAGGAAAAGTGTTTTTTGATTTGCCAATATTTTTGGCGCCACTTGACCAATCTTCGCAAAATTTTTAAAACGAATGGGGCGCTCAAGTCAGCTCCTGTCTTGAAAGTTTCGGGGTGATTTGTCAAGTGGGGGGCGAGAAAAAAGGGGGGGTCCCAAAATGCTAAACGAAATTACACCAAATTTGACAAAAAAGTAGCTCTTGGTTCAGAGAGCGACCTTTTTGTTAAATGGTGTATATCCGTGCAGTAGTTCCTGAGAAATGTAAATATTTACAGATATCTATATAGGAGGTGAAGGATTTGCAGACCCTCCCGATCTCGAGCCTTGCAATCTGATTGGCTGCCAAAAGTTGCAAACAGGAAGTGTTGGCTGCCATGTTGTGACTTGGTTGAACTGAGTCACAAGACAAAAGGTGAAAAAACTGTTCTTGCTTCAATGAAGCGAAGTAGAATTGCTTTTGGGCAAAGGGAGCTGAGGGCTTGGTGTCCTAACCGCTTCCGGACACCCCCACAGGATATGCCAGCCGTTAGACGAGCTAGCTCTACAGTGCCACTACCACCCCTCTGTATCTCACAGTGAGGTAAGTAGTCTCAGGCAACCACTGAACATGACAACCCTGATTCTACAGGGATCGTGGAAAACATTACAGTGCATTTGGCTCAGACACTCGATCTTGCTTTCGCTCAGAAAATACACAGGATGGCAATTAGGACGTTTAAATAAGAATTTATTGGTCCAGTGACAGCTTTGTGTAAAGCTTATGTGCTGCAAAAATCGGAAGACAGAAGCATACGAAAGAGATTGCTAGTACCAATATCATAAATAGTAGATACATTTCTACCATAGTGCTAATAAGATGAACAGAAGCAGTTCAGATGAAAACAGTAGCACTTGTAGGACTTTAGTCTTAAAATGTGCCCTAAGTTACTTGCCTAAATGTACCTAGGCTAACCAGGATGTGTAGGTGTATATGCGTATAGCTATGTGTATCTGTAGGCAAGGAACCCTTAGGGATGAACCAGCCCCCTCATCTTATGGTTTTGAACGAAGGACCCAGTCGCTGCATCGAGGACGACAACCCGCGAGGGATGTCAGACCATTGCGTGTCAGAGATTTGGCATGCAGGACCTCCGTCTCAGTCTGGAAGGAATTCTCTTCTAATTTGTAGGGGGATGTCTGGTTCTTTCATACCAAAGTGGTCACTCCAGGGTTTTTTCTAGAATCTATATGTTATTAACTCCTCCTTGCTCAGGACAGCCTGAAGCCATCCCGTGACACATTGGGCATGTGCGCAGGACAGTTCCCAACAAATACTTGCACATGACAATTGAAATACGGGCACCAGAGGGATTTATTTTCCCTCCAACAGCCTTGGGAGCTGGGGAAGAGCTTCCCCAGCTCCAGAGGATGTTTGTTTGGTTTCACTGAAATGACAATCAGAGCGCAAGTCGTGCAGACGTCATTTCTGTGAAACCAAAACTGAAATGAGCTGATGGCTCATTTCAATTTCACTTTCTACTACTCACGGGGCTATCTCAGTTCCCTGAACACATTGAAATTCAGGTATCGTTGGAAAGTTGAAATGGTACCCCTCCCTAGTGGATCCCTACTTGGGAGGGCGGTCCCCAAGCAGGGATCCACCTACTAGGCACCAGGGCAGGGGGGGGGGGCAGACCCTTGGGCAAGTGCCTTTGCTCCCCCAAAATAAATTGGGTAAATTTAGTCTTTCTGCCCCTCCCCGCTCCCCAGGAAGGCCAGAAACACACCAGATATCAGGGATTTGTTTTCCAATTGATTTAGGGGTGAGTGCTGCCCAATATGGACATGCCAATGCCCCCACCCCCGCAATATTACAGTCTTTCTGCCCCCTCGGGGGTGGATGGGGCAGCAGCCCCAATCTGCCCCTCCCCTGGGGGGAAGAAATCCCACATGCGCCAGGGATTTTTGTTTGTTGAATTTAGGGGTAGGGCCTGCCCAAGATGGGCATGCCAATGCCCCCTCTCCAGCAAAATTACAGGCTTTCTGCCCCCTAGGAGGCAGATGGGAGCAGTAGCCCACACTCTGCCTCACTAGGGGGAGCAGAAAGCCCACTAGGTGCCAGGGATTGTTTTTTTTATGCATAGGGGTGCATGCTAATGCCACCACCTCCCGAAAAAAATTCCACAGCCTTTCTGCCTCCCCAAGGAGATATTGCTTGTGCTCTTTCACATGAGAACTGTCTGTTTTTCACAAACCTAGGCGTGCTCTGTGCACTCAGTCTGTACAGCCCGTTCAAGGTCGAATAACAATGTATGCTGTTAATTCATGTTGATCAGTCCCACACACATAGACATAACAGAAAACGCAGCTGCTCGAACTCAAATTTGGGTGCTATTAATATTGCATTGCACTTGGAGACAACCTTTCCAACATCAAGGAGCTGTTCTTGTTGTGGGATGTGATTCATTCCATCTGATCTTGGAGGTCTGGGGTCCCCCGTCAAAGCCTAGAGGTCTTCTTCTATCATTAATTAAAACTATCTCCTAGCACGGGGAGGGTAGTAATGACGATATAATCCTGTTCCACTGTCATTTATAATATGATTGGGTTTTAGGGAATTGTAACAATGTTGACCGTATTATTCTTAAGCATCTGTTTGTTAGTATTGGCGAAAGAACTGCATCTTAGAGCACGTTAGTTAAAATAAACATTTTAAACTATGCCATGTCTCTGATTACTCACGTTGTGGACTGGTATGAAAGCTAGAACTAAAGAGTGTTCTTGATTCCCACTATTCCTGAGAGTTTCCTAAGTCGCAGGTTTTAGGTTGTCTAATCATTGGTAGCTTCGCTGTAGCACGGAGAACGAATGAGACACTAAGGCTAGTCGGATCGGGGTTCTGGGCACTGAGGGCGGTTTTTGGTACATCACAATTCACTGAGGTCCGGGTTTCCTGCTCATAGTTCTGTGCATGAGAAGAATCCCTGCAACAGATGGGGGCAATTGTCCCTAATCTGCCCCCCTGGGGGGCAGAAAACCCACTAGGAACCAGGGATTTTGTTTTTTTATTTATACGTAGGGGTGGGGGGCTGCAGAGAATGGGAATGTTAATGCTCCCACCGCCAGAAAAGGCTTTTTGCCCCCCCGGAAGGCAGATCAGTGCAAGAATGCCCACTAGGCACCAGGGATATTTTTTTTGTAATTACTTTATTCGATGAAAATTCATCATAAAAGTACACAGTTTATACAGTACATTAAAAAAAATATAAAAGAGTAGGGGCACAACATTCATATATTTACAACATCCTCATAAACTACTCATTAAAATTGTCTAAAATCAAGCTCAAAGCTAGTTATTTAAAACCATAAAAAGCACTTCATGCCCTAATGCTGTCCATAGTTTAGGTTAGATGAGCGATACGCTTGGCCCTCCTGGTACGGGTCTGCCATGCACTTCCCAGAAATTTGGCTACCCCACATACCACAGCAGTAGAAGATGTGTCAGTACGGAGGACCCGGAGGGCCATTTTATGACATCTGAGGCCCAGCCCCATGCATAGCGGTTTTAGCCATTTTTTCCTTGCAACCCTATAAGCCGGGCAGGCAAACAAAAAATGCGCTACTGACTCATTAGGGGCTGCACAGCCGGGGCATGATTTAGGGAGAGCACCTTTACTTTTCCACCCAGAGGAGAAATCATTCAACGGCAAAGTCCTGTGCCTAAATTTGAGGTAGAGTGATCTGTCCAAGGGTTTCTCTATAAAGTCAAGGAAGGGTTCCAATTTTCTTGTCCATTTGATCTCCAGAAATCGCTGGGAGATGGGTCCTCCTTCACTTCTACTTAGAGTTATTTCCTGTACCCAATCCCAATAGAGTTTCTTAATCACTGTCTTGGGTGGCGGAGTTTGGCTCAACCATGATTCGCTTAGGCCCAGTTGCACCACCATCTGTTTCAGGTTGCACAGCCATTTAATTTTGTTACCTGTATTGAGCAAAATGAGTTCTTCTAGGGCCGCAGCATAATTATGTAGCTCCTGGGTCTTTCTTAGTCATACCCAGAAGAGTAATAGGCGTAACCGTACTTTATCTTTAAGGGTGCGCCTACCCAGGTCAAGCCGCAGCGGAATTAGCGGGGTGGAGACTGGGAGGGCCACCAGATCTCGCATGAATTTATTTTCCGATGTGGCTAGCTCCGTTATGTTCTCAAACCCCCAAAGCTCAGAGCCGTATAGAGCTGCTGGTAATACTTGGCCATCATATATTGCTAGGGTCGGAGCCACAGGTTTACTCATCGACTCCCGCTGTTCCCTTAATACCACCCCTGAGACTCTTTTGTGGTTTAGTAACATTTTGGCCAAGTGATCTTTCCATCTCATCCGGCTATTTACCCTGACTCCCAGATAATCAAAAGAATCAACCAGCTCCAAAGGAACACCATTAAGCAAGATGTTATTCCTGAACCTCTTGGAGGGTGAAATAGCCATAAGCTTTGTTTTAGAGGTATTGATGGTGAGACCTCTATCAATGCAAAACTCACTAAAGCGGTCCAGGAGTTTTTGGAGACCTATGGGGGATTTGGAGATCAAGATGGTATCATCCGCGAAGAGTAGAGTAGGTGTTTTTTTCCCCGTCAGGGATGGTGCATCCGCCGCTTCCTCCCTCAAGTGATCCACCACACCATTCACAAAGAGGGAGAAAAGGGTTGGCGCCATAGCACATCCCTGGCGGACTCCACTCCTCACGGGCACCCTCTCTGTCAATTGCCACTGCGTGCCCCATCTGATCCTTGCATAATTCCCTTCGTGTAGCTTCACTATAAAGCCCAAAAGACCCTTTGGGAAACCCATCTTCTCCAGGATGTCCCACAACCTTGCCCGTGGAACCAGGTCGAACGCCGTTTTGAGATCTATGAATGCCAAATAAAGGCTACCGTTGTTGATAGTCACGGCCTTCCAATAGATCGCAAAGAAACGGAAGACCTGGTCCATTGTGCCCACCTTCTGGTGAAACCCTGCTTGAAAGTGGGAGAGAACGTGGTCCTCCTCCATCCAGACACCCACCCTTGAAATGATGACCCTGCCAACCACCTTCTGGATCATGTCAATCAGACTGATTGGTCTGTAATTAGCAGGGTCATCTCTAGGGCCCTTTTTATAGACTGTTACCACCTCTGCTCCCTTCCATGAGTCTGGCACCGGGTATCCCTTGGTGATCAGATTCATTATTACGGCAATAAGTCTGGCCCAGGCATCAGGATCATTCAGGAGAAGATCTCCTGGTATCCCATCCTGGCCAGCTGCCTTCCTGGGGGTCAGATGTTTAATCGCCAGTAATACTTCGGAGGGGAGAAATGGTTCCTCGAACTCCAGTTGGAGTTGGATTCTAGCTTCTGGATCGGAAGGAGGTGAACCTAACACTTCTCTCCCGCCGTACAGTGCAGAGAAGTGGGAGTACCATTGGTATTCCGTTATATGGTTAACAATAGATAGTGTGCTATGCTGTCTAGCTTTATTAATCAAATCCCATAACAACATGGCATTTTTCTTGTTGGCAGCAGATTTAAGATCCTGCCAGTGTTGTTCCTCCCACTCTCGTTTAGCCAACACTAACACCCTTGCATAATCCTTCCTAGCCGCTCTAACTAGTGACGGATCCTTTTGAAGCAGGGTGGCTGTTAGCTCCTTCCGTTTCACCTTGCACTCATCTGAATACCACGGGTTGCTGGTTATAGCTGATGTATTATTCGCTCTGCCCCTTTTACCCTGAACTACAAAGTATTGCCCTACATCCTCTATCGTGCTCTTATAGGCTGAGGAAAAGGTCCACCCTGTCGCACTAGCACTTCCTGGTTCAAGGTTCTCCAACTCTGATGTCAATTTGGTTATATGGTCCCTAATCTTCTCTAAGTTTCCTTCCTGGAGCTGAGCCTTCTCCCATTTCAACCTACGATTACCATTATACGGGATGACTTCATTGGTTGTCCTCAAGGGGACATTATGCCCTTTTCCATTTAATTTACCCCACCTTAACTTTGCACATAGGGGGTTGTGGTCGCTATCCTGTGAAGGTACGACCTCCATATCTATTAAGTCACGCCACAGTGTGACGTCCAGTAAGATATAATCTATCCTGGACTGGCCACTAAGCCTGTTAAAGGTCATTGCTCTTGCGCGATCAGAGATTGTCCTGCCATTTAGTGCTCTTAGATTAAATTCCATGGTCAGGGCATTGATCTGAATTGCCCTTGCTGACCATTTTCTAATTGGCACTAATGAGGGGGCCGGTATAGACCATCTGGAGTCCTCCTCCTCTATACCCAGGGGATCCTCCATAGCTAGGGGTTCAAATTTGCAGTTAAAGTCCCCTCCTACTATGATTTTAGAGTTTGGAGGGCATTTAGCTAATACCTGTTCTAAAACCGACAGGGTACCTGGGTTTGTATCCCACGTACACCATCTAGAGTAGATATTGAATAGGTGTATCCTACTCCCCTTAGTATGCCCTGCAAATGAAATATGTAGGATATCTGTAGTCGCTATGTCGTGGCTGGAAATAACCCAATTCAGTCCAATTTTAACCCAGATATGAAGTCCACCCGCAGGTCTACCCCTGTCACAGCTTAATGCGGGCACAAAGAATGTTGCATAGCCAGATTTGTGTACTGGGAGTAGGCTCCAAGTTTCTTGGAACATGCATACATCGAACATCTCGATGAGCACATTCCATTCGGGTAGAGCCATCTTTTTCTGAAGCCCAGCCACGTTCTAAGATAGCAGATTGATCACCTTATGGCCTATAACTGGTACATCATTGTTTGCTCCCTTTCCCCCAACCTGTACACAAGGATTTGGGTCGCTTCCTTCTTCTATGGGGTTAGCTATTTCTCGGGGTAGATTGATATCACCAATATCCCCCAGAGACTTTGGGAGTGTAACAACTACATTTCTACTACTGTCATGACAGTTGGCACACTTCTCTTGCCCTGAATTGCGATTTATCCCAGCTGTGTGAGTCATATTTTCCTTGTTTGGAGGACTTGGTGGAATTATATGTCAATCCACCATATCTAGGCAGCAAAACCTGTTCATAGTCGGAAAGCCACCCCAGTTATCCCTGAAAACATGCACTGGGGGTGGCTGCTCCCCCCAGGGTTCCTTATTCCAGCCCCAGTCTTGGTTCCCTACTCTGTACCAGTTGTTATTTCCTCTAGTGTCCCGAGGGGGCCCTCTCGTTTGGGGGTAGAAAAAGGATTCGCCTTGTGGCTATGCCATCAAACCTGTCCTGTGTGTCTCCTGCACAGATTTGAGCGGCAATGTGTGGATCTGCAAAGTTAATCAACACACAGTCTCCCTGAATGGGTTTCCTCTGATACCCCAGCCATGCCACCCTCCGCACTGACAGGATCTTACTTATACGATGTGGGGGCAGAGGTCGATTTTGGTTGAGCCAGTGACGAACCTTATTAAATAGCGACCAATTGGTTTCCTTGCGGGAATCCTCCAGTTCACGAACGCCTGTCATGACCACCACATATGGTGTGGCCTCCGGGGGGAGGTTCACCACTCTTCCTCTATTAGTTACTTCACCAGTTTATTTCCCCTCTAACTGCGTGCTGTGTTCCCTGGGAGGTGTGTCTCCTGCACGGGGCGGGGCTGGACTTATAATAGTTATGCCATGCTTATCAGCTTTATTCTCAACAACAGGGGCCTGGTTGGTATTGGTGTTCTCCACTACTGGTGCAGGGTTTTTAGGGGCTTGTATTATAGCCTTGTTAGGGTTCGGTTTGTTGCTCCCCGCTTTTTGGGCCCCAGGTGTTTTTTGAGTATTAGGCTTAAAGCAAAAATCAGCTAATTTTTTTCCAATCTGGGCTAGCCTTTTCTCGATGGGGGAAAGGTAGCGTTTGAATAGTTCCTCTACCTTTGTTAGGATTTGGGTGTCAGCCGTTTCCCCCCTGTTCCCAACCGGGCTAGTTGAGCCCTCTGTGTTCCTGGTGTTCTCGGGCTCTATTATGACATCACTAGCTTGAGGTACGTGATTTGTATTTAGTTTAGGGGCAACGACCTTAGTAGACTTTTTCTGGTGTCGTCCTTTTCCCTTCCCTTTGTTTTGTTTGTGTAATTTGGGGATGGCACCCCCCTTCCTGCCTCTCAGTGCAGTTGCACTTAAGTCATCCTGGGTGGTAATAATATCTAGGTCCGGGGTGTTTTCTAAATCTGTACTTAGTTCAGAGGCACATGATAAATGGGAGACTGAGAGGTCAATCGTGTTGGGTAGGCTACGTCTAACTGCATGTACATCTGCCTGGATATATATAGCCAGGTTCTGAGCTGGGATGGGGCAGTGAGCTAAATAACGGTGATGGATCAAGCCCTGATCTTTGGACTGGGTAAGAGTGGTCTGCTTAATTCAGACACTCTGTTCATCACCACCCCCTTTTCTGAATCGTTTTTGGCCACTATAGGTGTGGCAGGGTATACTCAGACATGAGTCCCTTGCTCACTGCTCCATCAGGATTCAAGCAAGCCGGCCGACGACGGCTGAAATGCCAGAAACCGGTCCCCGGAAACTTGTCTTCTTTCTGGTGAAGAATTGGCTTGGTAGTTTGGTCTGCCCTGTTCCCATGATGCACTGGGCCAGGGACAGACTGATTTGCATATAGCCAGGTTCTGAGCTGGGATGGGGCAGTGAGCTAAATAACGGTGATGGATCAAGCCCTGATCTTTGGACTGGGTAAGAGTGGTCTGCTTAATTCAGACACTCTGTTCATCACCACCCCCTTTTCTGAATCGTTGGATATTTATGAGGCCCGCAGCGTCAGATTGGACTGGGGTTTTTGCCGTCGCAAATGGACCCATAGATGATCTTTTCTTAGCCAGGGCCAGGTCTTGGGACACCCTACGCTCCATCAGTGTAATCCCCTGATCAATAAAGGTATTAGCCCTGATGATAAAATTATCCAGGGTGCCTGTTGATAAAGTCCCTCCTGCAGCTGTTTTGCTTCTGGTCTCTCGGGTGGATATAGTAAGGGGGAAAAAGTACAATCCAGGTGGAAATCCCAAACAACTATATAGTGAATATTAACAGAGTACTCACAGGAGTATGTTGGATGGGTGATGAAAGGGGAGTGGCCCGACCCGGCCTCCTCCGGCCTTGAATGGGCTTAAACGGGCCCGGGCTTCGCCCGGTGTCTCGCGACGCGGGGCTGCCCGCGCGTTAAATGCGCCTGCTGGCGCTCTTCCGACGTGTCAATAGCGCGCCGCCGCTGTGCCTGCCGGGCAATGTAGTCCCGAGGCGGCGGTGCGAGGCTTGATGACTTTGTGACTCCTGGCGGTGGCGGCGTGAAGACCTGGGCTTTAACTTGACTCCTGGCGGTGGCGGCGTATCTTTCCACACTCTCTCCTGCAAGGTAAGGCTCCCCCCGCTCTGCCGGGCTGCCCGCGCGTTAAATGCGCCTGCTGGCGCTCCTCCGACGTGTCAATAGCGCGCCGCCGCTGTGCCTGCCGGGTAATGTAGTCCCGGGGCGGCGGCGCGAGGCTTGATGACTTTGTGACTCCTGGCGGTGGCGGCAGGAGTCCACACTCTCTCTGGGCGGCACAGAGCCCTCAGTTCTGGTGCTGCTGGATGGCGCCTTCTCTCCATCTCTTCCTGTACCCACCTCTGCGATGCCCTTATTCTTGCCCTTGGGTACTTTTGTTCCCTGTCAGAGTGCAATCGTTACTCGGACCCCCTCCAGGGACTCAGGAAAATTGTTTTCGAGAACCTGCGTGTTCAATATGGGATCAGAAACCAGGGATATGTTTATGGGCATGCCAATGAGAAGCCCCATAGGCAAAGGTCATTCCCTTTTTTTAGGCACACATTTTGGCTCTTTCCGTGATATTTTTATTCTCATCTACAGGCAAGCTGGGCAGAAAACCACTAGAAACCAAGGAGAGTTTGTGTGTGTGTAAACTGGAGTTTGGCTGATGGTCTGCGTGTACTGATCTTTGGCTGGCATTTTGCTGGCAGATTATGTGGACCTGCACTTGGCTAATGGTGTGTGTGGGTGGACTTGCGCTTAATGACGGTGTATGGAGATTGGTGCTTGCCTGGTGCTGTGTGTGGAGTGGTGCTTGGCTGGTGGAGTACATGCACTGGTGCTTCGCTGGCTATGTGCATGGATGGTGCTTGGTTGCAAGGCCGGATTGGCCGTAGCGGGCACCTGGCATTTTCTCTGTGGGCTGGAGGGGTGGGGCTGGTTTTCTGGCCGCTGGGGATAGTTTTGTCACTGGCGGTCTGTTTTGCAGCAGTGCTGCAATATCGGGCCCCAGTAAGAAAAGTGGGAGCAGTTTTTCTTACTAGCACACCTCCCCTCAGGGCTGTTTGAGCAGCAATCTGCCCGGGCTGGTTGCCATTACCAGTCCGGCCCTGCTTGGCTGGGGGTGTGCGTCGGTGGCACCTTCCTGGCGGTGTGCGTGGATGGCACTTGGCTGGCGGTGTGCGTGGATTCCACTTGGCTGGTGGTCTGCGTGGATGGTTGTGTGCGTGTACTGACTCTTGGCTGGTGGTGTGACTTGCATGGATCCCCCAGCGTTTTCTTACCCAGAATCCCTCACAAACCTCAAATTTACTTACAAAGTCATATTTTCCTCAACTTTCTGTGTGGGTAAATTGTAGGATTACAGTGCAGGCACAAATTTCCTATTACCCAGAATTCACCTTGGTCTCCCTAGAAAAAGGATACCTCACTTGTGTGTATACCCAAAGTAGCGTCAGCCTAAAATCGTATAAACAAACTGCCCTTTTAAACCCGCTTTGGGCCCCCCTCAATTTCGGCACGTTTTTGGCGCTTCCATGTCATAGTCACTTGGCCCATCCACACAAGTAAGGTATCATTTTTATCGGTAGACTGAGAGGAATGCAGGGTAGTAGGCAATTTGAGCCGTGCGGTGATACCACAACCTCCCCCACACACATATTAGAGGACAATTTGACTTTTTAGCTAAATTTGAGGTTTGCTGCAAATTTTTGGAAGGAAAATGTTGGGATCAACGCAAGCCATACCTACCTGGACTCCCACGGGTGTCTAGTTTTCAGAAATGTCTGGGTTTTTTAGGTTCCCCTAGATGTCTGCAGGACCAAAAACATAGGTGCCCACCTATCTATCACAAAACGGCCTGGTTCTGAAAGGGGGTTACTGCGTTTTTGGTCCCGGGCTCAGCGGCCATCAAAGGAAGCCTACCAAACCCACACATTTCTGAAAACTAGACTCCCTAGGGAGTCCAGGGAGGATGGCTTGCATGGACCCATCAATGTTTTCCTGAATGTGCTGATAGGAATAAGCATTAAGCAGCTGGTGGCGCTGTGGAGCAAACGAGGAACACGAGGAAGACGCAAAGGAGGACGCCGACTGGAGCGGCCGGACCGAAACGCTGAGGCAATCCCGCCGAGGTAATCTCCCAGCCAAAAATTATCGCGGCACGGTGGGAGCCTGTGCAGTGTACACAGCCGCAGGGGGCGCACAGACAGCGCCCGGAGGCGCGAGCGTCTACCGGACGCGGCAACAGCCGCGAATAGAGTCTTGGGTGCGGCCGGAACCGCGAGCTGGACGCAGCAGTAGCCGCGAGCGGAGCATTGGGTGCGGACGCAGCGGCAGCCTCAAGTGCCGCTCTGGGAGCGGCCGGAGCCGCAAGTCTCTGCTGGTCGTGAGTCGTGAGTGGCGCTTTGGCAGGAGTGGTGCTCTGGCAGCAAGCGCAGCGAATACAGCAACAGGCATCAAGAGGCAGCCCAAGCCCGAGCGTCAAGGCGGGGAGCCAACTCTGCCGTGCATTGTGAGCCAAGTTCACCCTCATCACCCCCAAAACAGATCTGTCACCCCACTGACCCAAATGTGAGCGAGCTAAACGTGACAACAGCCGCGAGGGGTGCACAGGCTGCGACCTTGGCGAGAGCGAGGGTCAGCGAAATTTGATAGAACTATCCTGTCACTGCTGTTGCTGCCGTGGACACAGTTTGTTATTCGAAACGCTCCTGATTGATTTGAAGCGCCGTCAGCCTAGAGGCGCTATCTGGCAGTGCTGGTGAGCTGGTGAGCAACTGGTGTGCAACTGCTCGCGGGAAACACTCGTCACAGAGGGGTTGGAGGCGGATCGAGAGGCAGGAAAACATCAGTGCCCACAAGCCACCGGGGCCTGGAGCACCTCCCCGCCATGCCCCCCTCACCTGGCATTAAGTGCGTTGGAAGACCGCGCATCGCGGGACGCGCGCGCGCGACGCCGGGCTAAGCCCGGGCAGAGGGCGGGCCCTCAGTGGCTGAGGTAGGCTGGGCTGGGCCCCGGTATTTTCATTTTTCTTTTTGATTTAAAAATACATTAATAGTTTGCAGACGAAAAAACTGTGAGGTGACATATCCTTCATCTGGTTGAGCATTTACAGCACTCCCTGTGGATTCGCATTTTAAAGACTTCTTGTTAACTTACTGTAAAAAACTTTCATACAATTTTGGTGATACTGGTCTGCTGCTAGGCTATAACCTTTTGCATAATGACAGCAAAGAAGTTACGCTCTGGAAGAGTTCTAGGGGGGAGGTCATGCATAAAAACGAGATCTAACCCCCTGAGGAACAAATATGACAATAGTATTCACTTGAAGGGACAAATGCAGCTAATGCAAATATGGGAAAAACCTGTGAATAAGGATACGGAAGTTTCTCTAACAAAAGATGAAGAGTTGATATCACAGACGGAATCTCACCATGATGTAGTGACAGATCTTAATCATGAACTAACTACGAAAAGTCAGCCACATACTAATGAAGTAATTCTCCCAGTATGTTCAACCAAAGGAGACCATCTTAATCCGATGTTAACAAATTCGGAAGTAAAACAGCATAACGCGAATGTTGAACATCCGGAGAAAGATATAGTGAAACTATCTATTCCGTCCAGTATCGATCTCGAACTTTATGGTCGCTATATGGGCGAGAGAACGGTGAACCAGTCTGAACTAATCAAAACTCCTAATAGAGCAACGCCCTCGGGATTACTACTATATAGTAGCACTCCTTCTATAGCATCCAATGATATCCTTTCGATGCATAGTGAGCTGAAATCTCCACAACTAAATCTTTCAGGGATCCGTGCCTTTACTGCTTCTGGTTACCCAAAAAATGAAAAACCGATCTCGGATTCTCTGATAGCTCTTGAAGATTTACTGGCTTCTATATTACTTTTGCTAGGTAAATTTGCAGTGAGCTCTGACTGCATTATGGACTCAGTTACCGAGATTCTGAAAGTATTATTGGCAAAAAATACGGAGAATGGAATAGTTCCTCCTATTAATTCTGCTGCCCTAAATGCCATGGACAGTAATACCTCGTTAAGAAAAAATGCAGTGGTCGGGATGACACTAAAGGTAGATATCCATGAGCCTTCTGAGACCGTAACTCCATCTTCCTTAAAAATGCGGAAAGAAAGAGAAAAAGAATCTATATTGCAGGAAGAAAGTCCAGTGGAGATGCATCAATCTACTGAAAAAGATCAATTATTGGAGGAAGAATACCCGGTTGAGGGCAATCAAACTGCTGGAAATGAATTTTTCCCCATCTTTAATCAAGAGAAAAAAGAACGCGAAGTAACATCCGTTACTAAGGGAATACAAAAAGAAAAAATCAAAAAGAATAAAGGGAAGAATAGGAAGCCAGTTCGTAAGTATAAGAAGAGAAGACAGAGGAAAATTTTATTCCAAAAACATTTAACAACTGAAGCGTCTGACGTAATAGAAATTCTAGATAGTTCAACATCGGATACTCCTGGCAAAGAGGCAATGGGTTGTGATACCAACTCTGTAGTGAAAGGTACCCCTGCTGTCAACATTTGCAATGGGAAAGTCCTGTGTTCCGAGGTTAATGGGATAGAACTCCCTGCACCAGTTGATGAAGACACAAGAATCGTGCCTACAGTAATAAGGGTACTTAATCCATCTGCCCCTATTTTCCGGCTTCCATCTGAAGTGACATTGGCCTCAACAATTCCGCCATTGAAAGATTCTCCCCCGTGTGTGGATACTCTGACACTGGATTTCCTGCCATTATTTGATTCTGATCTAAACCTGAATAGATCTTGGTTGCTTAATCGCCTTAAGGACATTGAGAGCTTAAAACTAATTCAATCAAGTGATATTGACTTGGTCTCAGCAATAACGTGCGATAATGGGCAACGAGCAAGGGTTAAGTTTTGCTCAAAAATAATTGCTAACCTCGTCTTCCATCAAGCGGAAGCTTTTCAATGTAGAGGGATTGATGTGTTACCTTTCATTAGTAATGGAAATCGTATTTGCTCCAGAGAAGGAACTTTAAAGTTGGGTGTTAGGCAGGACGTTTCGCCTCCCCATAATAAAGACCTAAAAATCTGTGTTTCAAGGGGTAAGCGCATGGTTTCTCAGATACTTCCATGTTCTGAGAATATGAATCCTCCTCAAAGTCAAGACCCCCAGCAGTGGAATTGGCTACCAGGAGTTCTATCGAATAATACATCGAGCAGCACACGACTATTTCAACATCTTTAACAGTCAATTAAAAATTATCTCCTGGAATGCAGCAGGTCTCTATAATTCCCCTGAGAAATTGGATTTTCTTCTTTCTTTGAAGGCAGATGTGCTATGTGTACAGGAAACATGGTGTAAAGATATACAATACGGGGGGAAAGATTACTTTGTTTTTGAGGCTGCCGCTATTCCCTCAAATAGAGGTCATGCGAAAGGGGGAATTGCCTGTTTTTTATCTAACTCTTTACAATGGCAATTTTCTCACTATACGGATAGTAGTAATCTTTTCCAAGTAATAACTATTAATAACCTGGCATTAGTAGGTAGACGAACATCACTTGTAATTGTAAATGCATATATACCGCCTGAACATACTTTTAATACTGTTTTATGTTTAAAGCATTTTATTAGAAAGGTACAGCACGCACAGAAAGCAGTGTACAAACATGCAATGGGTGCCGAAAGAGGCAGCTCAAGATCAGAAATGCTAACGTCCCAGCCCTGGGGCTGTTTCAATGTCCTGCTCTTCGCACCACGGCCCATACAAGGCAAGATAAGAAAAAGGAAAAACAAGAAAAAGGCATTGCCCTATGGGCTTGTACCTCTATTAATAGAACAACATGCCCCAACCAACTTCCCCCCCCCCCACCCCGTCCAGTGCCGTGTAACTTGAAAGCAATCAATCATCCATCCTCTCACCCACCCCGCGTACGCCCGCGAGTCCCCGGCAGTCTCCACCCAAATGAAACCCTGCTTCACAAAGGGGGTGTAAGCCTCAGTAGTCTGAGGTACCTTGGGCATGTGATTTCGGTGAATTCTGAAGCCAACAGTGAGTGAAAGGGTTGCCAGAGTTCTTCAAAACCAGTCACATCTCCTGCTAGCGTGAAAGACATTTTTTCCATCCCCAGAACATGCCACAACCTATGCAGCCAACCCGTGCGTGAGGGAATGTTAGTTGTGCGCCAATGAATCAGTATGTTTTGTACCGCAGAACCCAGCATAATGGCAATCTGCCTCCCTCTCTTAGATGTCAGTGGATACATTAAGTCATTTGGTAGACCAAGTAGGGTATACGCTGGAAAACGGGGCAGTTCAATCTCGAAGCATTTATCAATCTCGTCTAACACTGTCGACCAGTAGGCCTGCAGCACTGGGCAGTCCCAGAGGATGTGTGTCAGTGTGCCAACCTGCCCGCACTCTCGCCAGCACCTGTCGCTGAGAAGCCTGTTCATTTCGTGTAGTCTTTCTGGGGTGTGATACCAGTAGGTGGATATTTTTGTGAAGGTTTCTGTGAGGCCTACGTGGTAGGCCGAGTGACGTGCTCTGAATGAAATACGTTCCCATTCTTTAAGGCTAAGCGTTCTCCCCAGTTCTCTATTCCATCGCTCTCTACCGGGGATGTAGAAGTGGGACGACGGGAGCTGAAGCAGTTTGTATAGGTCAGTGATAAGTTTGGAGTCTGAGGTGCGGGTAATTAGCCATCGCTCATATGGGAGGAGCCCCCTGTCTGCAGATACCCTCACACTCGGCTGCAAGGCCCAGTGTCGTACCTGCCAGTATCTAATGCGGTCAGATTCTGTTAACTGATAGGAATCTTTGAGGCTGTGAAAGGGGATAATTCCATCCGCCGCGTACATGTGGAAGAGTGCCCTACAGCCCCTGTCCCTCCAATGCGAGAAGGCCCCTTGTTCCATCCCCGGTGTAAAGTCGGGATTGTCTACAATCGGCGTGAAAGGCGAGGGAAACGTGGTGAGGTCAAACGTGCGGTTTATGGCGTCCCATACTTTCAACGGGACCCGTGTTATGTAAGAAGCATATAAATTCGGGGGGGCGGTGTGGGCGGCGGAGAAAGGGTATTTCTTGTAAAGGGCGTCCGGCCACCGCCTGATCCTGGAAGAGCCAGTGTTTATCGGACTCCCACCTGCTCCATTCTACCAGATATCTTAATTGGGCCGCTTGGAAATATTTGCGGAGGTCGGGAACTCCCAGTCCTCCAGTTTCCGGTGTCAATGTCGTGAGAATGCGGCGCATTCGGGGTTTACGGCCTTGCCACACAAATCGGGACACGTCAGTTTGCATTTGCGGAATCCAGCCCTTAGTTGGTTGCAGGGGCAGTGCTCGGAATAGATACAGAATTTGGGGTAAGACGGTCATTTTAATCGCCGCCACTCTACCAAGCCAGGAAAGCGTGCCTTTGTTCCATCTCCCTAGTTCATCTCTCACCTTCTTGCCAACTGCCTCATAGTTAAGGGAAACCATGTTCTGCAACGTGGGAGCTAACGTAATCCCTAGATATTGCACCTGATCCTTCGACCACCGCAATGGAAAGAGCCTTTGTAGGTCGTTCCTCGTGGACAGAGTCAGGGAGAGGTCCAGGGCTGTGGACTTCTCCACATTCATCCGAAAGCCGGCTACTTTCTCAAAAGCTTTGAGTTCCGCCATACAGGCGGGTAGGGCCTGCCTCGGGCTTTCCAGCGCGAAAATAACGTCGTCTGCGTAAAGGCTTATTACATGGGTGAAACCCCCCATTCGTACACCGGTCACGGCCACGTTCTGCCGCACTCGCTGGGCAAAGGGCTCCATGTAGAGCGCGAAAAGAAGGGGGGAGAGGGGACAACCCTGTCTCGTGCCGCGTTCGATATCAAACCATCGCGATCCACAGCCATTCACGCGCACTGCAGCAGAGGGGGATTTGTAGCAATTAAAGACCATGGTTCGAAATTTTTCTCCCATCCCCAGCTTCGCCATGACTTGTTCGAGGTAGGGCCAGTGCACCCGGTCGAATGCCTTTTCCGCATCGACCGAGAGGAGCATACGTTCCCCTGGAACACGTGAGGCCTTTTCCAAGACGTGAACAACACGTTTAGTGTTGTCCACAGTCTGCCGTCCAGGCACGAAACCGGCCTGATCCGGTTCAATGAGGCCAGGGAGGTGCTGCGCCAGTCTCGCCGCAAGAATTCCGGTGTATAGTTTCAGGTCTAAATTTAGCAAAGAGATTGGTCTGTACGAGCCGCACTGCTTCCTGTCCTTCCCTGGCTTGGGAATGACAGACACTGTCGCTCGTAGCAGATCTGGAGTGACAGTCCCAGGGCCAGAGAAGGAGTTGAATAGTGTAGTTAAGATAGGGCTGAGCGTCCCGCAGAACGTTCTATAAAAGAGGGCTGTATAGCCATCTGGGCCAGGGGCCTTCCCTAGTTTGAGCCTAGAGATCGCCGCAATCACCTCCTCGACCCTAATCTCTCTCTCCAGATAAGCTGCCTGCTCTTGGGTCAGGGACGGTAGGGTCACCGAATCCAGGTAATCCTCCGCGTCCTCCGTATTGGTGGCGTCCGCTCTATACAGCTCAGCATAGAAGCGGCGAAAGGTCTCGGCAATTTCGGCGTCACCCGTGATCCCCTGTCCCGCCATCCCTGCCAGTTCCTTCACTTGGCGGCTCTGATGGGCCACTCTCAATTTGGCCGCCAGCAGGCGGCCGCATCGGTCTCCCCCAGTATAATATGCGTGTTTGAGGCGCAATGCTGCATATTCCGCCCTATCAAGATCCAATGAGGACAAGAGTTTCCTCGTTGCCTTCAGCTGTTTCCAGACTCTGGGAGCCCCAGTGCGGCGGTGCACGGTTTCTAATTCCTTGACTTTCTGGGTGAGTTCGTCCCGTTTCCGTTTCCTCTCACGGTTATCTGCCGCTGAGATCGCAATAAATTCTCCCCGTAGTACTGCCTTGAGAGCCCCCCACTGAGTCGACAGGGACGTATCAGCGTTGGAGTTGTGCAGCTGATAGTCCTTGATCGAATCCGTAATGCTTTGCACCACATCTCTCCTATGTAGGAGGGTGTCCCGAAGCCTCCAAACCCCCCTCCGGGCTGAGCACGGGTGGAGATGTAGGGTCCCCGAGACTGGTGCATGATCCGACAGTGATATGACACCCATTTCTGAGGCCGTGGCCAGGTCACGAACAGGGCCAGAGACCAGTAGATAATCAAGTCTGGCATAAGTTTTGTGTGCATGCGAGTAGTAGGAGAAATCAGTGTCAGTAGGGTGGAGTTCGCGCCAGAGGTCATGCAGATCGGATTCAACTAACTGGGCCTTGAGCGCCTGCGAGAGTTCCCCAGCTTGTGGGGATCGCTGCGCCGATCTATCTTTTGCGGAGTCAAAAACCAAATTAATGTCCCCCCCTAGCATAATGTGCGCGTCCGGTGAAGCCGTGACTTCCTCTAGAGCCCCGCGTAGAAATCTATCTTGCTGGTCATTCGGGGCATAAACGGAGCCTACAGTGAACGTGAGAGTACCCACTTTAAGTCTGTAGGCAAGAAGTCGACCCTTTTGTTCTACAAATTTGTGCAGCACCTCACCTTTAAACGATTTAGACAGAAGAATAGCCACTCCCGCAGTCTTAGTCGCATTGGAAGAAAAGAACTGTGTAGGGAAATGGAGGGACCTCATTCTGTGGCAATCATTGGCTAACAAGTGGGTCTCCTGGAGCAGACAGATGTCCGCCCGAGAGTTTTCTAACAAAGATAGGATGGCCCTTCTTTTCGTGGGGTTGTTTAAGCCCTTGACATTCAGGGTCAGTATCTTTAGTTCTGCCATGGAAGGAGTGGATGAATCTGCTTATGTGTGCGAACCAGAGTGTGCGAGAACAGGACGACCTCTAAGCACATACGAATATCTACACTGGCATACACAGACACCGTAAAAGCACTGGACAAGGTAACTTCTAACTCTCCCTCCCCAACCGCCCCCATCCCCAACTTTAAACAAACCTCCCCTCCCTGTACTCCCAACCCCCACCTGAACTCCCCCAGATCCCTTCTCACCACCCTCAGCATCCCCCGGGTCATGCTGCCCTCCCGCACCAGTGCACCCAAAACCACTTGAAATAGTCCCGGACAAGCCCAAACGGACCAGTCCGTGGAATGTTACCTTAGTGGACGTCCAGCCACACGTAGTCAAACCTTCACTCCCCCCCCTTCAATCAAAGCCCGCTATAGAAATACTGCTACTGTGAGTTCCCCCCGGAACGTAGTTAAGCGGTCAGTGCCACCTCCGGTGGACCTTCTAGCACCGTAGACGCAGTCCGGACCGCAGCTTCTTGTTCCGCCCTGATCGCAGGAGATCCTGGCCTCCGTGCTGGTGCCGCTGTCCTCCTTCTCCTGTTCGTGGCACGATGCCAGCCATCGTCAGCTGAGCGCCTCCGTCCAGGCGTCTGGGAGTCCTCCTCCTCTGTGGTGATGCTCAAGATTTCGCAGGCGTCCTGGAGGTTTCGTACATGGTGCGTCTCTCCCTGCCACTTAAAGATAATACGAAAGGGGTGCCCCCATGAGTAGGGAGTCTCATGCTGTTTAAGAAAGTCTGTCACGATCTTGAATGACTTGCGCTTCTGCAGCGTGATCGTGGACAGGTCTTGGTATAAGGCGACAGGGTGGTCCCGGAAAGTGAGAGAGCGTGCCTTTCGAGCCTCCGCCATGATCTTCTCTTTCAGCGGGAAATCTGGGAGGAACGCTAGAATATCTGGAGGGGGGCCATTAGCTCGTCTGGTGGGACCCACCCTGTGCGCTCTGTCAATCCTAATGGGGAAGTCGTCCCCCTCTCCCAAGACCATGCGAAAGAGTTCTTGCAGGTATCGAACAACGTCTGGGTTCTCTTCCGAGGGTGGCACACCCCGGACACGAATGTTATTTCTTCGTGACCTGTTTTCCAGGTCTTCGTTGTGCAATTGCAGGTCAAGGTGTTGTTCTCGAAGGGTCAGAACTTCCTGCTGGAGAAGAGTGATCTCTTCGGCTTGCCTGTGCGTGGAGGTCTCCACAGTTTCCACTCTCTCGCCTAGGCCCTCCACCTCCCTTCGGACCTCACGCACCTCACCCGCTACCTCTTGTTTGAGGGCTTGGAAGTCTTCCCTAAGCGTTCCAAAGAGAGATTCCAAAAAGGATCTAGTCACCGGGGGTTCTGCCGCTGCACCAGACTGCGAGCTCCCAGCTGCTCCGGGCGAGGAAGAAGCTCTGTCCCCCTTGGTCTGCTGTCTGTTGAGCATCTCCGGGAGTGTGCGGTCGGTGCGATCATTGCGTTTCCCTCCTCTTTGGCCCGCCATGATCAGGCCTCCACTCCCGTCTGTGCCGTCCTGCGCGTGGGATCCGGGCTTCAGGGAGCCTGGTCCCAGCCCGGCGCCGGCGGCGATGCGCGTCTGTTCAAAAGGACCCGACCGGTCCCGGCCGGAAGCTTCTCCTCAGGCTGAAGAAGGGTGGCGTCGTGGTCTTCCCCACAGAGGTAGCCGTTCTCGACCCCAGTCGTTACGACCCTTGATACTGTGGGTTCCGGTCGCCCACTCCAGTTCACCTCTGGCTATTCTCGGTGTCCGTGCGGCCCGTGGGTCCTCCAGGGGCAACCCAGCCTGAGCCCCCCGTGCTCGTTGGGTGCTCCGTAGTGCGTCTGAGAGTTAGCCGAGGTAACGGGCGCGCCGCTCGTCTGGGGGGGCAGCCGTGTCCAGTCGGTGGCAGACCACCTCAGCCAGGGAGCAGCCCCGTCGGGCCCTGCCTTAGGACCTATCTGAGGCCCCCTCCACCGCCCAGCCAGTACAACGGCGTGCGGTGTGTGCCAGGGTCCAGCCGGCGATGCGACCGCTTCAGGCGCTCTACTCGATCCACCACTCCTCTGGGCCGTCCCACCGTTAACCGCGTGCTTCCCGGCCTGCAGGCCAAGTATCGGTCCAGGTCACTTGTATATTGAGAGGGTCCACCAGGTGGGCAGCAATGCTCATTTCATATCCTGTCAGTTTTATATTGTTCACACCAATTTGTTTCAGTAGCTTTTCGGCCTGTTTCTGGGCTTCAACTTTCTGTTTTCTGGTAGGATCAATAGCATCCACCATCCATTTGATGGTAAAGTAGGTCACTGCTCCAAAAATTGCCAAACGGACCAAGAGCCTCGGGGGTGCTGTATCGCCCGGGCGGAGGGCTGCTGGTGGTCCCAGGGCGCTGTGTGCCTGGGGGGTGATCACGGATCATCCACTGCCGCCCGCTTCCACTAGGGGGCCGCGCCGCCAAGCGCCGTGCACGGCCAGGCCTCCAAGCCGGGCGCTCGCGCAGTGTCTGCCCCGGTCCCCTCAGCACCTCGGGGCACGGAGATCTGCAGGTCCCGATTGGGAAAGTGGCTGGGCAGGCGTTCCGCTTACCGGACCTACGGTGGTGTCCGCCGGGCAGCGTGGGCGGCCCGCCCCGGAGAGCTGGCTCACTGTGCAGTTTGCGGCTCTCCAGCGAGCCTGGGCAGGGGTCCGTTGTTGTCGCTCGCCGCCATCTTAGGGCGCCGGGGGTTACGGACTCTTCCCGGACACCTCACCACTCCGCTCCCCTACGCCCGGCTGTGCAGCTTGTCGGAGCCTGGGAACCTCCTCCACTTCGGCGGCGAGTCCGCACCGCGCCTCTGGGTTGACCGGCGCCTCGCTGTTCCGAGCACTGACGGACCCTCGGTCCTCGCCGATCCCGGGCACGGCTCCCGGAACACGGTGAATTGCGCACCAAATCGAGCGCTGGAAGCGGCAATCCGGTCGTCGCTCGTTCCCCTCTCAGCGGAGCAGGTCTGCGGAGCTCCGGGGGGAATACGCTGCTGAGTTAAGGGCTCGGGCTTCCGATGGGGCCGGGAGCTCTAGCCGACCACGTCCTTCTACCCCGCCATCTTGGCCACGCCCCCTT
The DNA here is from genome assembly GCF_964263255.1 of Lissotriton vulgaris. Lineage (NCBI taxonomy): Eukaryota > Metazoa > Chordata > Amphibia > Caudata > Salamandridae > Lissotriton > Lissotriton vulgaris. The sequence goes on from NC_141693.1 coordinate 1,898,997,653, forward strand.
TAATACTGTTTTAAAGAGAATGTTTTCTTATGTAAAACAACTGTTAGAGCTTGTTGAGCCTCCATATATCCTACTTATGGGTGACTTAAATAGTAAAGTATCCAACCTAAGTCTAGATATATTTAGAAACAAATCTAAGGAAGAAGCATATAATATACCTCAATCTATCTTTCCCAATAAAATAAAAACTAACAAAAGAGGAAAGATACTGCTTGAGGAACTTAGCTCCGCAGAGGGGCTCATAGTAAATGGCAGAATGCCTTCTGACACCCCAGCTAATTTTACACATGGATCATTCAGGGGTGAATCTATCTTAGACTACGTAATCACAGACTATGATACGTTTTCTTTCATTCAGGACATACTGATCTCTCATTCCACTTTGAGTGACCATAACATGGTTAATATAACCATCTTATTACAACCTCCTGTTACTAAGTCCTGGTCTCTAGTTAATAAAGGAATTTCTATTAATTGTAAGTCTGGAAGATGCTTCTGGGATTTTAGCACCGTGAGGGATGTTCAAAGTATTCTTGCCCAAACTTTACTTGAACTAGATGAATGGCAGGGTACAGAGTTTTCTCATTTTGAAATCCTTCTGCAGAAGCTTACCATGACAGCAAAGAAAAATAGAAATCCTAAGAATCCCCTACTCCCTCCAACTATATTATTACCCTTAAATAAGGAAATAAATAAACTTGTGAGGCAACAGTACATTAATAGAACTAGAGAAAATTAACGTAAGTTAGCCTTACTAAAAAGAAGGAGGAATAGACTAAAAAACAAAAGAAAAAAAGAAAAAGAAGACTCTCTCTGGATAAGGTTACGAGAGGCCTCGACCTTTAACAAATCTAGAGAATTTTGGTCTATAATAGGGAAGGGATGTGGAGCAAGAACTTCCCCCATCCCAATCTCTATTGCGGAAGAAGTCTGGATAACATTTATATCTAGCCTATATGCTTCTAATGGAGTGGAGGATAATAACTGGGATCCAGCCCCGAATGGAGAGCGTAACATAGAACTCCCGACCGAGAAATCCATAGCATCCGTGATAAAGAGTATGCGCTCTTCCGGAGCTATGGGCCCGGATGAATTGCCCATGTCAATAATCAAGCAGGATGTTACCTCCTGGAGCAAGATCCTACTACCAGTGTTTCAAGCATGCTTCAATTCTAGATTAGTACCCAATTCTTGGAGGGGAAGCATATTGATTCCCATATTTAAAAAGGGAGAGCGGGACAATCCTAAGAATTATCATTTAATAGCTCTTTTGGATTCAATAGGAAAAATTTTCGCTAAATGTATTTTATTGTTAATCATGAAATGGATAGAATTAAATGATATTTTACCCATGCAGCAAACAGGATTTCGTAAAGAGCATGGTACTCTTGATAATTTGACTTCATTACAGGTGATTGTAGACAAATATGTACGTGTCCGAGGTGGTGGTATATATGTAGCATTTATCGACTTCTCCACGGCGTTTGACAAGGTAGATCGTCCAACGCTGTGGAGAAAGCTTGCTGCATTGGGCATGCCAATACAGTTACTGGAATTGGTAAAATCTCTTCACTCCAACACGTGGTGTAAGGTGCTACAAGGCGGTGAAAGGGGTCTTTCTCAATCTATCCCTTCCCCGAATGGGTTAAAACAAGGGTGTATTTTGGCCCCTATATTGTTTTCTCTATATACGGCAGATCTACCTTCTTGCATAGCAGCTGGTGGGGGATTAGCACCTAAAATTGGAGGGTTACCTATATCGGTCCTAATGTATGTGGATGATATACTTGTTTTAGATCTAACCCCGAAGGGCCTGTCTAACCGCCTGCATGCATTAAACCTATTTGCAGAAGCGCATTATATGAAGATCAATGCTTCAAAAAGCAAAATTATGTGCATATTTGGGAAGAAAAAATGCAGGTCTGAAAATTATAATTGGATAATAGGTGGACAAAAACTAGAGGTGGTCAAAACCTACACCTTCTTAGGAAAAATAATTGCTGCTAATTTAAGTGAGAACCCCCATATAGAGCACAATTCTCGTAAAGCACTTGCCCATGGCATGGGACTGTGTTCCTTGTACAATGCGACAGGGAAGAGACACTTTACACTATTTCTAGATGTATTTGAAGCTAAGATACCTGCAACTCTACTATATGGAATTGAATTAGTAGAGTTAAAACACTGGGGATTCTTGCAAAAAATAGAAGGAAAGGTACTAAGAAAAATCTCTTCTCTCAATACAGCCTGCTCTGTTTCCTCATGCAGGCTGAAATTCGGACTGCGAAGTGGTTGGGTCCAGGGGTTGACTGCCCTCGTAAGATGGGTGGCCTGTCTGGTTAGAGGTAAAACTGAGAGAATCTATTAAAAGGGAACTCTTGGGCGACTTCAATGAGTTCTCTTTATTAGTAAAAAACTTTAGAAAAGCAGTAAGTTTATTAGAACTGGATGCAAATTCCTTGTTTTTACTTGATCCCGCGAAACTAATATGTGCATCCTGGGAACTGTGTTATAAATTGGATATGCTTGCCCAACTAAGGAAAAAAGAAAGACAATCTCTGTTAAATACATATATATTAAAGCAGGCCCAACAATACCTTACTTGGAATATTCCTCACAGAGTCCGTAGGTTATGGTACCTCGTAAGACATGATTTGCTCCCACTAAAATTCCTTTTTGCAAAGTGGTATGGTGTATCTCCTATGTGTAATCTCTGTCATAATGCTGTACAGGATCGTAACCATGTCTTGTTTGTTTGTACTGCACTACGTCCATTACGCCTCAAATGGTTAAAACCAATCTGTCTACAATTAGGAATTTTAAATGTAAAAACTTTTTTCCATGCACTTTATTGTCCGCCAAATGAAATGTTTTGCTACAGAATTTTTAATTTTTTAAAAAGCTTTTTAGATATTTATTAATAATACATAGGGAGATGTTTGATGATTATCCGACCAATGTTAGGATGTGTTACTTTACCTGTACTCGTCTGTATGATTTTATGGCATGTAAATTTTGTATATTGTGTGTTTATTTTATGTGGCCCTCATTGAGAGCCAAAACATAATAAACTTTGAAACCAGAAACCAATGTTTTCCTACCCAGAATCCCCTGCAAACCTCAGATTTAGCTGAAAAAAATCAATCTTTTCTCAAATTTCTGTGTGGGAAAGTTGTGGGATCACCGGACTGACACAAATTTCCTACCACACAGCCGTCCCCCAGGTCTCCCAATAGAAATTGTACCTCACTCACATTGGTGGGCCAAGTACCCGCGACAGGCAAGGGCCCAAAACGTATTGAGGAGACATCAAAATGACCTATCACAAAACGACCTGTTTTTGCAAGGGGGGTCGCCTAGGTTTTTGGCCCCAGGCTCAGCGGCCATTTAGGGAAACCTACCAAACCCACACATTTCTGAAAACTAGACACCTGTGGGAGTCCAGGGAGGTATGGCAACGTTCCCCCAGGTCTCCTGATAAAAATGGTACTACACTTGCGTGGGTGGGCCGAGTACCCGCGACAGGCAAGAGTCCAAAACGTATTGGGAGACATCAACATTTCCTATCACAAAAAACCTGGTTTTGCAAGGTGAGATCCAGACAAGTCACGCCATCCTGGATTCCCCTATTGACTTTCGATGCATTTCTGCCTTCCAAATGAAAAACAATGTGTAAAAAAAGAAGTCACTTTGAAAAATGTCCTATAATTCACATGCTAGTATGGGTATCCACAATTTCGGGGATGTGTAAATAGTTACTGTTTCTAAACTCTATATTTTGTTCCCCTTTCAGAAATGCATAGATGTCTTTCATGCCGATTTTTCACTGTCTATATTTTCTCAAATGAATTGCTATATAACCGGTACACAATAAAAACCATTGCATGACGCTGTTCTAGGTAAACCTACAAGTCCTATACATACCCACAACCAGAAGGGTCCAGCGGATGTAATGGTATATTGCTTTAAAAAAATCTGTCATACTTAGAAAAAGGATTTTTAAACTGCGGGACCAGAGTGCTGTCTGCTGACCAGTGAGTGGAAAGTGGCGACGTACGGTGGGCGAGAGGAGCATAGGAGAAGGTTACAAAACAGCCACAAAAGCAGCCCCGGGTGCTACCACGAGGAAAAGTGATTCCGGTGCCGGAGCCTAAAAGCTCTGCTCTGTTTGGTAGCCGAGAGTTGGTGCTGTAGCCGATGCCAGCAGCGGCTGGTCCATAGGGGGCGCCGGTGCGGCGCCCCGCTAAGCATCCCAACACATAAGAAACTCACTGCAGTTCGGGCAACAGAATGTAAACAGAAGAAATTACTTTCACAATTTGTCTGTTTACATTTCCGGCCTGTGCTTCACACAGGTGAAAGTGCGCATGTCGCAGGCGAGAGCAGGAGGAGGCCAGAAGATAGTGCTCACATTCACAAACCATTAGGTATGCTGCGCATGCCTAGTGCACTGCAGGTGTCTGGAGATAAGCTCCTGCTCCGGCGGTGACGTGTTTTTCACACAGTCGACCCATGCCCAGTCAAATGCCAGGATACAGCCTGGTTAGCCCTCCCCAGTCGCATACGTTTTCTGATTTGGCAATATCAGCATGTGATCATTCTCAAAACGTCTCCCGGGATTCTCGCACTGTTTTGCACCGCTGATAGTGGCACAGAGGTCTAAAGAGCACCACTCGGTGCATGTGGATCAAACATTTGCTAGCATTCGCGACAAGAATTTTCAATTCTATTAAGGACACGGAGGCGAGGATTATGCTTCTCAAACTTTACTGCATCAAAATAGCAGCCATGGAAAATGTATTATTTTCACAACAAACAATAAATTACTACATTTCCCATGAGTACCATGGTCATAGGCACGCCCCCACAGTCCATAAGAACCCCTTGCGTGCACTTCACATCCTCTTTCTTTGAGGCGATAAGTCCATAACTTGAACAATAACACATCCTCCAACGTGGAAGAATAACTTCAGATTAACATCTTGACGTCCATCGTCTTTCAGTCCGACTTCTTCTCAGCTCCTGAAATAAAGGAAATAACACCATCGTAATCACTGAATACTCGGGTGGGCAAGCGTATGACATACTGTACATTAAGCCGGGTGGGATAATCCTCGCCTCCGTGTCCTTAATAGAATTGAAAATTCTTGTCGCGAATGCTAGCAAATTTTTGATTCTATTACAGGACCGGAGGCTTCTGATTATGCTAGTTTAACGCTGAGTAAATACAACTGAAGTTATATCTCCCACCGGCTTATAATAAAACGTTTTAAACGTTGATTCAGGAGAGCAATCTGCACAACGCATGATATCCTGGATACTTGACCCCAATCCATATGACTTTGACGCCATAGCGCCTCTCACAGAGTGAGCTCCAAAGATCTGTGTATCTACACCAGCTTCATTCATCACATAGCGAAGCCATCTGGCTATCGTGGCCGCTACTACTGGCCTAAAGGGTTTCTGAAGAGCAATTAATAACTGAGTGCAACCCTGCGGCCGCAAGGCCTTGGTACATTCCTCGTATGCTTTCAAACAGTGAACCACACATAATTTTTCATTTTCAGGAAAAGCAATGTACGAAATGTGTCGAGACAAAGTTTTAGTGCGACCCGTAATATGAAAAGAAACCTCTTCCGGGGTAAACACTCTACCTGTTACGTCGAGTGCTCTCACATCCGAGGATCTTCTGCAAGACGATAAACACAGCAACATAGCCAATTTCGCCGACAACTGCTTTCTAGACAGAAGAGCATTGACCGGCCAACTGTTGAGCAGTGTTAACACAAGAGACACATCCCACAACCCGGTATACTTGGGTTTGGGAGGGTTGGCTACCCTGATGCCCTTTAACAGTTTACACACCACTGGGTGCATGCCTACCGGTTTCCCGTCTATCTAAGCATGCCCCGCCGAAATTGCCGAACGAAAATTATTGACCGACCGGTACGCCAAACCGTCTCCGGCCTTTTCCGACAGAAAATTCAAGACTTGGGACAACTCTGCCCCCACGGGATCCAGGTGTCGTCCCACGCACCAATCCACCCAGTTCTTCCAGGACGAGGAATAACGTTTCCTGGTGGAAGGTGCCCATGCCTGCTTGATGAACTCGGCAGTCCTGCTCGAAACTCCCGGCAACTGCCACTGTTCCCGGAAAGCCTCCATACCATCAGCGATAGTCTGCCCTCCAACAGCAACGGGTGCTGCTCCTGTTGAGGGCCCTGCAACAGCCACCTCGAGTCCGGTAGCATCCGTGGACGATCGCAGCTCCACTGCAAAAACTTGGGAAACCATGCCTGCGACGTCCACCACGGAGTCACCATGACTATTTCCGCCTTCTGCCTGATCACCTGTGTCATCACCCTGGGAATCAAGAGGAAGGGGAGAAAGGCATACTGAGTCCCTTGCGACCAATCCTGCAGAAACGCATCCGTCGCTGTCGCCATCGGGTCCGGTCTCCAACTGAAGAACCGGTGAATCTGAAATGTCAATCTGGATGCTAACAGGTCCGTCTGGAACGGGCCCCATGCCGCCTGTAGCCACTGAAAGACACGAGGGAGCAGCTTCCAATCGCTGTAATCCCTCAGGTGTCTGGAATTCCAATCCGCCACCTGATTGGCTTGTCCCGGGATGTATTCCGCTACAACCGAGATCTGGTTTTGGAGACAGTAGTGCCAAAAGTCTTTGGCTATTTGGAAAAGCATCGACGATCTTGTGCCGCCCAACTTGTTGATATACCTCACCGCTGACACATTGTCCAAACGGAGGAGGATACAACAAGATGTCTGCCTCGGGGATAACGTGCGAATCGCAAACGACCCCGCCAGCAGCTCCAAACAATTTATGTGCAATTCGAGCTCTTGTGCCGACCATCTGCCGCCTGTAGAAACCTCTCCACAGCTCGCGCCCCAGCCCCACCTGCTGGCGTCGGATTCGATCACTACCTCTGGCTGGGATCCGAAGATCGCCCTGCCGTTCCAGGCATCCACGTGGCTTAGCCACCACTGCAGCTCTGATCGTACTTCCTCTGATAGGGGAACCGAGTCGGTGTACGAGAGGCCCTTTTGTAGATGCTGGATCTTGAGGCGTTGGAGGGCCCTGTAATGCAGGGGCCCCGGGAATATAGCCTGGATAGACGATGCCAGTATACCCACAACTCTGGCCAGCGTCCTGAGAGTGACCACTTGCCTGTCTAGCAATTTCCCTATCTCCTTTTTCAAGTCCCCGAATTTGGCTTGAGGGAGACATAGTTGCGCTGTCTGGGAGTTGATCATGAACCCCAGGAAGTCTATCACCTGTGTCGGAACCATCACTGACTTCTTTAAATTGATTACAAACCCTAAGCTTTGGAGTAACGAAGTAGTCGTGGTCAGTTGTCGCAGAAGACCGAGTCGATCCTGCGCCATAAGCAGGATATCGTCTAGATAGATGATCAGTCGTACCCCTCTTTCCCTGAGGTATGCCACCACTGGTTTCATCACTTTGGTGAAGCACCAGGGAGCCGAGGGGAGACCGAAGGGAAGAGCCAAGTATTCGTAACATTGGTTGTCCCACATGAATTGTAGAAACCTGCGGTGAGGAGGAAAAATCGGTATAGAAAGATATGCATCTTTGAGGTCCAGGCGGACAAACCAATCCCCTTCCTGCAGCAAGTCTGCTAGCAGATGAATACCCTCCATTTTGAAATGGTTGTAAGTCAGGTATTGGTTGAAATCCTTGAGGTTGAGCACTAACCTGTTGCCACCCCCTTTTTTCTGGACAAGGAAGACGTTGCTGAAGAAAGCTCGAGGACCTCTCTGGCACCGAGCGATCGCCCCTTTCTTCAGTAAGTCTGTCACCTCTTCGCTTATGAAATTGTAATCTAGTTGGGAAAAATGGAGAGGTGGAGGGGGAAGCGCATGCGCTGGTCGGGAGTAGAACTCCAGTTGAAACCCTTGGACGGTCCGTAGTACCCACACATCCTGCGTCAAAGCTCGCCACTGCGCCAGGCAATGCTGCGTGCGCCCCCCCCAATGGAAGAAGGGAAACATTTGTGACACTCACCGGAATTCTGATGCGATTTGAAGTTAGCTCTATTGTTTCCCGACTGGAAACGTCCTCTGTTAAACCTTCGCTTGGACGGGTAGAAGGTGCCCCCGCGGGTGGAGTCCCACTCTCCACGCCCGCGGCCAAAATCTCCACGTTGGGAGCCTTGTTGGTATCCGCGGCCTGACGAGCGACCCCCGCCTCGCCCGGCCCTGGTGAAAACCCCTGAGTAAGGGCTCGCTTTATTCCACTTTGAGCCTTATCCAAGGCGGTGAATGTTCCTACATACTTTGTGACATCTTTAACGAATCTGTCGCCAAACAGAAAGCCCCCGGCCAGGGGTCCTGGTTCCGCTTCCGCAAGTTCTGTCAGGTTGCTGTCCATCCTGAGCAATAAGGACTTGCGCCTCTCTGAAGTGATTGCGCAATTGGCGTTGCCCACTAGGCAAATGGCGCGCTGAGCCCAGCCCGCCAAGATATCCGGATCCACTGCTTCCGTTCCTTCCTTGGCCTTCAGTGCCATTTCCAGTATTTTCACTAGGGGCCCCACGACGTCCAGCATCTTGTCCTGGCAGCCCCGCCAAGCCCTGTCCAGCCCCCGGATCTTTTGAAAACTTTCTCAAGAAGGTAAGCATGCTCGCATCAATCTCCGGTGTGTCTGCCACACAATCCGGGATCTCAGGGCGCGGGCACTCCAACCTCAAACGATTACGAACCTCTCTGCTGAAGCTCTTCCTGAGGTTCTCGTGCAGGTATTCGGAGACCGCCGGGGGCGGGACCCAGTCCGAAGACCGAGGGTGAACTATATCTGAAGGATCAAAGCTAAAAGTTTTTACCTTGTCCTCCGTCGTCTTGGGATCGACTCTGGCTTTCTTAGGAGGAGGAGGATGCTCCTCCGAGGTATCTGTATCAGTAACCGTGTCCGTATTTGTTGTAGTGGTATCAGTATCTATTGGAATTGGGCGTTTAGCCTTCGCTTTCCCACCCACATAAGGGCGGTCAGACGATCCTCTCGCTGGCAGGGAAGCCAAAGAATGCGCATGCGGCCATTGTGGTTGCTCGGCCGAGCCTGTGGCGGAAGAAGAGGCTGCCTGCTTCTGTTTGTTCTTCCCCTCATAACCATGACGTTTTGCAAAACCCTCCAGCTGTTTTCTTATGGGACGCAGAGCCACCGCAAGTGCCTGCTGCACTGTCTGAGGGACTTTCGTCTCCATAGCTTTAGTCACTGAAGCCTGGACCGAGGCATCCAATGCTTCAACTATATTGTCTTCAAGAACAGCTTCCTGCTGTCCATCCACAATCTCCTCCCCATCATTATAGTCTTCATCCGGGTACCGCACCCAACCGTCCATGTTGAAGGCACACACTGCAGATAATGCAAAACACCTTGGGGGGTAATGGGGGGGGGGTCAGCCCAAGCACACTGTTGCAAATAATATATATAGGTAACTTTTCCCAAACCCCCTCAGCAAAGCTGTAGTCAAAGGTCAGTGACCTGGGCCCTTTGATTCCCTGAGCGTGTGCACACTCTGGGCCACAAATATTTTCCAACCAGAAGCTCAATAGCGCTGGCGATCACACAGGGGGTCCAGCCGGTGTGTAGAACGCGTGAAATTCGCGTTCCAGGAAGCCGAGGAATCAGACCGAGGCGCGCCGCCCAAACGCTACTAAATCTACCAAAAAGTAGCCCAATTAGTCAGCGTTTTGGGCCCGCGCGTCGGCCGAGAGCCACCCGGCCTGAGCGTCAGGGCGTATGAGAGAAGCATCTGCGCGCCTTCAGGCTGCCGGTAACGGGCTCCTGTGAGGTGTGCGGCGGCCCCCCTGCCGGTCAAAGACCGTTGTTAACGGCGCTCAAGAAGCGCGTGGTCCCGCGGGAGCCAGCCCAAGATCGTACGGCTCTGCAAGTGGTTCAATAAGGTCAGAGAAACATGCAATAGCGCCCTAGAGGAACGTGCAACAAAGCACACATAAAATGAAAATTTGGCAAGAAAAACCACCTCAACTCGCGGTTCGACCCGGTTACAATACAATAAACCATATATTATCAGCACATTAACCCCAAAGGAAACACCAAAACACAAGCAGAGTGAGGGAACCCAAGGGGAGGTGCACTTAACTCTGAGTTGAGCAGCAAAGAAAGAGGGTGTTAAGTGCACGCAAGGGGTTCTTATGGACTGTGGGGGCGTGCCTATGACCATGGTACTCATGGGAAATTTAGAAATTTATTGTTTGTTGTGAAAATAATACATTTTCATTGGCTGCTATTTTGATGCAGTAAAGTTTGAGAAGCATAATCAGAAGCCTCCGGTCCTGTAATAGAATTCCTGTAACTCCAAGTTCGAGTATTTATTTCATGTAAACCATCATGAGGTGGCCTCTCGAATGCTGGGGACCGCGTCCCACCCCAGCAGGGCCGCAACGGGAACCAACAGGCAGGTGAGCGTTGCGGGCCTCGGATGGCCCGTTAGAAGTAATTAGTAGTAACAGACACTAGAAAGTGATGACAAACACTAATAAGTGTCAAAATGTACAGACAAGTGATGAAAAGCAATAACAATTTCTCCTCCTCTGCCGAGCGATGCACGTTTTAAAGCTTATGAAGGTGTCCGACAAAGCTGCTGCACTATAAACAAGAGGCGTCACGGTGTTTCGGGTAGAGTGACTGTGGCACTGAAAGGTTCCATCTTCCCGCCTCTGGGTAATGAGACTCGCGGGCTTGAGCCTGACTGACACTTCATTCCTGCCCACCGCCTCACTAACTGTCCAGAGAGAGCCCGAGGTCTATTCCTCAGTACAATGTAAAAGATAGAATAATGCATTTCATCTATGCCATTCACGAATCATGTCTCCTCTGCAGTTTGATTTGTCCTTAAATGACCCGGCATTTCACCATTCATGTAATGCTGCCGCATGTCTTTCTGTTTAGTGTAGTCTGTCTTTTATATTGTTTAGCAAAGTGTACCATGTTAAAACATTATCAATGTTCTAGGAATGTGTCAGTCAGTCAGTAAGAAAACTTTATTTGATTGGTTACAACCATAAAAGTGTAAACTATACATAAAATTGTCATTAAAATATAGCCAGAATCATATCAGAAACATGGTATAAATACATATGCTAAAATACTCATTTTCCTTCATGTAAGATACAAATGTCTTTCATCTTCCTCAGAATCCTTCCAAGGAATTCCAAGCCGTACCATTACCTTTTACATGCAAAGCATTACGTTACCCCGAGTGCTCATATAAAATAAAAGTTTTTTATTCTGTACACTTGAGGAACACCCTGACCTTACTCATAAATTTCCCAATAGCATAAGCAATGTCTAGGTTCTTCATTTCAACTAGAAGGCTAACGGCGTGCATCCTATTTCTGATCATATATCTTTTAAATAGCGGGCATAAAATCTCTTTCCGAGAATCTAAAAACTTCGTACAATCTAGTAAAATATGCACAATATTGCAATGATTACCTAACGCACAATGGTTATATGTTTACTACACAAGAAAATATCAATGTTCAATCAGAAAGTAGAAGAGAGGAAGGTGATGGTGATGCTTCACATTATCTTAATATGAATAGACAAATTGAATCAGGAATTCCGAATGTGGTGCAAACTAATACTAGCCTAATCAACAATTCTCTTAGAAGCTCAAGATCTCGTCATCCACTGATATATTTGAATGATTACATCTGTTGAACAATTATCTTTTGGGTTTTTGTGTTACATGTTCCAAGGGAAGGAGATGGGTTGTAAATAGTATTCTTGTCTTTCTCTTTAGTGTAGTCTGTCTTTCATATTGTTTAGCAAAGTGTACCATGTTAGAACATTATCAATGTTCTAGGAATGTGTCCTCATCCAGCTTGGATTCCAGTGCTGGTCAGTTGGTGATTGGTCAGCGTTGGCCTCACTTATTTTCTGTACTACGAATAAACGACACAGATGCTTTATACTTCCTGTGTTCGTTGGATTCTCAAAATATGCAGAAAATATGCAGAAAATGCCACAGTGGTAAAAATTGCATAATTCCAGTAGTCCTGTCAGTAGAAACAGCCTCTCCTGCCCAGTTTAGCTTGGTGAATTCCCTCTCTTTTAAACAGTTAGTGTTTGACACAAAATCCGCCAATGAAAGTGGTCTTCGCTTGAAGTGCTAAAGTGCACGAGAAATGTTGTGTGATCATGCTCTGACATCAAGTATCCCATCCCGAAAATACACTGATGGGCTGGCCGCAGACCCTTTGCAATGAGAGTCTAAATTTGCAGGTCTTTAACCTGGAAGGCAGGTGACACAAGTTATGGGTGACTGGACAGGTCTGTCTGTAAAAAAGGAAACATTACATGTATAACACAGAAGTGACCAAATAGCCGTGGGTGAAGGGTTTTAGTCTGTTCAGCTCTATATTTCCTGAATCAACCAGTTCATGAATTAAGCACTTGTTGCTGCACCTGAACGTCACCCGAGGTCACAAATCCGGATTCCAGGCAGGGCAATCTGAGCTCTTCATCCATCTGAGATCAGTAAAATGAACAGGGATAAAGTGACCAGTAGTGACACCTGTTAAATACAGTTAAAAGAACTGCCATAAAACTGCAGCGTCACCATTATTACCAACAAATGGCTGAAGGGTGGGGTTTGGGGCAGTCTACCTGTATAAAGTAAAAGGTCCACCCCTGGGACCTGGGAATGACGTCCCCCATCTCATACAGCAGCTGGCTGGGGAGCCTGGCCGAGCTGAGCTACAAGAAACCAGCAGCACAACGCACTGAGCATTTCATGGGTACTATATAACTGTACCGATAGGGGGCTTGTCTTCTGGGAAATTGGATTAACCTGAGGCGGCGTGTGATCCGGAGTGTAGAGAAGTTGAGCGGAGAAAGGTACGTTTTCTTCATTTTAATTACCGTTCCCCCTACTGTAGTCTGTTACCAGGCAATGTCAGGCCGAGACAGGCTTTAATAAATTAAACCTATTGAGTGCAGAGCAGTGCAGCGAAGGGTGAGTGATGTCTGTGTGAGTGCAGGTTGAGCAGTGTGCCTCCAGGGTGAGTGATGTGGTGTGGATGGGTGAATGCAGGCTTAGTGATCTGTCAGGTAACGGTGAGTAATGGCTCTATGAGTGCAGGGTGAGTACTGTGCCTATGTGAATGCAGGGAGAGCGATGTATCTGTGCAAGTGCAAAGAGACTTGTCTGGATACTCCCAGAGATGTGTTTGCCAAGCCACCTTTTTAGGTCTCGGGACCTATAAGCTGCGAAGCAGCTTCCGGTCCGGAGATCTTATGTTGTATAGTAGGGCAGTTTAGACCCGCCTCTCAGCTCAGCTCTCTCAGCTCAGTTCGCTTCCATTGGCTGGCTTCCTAAATGGAGGCCAGCCATTGGAAGAGAAGGGAGCCACTCCAAACAAGCCCCGTCTCTTTCGAATTCGGGGGCGTAAGTTTTGCTGTTCTTTAGCTCGTGACGTCGTCCGTCACTCAGCACAGCAAAACACACCCCCAAATCCGAAATTTTGGAAAGCTTTGTGGCCGCCATTGTTGCCCAGCCGGCGCAGAGTACGGTGATGCAGCGCACATGCTCCGGCACAAACGGCGGATGGGGCTTCCGCCCAGCGCGTCGGAGCCGAGCTACTGTCTTTACCTTCCACACGCGACACAAGGAGAAGCAAATTGCTCCTGCCGCTTCCTTGCACACATGCTGTGCTAATTCAGAGGCTATCGTCTCCTGCCGAAAACTAGAGCCGCTTCCTCTGCTCTGGCGCGGACACGGCCCCCCCCCTCCCCGCGAGTCCCGTCCCCCCGCGAGTATTGTGAGGCGCGATTGGATATCCATCCTCTTGTACACGTTCTAGTGTGGCTCCTGCACTCCGTGCCAGCCCTCCAGGACACTGCGATTCCGTGTTGCCCAGTGCCTCTTCTCCTGCTCTCCATCACAGTGTTACCCCTGCTCACCAGCCGACAAAGACCCTTTCATTGAGCTCTCCCTGCAGGCAGCTCCGCTTGTTCTGCTTGCTGTGGAGTATTTTTACCCGCACGAGACCCCATCCACGCTTCTGCCCACGGGGATTCTCTAGGTGGGAGGCCCGATAATTGAGTATTTAGCTATCAGTGCACGGAGCTGAGCTCCCGGAGGCTGGGGCGGCACCAACGCACTGTAGGCCCTTTCCATCGCAGAGGAGACAGTCCTGTGGGTAGGAGCTGCGTGCGAATCCACTGTTCTAGGAATAGTTCAGGTGGGCTTTGTTCAGCTTTTTCGGGAATTCCTAGCACAGATATGTTACTACACCTAGCGGTTCCCACATCATCCTCAGCACGCCACTCCAATGCCTACGTGGCCATTATCATCTGCGCCGCATGCTGTTTGAGAGTTACTACATCTCCTCACTATTCTACTATATCAGCCTCCGCTGTGGTCACCTAGTCAGCCACTTTTCGGAGATCAGTCCTTAGCAGGTTAACATCAATGCGGTCCTCTAACACCTTTCTGGACCCTTGAATGGCAGCCACGAGATCCGATCTAGTGGGTTCCAGTTCTACTTCTTCATTGTCAGGCCCGCACCCCCAGTCTGACTCATCAATCTCTGCTGAGGGTGCCTTGGGTTGTGTATTGAGTAGTTGTATGGACACTTGCCGCTTTATGCACCTTATCTTTTACCATTGGGGCCCCTTCAGCAGAAGGAATCCGCCAAGGTCGTGTGTAGCATCAATTGGCTTCAGCTGTACTCCGAGCCGAATCGGCCAATCACGTAGTCAAAAGCTAGTGCCTGGTCAGGCGCTGGTAGCAATATTATTTTGCTCTGTATCCTTGCAAGAGGTTACCAGGTAGGCTTGTTACGTCTGTGTCATGCGTTCTTTTCGTTTGTTTTGTGTTGGTGTTTTCCCCCTAACGTTCTCCTTTTTGCAGTGGCCGGCTGGGCCAGGTTGTTTGCTCACTAAAATCCAGAGTATTGAAATTACTGCCAACCCACCAGCACTCGCCGCCCAAGTGGGATCCCATAGCCCCTTGAGGTCGCCACTGAGCCGCTTCGCATTCAGGTCTTTACCCAAGTGTAGTGGAGTCAGAGTCTTGGGCCACACACTTTTACTGGCATCACCAATCAGCCAGGGCCCGATAGGCCACACATTGCCCCCCCCCCAAGTCTTACACCTTTCCACAGGGAGGGGGACCATTCAGAGTCAAGACAACTCAAGGCCCTGAGGCAGTCACCACAGCCGCCCTCCAATACCTCCCCGTCCCGATCAGACCTGCAAACCCCATGCCCCCTTCCTTGAAGTCAGCCAGCAGCCCCCAATGACCAGGTCACACTATTTTGTTGGCTATGCTGACTAGCCACAGCCAGTCCACTCTAATTCTCACTGCAGGGGACCCCAGAGGCCTTCGACCACTATCCTTATCAGCTGGGGAGGGAATCTTCTTACGCTGTGCGTGGCCTTCCTTCAGGGCCATTAACAAGTTCAGCTGGTCATTGGATCGGCCCCGCACAGAACGACAAAGCGGGGCTCTCCTGCCCCACACACGGCTGAGCTAGGGTGACCAACTGGCATTGGTGCAAATTCAGGACGGTGAGTGTAAAAATTCAGGACAAAGGGTCAAAATTCAGGACACAAATTCAGGACAGGAGGTCAAAATTCAGGACAAAACTTCAGGACAATTGGATACGTTTTACAGACACAGAGGTCGCGCAATAGTATATAAGTAAGCCCAGCCATATCCAAACATATTCAACCATTTGCAAACCTATCCATTGTGTATCCTTCCATCTATCATTTCACTCATCCATCCCTTCATTCATCCTTTCACTCATCCATCCATTATCCATCCATCCACTGTTTCACCCTATCCATCTGTAGACTCATCCATCCACGCTTCTACCCATCCATCCATCCATTCACTCATCCATCCAGCCATTTACCCTTTCACCCATCCAGCCATCCTTTCACTTACTATCCATCCACCCAGTCACTCATCCATCCACACTTTCAGTCATCTATCCTCCCTTTCTCTCTCCATCGACCCTTTCACTTAGCAATCCTTCCTTCCATCCATCCACCCACCCATCTACTCATCCACTCATGAATCCATCCATTGACCCTTTCACTCATCCACCCTTTCTCTCATCCGTTTATCCTTTCACTCCTTCACTCATCTATTCATCCTTTTGGCCATCTACCTTCCTTTTCACTCACTCACATCCATCCTTACATCCACCCTTTCACTCATCTGTCCATCCATTCACCCTTGCACTTATCAGTTCATCAATCCATCCATCCATCATTTCACTCATGCATCCACCCACTCACTCACTCAGCATCCACCTTTTCCCTCATCCATCCTTTCACTCATCCATCCACCCTTTTACCCATCCAGCTACCCTTCCACCTATACATCCAGCTATTTACCTTTTCTCTCTTCCATCCTTCCACTCACTCACTCATCTATCCATCCATCCTCTCATTATCCATGTATTCAATCTTTCATTCATCCATTCACCCTTTCACTAATTCATCCAGCCATCCCTTTACTTGCTCACTCGCCCACCTTTTCATACTAATTTTGAGCTGAGCCTTTTTGAGAAGAGGCCCATCAAGAACTTCACCCTCGCTGCAGAAGCCATTCCAGGACTGGGACATAAGCCACCCAGGGCGGAGACATGATCCACCACAGGGGGGGACAGGAGCCATGACAGGAGCCATCACAGGTGGGGGGACAGGAGCCACCACATGGGGGGACAGGAGCCATCACTGGGGGGGGGCGGGGGCAGGAGCCATCACAGGAGGGGGAAGAGGATCCACCAGGGTGGGCACAGGGGTGGGCATGCAGTATTCTGGTATCATCTTGGTCTCTTCCAGGGTGGGGTAGGGCTCCTCACCCCGTCCTGGATAAGACAATGAGAAGACAGGCTCTCAGTCCAAAATGTTAGTTTTGCCATTTCCTGCTGTGATGTACAGTACTTACAGGAGATACTCCGAGAGAACTGATTTAACTGATTGTCCTCCATACTTTGTCAATCAGTGTGGGTGCGATTGTGCCATTTCTTTATTTTCTTACATTATAGACTGCATGTTTGAAGAACCGAGGTTTGCTTTCAATCTAGTGACAGTAATTACGCTCTGTGAAGAGAACCACGTGCTGCCTCAGTGTAATCTGGGCCGGTTCTAGGATGTTTGGGGCCCTGGGCAGAAATGGAATGTGTGAAGCTCCTCTAAATTGCGGAGACATGGCGCATTCAGGGCTGTTTGCATCTGAATAGATGCCCTGCTCCTGAAGCTGCCTCCCCCCCACCCCCCCTCAGTCACCTTTGTGGTATGCGCTCTAGTCTACGAGCGTGATCGCGATGACGCGTCACGCCGTAGACGAGAGCGGAAGGCGCGCGCTTGCGCAGAAAGGAGATTAGCAAAGGCGCGAAACGGCAATTCGGCAATTCGGCAATTGGCGACCGGAGCTTAAGATAAATAGACGCTCGGCGCTTTATGCTTGGTATAATCTTGTTAATTATAAATAAAGAAGTTCTACACCTACAGAGGCTCACTAGCATTGAATGTGGGGGCAAGAAGACAACATTATATTGGCGACGAGGCTGAGACACGAACACCAACCGAGCACAGTGGATAGGAGCAATCACCCTCCACCTCCACCAGCCCTCCACCAGCCAGTAGAACAGCAATCTGCAACCAGCACAAGCATAGAGCGTGGCAGCAGCGCAACAGTACCACTTACCAGGATACAAGCCACAAGGAATCAGGTCAGTGCTGCCCAAGGGACAAGAGCCTATAACCCAGCACCCTGGCAACCAAAGGCATCCTCCCACAGCCAGAGGAAGGGGTGCAAACAGACAACCCCACGCAGGCAACAAGGGATAATACTCCAGGCAGTCCCAGAGGTCAAAGTGACACCGCAGGGAGTGCAGGAGCATCCAGCGTGCCCGACGAACCCAGAGCCCAAGCAGTAGATCCCAGAGGCGAGGCCAAGATGGCAAACCAAGCTTCAGCCCTGATGGCCCCCATCCCCTTCCTACCCAGACCAGGGGAACCCCAGTTAAAATGGGAGGATTGGAGGGAGTACTTTAAGAACTACATAGAGGCACTGGAGGACGGAAATGGAGACGAATACACCCCAGCAAGAAAAAAGAGATTGTTACTCCACAATCTAGGCCCGGAAGGGGTGAGGGTGTTCGCAAACATCGTGGCCAAGGAAAGGGGTGCAACAGAGACGGATGTCTTCAAAAATGCACTGGAAGACCTGGACAACCACTACCGCCCAGCGGTGTGTGTTTCCATAGACCGTTACAATTTCCAACAAAGGAAGCAAGAAGCTGGCGAGTCCATAGACGACTACGTGGCTGCGCTCCGACGTCTAGCCATCACGTGCCAATATGGTGCCCTACAGGATGAGTACATTAAGGACCAGATAGTAATGCATACCACCAACAGGTCCGTCCAGGACAAACTATGGGCACAGAATGAGACATCACTCAAGGAAGTCATAGCAATGGTGAAAAAGGCAGAAATGTCGAAACGCTGCGCAGATGTGGCCAAAAGAGAAAGCACGCAGAAGCAGATGATTAACAAGATAGATGAGGCCTCAACATCCAACAAACAAAAAGGATCTTATGGAGAACAGAGGAAGGAGACCAAATGGACTGGGAAACAGACGGTCCGCCCCAGCACAGACAGCAAATTCTCATGTTATAGATGTGGCAGCACAGCGCACTCTGCTCAGGATAAACGTTGTCCAGCGTTTCGCGCCAGATGCGCGTTCTGCGGCCTGGTCGGCCATTTTGAAAAAGTATGCCGCAAAAAGGGAAAGAAGACCACTGTCAAGTGTGTGGAATCAGCGACGTCGGAAGTCAGCGAGGAAGACGACCTGGAAGACGGAAAAATGGTACTGTGTATAGAGGATCAAGTATTGGAGGTGACAGGAAAACGCAGAGATAAGCCCCGCACGGACATGCTCATAGGGGGAGTGAAGGTACACGTGGCAGTCGACTCAGGCTCCCCTTGGACTATAGTACAAAGATCCATATGGGACGAAGATTTCGCACCCGTAGTTGGTCCAGATCTACTTCCCCCGGACATCCGGCCCATCTCATACACAGAGAATGCCATTCCCTTAGTGGGCTGCAGAGACTTCGTGTTCGAATTTAGAGGGAGGTCAGCCACCTGCACGTTGTACGTTGCAGAGAAGGGCCCTTCGGTACTCGGATGGAGAGACGCAGGAGATCTAGGGATCATCCTCAACCCCGGAGGGAAAGAACAGATACTCTTAACGGACGAGTGGCCCCTCACCAAAGGAGAAGATTGGAAGTCTGCCTACCCCAAGGTGTTCGAGGGTACTGTGGGAAAACTGGACAAATTCGTCCACAAAATGGTCCTCAAGGAGGGGGCAATACCAGTTACGCACAAAGTCAGGAACATCCCCATATCCACCAGCGAAGCGGTGCAACAGGAACTTCAGAGACTGGAGAAACAAGGCATCATAGAGCCAGTGGACAGTTCGGAGTGGTTGTCCCCCTTGGTGGTGGCCAAGAAACCTAATGGGAAGGTTCGTCTCTGCGTGGACCTCCGCGAGCTCAACAAATGCCTCGTGGTTGAGAAGTTTCCCCTGCCCCGAATTGAGGAGATGCTGGCAAGAACAAAGGGAATCTCCCACTTCTCCACCATAGATCTCACGTCAGCATATCATCAAATTGAACTGCATCCGACGAGTAGAAAGTACACCTCCTTCATCACGCCCTTTGGGTGTTATCAATTCCGCAGGATGCCCTTTGGACTGGCGTCCGCAGCGGCGGTATTTCAAAAGTTGATGCATCGATTGTTTAAGGACATCTCAGGAGTGCAGTACTTCCAGGATGACATACTGGTGATGGGCTCCACCAAAGGGGATCATGACAGCAAACTAACCAGAGTCCTTGAAGTATTACAACACAAAGGCTTAACTGCGCAGTGGAGCAAATGTAAGATAGGGATGCCCTCAGTCACGTACTTGGGACACGAGATTGGAACACACGGAATTTCCCCGAAGGAACAAAATGTGAAAGCCATCAAGGAGGCCAAGGCCCCGAGTACCAAGGAGGAAGTGCGGTCATTCCTCGGAATGGCCGAGTACTATAGTAAGTTCGTGAGACACTTTGCCACCAAAACGTACAGAATGAGACAGCTCATCAGAGACAAGTCGAAGTTTGAATGGGACACGGAAGCGCAGAACGAATTTGAGATGGTAAACGACTGCATCAGCCAAGCCGTTCCATTGCAAGGATACGTCCCCTCAGGCAACACCATCTTGACGACGGATGCAAGCGACAAGGGCTTAGGGGCAGTGTTGGCGCAGGAGAGGGAAGATGGATCCATAGAAACCATCAGTTTCGCTTCACGTGCTCTCTCCCCGACGGAACAAAGGTACAGTGTCATTGAAAAAGAGATGCTGGCAGTCACGTGGGTCATGGGCAAGTTTCAGCAGTTCATCTGGGGAACCAGGTTCAAGCTCCAAACGGATCACAAGCCCCTGGTCAAGGTCCTGACGTCGTCGGGCCACGACACAACGACCCCAAGAATAGCAAAAATGACACTAAAACTACTAGATTACACATATGATGTGGAGTATCTGCCAGGAACTCAAAACAGGGTGGCAGATTACCTCAGCCGAGCTTCAGCTATGGAGAAAGCGCCGGAGACGACCCCGGACAATGAGGAGATGGTAGCCAGCATGGAAGACCATGAGGTGACGATTAGCCGTCAAGAATGGGCGGCTGCCTACGAACAAGATGTGGAGAAAGTAGAGATAAAACGACACCTCACGTCTGGATGGCTGGACAAGAAGAAGCTCACAGAGGGAGTGAGGAAGTTCTATGAGATGAGAGAGGAACTCCTTGAGTGATTCAGGGGTCTTTCTATACAGAGGAGAAAGGGTAGTACCACCGGAAGTCCTGATACCCAGATTATTGAAACAACTACATGAAGGACATCTGGGCATCGTAAAGACCAAGGCACGAGTCAAGCAAATGTATTGGTGGCCAGGCATGGATGCCCAAATAGAAAGGCAAGTGAGAGAATGCGGACAGTGCCAGGGAGCGGACAAAATACTACGACCCCTCAGACCTGCCTTGGGAATGTTCGAGAACCCACAAAACCCCTGGGAGAACGTGGCCATTGATATACTCGGGCCCGTCCTGGATAGCAGAGGAGTGAACAAATTTCTGTGTGTAGTCATAGACAAGTATTCCAAATGGCCTGAAGTCGATATACAAGAATCCATGGACACAGACACAGTGCTGAAGTTTTTGACGTCCTTGTTCTTAAGAGAAGGAATACCCAAATCCATACTTAGTGATAACGGACCGCAATTCGTCTCGGACAAGTGGACGCGATTCATGAAGAGGAATGGGATTGAGTCGAAACACACGGCCATCTACCACCCAGCATGTAACGGCCAGGTCGAGCGGTTCAACCGCGTGCTAATGGGCTCCATACAAGCAGCCATCTCGCAAGGAAAAGACTGGGAGACTGAAGTAATGAGCATGCTATGGGCTTACAGGATCACCCCCACGGTGGTGGGTTACAGCCCCTTCCAAGTGTTGAGAGGCCGACTCCCGTTCACCCGGGACAACGTGGTGTGGAGGGAGAAAACCATCACCAGCAAGTGGTCCCCAGCAGTGGTTCAGCACAACCTAGAGAAGGCCCAGAAGATTTATGCTGCCCATTACGACAAACGACGCAACACGAAGGAAACAGAGCTGGAAGAAGGAGAATGGGTCAGGGTCAAGCTTCCCACCCTACAAAAGAAAGGAGAAAGCAAGTATAGCCAACCCTTACAGGTCAAAGAAGTGCGAGGCAGGGCGGCTCTCCTCAGCGACGGCAAAGTGTGGTCCCAAGACCGCATGGCCAGAGTCAACAAGATTGTAACGTGGCCCAAGTCAGAGGAGGAAGAGATACAAGTGGGGTCCGAAGAAATAAGGCCTTCCTTTGTGCATGATGCAAACGGATCAGCGGAAGGAGAAGGAGAGGACAGAGAAATGGAAACACCAACCACAGAGTCTACCAACAGGGACTTTACACCTGCCGGCGAAGTACAGAGAGCAGAGCAGAGAGACGGTGAGAGATTTCTAGGAGAGAGAGAGGTGGAAGAGAATACGCCGGTAAGGTACACCCGCAGTGGCAGGGCAGTCACAGTGCCCTCCAGATATAGAGACTTTGAAATGAGTGGACATTAGAACTGGGACTGATATTGTTATTCTTGTTAGTGTTAAAGGGGGGAGAAATGTGGTATGCGCTCTAGTCTACGAGCGTGAACGCGATGACGCGTCACGCCGTAGACGAGAGCGGAAGGCGCGCGCTTGCGCAGAAAGGAGATTAGCAAAGGCGCGAAACGGCAATTCGGCAGTTGGCGACCGGAGCTTAAGCTAAATAGACGCTCGGCGCTTTATGCTTGGTATAATCTTGTTAATTATAAATAAAGAAGTTCTACACCTACAGAAGCTCACTAGCATTGAGTGTGGGGGCAAGAAGACAACATTATAACCTTCAAGCAGTTCTTAACAGCTCCTCAAGGGCTGGAGGTGTGAGGGTTGCCACCCGCTGTGCCTCTCCAAAGCTGCTGGGTATGTGAGCTTTTGTATTGCCTCGAAGTCTGTTACACCCGAGCTCAGCATCGGAGTCAAGATGGGAGGTGGGGGCCAGCTGCTCCGGCTTCAGGGAGTTGCGACCTGTGCCTGGTTAAAATTACGGACAAATGGCGTCCGTTAAAAGATCCTTCACGGACAACGGACAGATGCTCGAAATTACGGACTGTCCGTGAAATTTACTCACACAAGCCTCACCAGTACAGTAGTAACCTCTTCGAGCTGAGAATCATCGTTGCCCTTCCTTCGCTGTTGAAACTGCTAGGGAGTCCTAAACCACAGTACGCCCCAAAGCCCGTCACGCACCTCCTGCCGCTCAGACTCTCCGGCACTGTTCACATGCGCCGAAGTGGTGAGATCGGCCCACCGCCTCCGGGCGTTGTAAGCTGGGCACATGGGTTGGTTAACTAGCGTAGCTTTTCAGGCTGCATCATAGAATACATCATATTATATTACGAATATTCGGTTCTTTTCGGGGTACTATCCTCCATCGTTCACAGGCTTGTCCTTTTATCCTGGGCGCTGTGTCTTTACAATTGCACAGTGTACCCCATGGAACTGTGAGCTGTGCCCCTCGCAGCTGTGTGCCTGGCTTCACTTTTTATTTTTTATCTTGCCGCTACTCTTATGAGATGTACATTTGAAGGAAGAGCAGTCGTCTTTCACTTGACTCTCGCTACAGTCCTATTTGCCATCTTGTGATTCACTTTCAGGGGAGCGCTGCCTACCATTGAAATGTGTTTTTCTCTTTGTTTATTTAGGAGAGGAGGGTGTGAATCCTTGCATCTTTCCATAATCATGGTGGCTCAGTGAGCACGGTGCTTTGTTTGAGAGTCTAGCGGGCTGGTTCCCGCATTCTCTGATACAGGGTCGAGTGTGTGCCTTAGTTTGGAAGAGGGCCCTCGTATAAAAAAAATAAAGTTTACAAGGTGAGTTTGGCATTATGCTTTGGATGCGGTAGTGGTAATCGATCTCTCCTTGTTCCCTAAGAGGTAAATGTAGGGCAACAAACCGAGCCTGCATCACCTACAAAACTACACTGCGAGAGTGAAGAATTGTTCATATCTCACTGAGATTTCAACTTCCTAGGGTTGTGACCCAGGAAAAATTACAGGCCATATTTTTTTTTTCAATTGTCATTTTAGAAAGGACTGGCATGATTCACATACATACTCTCTACTCTGACCTCTTTCAGTTTATCCTCTATGCTTTCATTCCCTTTGATCTCATCTCTTTAATGTTTTAATGTACCTTTTAATCTCAATGTCATTTCTATGGTGTTTTCAAGCACTCTCTATTCTCTCCCTCTACTCTGCTGTTGCGTTTATATTTTTTGACGTTCTAGGCTGCTCTTTCTCTCTGTGCCAAACCACTTGTCTTTCTTACTGTTGTTTGTCATGCCACTGGTATTTTACGGATACTTGAGTAGATTCCCTTCCCATTGGCACACCTCTAATCTCTCTCTTTCTCTTGTATTTACTCTTTCATTGTTATTTCACTGTGCTTTCTCTTAATGCCAGTCCAGTGTTCTGTATCTCTGCCTTTCCACTCCACTATTCCTTGACCCCCTCTGAGCTCTTTCACTGTCATCTATATGTACTCCATTAAATGTCACTCCTCTCGTCACAGTCTCTTTTTTTCCTTTATTGGGTCTCTTTCTTCTTGCTATGTTGCTATCGGCAATTCTCTCTACTTTGTAGCCTCTTTTCAGCTATTTAATTCGAATCCCATCTCCTAATCCCACCTGTTATCACTCATCCTGAAATGTTTCTGATCTGACTTCATATATGCTGCTCATTTCAAATTTCCATGTCAAGCCTTTTTTATCATAAAAGCCTTCTGCAATTCTACTATTTACTGCCCATGCCCTCTGCACCGCTGCCTCTCTCCCCTTTACCTCTCACTTTTCTAGCTCATATTTCTCTTAGTCTCTCCTCTCTACCTCCCACCTCTCTTCCTCATATGCCTTCCTTGCTCCTTCTCTCATCTATACATTAGGTACAAAGCCTTTTCCCATACGCCAGAGCTACGAATATCAGAGGGGCCGAATACGAAGAAGGCAGACTACATAGTCTCGATTCAACTTCATGCTTTTTTTATTCACCCCCATACACTTGTGCCTTAATATCTCACTTGTGCACGTTCTTTTTTTTCTCTCCATTTTCCACTGTTTTCCCTCTTTTACTTTCTCATTCCATCTGTTGCATGTTTTTGATGTCTCTAATTCCTGGCATTCCCGCTGCCTGTGAGAAAGGCAGGCCCGACCCCCTGCCTGGCTTGATTTAAACAGCCCGATGTGTTTTCTCCCCTTCATCCTCCCGTGAATAAAAGATAACCTGACAATTTCGTCAGGCGGAGCAGCCAGACGACGCCCAAGCAAACCAGCAGCACAGCGAGGAAAAAAGCTATAAAAAGAGAAGCTTTGCACAAAAAAGCTATTCTACTCGCCGAGCAGTCTGTGGATTTCTATTTGTGACTACCATTTTTTTATTAACAAAAAAATCTTTTTCTGCTCCTTATGCGTGCGAATGATGGTGGATTTCATTTAAGACATTTTTTGCAAAGCACACAATCACTCTCTCTCACTACCTCACAACTTCACTCTCTCTCTATAACACACTACCTCACTCTCGCTCTATCTCACTACCTCACTCTCTCTCTTTCTATCTCACTAACTCACTTTCACTCTCTTTCACTACCTCACTCTATCTCACTACATCACAACCTCACTCTCTGTTTCTATCTCACTACCTCATAACATCCCTCTCCCTCACTACCTCACTCTTTCACTACCTCACTCTCTTGGTCTCTCACTACCTCACTCTCTATCTACCTCACTCTCTATCTACCTCACTCTCTCTCTCACTACCTCACTCTCTCTCTATTTCACTACCTCACTCTCTCTCTCTATCTCACTACCTCACTATCTCACTACCTCACTCTCTCTCTGCTAATGCAATAGGTCTCGCATATGCAAGCAATTAAGCTATTGCCAATATAAATGACAATGCCATTTATTTAGGGATACAAAAAAAAGAATGAGCAATGCCAATAGCTCTACCTATAATATTGCAGAGACCATTGCATTGTAAATGCTTGTTTCAAATTTGCTTGAGAATGCACCATCCGCATCACGACCGGCACCGACAACACCCCACCCTCCGCCGAACACCTGCACTTCCAGATCCACACTGACCCGAAGACCACCCTCAGAGGCACCCTGATCTACCGACCTCCGGGACCACGCACTCAATTCAGTGAGGACATCGCCGACTTCGTCAGCCCGCACGCCCTCCCCTCCGCTGACTACATCCTCCTGGGGGACTTCAACTTCCACCTGGAGAACAACAACGACTGCAACACCAGCACCCTGCTCGACAACCTCGCCAACCTTGGACTCAAGCAGCTGGTGTCCACCCCCACTCACCTCGCCGGACACACACTCGACGCCATCTTCTCATCCAGCAAAGACATCGCCTTCAGCCACGCCACAGAACTCCACTGGACGGATCACAGATGCATCCACTTCACCTTCAGAAGAACGACGATCCACCACCACCAGCAACAGGTTGCCCGAAGAAGCTGGAACAAGATCACAACCGACCAGCTCGCCGCCTCCCTGAGCCAGCACCCTCCGGCCAGCTCAGCGAACCCCAGCCAGGCCGCCGACAACCTCACGAAGTGGATCAGTAACTGCGCGGACGAACTCGCCCCACTGAGGACCCCGCCCAGCAGACCCAGCAGTAAGAGAGCCCCATGCTTCACCGACGAACTCAAGAGCTCCAAGAAGAACTGCCGAGCCCTCGAGAAAGCCTGGAGAAGGGAACCCACGCCGGACAACAGGACCACCCTCAAGCTCGCCACCCGGAAACACCACCAACTGATCCGCATCGCCAAGAAAACGGCGTTCAAGAACCGACCGGACAACAACGCACACAACTGCAAGGAACTCTTCAACATCGTGAAAGAGCTCTCCAACCCCAACGCCGGAAACAACGACATCACCCCTTCGCAAGACCTCTGCAACTCCCTCGCCTCCTACTTCCACAACAAGATCGCGGACATACACTACAGCTTCAGCACTCAACCGACGCACGCCACAACCGCAGCAACGCCACCCACCACCACCCTCCGCGCCTGGACCCCGGTCAACACCGAAGACACCGTCCGCACGATGAACTCCGTCCACTCCGGATCTCCGACCGATCCCTGCCCTCACCACGTCTTCAACAAAGCCGACGCTGTCATCGCACCCCACCTGCGGGACATCATCAACACCTCATTCGACACCGCCACCTTCCCCGAGAGCTGGAAGCACGCCAAACTCAGCGCTCTACTGAAGAAACCTACAGCAGACCCCACCGAACTCAAGAATTACCGCCCCATCTCTCTACTCCCGTTTCCAGCCAAAGTCATCGAGAAGACCGTCAACAAACAGCTGGCCGCCTTCCTCGAGACGAATGGATCCCTCGACCCATCGCAGTCCGGATTCCGCGCCAACCACAGCACCGAGACCGCCCTCATCGCCGCCACTGACGACATCCGAGCCCTGATGGACAACGGGGAAACAGCGGCCCTCATCCTCCTAGACCTCTCCGCGGCTTTCGACACGGTCTGCCACCGCACCCTAGTACAGCGCCTCAGCAACGTTGGAATCCAGGAGAAGGCGCTGGAATGGATCGTCTCCTTTCTCGACGGAAGAACACAAAGAGTCCGCCTACCACCGTATAAGTCAGAGGCTACCGAAGTCATCTGCGGCGTCCCTCAAGGATCCTCGCTGAGCCCGACTCTCTTCAACGTCTACATGAGCCCCCTCGCGGCCATCGCACGCCAACACAACCTCAACATCATCTCCTACGCCGACGACACCCAGCTGATCCTCTCCCTGACCAACGACCCCGCCACCGCCAGAGCCAACCTGCACGAAGGGATGAGAGAGGTAGCCGAGTGGATGACGACGAGCCGCCTGAAGCTGAACTCAGATAAGACGGAGGTCCTCATCCTGGGCTCCTCGCCCTCCGCCTGGGACGACTCCTGGTGGCCCCCCGCCCTGGGCACCGCACCCAAACCGACGGACCACGCACGCAACCTGGGTTTCATCCTGGACTCCTCCCTCTCCATGACCAGGCAAGTCAACGCCGTCTCCTCGTCGTGCTTCAACATCCTGCGCCTGCTTCGGAAGATCTTCTGGTGGATCCCCACAGAGACCAGGAAGATCGTCACCCAGGCCCTCGTCACCAGCCGACTGGACTACGGCAACGCACTCTACGCCGGAACCACCGCCAAGATCCAGAAGAGACTCCAGCGCATCCAGAACGCCTCAGCCAGACTCATCCTCGACATCCCACGACACAGCCACATCTCCGGACACCTAAGAGACCTGCACTGGCTCCCGGTCAACAAGAGAATCACCTTCCGCCTCCTTACCCACGCACACAAAGCTCTCCACGACCAAGGCCCGAGCTACCTCAACAACCGAAGCAACTTCTACGCTCCCAAACGCCACCTCCGATCCGCCAGCCACGCACTCGCCGCCGTCCCATGCATCCGCAGAGCCACTACAGGAGGAAGGTCCTTCTCCTACCTGGCCGCCAAGACCTGGAACTCCCTCCCGGCCGACCTGCGCCTGACCCAAGACCACCTCTCCTTCAGGAAGAAGCTCAAGACCTGGCTGTTCGAGCAGTAGCGGCACCCCCCCCCCCCCAAGCGCCTCGAGACCCTACGGGTAGGTAGTGCGCTCTATAAATGTCTTTGATTGATTGATTGACCATTTGCCCACTAGGTGGATCGGGCTCGCTCGCTCGCCACTGTGAGGTATTTAAGGCTCACCACTTTCAAATGTCACCAGCTGCCACTGGCCGATGCCTCATTATTTGTTGGAGTTGCCCAATTTTGCTGACGCGGGTCTGCCTAGGCATCCTTGCCTGGGCAGCAGTGATTTTCAGCGGCGACTGGGTGCCACATCTGACGTCAACAGTTCCAGTTGGCCCTGGCTGGCCCCCTCATTGTAGCAGTATTAGGCCGTGGTGCTGGGAGCAGCCGCGGTAGCTTGCAAACGACTGTGGACAGTCTCCCTATTTGTTTATATATTGACTGTACATATTGGCAGTGCAGGGTTAACAGGAAGCCTGAGACTCGGAAGTGGCCTGCATGGCCAGTCGGGGCAGCTTGACAGCCAGGCCCATTCCATTTCCTGGCAACGGGAAGTGAGACACAAACAAAGCCCCACAAATTCTTAACTCACAGCCTTGGAAGAGTGTGTAACAAGACAACTACAACTGCTGCCACGACCAAGAGGCTGGTGCCCTGATGTGAGTGGGATGTGAGTGGGCTGTAAGTGGCGTGTCTTTGACGTGAAAGGTGCTCTTAAATGTTAGTAACTGGTTACCGTTTACTGGTGCACACTTGCTGGTTTGCGACAGTGCCAGGCTGTGTAAATGAGTGCAGAGTGCATAACACAGTGAAAGGTGAGCTTCTGTGAACTGCCGTATGTGACACGGAGTGCAGAGAGAGAGAGAGCGATCGAGCGAGGCGGTGATAACTAACTGCCTGCATAGGGGACTCCAGAATCAATACATTAAAAAGGAAAGTAAGGAAGACGTTTCTGCTAAAAGGTGCATCATCTTTTTTGTGGGTCAATAAGATGCCCTCTAGGTGTTTGCGCACTAGCCGCCTAATTACGTCCTTAGGGTCTCTAACAGAATCACAAGGATCTCTTCCTGGCTCCTCAGGGGTCTCCTCTAACCATTCCAGTTCTCCAACATTAATAGAGACCATCAGGCAAAAGAAGTTTGGAGCCTGCCTCTCCCACCTGAAATCTCATCCCTCCATGCTGTCTTTGCTCACAAAGGGTTCGTGACCACATTCAAGAACGCCACCCGCAAACACCACCAACTGATCCGATCCACCAAGAAATCAGCATTCAAGGATCGACTTGACAACAATGACCATAACAGCAAGGAACTATTCAACATCGTCAAAGAATTTACCAACCCCACTGCCGGCACCAATGACATCACTCCCTCCGAAGACCTCTGCGACTCTCTATCCTCATTCTTCTACAACAAAATCGCCGATATACATAACAGCTTTGAAAGCCAGTCCGAACACCAGCCCACTCCACCCACCTCCGAACCAAAACCGCACTCTAACAACCTTTGCGCCTGGAACCCAATCACCACCGAAGACACCATCCGCCTTATGAACTCCATCCACTCAGGATCGCCAACCGACCCATGCCCCCACCACATTTTCAACAAAGCAGACTCCATCATCGCACCCCATCTTCGCGATGTCATCAACTGTTCCTTCAACTCCGCTACCTTCCCGGAAAGCTGGAAACATGCCGAACTCAGCGCCCTTCTGAAGAAACCCACAGCAGATCCCACTTAACTTAAGAACTACCGCCCCATCTCGCTCCTCCCATTCCCTGCCAAAGTCATTGAGAAAGCCGTCAACAGTCAACTCGCCGCCTTCCTCGAATCCAACAAATCCCTCGACCCCTCACCATCCGGCTTCAGAGTCAAACACAGCACCGAGACCGCCCTCATCGCAGCAACAGACGACATTCGAACACTATTGGACAACGGAGAAACAGTGGCCCTCATACTACTCGACCTCTCTGCAGCCTTCGACACAGTCTGTCACAGCACCCTCATACAACGCCTCAGCAACATCGGAATACAAGGGAAAGCATTGGACTGGATCATCTCGTTCCTCACCGGAAGAACCCAGAGAGTCCGCCTCCCCCTTTTAGATCAGAGGCCACCAAAGTCATCTGCGGCGTACCACAAGGATCTTCACTCAGTCCCACCCTCTTCAACGTATACATGAGTCCCCTCGCATCCATTGCACGCCAACACAACCTCAACATTATCTCCTACGCAGACGACACTCAGCTGATCCTATCCCTCACCAAAGACCCAAACACCGCCAAAACCAACCTACACGAAGGGATGAAAGACGTAGCCGAGTGGATGAAGAACAGCCGCCTAAAACTGAACTCGGACAAAACGGAAGTCCTCATCTTAGGATCATCCCCCTCTCCCTGGGACGACTCTTGGTGGCCACCGGCCCTGGGAACCGCACCCAGACCTACGGATCACGCACGTAACCTTGGCTTCATCCTGGACTCCTCCCTCTCGATGACCAGACAAGCCAACGCCGTCTCATCATCTTGCTTCAACATCTTCCGCATGCTCAAAAAAATCTTCCGTTGGATCCCCACCGAAACAAGAAAGACGGTCACCCACGCACTGGTCACCAGCCGACTGGATTACGGAAACACCCTCTACGCCGGAACCACAGCCAAACTACAGAAAAAACTCCAACGAATCCAAAACGCCTAAGCCAGACTCATATTGGACATCCCACGGCAAGATCACATTTCTGACCACCTCAAAGACCTCCATTGGCTCCCCGTCAACAAGAGAATAACGTTCCGCCTCCTCACCCACGCACACAAAGCCCTCTACGACCAAGGACCCGACTGCCTCAACACGCGACTGTCCTTCTACACCCCCTCCCGCCAACTACGATCGTCCAATCAAGCCCTCGCCGCTATTCCGCACATCCATAAATCCACCATGGGGGGAAGATCCTTCTCCTACTTAGCGGCCAAAACCTGGAATTCTCTCCCCACCCACCTCCGCCTTACACAGAACCACCTCGCATTCAGAAAGCAACTAAAAACTTGGATATTCGATAAGTAAAACACCCCCCTCCCTCAAGCGCCTTGAGACCCTCTGGGTGAGTAGTGCGCTATACAAATATCCGAACTTGGTGTTTTTGATGTGGATATAACAAGCATATGTACTGCTCTTCCCGAGTCGACAGTCTCGCATCACCCCAAGTCTCCAAGTTCTCTAATTCGAATTCTCTTGTACCAATCCTTCTAATTCAGGCCATTGATGATTGTATTTTACCATCAGAAGCCGTAATATCCAGAAGTGAAATGGAATTGGAAGCGGATGAATGTGCTTTATTTTGCATTATTAGTTTATTTTTTTGTCCTCATTCTTCGAAGGATGTTCTAGATTCAAGAAGGTGGGGCCGGTCTAACCAGTGAAAAAGCCAAAAATAGACCCGGTCTCTTCACAATGAAGGGTGGATACATTTTACCACTGGGAGCTGTTATCAAAAGGCCTATCTAGGTTGACCATGGCTCCTATTCTTCTACAGGCCTTTATATCTAGCCATAGCTAGCTTTCCATCATACCGGCCAGGAGAGCAGGTTCATAATCATTGGACTGATAAGTATATAGATTATATTTCTTATAGTTAGTAACTCTAAAAAAGTAGTGAAATATTAAAGACCAAAAGAAAAAAAAGAATGAAATAAAACAAAAATAAGGGTGTGTGCTATATTAATCCCACAATTAATATGAGTAAGTTTATGCACATTAATTCAGTGCAGAAAACTTGAAACATAAATTGAAACCCAGCTATCCCATAGGTCCCAAAATGTTTTTTTTAGCCCTTTTATTTGCTTGATCAGGATTAGAGATACGTTGTACTGACCCAATCCATTCAGTTATAGTAGGGGGGCGGATAGTATCCATTTTATACATATCTCCCTTCGCGCCAGAAGAATCAAAACAAAGAAAAGTACATTCTGGTTTGTTAAGAGAGTTACATTTTCTGTCCCACTAGGGATTACCTAAAAAATAACTGAGGTTCCAGATAGGTCAGCCTCTCTACCCATAATTTCAGAAATGGTCTTACCGACGTGGTTCCAAAAGAGCTGGATAGTGGGACACTGCCAGAACATGTGTACCTCGTTTACCTTGATTTCTTCGCACTTCGGGCACTTCTTTGTGGCTCCATTTCTCAGCTTGGACAGTTTCAATGGCGTCCAGTATGCCTTATGGACAGTGAAAAGACGGTTTCTCTTTAAAGGAGCAGCTTTCACATATGACCAAAGGATAGACATAGATACTTGCCTGGGAGTTTCAAGGTCTTCACCCGGCAGGTCCTTCTTCCAACTCTCTGTGAATGGGTTCAGATTTTCCTCTCCAGTATCAATTATCAGCCAGTACCATGCTGCTACCTCTTTTCGTGTTGTAGATCTTGTACAGATCCCTTTCACCAGGTCACGGTTCCCTGCTAACTCATTGCTTATTGATTTTATCCAGCTTGAGATTTGGTGATATTTAAACTTTGAGACCGAATTATTTGATAGTTCAGAGAAGCACTACCATGGAATTAGCAAATTTTTCACAATTAATTCTCCCCACTTTAGTATCCCAGCTTTACGTAAGGAAGGGCAAGTGCGTTTTGTAAACATGCTGGGGTGCCTGGATAGTCCCAAATAGGTGTTTCTTCATTTTAATAGCGTATATGTAGCAATGCTCTCACCTGAGCCCAAACTCTGGTCGCGGCTTAAAGGATCTTCAGTCTAACCTTCTTGAAGAATTTGGAATGGCCGAATTTTAGGAGAAAAGAGTCTTCTTGTGTCTTATGAATAGATGTTAGTGCCTTAAAGAGTGTAGAGTAGGTCGAGCTCTTATTTAATAGTGGGCAGAAGTTTGTGAAATGAAAAGCACAGTAATATAAATATAAGTCCGTGGTGGCTATGCCACATTGAGCTTTTTTCCTCATAAGCTTCTTCTGAGAAATTCTGGGATTTTTTCTACCCCAAATAAAGGAAGAGAATAGAATGTGCTTTATTGACAGAAGTCGGAAAGACTGAATCGGAAATGGACATGGACTTGGAGAATAACAAAGCATGAGGCAATTGTCGCAGCTGATGTAAAATCGTCAGCTGGGTCTGTGGCTAAAATGGAACATATAAATTTGACTTCTATAACCTGTCCCTTGAAAGTTTTAGAACCACCAGCAGCTCCCCTACCAGTTAAAGTGAACCGAGCATCCCAGATTGTGAGGGATCATGAGGGTCTGGAAGACCTTACACTCCCGGACATTGCCATACTTATGGAAAAAAATCAAGAAATAGAGGCTAAATTAAAAATGCAATGTGCGCCAGGTGATCCAGAATCCGCCTTAAGATTGTCAGTGGATAATTGTGTGAGCTATCCTATTAAGCCAGCTGTGTACAGTAGCACTCTTTCGAGTGCCTCGCTGATGCAATCTTTGGGATTATTGAATTTGGAAGAAACCCCAAATGAAAGGGTACATAACGCCTGGCATGCACAGAATGAGGGTGTTAATGAAGATAGAGAAGGGAGGGCAAATTTGGATGTACTTTATGCATTGAGAGGATTCCATCATCTATTTTATCTTTTCTTGAGAAATCCACTGCCCATTCTGAACATCTGTTGGGTGTTTTATCTCCTATTTTACAGGGGGTGCAGCAGCTTAATTCTGCCGGTTCTTGTCTAGGAAAGGTCGTGAAATGTATTGATGTGAAAACTCAGGCGAATCAGGCCAGTATAAAGGGGGCTGGCATAGGTTCTCATGAGGGGAATTGGGAAGGTCTGGGTGTTACCTCTTCAGTACAGCCCAGAGATAGTCCTATGCTTGTTAAATTGTCTCAGAAGGTCATGAATCAGGGGATGTCCTGCACGTCATCACAGAGGAAAATAAAAATCTGTTAGTACCTAGTAATACCCAGCCAGTTTACTCTATTTTTAAAAACGAGATCACCAGGATGTCGCACGGTACAGTTTTAACAACTGATGCCTCAGTCATTACACAACCTATGGTTGAGTCAGAGAATGTTCCTCCTGGGGAGGCTGCCCCTCAGGTAGAAGCTAATGGCTCTATAATACGAAAAGGGAAGAAGAAGACTACCTAGGCTATAATAAAACGTAAGCCAAAAAAGATACGATTTCCAACTCTATACGAGGAGCCTGTTGATTCCTCCTTGCTGCAGAAAGGTAGTGAGTTTATGCCCATGGGTCCCCGGTTTGTGGTATTGGATTCTTCGTCATATTGTGAGTGTGATGCAGAATTTGAATAAAACTATTGTTCAAGTAAGTCTGTCGATGCCGTTCTTCATGATACGGTAGGGTAAAATGAAAATGTTCAGATGGAGCTGGGGTAGTCGGCAGCAAATTCTCTCGCACAGGTACCACAAGTTCTACTATCCAGGCTATCACAGCTATTACCACAATTGTCAACACAAATAATACAGCACCAAGGATTCTTTTGTCTCGTGCTGCGGAAAGTGCCATAGTTCAAAGTTTCCCAATGTCTCAAATGTACAACTAAAAAAAATAAAAATATGAGTGCTGAGCTCCGAGGTAGCCGTTGTTTTCTTCTCCGGGGTCAAGACGGGTGTCGCTACTCTTGGCAGAACAGATCCTCCCCCCCCCTTGAGATTCCCGGCTTCCGTTTCACAAACCCCAGAGCGGTAACTCAACCAGTCTCGCACCAAAAAAAAAAAAATTCTTCTTATCGTGGTCGCAGGTTGTATCTTTCTCGTCCAGAAACAGTGTGGTCCGGGAAGGCTCCCTCTGGTTCGGCAGACGTTACAGCTGGGCTCTTCTCCTCGTCCAAGATGTCTCGGTAGTCAGACAACGCTGTCGGGCTCACCAGATCCGGAGAGACACGACGGCAGTGAGTAGAGTGCACCCACCGCTTTCTGTTGGTAACTCGCACAGCCGTTCGAGTTGCGAGCAATACCTGCTCGGGACCACGCCACCTCGGTTCCAAGCTGTTCGTTCTCTCAAACAAGCGAATTATCACATGGTCGCCAGGACGAAGATTGTGAGCCTCTCCAATGGAATTGTCAGGGAGCGCTTCTCGAACCTGTTGATGAATAGAAAGTAAATCATTTGTTAATCGTGCCAAATAATCGTTCATCATTATACAAGGCACATCATGTAACAATCGAGGCTTAGGAACTCCCCATATGTTCATTGGCCTTCCAAACACCACTTCATAAGGTGTGAGGCCAGTTCGGGAATGGGGCACTGATCTAATAGAGAGTAATGCTAAAGGCAAGGCATCCGGCCACTTCAAAGACGTGGATGCCACAATCTTTGCTAACTTTAGTTTCAAAGTAGCATTGTACCGTTCAACAAGACCTGCTGACTGAGGATGGAACACAGCATGAAACTGCTGCTGAATTCCCAATCCCTTCAACACGTACTCCACAATTTTCCCAACAAAATGAGGACCATTGTCACTCCACAAAAATTTGCAAACGCCGTATCGAGGAAGTACTCTTTGAGCAAAACCTTAGCTGTTGTCAACGCTGTATTATCCTTTGTGGGGAAGGCCTCAACCCATTTGCTGAAAGCACACACCACCACTAAGACATACTTAAGGTTATTACAACGCTCAAGCTGGATGTAATCCATTTGCAGTACTTCAAACGGTGCAGTAGGTGGAACGAACCCTCCTTTCGGAGTATGTGTCCCTTTTGCAGGATTGTGTTGTAAACATATCAAACAGGTCTGCACTACTCTCTTGGCTGTATTGGCAATCTCAGGATGCTCCCAAACTCGCGTTAGCAATCGAGTAATTGCAAGAGCTCCAACATGTGCCAACCCATGTGTCATCTGGACCATCGCTTGCAAGTAAGCTGCAGGCAATTTCCATCGTTCCATATCTTTGCTCCTCCAACAACCCTCATCATCCAGCACTCCCTCTGCTGCCCAGGTTGCAAGCTCTGCTTCAGTCGCAGATTTCTGAATGTCTAATATTGCCGCTCTAGCATCATGCCATCGCTCAGCCTGCGACTTCACCACATACATTGGGGAGTCATTTCGTGACATAGCCGTTTGTCTTGCTATACTGTCTGCAAAAGCATTGCCTTGTCCCACTTTGTCAGTGATCTTTTTATGTGCACTGCATTTGATTATCGCCACTTTCTTTGGACAAAGTAACGCATTTAGGAGATCACGCACTAGCTCTCCATGCATAATGTGTACTCCATGCGAAGTCAAAAACCCACGCTCTCTCCAGAGTAGGCCAAAGTCATGCGCTACTCCGAAGGCGTACCGGCTGTCTGTGTAGATATTCACACATAAGCCAGCACTCAATTCGCAGGCTCTTGTCAAAGCTATCAGCTCCGCTGCTTGGGCCGATTTCTGTGGTATTCGTGCTGTTTCTACCACTGTCTTAAGTGTTGTGATCGCATATGCTGCAGAAGTTGTGCCATCTGGCAGCCTTAAACACGATCCATCAACCCACAGCTCCCCATCCACATCTGGAAGTGGCGTATCCTGTAAGTCGACACAACCCTTTGTTTGTTCTTCAGTCAGGAAAACACAGTCATGTTGTTCTTCCTCTTGGCCCTCCGCAACCGGATACAGCAATAAAGTGGCAGGGTTCAGGGTAGCACATCTTTTTAGTGTGATATGTGGCGCCAAAAGTGTAAGCTCATATCCTGTTAAACGTGCACTCGTAAAATACTGGGTTTTCGTTTGGTTTAGCAGAGCGTCCACCGCATGGGGAACTAACACCAACAGTTTGTGTGACAGAACTATTCCCTCACTCTGCCGTATAGCTACTGCTGTTGCTGCAACTGCTCGGAAACACCCAGGTAACCCTCGTACTACAGGGTCAAGAATGGCCAAAAAGTACGCACAGGGCCTCTGCTTATCCCCGTGTGTCTGCACTAACACTGATAATGCGCACCCATCTTTCTCGTGCACATACAATGTGAAAATCTTTGTGTAATCTGGTGTACCTAACACGGGTGCAGAACAAAGGGCCTGTCTCAATTGTTCAAAAGCATTCTGACATTCATCTGTCCATTCAAGGGGCATTGGTGTAGTTTTGGACAGTAACGCTAACAAAGGTTTTATAATGTGCGAAAACCCCATTATCCACTGTCTACAAAAGGACGTTAATCCTATGAAGGCACGTACATCTCTCTGAGTGCGGGGAACTGGTGTATCTAAAATCGCTTGAATTCGATCAGATGTTAATGCACGTCCCTCCTTAGACAAAAGATGACCGAGGTAGGTCACCTTTGGTCTACAATATTGTAACTTTTTCCTAGAGACTTTGTGATTATTCTGAGCCAAAAAGGAGAGCAAGGCAAGAGTACTCTCTTCACATTGTGCATAGGTATCTGCAGCCAATAGGAGGTCATCAACGTATTGAATAAGAGCTACTCCAGATCGCAATTCAAAAGAATCAAGCTGTCTTTTCAAAGCCTGGCTATAGATACTAGGACTTTCTGTGTAGCCTTGAGGAACACGACAAAATCTATACGATTTATTATTTAACGTGGAACTAAATAGATATCTGCTGTCAGGATGGATGGGAATGGAAACAAACGCATTTTTGAGATCAATAACAGAGAAAGTAGTGGCAGTGGGGGGGACCAAAGTAAGTAAGGTGGTGATGTCAGACACCACCGGGTACTGGGGTACTACAATTTTGTTTATTTCTCTCAAATCAATAATAAATTGATAGACTTTGTCGTCAGTGTCTTTCTTAAGAATCGGAAGAATAGGGCTGTTACAAACATTGTAAGGAACTTCCTCCACTACTCCTGCAATAATCAAATCCTGAACGATGTGCGTCAGGGAAATCTCACCTACTCTGGATATCTTATACTGCGGTACACGTGGCAAAGATACTCCCTCCTTGACAGTAATTCGAATAGGCGGAATAAGCATCTGTCCCACATCTGTATCTGATATCGCCCATAACGTGTGTGGGAGAGAGGCTAACGCTTCAATTTCTTGCATGGTATATAGTCTGCCTGCATCTGGATAATTGTCATTCAGAATAACCCGCACTCCTTCAGGAGCGCAGCGTATCGTTGCTCGAAAATATTTGAGCAAATCTATGCCCATAATATTGTCTGGGGTATGAGGCAACAACAAAAATGGGCATAGACCAAAACATGTATCAATGCAAAATGCAAGAGGTTGTGATAATGGGCTTGGAGAGGGTGTGCCATCGAACCCTATACATGTAATCGTTATGCCAGACAGGGGAGCCCTTGGAACCAAGTTTTTAGATAGAGCGCTACGAGTAGCTCCTGTGTCAACTAAAAACTGATCAGTTGAACCCAAAACGCCCGCTGATACATATGGACCTCTTTCATCTACTGGCACTTCAACCGATTCCACACCCCATCCTACGCAATCCTATGCATGCACATAATCCTGACTCTCCACGTTCTCACCCTCCGATATCTGATACTGATTTCGTCGATCAAAAGTATTTCGTTCATCCTGACCTCGACCCCTCGCCTCAAACCTACCACGATCACCTCCTCCACCTCTTGCTCCCGAATAACTATTCCGTATCCTTCCACCTCCTCGACCACGCTGACTACGTTGCTCACGAAGCACCGGACAATCTTCAGCCCAATGCCCAAACTCTTTACAATATGCACATTGATCCTCAGCAATATCGGTACGACCATACGATGCATTACCCCCTCCTCGCCTGCCCCTATCATTCCCTCTAGGTTGCGCGCCACGAACCTGTGCCAACATTACCTTCGTCTTCAACTCCTTCGCTTTCTTATCGACACTTTCTTTAGCCTCTAATTCCTGCCGCTCATAATACTGAGCCATAGTTAACAAGGATGCAGGGGTCGCCGTGGTCCAGGAACTCTCACTAGTTTTCAACCGCTTCGCAATCTCCGGTAGGAGATTAGCCACATACTTGTTGACAAACAGATGCCTACCTGTATCATCTGTTAACAATTGTCCACTATAATCGTGAAACGCTTCTTCAAAACGTGTGAAGAAGTCAGATACCGACTCATCTTGTTTCTGTTTGCACGAGGCTAACATAATCCAATCAATCTTTTTAGGGGGAACAAGCGTTTTCAATTTATTCAAAATAGCTGTTGGGAGGTCTAAAATCAGCTGACAGGGTTTGCATGCAGGCTCTCTGTCTAAGTCAGCTTGGTTTATATCTTTCCAATTTGCTCCTAACATCGTTTGATCATCAAATTTACGAATCGCTCTCCACATATCAGGGGGGAGTATTAGTCCAAAGAAAAGATCTATATCAACTAGTGTCATAACACAGGAAGAAATAGCCCCCTCCACTCCTTCATTGAAAGCTGCCGGATTTTTACGGGGATCGGGTAAAGCATTTTTCAATGCCATAACATCCGCTCTATTCCAAGGCGTATACACCCAATTATATATAAAATACCCTTTTGCATCCCCGGACGATTTATCATCACTGGAACCTTGCCCTTTAGGGGGAACATATAAAGGTGCAGCTTCACGCATAGGCATAACATGCACTTTAGAACTCTTATCTGCTCCAAAGATAGAACACTCTTTGCTCCGTCGACCCCGGCATAGACTTCTCTGATGCTTTTCGTGCTTCCCGCAATTGGGACGCCTCATCCCGTAGCTGGACCAATCGTAAGAAAAAGGCATCCGCATCTGAAAGAACAAATAAACCTTTACGCATATTCTCATGATGGACTGATATATCCTTAGGTTCTAAATCCTCTGAATTCTTACGGAATCGGTCAACAACTTCATCTGCGAAAGTACTTAAAAAACACAACTGTTCCCGTTCTGACCACTTATTTCGTTCAGCATTAATCTCTGACATAGTTATTCTATTCAAATTTAGTTTCCTGGCGAAACCCCGCAATTCCGCGGCTCTATTAGCGGTTAACCTCGTACTCACACTATCTCGATCTTCATCACCAAAGTCCTCGTCCGGGGCCGTAGGCTGAACATACGGAGGCGGAGACCTATCTAATAACAAAAAATCATCAACTACATTAGTAAGGACAGGATAAAGTGGACGTCGAATAGGAAATTGACCGCTCGTTTGCAAATTACGTTCCCGTGCCTCCCTCTCTTTCTACTCCTGCAACTCCTTCTCCTCCAGCTGTAAAGCTTTATCTCGAGCAGCCTTGCGCTGCTCTTTTTCCGCCAAGGCAATCTCACGCTTCATACGCTCACGCACTGCTTTCTCCCACATTCGCACACAGTCAAACATATCCTGTCTAGACCTGCGTTGAAACAAACATTGCTCCACAAACTGAACCTTTCGTAAATCAAACGACCCATGTAGTGGTCATTGCAACTCGGGATCAGACTTAGTGTATTTGTTCCATAATTTACTATACAATATAGGGGGAAGGCCAAATTTAATATACATTTCACGGTTAGGAGTCCCCTCTGGGGGAGCCGGCTGAGACTCGTTTAATCTGTATGTGGTACCATTCCCAAGACAGCACATCCCTCGGAGTGTGCTTAAAACAGGCATGTTCAAAAAGTACCACGGAAACGTGATACTGTAAAAAATGGCACTTACTATACTTCACACAAATGTGCCGCTCAAAGTACGAACAAAGTTAGAGAAACATCTCTACATGCCTGCCTATGTGAAGTGCACTACACATATACACCAATTCATAGGCTCAAATGTTAGCTAACTCAAAACATATTCATATTCATAGAACCACAGTAAGCGTCCACAGACTACCTTACCAATCACAAGTCTTACCCAAATCTCAAATATCCAGGTTCCAACTGCCAAGGTCTTTGATCAAATCAGCCAAACCGGCACTGTGCAGCAACGCAGACAAGCAGGATCTCAGTCGGGGACCGGCGCCACCTGGAAGGTCAGATCAGAAGGAAGGGAAGAAAACACCGTGGGTGCCAAGACTCGGGTCACTCAGTGGCAGCGTACGCGTCCATGGCGAGTTTCCAATCCTTCGTCACGACCTCTCCTTCGGGCATACGAGTCGCCGATGAGTCCCTTCGTGGTCGCCAATTTGTGGTATTGGGTTCTCCAGGCCTACATATTCCGCAGAATACCCTCTACACCAAAAGAACAGTTGGCACGGAAACTAGAAAATGCAAAATACAAGTTTATTAAGACCCCATGGGGTGGTGGTACATTCCTACAGCACTCTTCGGCAATGCAAGAAGTATCACACCGAACATCGGTGTGAGTCCTTCTTTTATACAGTTTTACAGACATTAAATTATAGGCGGTACATGGTTACAGAGTTTTAGGTACATATATGGTCATTTTTGGAACACAGCCAACTCATGGGAGGGTTACAACACCACTGGTTGGTTTGGCGGAACATTCCTAAGCGATGACTGGTCAGTCGGAACTGCGCATGTGCGGGCTTGACCGTTACTAAAAATAGCCTGTTGCTGGGCAAACTCAAGTGGTCAGTGGTACAGAGGAAGGACAAAAGGGCATGCTGACCACGAGGCGACGCATTCTCTAAAATGGCCGCCGTAACATACAAAATGGCGTTTAACAATTATGGTCAAGATAAGGGAATAATGTGTAGCAAAAGCTTAACGCTAACCCAGTCATTGTCAAATTACGACAGATTGGTCAGAATCCTGAGTACCCAGAGGCAAATCCTCTCCCTTCACCGATTATTCTGAAAGATGAATCACTAGAGACGGGTTTAGGACCAGATGAAGGGCACAAGGGATTGGGGGCAAGGGAACATAATGTAGGGGGGGTGTTTGCTCTAAATGGGAGAACCACAAAAAATTGACAAATCAGGATTTCGAGCCTCATAAAATAAAGATAAATCCAGACTCACAGAACACTGTACTAAAGACATACAATGCTTTGTCAGAGGTAGGGCAGGTAGGGTATAGCTTACACTCCACCCCCATTGATGGGCATACTCTCCCTGTACGGTTAGATCTCAACCATGCGAGGATGTGTGTGGGAGGACCTACCTTAACTTCCCCTATAGCAAATACCAGAGCCAGTGTCTGAATCATAGGCTGAGTGATAGGATACATGTAGTACAAAGGCCAGGACAAATAATAAAGACCTTGTTCTTTGTGTCAGTATTTGACAGAGAACTGGTACTTTTTTCATAGATATTTTCTCCTGCAGCTGTTATATGAAATTGAAGATCTGAGATGTGGTTGTTAAATTGGTACTAGTGGTGCGCAAACCACTCACGATTCTTTCTGTGCCTCTTTTGCTTCTTTCTGCATTTCCCTTGCTTCTTTCTGCACATTTCTTTCTCTTTCTGCACTTCTCTTACCTCTTTCTGGACAGCTCTCCCTCTTTTTGCACTGCCCTTCTTTCTGTACCTCTCTTGCTTCTTTTTGCACCTCTCTTGCTTCTTTCTTCTGCACCGCTCTTGCCTCTTGCTGCACCTCTATTCCTTCTTTCTGCACTTCTCTTGCCTCTTTCTGCACACCCATTCCTCTTTCTGCACCTCTCTTGCCTTTTTCTACACTTCTCTTGCATCTTTCTGTACTTCTCTTGCCTGTTTCTGCACCTCACTTACTTCTTTCTGTACTTCCCTTGCTTCTTTCTGCACCTCTATAGCTTCTTTCTGCACCACGCTTGCCTCTTTCTGCACCTCTCTTGTTTCATTCTGTAAATCTCATGCATCTTTCTGCACTTCTCTTGACTCTTTCTGCACTTCTGTTGCTTCTTTATGCACTTTTCTTTCTTGTTTCTGCACCCCGCTTGCCTCTTTCTGCACCCATCTTCCATCTTTCTTCATCTCTCTTGTGTCTTAGTGGACCTCTCTGGCCTCTTTCTGTATCTGTCCTGCCTTTTATGCACCTCTTTCGGTGTTTGTTTCTGTGCTTCTTTCTGAGATTCTCTTACCTCTTACTGTACCCCTCTTTCTGCCTCTGCTGCTTCTTTCTGCATTTCTGTTGCTTCATTCTGCACCCCTCTTGCCTCTTTCTAAATACCTCCTCCCTCTTTCTGTACCTGTTCTGCCTCTTTCTGCGCCTCTCTTTCCTCTTTCTGCAGTTCTCTTGCCTCTTTCTGCACCTCTGTTGCTTCTTTCTGCACTTCACATGCCTCTTTCTGTACCCCTCTTCCCTCTTTCTGCACCTCTGTTGTTTTTTTCTGCACTTCTCTTGCTTCTTTTTATACCTCTCTTGCTTCTTTCTGCACCCCTCTTGCCTCTTTCAGCAGCCCTCTTCTGTCTTTTTGCACCTGTC
This sequence comes from Lissotriton vulgaris, assembly GCF_964263255.1. NCBI lineage: Eukaryota > Metazoa > Chordata > Amphibia > Caudata > Salamandridae > Lissotriton > Lissotriton vulgaris. Next base: position 1,899,041,097 of record NC_141693.1, read on the forward strand.
CTCTCTTGCCTCTTTCTGCACCTCGCTTGCATCTTTATGCACCCCTCTTGTCTTGTTCTGCACCCCTCCCTCTTTCTACAGTTGTCCTGTCTCTTTCTGCAGTTCTATTGCCTCTTTCTGCAGTTCTCTTGCCTCCTTCTGCACCTCTGTTGCTTCTTTCTGCACTTCTGTTGCTTATTTCAGCATCTCTCTTCCCTCTTTCTGCACTTCTCTTGCTTAGTTCTGCATTTTTGTTGCTTCTTTCTGCACTTCTGTTGCTTCTTTCTGTACCTCTCTTCCGTCCTTCTGCACCTCTCTTCTTTTTTTCTGCACTTCTCCTGTCTCTTTCTACACCTCTCCTGCCTCTTTCTATACCTCTCTTACATGTTTATGCAACTCCCTCTCTTGCTTCTTTCTGCATCTCTCTTGCTTCTTTCTGCACCTCGCTTGCTTCTTTATGCACCCCTCTTGTCTCGTTCTGCACCCCTTCCCTCTTTCTACAGTAGTCTTGTCTCTTTCTGCAGTTCTATTGCCTCTTTCTGCAGTTCTCTTGCCTCCTTATGCACCTCTGTTGCTTCTTTCTGAACTTCCATTGCTTCTTTCGGCACCTCTCTTTCCTCTTTCTATACTTCTCTTGCTTCTTTGTTGCTTCTTTCTGCAATTCTGTTGCTTCTTTCTGTACCTCTCTTGCTTCCTTCTGCACCCCTCTTGCTTCTTTCTGCACTTCTCTTGTCTCTTTCTGCACCCCTCCTGCCTCTTTCTGCATCTCTCTTGCATATTTCTGCACCTCCCTCTTTTGCTTCTTTCTGCACCTCTGGCTTCTTTCTGTACCTCTCTTGCTTCTTTCTGCACCTCTCTTGCTTCTTTATGCACCCCTCTTGCCTCTTTCTGCACCCCTTCCCTCTTTCTACACCTGTCCTGCCACTTTCTTCACCCCTCTTCCCTCTTTCTGTACCTCTGTTGCTTCTTTCTGCACTTCTGTTGCTTTATTCTGCACCCCTCGTGCCTCTTTCTGCACCGGTCCTACCTCTTTCTGCACCTTTCTTACCTCTTTCTGCACTTCACATGCCTCATTCTGTACTACTCTTCTCACTTTCTGCACCTCTGTTGTTTCTTGCTGCACTTCTCTTGCTTCTTTCTGTATCTCTCTTGCTTCTTTCTACACCCCTCTTGCCTCTTTCCACACCCCTCTTCCCTCTTTTTGCACCGGTCCTCCCTTTTTCTGCACCTCTATTGCCTCTTTCTGTAATTCTCTTTCCTCTTTCCACACCTCTGTTTCCTCTTTCTGCATCTTTGTTGCTTCTTTCTGCACTCCTGTTGCTTCTTTCTGTACCTCACTTGCTTCTTTCTGTTCTTCCCTTGCTTCTTTCTGCACCTCTCTCGCTCCTTTCTGCTCTGCTTTTGCCTCTTTCTGCACCTCACTTGCCTTTCTGCACCTCTCTTGTTTCTTTCTGCACCTCTCTTGCTTTTTTTGCATCTCTTGTTTCATTCTGTAAATCTCTTGCCTCTTTCTGCACTTCTGTTTCTTTTTATGCACTTTTCTTTCTTGTTTCTGCACCCCACTTGCCTCTTTCTGCACCCATCTTCCATCTTTCTTCATATCTCTTGTGTATTTGTGCACAGCTTTTGCCTCTTTCTGCACCCCTCTTCCCTCTTTCTGAACCTGTCCTACCTCTTTATGCACCTCTGTTGCTTCTTTCTGTGCTTCTCTTACCTCTTTCTGTACCCCTCTTTCTGCCTATGTTGCTTATTTCTGCACCTGTTCTGCATCTTTCTGCACCTCTCTTGCCTCTTTCTGCACCTCTGTTGCTTCTTTCTGCACTTCACTTGCCTCTTTCTGTACCCCTCTTCCCTCTTTATGCACCTCTGTTGTTTTTTTTCTGGACTTCTCTTGCTTTTTTTTTGTACCTCTCTTGCTTATTTCTGCACCCCTCTTGCCTCTTTCGGCAGCCCTCTTCTGTCGTTTTGCACCTGTCCTCTCTTGCCTCTTTCTGCACTTCTCTTGCCTCTTTCAGCATCTCTCTTTCCTCTTTCTGCACTTCTCTTGCTTAGTTCTGTATCTTTGCTGCTTTTTTCTGCATTTCTGTTGCTTCTTTCTGTACCGCTCTTCCGTCCTTCTGCCCCTCTATTCCTTCTTTCTAAACTTCTCTTGTCTCTTTCTGCACCTCTCCTGCCTCTTTCTATACCTCTCTTGCATGTTTAGGCAACTCCCTCTCTTGCTTCTTTCTGCATCTCTCGCTTCTTTCTGCACCTCTCGTGCTTCTTTATGCACCCCTCTTGTCTCGTTCTGCACCCCTTCCCTCTTTCTACACTTTTCCTGTCTCTTTCTGCAATTCTCTTGCCTCTTTCTGCAGTTCTCTTGCCTCTTTCTGTACCTCTGTTGCTTCTTTCTGCACTTCTGTTGCTTCTTTCTGCACTTCTGTTGCTTCTTTCTGCACCTCTCTTTCCTCTTTTATACTTCTTTTGCTTCTTTCTGCATCTTTGTTGCTTCTTTCTGCACTTTTGTCGCTTCTTTCTGTACCTCTCTCGCTTCCTTCTGCACCCCTCTTATCTCTTTCTGCACCCCTCCTGCCTCTTTCTGCACCTCTTTTGCATATTTCTGCACCTCCCTCTCTTGCTTCTTTCTGCACCTCTCTTGCTTCTTTCTGCACCTTTTTTGCTTCTTTATGCACCCCAATTGCCTCTTTCTGCACCCCTTCCCTCTTTCTACACCTGTCCTGCCTCTTTCATCTTTCTGAACCTCTGTTGCTTCATTCTGCACACCACTTGCCTCTTACTGAACCCCTCTTGCCTTTTTCTGCACCTGTCCTGCCTCTTTCTGCACCTCTCCTGCCTCTTTCTGCAGTTCTTCTGCCTCATTCTGTTGCTTCTTTCTGCACTTCTCTTGCTTCTTTCTGTATCTCTCTTGCTTCTTTCTGCACCCCTCTTGCCTCTTTCGGCAGCCCTCTTCCCTCTTTTTGCAAAGGTCCTCCCTTTTTCTGCACCTCTATTGCCTCTTTCTGCACCTCTCTTTCCTCTTTCTGCATCTGTGTTGCTTCTTTCTGCACTCCTGTTGCTTCTTTCTGTACCTCTCTTGCTTCCTTCTGCACCTCTCTTGCTTCTTTCTGCATTTCTATTGTCTCTTTCTGCACCCTCCTGTCTCTTTCTGCACCTCTCTTGCATATTTGTGCATCTCCCTCTCTTGCTTCTTTCTGCATCTCTTTGGCTTCTTTCTCCACCTCTCTTCCTTCTTTATGCACCCCTTTTGTCTCTTTCTGCACCCCTTCCCTCTTTCTACACCTGTCCTGTCTCTTTCTGCAGGTCTCTTGACTCTTTCTGCATCTCTGTTGCTTCTTTCTACACTTCTGTTGCTTCTTTCTGCACCTCTCTTGTCTGTTTCTGCACTTCTCTTGCTTCTTTCTGCATCTTTGTTGCTTCTTTCTGCACCTCTCTTGCTTCATTTTGTACCTCTCTTGCTTCTTTCTGCACCTCACTTGCTTATTTCTGTACCTCTTTTGCCTTTCTTTACTGCTCTTGCCTCTTTCAGTACCTCACTTGCCTTTCTGCACCTCTCTTGCTTTTTTCTGCACTTCTCTTACCTCTTTCTATACCCTTCTTCCCTATTTCTGCCTGTGGTGCTTCTTTCTGCATTTCTGTTGCTTCATTCTGCACCCCTCTTGCTTCATTCTGCTCCCCTCTTGCCTCTTTCTGAATACCTCTTGCCTCTTTCTGCACCCGTCCTGCCTCTTCCTGCACCTCTCGCCTCTTTCTGCAGTTCCCTTGCCTCTTTCTGCACCTCTGTTGCTTTTTTCTGCACGTCACTTGCATCTTTCTGTACCCCTCTTGCTTCTTTCTGCACCCCTCTTGCCTCTTTCAGCACCCCTCTTCTGTCTTTTTGCACCGGTCCTCCCTTTTTCCTCACCTCTCTTTCCTCTTTCTGTACTTCTCTTGCCTCTTTCCGCACTTCCCTTGCCACTTTCAGCATCTCTCTTTTCTATTTCTGTACTTCTCTTCCTTCTTTCTGCATCTTTGTTGCTTCTTTCTGCACTTCTGTGGTTTCTTTCTGTACCTCTTTTGCGTCCTTCTGCACCTCTCTTGCATCTTTCTGTACTTCTCTTGTCACTTTCTGTGCCTCTCCTGCCTCTTTCTATCCCTCTCTTGCATGCTTATGCAACTCCCTCTCTTGCTTCTTTCTGCATCTTTCTGCACCCCTCTTGTCTCGTTCTGCACCCCTTCCCTCTTTCTACACCTATCCTGTCTCTTTCCGCAGTTCTCTTGCTTCTTTCTGCATCTTTGTTGCTTCTTTCTGTACTTCTGTTGCTTCTTTCTGTACCTCTCGTGTTTCCTTCTGCACCTCTCTTGCTTCTTTCTGCACCCCTTCTGCCTCTTTCTGCACCTCTCTTGCATATTTCTGCACCTCCCTCTCTTGCTTCTTTCTGCACCTCTCTTGCTTCTTTCTGCACCGCCTTGCTTCTTTAGGCACCCATCTTGCCTCTTTCTGCACCCCCTTCCCTCTTTCTACAGTCCTTCCTCTTTCTGCACCCCTCTTCCCTCTTTCTGTGCCCTGTTGCTTCTTTCTGCACTTCTCTTGCTTCATTCTGCACCCCTCTTGCCTCTTACTGAACCCCTCTTGCCTCTTTTTGCAGATCTCTTGCCCCATTCCGCACCTCTCTTGCCTCTTTCTGCAGTTCGCTTGCCTAATTCTGCACCTCAGTTGCTTCTTTCTTCACTTGCCTTATTCAGAACCCCTCTTCCCACGTTTTGTACCTCTTTTGTTTCTTTCTGCACTTCTCTTGCTTCTTTCTGTATCTCTCTTGCTTCTTTCTGCACCCCTCTTGCCTCTTTCGACATCCCTCTTCCCTCTTTTTGCACTGATCCACCCTTTTTCTGCACCTCTATTGCCTCTTTCCGCACTTCTCTTGTCTCTTTCTGCATCCCTTCCCTCTTTCTACACCTGTCCTGTCTCTTTCTGCAGGTCTCTTGCCTCTTTCTGCAGTTTTTGTTTCCTCTTTCTGCTCCTCTATTGCTTCTTTTTACACTTCTGTTGCTTCTTTCTGCACCTCTCTTTTCTATTTCTGCATTCTCTTGCTTCTTTCTGCACCTCTGTTGCTTCCTTCTGCACCTCTCATGCTTCTTTCTGCACCTCACTTGCTTCTTTCTGTACCTCTCTTGCCTCTTTCTGTACAGCTCTTGCCTCTTTCTGAACCTCACTTGCCTTTCTGCACCTCTCTTGCTTCTTTCTGCACTTCTCTTACCTCTTTCTGTACCCTTCTTCCCTATTTCTGCCTCTGTTGCGTCTTTCTGCATTTCTTTTGCTTCATTCTGCACCCCTCTTGCCTCTTTCTGAACACCTCTTGCTTCTTTCTGCACCTGTCCTGCCTCTTCCTGCACCTCGCACCTCTTTCTGCAGTTCTGTTGCTTTTTTCTGCACTTCACTTGCCTCTTTCTGTACCCCCTTCCCTCTTTCTGTACCTCTGTTGTTTCTTTCTGCACTTCTCTTGCTTCTTTTTGTACCTCTCTTGCTTTTTCTGCACCCCTCTTGCCTCTTTTGGCACCCCTCTTCTGTCTTTTTGCACCCGTCCTCCCTTTTTCTGCACCTCTCTAACCTCTTTCTGTACTTCTCTTACCTCTTTCTGCACTTCCTTTGCCTCTTTCAGCATCTCTCTTTCCTCTTTCTGCACTTCTCTTGCTTCTTTCTGCATCTTTGTTGCTTCTTTCTGCACTTCTGTTTCTTTCTGTACCTCTTTTGCATCCTTCTGCACCTCTCTTGCTTCTTGCTGTACTTCTCTTGTCACTTTTTATACCCCTCCTGCCTCTTTCTATACCTCTCTTGCATGATTATGCAAGTCCCTCTCTTGCTTCTTTCTGCATCTCTCTTGCTTCTTTCTGCACCTCTTTTGCTTCTTTCTGCACCCCTCTTGCCTCGTTCTGCACCCCTTCCCTCTTTCTACACCTGTCCCGTCTCTTTCTGCAGTTCTCTTGCTTCTTTCTGCATCTTTGTTGCTTCTTTCTGCACTTCTGTTGCTTCTTTCTGTACTTCTCTTGTTTCCTTCTGCACCTCTCATGCTTCTTTCTGCACTTCTCTTGTCTCTTTCTGCATCCCTCCTGCCTCGTTCTGCACCTCACTTGCATATTTCTGCACATTCCCTCTTGTCTCTTTCGGCACCCATCTTCCCTCTTTTTGCACCTGTTCTCCCTTTTTCTGCACCTCTCTTGCCTCTTTATGCACTTCTCTTGCCTCTTTCTGCAACCCTCTTCCCTCTTTCTGCACCTCCCTTAGCTCTTTCAGCATCTCTCTAGCCTCTTTCTGCAATTCTGCTCCTTCTTTCTGCACCCCTATTGCCTGTTTCTGTAACTCTCTTGCCTCTTTCTGCTGTTCTCTTGACTCTTTCTGCACCTCTCTTGCTTCTTTCTCCACCTCCCTTGCTTCTTTCTGAACTTCTCTTTCTTCACCTCTCTTGCTACCTTCTGCACCCTTCTTGCCTCTTTCTGCATCTCACTTGCCTCCTTCAGCACCTCTCTTGCTTCTTTCTACACCTCTCTTGCTTTCTTGCTTTTTTTCGCACCTCTCTTGTTTCTTTCTGCACCTTTCTTGTTTCTTTCTGCAACTTTGTTTCTTTCTGCAACTCTCTTGTTTATTTCTGCAACTCTCTTGTCTCTTTCATCGCCTCTCTTGCTTCTTTCTGCACTTCTCTTGGTAAATATTATTATTATTATTATTATTATTATTACCAACACTTATAAAGCACGCTATCACCCTTTGTGTACCCTGGCGCTGTGATACGTGTGTCTAGCTTAGCGCAGATGATGGTAGAGCACAATTACCAGAAGAAAAATATTAGAAAAGTGGCAGAGGACATACTCTAGGGTAGAGTCATGTCTTTATCCGTTTCCTAAACTGGAAGAGATTATCCACCTGTAAGATCTCAAATGGGAGTTTGTTCCAGAGTGGCCCTGCCTCCTGGTTTAGCTCTTCTGACTCTGGGCACCTTCACCAGTTTAGCCCAGGAGGAACGAAGATTTCAGGAGGGGGCATCCCATGCAAATTTGTCCTGCAATGGGTTGGGTCTAGCACTATGCAAAGCTTTAAACACTATACAAAGTGACTTGAATTGTATCCTTTGCGATACTGGAAGCCAATGCAACCCTGAGAGGCGGTGGAGCGTTGTGGCCTCATTGGTGCCAACTTAGCCACCACAGTCTGTATTCTCTGAAGTCTCTCAATCAAATATCTCTGGAGTCTCTCAATCAAATATCTTAGAGTCTCCAGCAACAGATCATTACAATAATCTAACCCACTCAGGATAGTACTTCTTACTATTAATATTCTAGCCTATTTTGATAACATCGGGAGGATCTTCCGAAGTACTCTAATTAAAGAAACACAGCTCCCAGCTGTTTTATTCACATGAGTTTGGAGAGTCAGTCTACTATAGAACATAACTCCCAGGTTGTGTACCGTGTCGGTAGGGACCAATGGGGTAGCAGTGGGAATTGTTCAGAAATCAATCGGGAGTATAGGGGGAATCCTCCCAGCTGCACAGTGCAGGACCTCTGTCTTGTCAGCATTGTATTGAAGAAAATTCTCTCTGAGCCAAAGTGCTGTGTCCTGTAAGCAGGCATTAAAGTCTTCTAGAGATACAAATTGACCTCCCTCTAAAGACAGAATAGTTGTGTGTCATCTGTGTAGTTCAGAAGATTGATATTATGAGCCCTTATCACAGCAAGTTAAGGGCTCATATAGATGTTGAACAATATTGGACTGATCGCAGATCCCTGCGGGACATGGTACAAAATGTTGGTAAACTTGAATCGATAGGGGGGAGGGCTACTGCCTGTTGTCTATTAGATAGATATGATTGAAACCACTTCAGGGCAGTGCCCACAAACCCAACCTCTTTGAGTCTGAACAGAAGGACCTCATGGTTTACTGTATCAAATGCGGCAGACAGGTCAAGTAGAATCAGTATACCTGACTGTCCCTTGTCTGCTTGCATTGGTAGATCATCCATAACGGTCACCGGGGCGGTCTCCATTCCATGTCCAGGACAGAAACCAAATTGCACATCTTCCAGTATATTATTGGTTTCTAGGAACTGGGATAGCGATTTGCTAACTAATCGTTCTAGGATTTTGACTGGGTATGGTAGAACAGAAATGAGTCTGTAGCTTTTGGAACAAGCTGGGTCAAGCAAGGCTTTTTTCAAAAGGGGTGTCACCAGCGCTTGTTTCTGCAGTTCTCTCTGTACTTTTCTCGCCTCTTTCTGTACTTAAATGGGAAGTGCAAGCTGTCAAGTTTAAAGGTCTGTGTGCTCTCATGTCTGAGGTATGTCTACTTGTACATGTATTCTCACATGTGCGATGCATCTGAATATGGTAGCTTAAAAAGCTGGTAGCTTCTCATATAGGTAGTTAGTTCTGCTCTGTCATTTGGTTGCACAGGCAGACATGTTTTACGTATGTAGTGTTATAGAGCCTCTCAAATATACAATTGATTACCTAAGTGCCCTGTATCAGGAGCAGAAAATAATACATACACCTTCCTGTATACAAATTTACAGAGTATGCTGTTTAAAACACAGGTATTCATATTCAAGTATTTGTATGTTTATTTTTTTGTAACATGTCACTAGGTAAAAGCACAGACACACACATCCATACCTTCTCAAACTTGGTGAGACTTACAACAGTGATATGGTTAGGATTGCTGTTTTACATTTGGTAAGCCTAATATTCTGAGCAGTCAATTAATAGTGAACCTTCAAGAAAAAAGTGAGGTTTTAGACATCTTGGGAGAAGGATTAGTGATTAGGCTACTTTGTATGAGTGTGTGGAAAGGTGCAGTCAACGTTTCAGTTGCTTCTTTCTGTACTTTTCTTCCTCTTTCTGTACTTCTCTTGTCTCTTTCTTCACTTCTCTTGCTTCTTTCTGTGCCTTTCTTCCTCTTTCTGCGCGTCTTACCTATGTAGGCATATTTACAAATTTGCAGTTAAAGAAACGTAGAAATTCACTGAAAAAAACACAGGTTTCAGGGATGTTATCGTTAGGCTGACATTTCACTTGTACAAAACCAGAGAAATTCAGCCGTTGTAGTTAGCTGAGCTAACTATAGCTCACGCCCCCGCAATGCACTGCTGATGACGTCACATATTACATCACTCATGACATGGTCAGCCTAACTATAAAGGCCTGAAACCTGTGTTTTTTCAGAATATATATATATACCTATAAAGTCTGTGATTCTGAGTCAGGAAGATCTGATGAATATGATGTGCACATTTGTAATTGTGGTGGACTCAATTACCTGAGCAAGGACTGACAGAGGTTTAGGAGTATATATGAATTTGAGCCCTGGTGGTAGATTCAAAGAAGCAGTATGGTGGTTGGTTCATGTGTAGAGTAGAAGAAACAGAGGGGAAAGGAAAAAATTAAAAACAAGAGGGTAGAGAGTGCTGTGGAGAGAAAACCAGTCTTGTGTAGACACAAATGGTATCTTTAAGTCACGCAGTATAGTTTGATCGAGGTCAGATGGATTCACTAGAGGTCAGACTAATATATATAATAGGAGCTGATTCAAATCCATATCTGTCTGTAAGAGCTAGCATAGATTTTCATACTGGAAGCCCTTATCTCATCTTTTTATGCAGGACCTAGTACCTTAGTGCAAAAGCAGAAGTTTAAAATGACTGTTCACTATGGGCCAGATGTAGGTCGGTCGGTAACGGCCGAAAATCAGTATTTTCGGCCGTTACCGACCGGTATACAAGAATTGGCATGTAGGGGCACAATTTTACAGAATCGGTAACTTTACCGATTTGGTAAAGTTACCGATTCTGTAAAATACCGAATCGGTATTTTTACCGATTCGGTAAATCTCAGATGTAGGTGGGACACTTCTGAGTCCCAAAGTCCCTACAAAATCGGTATTTTACCACACAATCCTAATGTGTGGTAAAATACCGATTTCAGGTGTGCATGCACATGTGTTCATGCACACCTAGCCATGTGACAGACAGACATGCCCTTAGGGCATGTCTGTGTGCCACATGGCGCACATGCCTATTTGTGGGGTGCCAGAGGGTGTCAAAGTGACACCCCCTGCACCCTTGTAAAATTCGGTATTTACCAATTCTGTAAATACAGAATCGGTATTTCCCATTGATTCCTATGGGCTTCAAAGCCCATAGGAATCAATGGGAAATACCGATTCTGTATTTACAGAATCGGTAAATACCGAATGTTACAGATTTGGTATTTCCACATCTGGAAATACCTACATATCCACCCCTTAGATTTACCGATTTTTAATTACCGAATCTGTAAAATTCGGTAATTAAAATTCGGTAAATCTATTCTACCTACATCTAGCCCTATATGCTCACAGTTGTTCACGATTTTCCATTTGTGCACAACGAGTTTACTTTGAACCCTTTTCCACAAGCTGCTTTTGCCTCACCAATGTGCCCTTCATCTGAAATGATGAACCAATTTATTTAGAATGCAAAGGGTGACCGTTTTTTCAATATTTGCTTAAACTATAAAACGTATTTTATTTAATGTAAAAGCTGCAAATTGCAGCCTTGAAAAAACCCAGAGGCCTCCAAGCCACTAGAGGTGAAAAACCTTAGGGGTGAAAAACAACCACTGATCAGCTACCCAACCCAAGTTGGGGTAGTAAATGGGAATGGGTCTCTAGAAAAAACGATTCAATTCCTCTTCGAGAATTGGGGTGGCATCTCCACTGGTTATAGTCGGTGGTCCAGGGGACTGTAGTCATAAGTAACTGAAGTATTTACGTAGTATTTATTTTTTAGGATTAAATCGTTTTTTATTAGCAGTACATATATTGCAACATTACACTGCATCGCTGCCTACAACCCAGTGGGCAGGCTGCGTCAAAGGTAATCTTGTAAAAACCAAGAAAGCGGAGGATATGGCATTACTTTTGCAAATTAAATGCATTGCAAGTCGCCTACAACCCATCCTGGTCCGGCCCTGTCAACAAAAGGATAAGAAGGTCAAGAGGGTGCCAGGTCTATATAGACTTCAATACTTGAGCACCCAACAATTCTCAATGTAAAATGCGGCAATTATAAGACCTGAAACAGATGCAGTAAGTATTGAATTGAAAAGTCAGCTTTTCTGTAACAAAGAACAAAAACACATCAAAAGATACACTTTTGGGTCCACACTAGAGGGACCCACAAAAATTCCCACCCACCCCTCCCAGCCCCTCTTCAAGGAGCCTTAGTTCAATAACAGAAGCATGGTTACTGCCAAACCAGGGGGCGTAGAGCGACCCTCCCTCGATGGATCCTACCCCGAAACCACTGTCCCATTCCCTCCCTGCTGGTCCGGTATCAATTTTCAAAATACGCAGATAGATGGGATAAGTAAATTCTCGAAACTCGGAGGAAAGTATGGCTATAAAGGGGGACCAGATCTTCCCATAGTCAGATTTATCCCCCAGGGTGGCCATAGACAGTCTTTCCATCCCTAAGAGAGATCACAATTGGTTGTTGCACTGTGTATGCTCTCCGATTCTATCAGTGTTTCAGCAACCTAAGAGCACTCAGTGGGCGGCACTAAGTGTGAGGCCATCTGTCTACCTCTGAGTGCTGTGCAAATGCGTTAGGCCAGGCGGGGACGGCACGCGAGCAAACCACGGGGCATATTACCAAGCAATAGCGATAATTATCGCTATTGCTTGGTTAGAGACAAAAATTTACCGCTGAGCTGCGGCAATTTTTATCGCAGATAAACCTTGGTATTACCAAGGTTTATCGCAAATGCGATGAAAATCAGCCGCAATGCATGAATATCGCTAAAAAGTCAGCGATATTCATGCATTACCGAGCTAATGCTCTTAGCCATGTTATCCACCTCCCATTGGATAACATGGCTAAGAACTGCTCTGGGCAGGTGTTAGCTTTTGGAGATATTCGCGCTTATTAGTTGGTAATAGGAGATAGCAATGTTAGCGACTGTTTCCAGTCGCTAACATCTTGGCACGCCCACTTTGCATGTCATTAGTGATAAATATCACTGACATGCAAAGCGGGGCCCAATATGGTCGCTATCTCCTACTAGCTGTCACTAACTGGTGTTGGCGACAGCTAGGTAATAGGGAGATAATTTTATCTCCGCTTTCTTGGCTTTTAAAGCCAAAAAAGCGGAGATAAACCCCCTTGATAATATGGCCCCACGTTCGCTCACTTGGTCACCGTAGTATTTTTTCAAAGCAGCCCGAATGCCTAAAGGAAATCATGCTGCTTTAAAAAATAGTTTGAAAAGCAATCAGTGATGCAAGTTTGCTGACCCTTGCAAGCCACCATCCCTGTGATTGCAGAAGATGAACAGGGCCACTGGAATTATGCGGCATAATGCAGCACTTATTTTATAATATTAATTTATTATTTGAGCAATTTTATACCTGGTAATGCTGTCTGAGCAGACTTAACCTCATTAATACAAGTTTAACGATCAAATACAAAAAAAGCAACAGAAAGATGACCAGTTAACCTCTGTAAAGGGCCTTCCACCACCACGTGTGAGGCCACTTCACCACGTGTGTAGTAACTTTTGATCCAATTGACCTAGAAACACTTTTTTTGTTAAGATCAGTAGAGATGCAAACCCAAAATTATGCGAAAAAATACACAGCATCGCATACGTCCAGTGGCCCTGCAGATGAGAAACTGCGACCTGTGTAGTCAGTATTCATTGTTAGGTCAGTGTTCGACCCATTACGATTCCTAATTTCACAAACTGACCTATTAGTACCTAGGTCAGTTTGCAAAGTAAGTTACTGGTTGCAAATAGTCGATGCACAATGTGCGACTGCTCTTTGCAACCGGGTTTGTAATACATCTGGCTTCTGAAGCCTTCTTGGAGCCCCCTGCGCTGGTCAAATGAAGGTAGACCAGAGAGCTATTGGCCTTTCAAGATCCAAAGCTGGGCTAGAGACTTTTATATAGGCCTTTCAGCCTCAATTGTTTGGCAAGCCACCAACACCAAACCCCAGGAGTGAGAGCGGTGAACTGAAGCTGCTGATGAGGTCCAGCCGTGCAGGCGTCAGCACGATGTCCTGGGTGTTGAACTCGATGCTGGCTGCCTCCCAGCATCATATTTCTGTGTCATTTCAGCTGTTCTTATTGGGAAAGCAGACAAGTTGCAGTGATCCCATTTCCGCATCAGATAGCAGAATCCCACGAGGCTCGAGGCATTTCCTTTTTCCCGTGCTGGAGAAACATATGTGATGATAATGCCCGTCCGGGGCAGGAAGGGAGCAGTGGAGTACTTACAGGGCCTATCGTAGTTAGCCTGGCTGACGTCACTGGTCCTTGATTTGAAGTTCCATCCCAAACAAACCTTGCAAAGCCAATAGTTCTGACTAATAGGTGAAAATGCCTGGACGCATCAGTCTACTCAGCTGCTAATTAAGATCATGCACTCAATCTCAAATCTACATCACTAATCCTTACACTCATGCATATATTCATCCTCCTATTGACACACTTGCCTGTCCATAATAGCAGGCACGTGAGCGCGCACCCTGTCAACTCCCCAAACAATAAAGAGGTATTTCTGTTATTAGCTAGACCAATTGGCTTTGCTGCTCAACTAAAAGGGGCGAAAGCGTGCTCTGGTGACTGCTAGCCTGTGAGGTGTGTGAAAGTACTTCTGCTAGTGGTGACTGGTAGTGACGGGTGTGGGAGGGCAGCTAGTAGTATTGTGTGACTGCTAGCCTGTAAGATCTCTCAAATACCTCTGATAGAGGTGACTGCTACTGATGGGTGTGGGAATGCAGTTAGTAGCACTGTGTGACTGCTGGCCTGGGAGGTTTGTGAAAGTACTTCTGGTAGTGGTGACTGCTATTGATAGGTGTGGGAGTACAGTTAGTAGTATTGTGTGACTGCTAGCTTGTAAGGTCTCTCAAAGTACCTCTGGAAGAGGTGACTGCTACTGAAGGGTGTGGGAGTGCAGTTAGTAGTATTGTGTGATTGCTAGCCCGTGAGGTGTGTGAAAGTACTTCTGGTAGTGGCCACTGCTACTGATGGGTGTGGGAGGGCAGCTAGTAGTATTGTGTGAATCTAGCCTGTAAGGTCTCTCAAATACCTCTGGTAGAGGTGACGACTACTGATGGGTGTGGGAGTGCAGTTAGTTGTATTGTGTGACTGCTAGCCTGTGAGGTTTGTGAAAGTACTTCTGGTAGTGGTGATTGCTACTGATGGGTGTAGGATGGCAACTAGTAGTATTGTGTGACTGCTAGCCTGTAAGATCTCTCAAATACCTCTGGTAGAGGTGACGACTACTGATGGGTGTGGGAGTGCAGTTAGTAGTATTGTGTGACTGCTAGCCTGTGAGGTGTGTGAAAGTACTTCTGGTAGTGGTGACTGCCACTGATGGGTGTGGGAGGGCTGCTAGTAGTATTGTGTGACTGCTGGCTTGTGAGGTGTGTGAAAGTACTTCTGGTAGTGGTGACTGCTACGATGGGTGTGGGAGTGCAGCTAGTATTGTGTGACTGCTAGTCTTTGCATTCGACATGCTGTTTGCAGTTGTAACTGCTAGTTTGTGAGGGTTTCATGAGGCTTCTAGTAGCGTCACTGCTAGTTTGTGAGGGGGAAGTGTTGTCAATGGTCTAACAATTTTGCTCTGTGAGGGATGCAATAGTCCTGTTGCTAATGTGTGATTACTACTTTGTTCGGGGTTTCATATTTGTGGGAGTTACGGCGAGTAGTGCAAAAGTACACTATGGATAAAATAATATTTTTGTGTGACTAGTTCTCAGTCAGGGGCATGAGTGTGCTTCGATATTCACTACTGTAATTAACCGGAGGGGTGTGAGAGTTTGACTGCTACTCTCTGAAGGGTGTTCAGCTGCTGTCTTTATTGTGTGGGTGTAAGTCCATGGAGGAAGGATGTGATGGTTCTCTGGAGGGGGTTGGTGTGCTATCGATAGTACAAGACTCCCTAGTGTCCGAGGGGTAGAGGAATGTTTTTATTAGTGTGCTACTGCTCCTCTGCAGGGGGGGGGGGGGGGGGTGAGAGTAAGTATTTAGGCCGCTTTGCTTTCCATCATAAAAGGTTGAACAGTCCCCTCGTGTTTTCGCCGAAGATGCGGCTGAAGACATTCTCTGCACTTACCAAGGGATGCGAGGACGCTTCTCTGGATACAACGCTGATGCCTCCTGAGCAGAGTTCTCTTTCTAGGATTGTTACCGTTGGTCTGGATTGTACACCGAGGCCGCCTAAAGACATTCATGATCCACCAATTTTTACCAGCTGGCAATCTAGATTGTAGTCTGTATATTATTTGGAAATTGCGGCCTACAAGACTAAAGGTATGAGGAAAAAAACACAGGGGTTACAATTATGGTCTCCTATCACTAACTGGCTATGAATTTAAGAAATTATTGTATATTACTATAATGTCCAAACCTTATCCTGATATTTTGTAGACTTGTTTTTCTGTGTACTGTGTCCTATCTGTTTGCTGATGTAAAACTTAATTAAATAAAATTAAATAAAAAAAGGCATTAATGATGTAAGTTTACTTACTTGTGTGAACATGTTCCCAGAGTCCTTTGGTAGGCTTCCCCCAGCCATCCCCCCGATGCCCCGGTACTGACCAACACACCATGTGCACAACCCTTTGTGGTTACGGTTGCCAACAAGCACAAGCTACAGCAGTGAACTGAGTTCCAGCCTCCGCCCCCTTAGCTGTTGAGGCGGTCAGGCACTCACCCTTCGCTCCGAGCCTCGGGTCTCGAATGAGTAGCCTCACAGCAGTTTCTAGCATCTGCTATCCACAGCGGATACTGGTCCCAGGGCACCAACCTCCAAAGCCCCCCAAGACCCCTTCGTGCACTCCCACAGAGTGCATATGAGCAGCAAAGTTCCCTTCACGTGCAGTGAGCATGTATGCTACAGTAGACTTGACGGCCAAAGCTGGTTCACCCCAGGAAGAATCACCATACTGTGTGTGTGCCAAAGCAAGAGCATGTGCACATGCATACACCAAAGAGCATGTACACATGCATACACCAGAGAGCATGTGCACATGCATACACCAAAGAGCATGTACACATGGATACAATAAATCAATCAATCAAACTTTATTCGGTTTTTGTTTGAAAAACCATAACAGTTACACAAATACAGTAAATGAAAACAGTTTATAAATCAATACACAGTTTAAAAGAAAAGGTCCAGTACTGCTTGATAAATCTTGCTAAAAACATGTCTTAATAAACAGAATTTACAGATACATACAAATCCTCAATTTCACAGATGCTTTTAAGAACCCTACTATAAAGAAGAAACAGTCATCCTTCAGCAATTTAAGATACACAAAGGCTGGTCTGACTTGTCTAAAATTAATCTTTTTTAAAATAGGAACTAAAAAATGCCTGCGGGGGAATTCATACAGTTTACAAAAAAACACAAAGTGCAGCAGATCCTACGGAGACTCTCCGCCGCAGCCGCAGGTAGCTAACACTTGGCCTCTGTTAACCCCCTTAGGTCTGGCTAACAAAAGATTAAATAAATGTATCCGAAACCTGGCTAAAAGGAATTTCTTGTGTGTAGACAGATAGATAAGGTTCCGTCAATGGCATTGATATGAGCATTAAAAACAATCGGACACTAGGTTTCTGAACCTCCACAGCTTCTCTGTCTACTTTCCTTCGATTCAGAAAGGCTGTCTTGGTTAGTTCTACATCCTTTCTGGTAATAGCATCAGGATTAGAAAATAAGTCACCCACCCGATCCATTCAAGCCCACTTTGATATATTTAAACCAGGGGATACAAACCGAGTTATCTTGAGTCATGCATTCTCCTAAAATCAGATGGGTGAGGGTTAAATCTTCATTCAGCCAACACTTTAACCAAAAAATCAAGGTGTGCAAAGCAAGAGCGTCACTTAGGGTAAGAGACCCCCAATTCCTTGTGAACCACTAAATTAGAGGTTCCACGCGGAACACATAATGGGCGTTTCAAAAAGTCATTTT
Source organism: Lissotriton vulgaris (assembly GCF_964263255.1). Taxonomy (NCBI): domain Eukaryota; kingdom Metazoa; phylum Chordata; class Amphibia; order Caudata; family Salamandridae; genus Lissotriton; species Lissotriton vulgaris. The sequence continues at coordinate 1,899,058,068 of NC_141693.1, forward strand.
CCACTACCTGGAGGGGGTCTGCGCCAATGTAACCCCAGATTTCACTACCGTAGGTAGCAATGACCAAGCTTTTAGCTTGGTACACTTGCAACATAGCTCCTATTGGTTTCTTTCCTATTTTAGAGGCAAAGTTGAAAATTGCTGCAATAGCCCGAGCCAAGTCCCCTTTTTTCTTCTGAATTAGGGGGCCCCACTTTGTTGATCGTCAAGTAGAACCCCTAAATAGGAGAATACATTAGTGCGGGGATCTTAACAGCACCAACACTAAACTGGGAACTCTTTCTCGTTTGTTGCCCAACTTTCATGACATAGAACTTCGAGTTATTAATGGCCAAGTCCCGTTCTGTCATGAAACTCGAGAATGCAGTTAAAAGGGATTGTAAACACCGTTCAGTCCAAGATATTAGGATGGCATCATCCGCATAAAGCAGAACAGGAATACCCAGCTGTCCTATGCAGGGAAAATCAACTCCTGTTGCCCTTAGTGCGCTATCCAATTCATTTATATAAAAGTTAAATAAAAAAGGTGCCAGGATGCAACCCTGTCGGACTCCCCTCTTGATCTCGAAGTCCCTTGAGACCTGTAGGTCTTGTGAGAACCTAACGTTAGCCTTAGTGGAGATGTGCAGGTCCTCAAGAAAGCTAACAATACCACCCCCAATGCCCTCATGGACTGACACAGCTTGTCCCTGTTCACACAGTCAAACGCAGATGACAGGTCCATGAAGGCAAGGTGAATAGATCCGGTACGAGCAACCGTATACTTGTTCAGTATCATAGATAGATTAAGACATTGAGCAATAGTACAGTGTCCCGGCCGGAACCCATACTGGACATCTTATCTTATGCTTGTCTGCCCAAGTTGATAATCTCTTTAGGAGAATACGACCCACTACTTTACCCACAGAATCAATAAGCGAAATAACAATGGGTACTATTTCAGTTACCCTTCTTGAAAACAAGGACTCTAGTTGAAGATGCCCAAGACTTGGGACAACCACTCTTTGCTGCTGCATTAAAAACTGTTTCCAGTATCGGTGCCCAGAATGAAGGGTCTGCCTTGAATAGGTCCGGAGGGATCCCGTCTGGCCCTGGTGCTTTGTTGATGGAAAGACCTGTGATGCCATCCAGGATCTCACCCCTACCAAAAATTAAAACTGAATCCTTAGTGTCCCTCTTGTTTTGGAATTAGGCACCCGAAGACAATCAAACATAGATTTAAAAGGAAGTACCCACGCCACCTCTGTGATATGTGAATCTAGGCACCCCCCCCCCTTCCTGATCAAAAAGGGACCTATTCACAATACTCCAGAACTTTGAACTGTTTTTTAGAGTGCTAGAATCAATCAACTCCTTCCAAGCTTCTTCCTTCAAACTACCCTTACGCTTGGCTAGTGCTGCCTTATAGTCCTTACGACAAGCACATACCTCAGACTGGATTCTTGGTTTGGCTGACAGAGCTTCCCTCAGCATTTTTGCTGCTTTGGAGCAGTGGGAGTCAAACCATCTGGGACCATGTGCAACATTTCTGCTAGCTGGGACGATTAAGATTTCACTGATTTTTCGCACCAGTGACTCATATGCACTGAGAACCTGACTGGGCGGGGCACCCTCCGCAGTACACAATAGTACTTTATGGGTGCAGGATGTTTTTAATTCCTCATAAAATTTAACCGGGGACACCTGTGATCACTTTAGTCTGCGCATACCATCCGTCGGTCTCAAGGCTCCCCTAGATGAAACAGCTCCTGACTTAGCTAATAATGGGCCCATTATGTGAACTGTTAATGGGTTATGATCACTGGATTTGCTCTCCATGATATCAAAGCCATAGAAAGAGAATTGCAATGAAGAGGGAATTAGGATAAAGTCAATAAATGACCCCCTACTGTGTCCTTTAAAGGTTGGCACAGAGAACTTACAGTGTGGGTCAGTTAAAGACATTAAACCCAACAAATCCAGTTCATCCATCATATTGTTCAACAGTTCCCCCTCAATATGATATTCAAAATGAAAACCCCTCATACGTGGGCAGCCCAGCTCAAAGGTACAGGACAATGATGGATTACCACAGGGGTGTATGTTAAAGTCCCCAGAAACCAGGAGGTTGTGTAAACAAGATCCCAGTGATTTTCTTAAGATCATTCCCATGGTAGTGACGTTACAGGCCTCGTGTGGATAGGCTACCGGATTATAAAAATTAACAATCCCCCATCTGGTTTCTCCCCTTTTTACTATCAGTGCTAGAATTCCAGAATGGGTGGTTCGCAAGACCTGAATCTTGCAGTCAACAGCTACGGAGATGTAAACAACTAGACCACCCTTTGGTCTGCCACTCGGCGATGGAATAGCCGGGACCAAAAATGTCTTCTAGCCTTCGAGAAACATGTCACAGTCCACCGACCATGTTTCCTGAAGGCTAATTACCGAAAATTGCCTTACATATTGTACCTACAGATAAAAAGTTGTTAGGTCTAACATCTAGAGGCCTCAAAGTTACCTCCACTGGGGCTCAGAGGGAACCATCAAATCCAACTCTGGGGTTAGTCAATCACAATCCTCCAGACCAGTTAAAGCAGCAAATCGGTTGTTGGATGTCAAAAAAAGGTAGATGCCGATCTCCCGGTCTAATTCCAGGGGGGGTGGCAACCCTGGGAATAGGCTGTTGTCTAAATGCTGGTCTATTTGACCACCCCCTCCGAGAAGAACTCTGGGGGCATTTTCAAATTTGGCTTGTAGAAGTAGCCCAAGGGTAGAGCCCTAATGCCCTTTCCCTGTAAGGACAAGGGGCCATTGCCCCCAGTTAAAATACGGCCAGCAATATAAGGGTTATCGAAGTTTACAATCACGCAATCGCCAGAGCCCATTTTGCGTGTACTCCCTATCCAGCTCACCCTACGAGCCATGAGGATATTTCTAGTCAGACCAACCCCTAGGGGAGTGTTGTGATTAAACCAGTGAGTCACCTTATTTAACAACTGCCCATAATCTTCTTTAACTCCTTTAGGGAGGGAAGGGACACTTTCCAGAACCACAACATATGGGGTAGATTGAGGTGGAAGGTCGATGACAGGGAGACTTACTAAATGTGTGTTCCTTTCCTCTGGCCTCCTTGCCTTATGTGCCACAGATGATCCTGCTCTAATGGGGGGCTTGCATGGAATTTTTGGGGTGTCTACCCTGTCAGTTCTAGTGGTCTGGAGCTGCTCTTGTCCCCCAACTCACTATTCACTGCAGGCCTATCCACTAAGCCTACCCGTCCTAATTTACCGTTAGTAGGGGTGAGGTCTTTACTGGTAATTGTGCTGACTAAAACTGTGTCCGGCGGGTTGCGGCCCACCAACCCTTCTAATTTTAACAACCTAGCTTCTACTGAACCAATTTTTTGAAGGATTGGGTCTAATAGAGTAGACATCATGGTTTCCAACCAGCCCCAAAAGTTCACCTCCTGTGTACTATCAATGGGTTGCCCCAACAATATCTGGTTCATCTGAGTAGGGGGACCCTCTCTACAAACATTTGTGGTTGGTGCAGCTATTGTATTCCTCCCCGATATGCCCTGGGCGGGTTTGTTTAGGTTAGTTAAACCCTGCTTCTTCCTTTTTACGGTCGGTGGATCCAAGGTACCAGTTAACTTCAGTTTTTCCTTTTGCCCTCTAGTTGTGGTTTTGGATTTACCAGGGCTTGGTTCTTGTTCCAGGGATGAGCAGGAGCCCGAGTCTCTCATCCCAGCTGGAGCAATGAATGGTGACTTGCCCAGCCGGGATAAAGAAGCCTCCTTCTGATTTAGGTCCATTTGTGAATCAGAGGTTGCGGGGGTTAGAGAGAGTCTACCTTGTGAGAGGTGGGGTTCAAGTGATAGCCTACGTCCTGTGCGTTTAATTTCATTATAGAGGGCTGATTCTGCCCTCAGGATAAAGGCATCTAAGGTACCTGCCACACTTTTCCCCAAGTGTGGCTTCTGCCTGTTCATATTGACTAACTCAGTAGGCACTGAAATAAATTATGTATGTCTCAACATGCGTACTGAGTCAAGTTTAAAACAAGGTGCCTTATGCAGGGAACAAAGTGCGAAGTGAAATACAGTACTCTGGCTCAATCTAGCCAGTTCAATAACTCAGAGTATTAAATTAGTGCTAAAAAAAAGATACAAGAAGCATATAAGCTGTTTAGCAGCAATAATATAAAGACATATAATCCGAATAATACCCCAAAAGTGCAAGGATCAAAGTCAAACCCTGGATCAAAGTGCCTAGTGCAGCAATACAGTACTTGAGGCTTACAATCCAGTACAATATCAGCAGTAAAAGCTCAACAGGACATCAGGGCAATAAATATACATTTAAAATTGCAAAAGTACGAGTAAGTGACAATAATGTGAAAAAAATGCAAAAACTGTAAGAGACAGCTAAATTACCATGTGCGCAGTGGCGTCACTGGGGTTGGTGTCACCCGGTGCGGGTAACTCATGGTGTCACCCCCTCACGACTTACTGCATGGACTACCTCTGTCGGAAATGTACGGTGCTAGGTACTGTCTTACTCCCTCTAGCTCCCTCTTTCTGTATAGCTCCCTCTCTCCGTCTTACTCCCTCTAGCTCCCTCTCTCTGCCTAGCTCCCTCTCTCGCTGTCTTATTCTCTCTAGCTCCCTCTCTCTCTCTGTCTTACTCCCTCTAGCTCCCTCTTTCTGTATAGCTCCCTCTCTCTGTCTTACTCCCTCTAGCTCCCTCTCTCTGCCTTACTCCCTCTAGCTTCCTCTCTCTCTGTCTTACTCCCTCTAGCCCCCTCTTTCTTACTCCCTCTAGCTCCCTCTCTCTCTCTCTTACTCCCTCTAGCCCCCCCTCTCTCTGTCTTGCTCCCTATAGCTCCCTCTCTCTCTGTCTTATTCCCTCTAGCTCCCTCTCTCTTACTCCCTCTAGCTCCCTCTCTGTCTTGCTCCCTCTAGCTCCCTCTCTATCTGTCTTGCTCCGCCTAGCTCCCTCTCTCTCTGTCTTACTCCCTCTAGCTCCCTCTCTCTCCGGTTTGGTCCCTCTAGCTCCCTCTCTCTGTCTTGCTCCCTCTAGCTCCCTCTCTCTCTCTTACTCCCTCTAGCTCCCTCTCTCTATGTCTTGCTCGCTCTAGCTCCCTGTAGCTCCCTCTCTCTCTATCTTACTCCCTCTAGCTCCCTCTCTCTGTCTAGCTCCCTCTCTCGCTGTCTTATTCTCTCTAGCTCCCTCTCTCTCTCTGTCTTACTCCCTCTAGCTTCCTCTCTCTTGCTCCCTCTAGCTCCCTCTGTCTCCCTCTCTCTCGGTCTTACTCCCTCTAGCTCCCTCTCTCTCTGTCTTACTCCCTCTAGCTCCCTTTCTCTCTGTCGTACTCCCTCTAGCTCCTCGCTCTGTCTTCCACCCTCTAGCTCCCTCTCTCTCTTACTCCCTCTAGCTCCCTCTCTCTGTCTTACTCCCTTTCACTCCCTCTTTCTCTCTCTCTTACTCCCTCTAGCTCCCTCTCTCTGTCTAGCTCCCTCTCTCTGTCTTGCTCCCTCTAGCCCCGTCTGACTCCCTCTCTCTCTGTCTTACTCCCTCTAGCTCCCTCTCTCTGTCTAGCTCCCTCTAGCTCCCTCTCTCTTTGTCTTACTCCCTCTAGCTCCCTCTCTCTGTCTAGCTCCCTCGAGCTCCCTCTCTTTGTCTTACTCCCTCTAGCTCCCTCTGTCTCTGTCTAGCTCCCTCTCTCTCTCTCTGTCTTACTCCCTCTAGCTCCCTCTGTCTCCCTCTCTCTCTCTGTCTTACTCCCTCTAGCTCCCTCTCTCTCTGTCTTACTCCCTCTAGCGCCCTCTCTCTCTGTCTTGCTCCCTCTACCTCCATCTCTCTTATTCCCTCTAGCTCCCTCTCTCTCTGTCTTGCTCCCTCTCCCTCTCTCTCTGTCTTTCTCACTCTAGCTCCCTCTCTCTCTGTCTTTCTCACTCTAACTCTCTCTCTCTTTCTCTGTCTTCTTACCCCCTCTAGCTCCCTCTCTCTCGCACATTAAACCCACTCTCTGCCGCTTTCATGTGGTTTCTCTTTTAAAGCTTTTCAAGATGCAAAAAGAAATCTGTGTACAAGGCACCAGCGAGTTTGTAGACGTGAGAATGTTACGATATGTAACAGCTAAAGTAAAAGCTAATTTCCAAGCGGTTAATACCCCCCCCCCTCTTTAGCACTGTGTCTTTTTCCATTTAAATGGCGGGGGCCCCTCATTACTACACTTTTTAAACTTTATCTAATGAGAACATTTTAATTCGAATAGGTGAGAAAATATCTCGGTTCGCTTTTGTTTTTAAAGCGGATCGAGTCTCTCCGAGGCCTTCGGGTGCGGTGCAGGGGGTGCCATGTACAGAGGCCTGCTGGCGGGGCGGGGGGCGCAACCAGATGGTGTCACCCCCATGTGAGGGTGTCACCCGGTGCGGTCCGCACCCCCCGCACCCCCCTAGTGACGCCACTGCATGTGCGGAACGAGTACCTAGGTTAAATTACAAAGTCCTGGCCCATATAGTTTTTAGGCAAAGTCACGAGTGGACCTGGTAAAGTCTGACATGAGGGGATTAAACTGGTAATCACCAGTATTACCAGAAGACTCGAAAATGTCAGTATTGGGAAGTGGAAAACAGTACCTGCAACAAACTCTGTCACTGAGCCAGGAACCAGATCTTCGGATGAAAGGGAGATGGCCCTGCCCTGCCTCCTCCTGGCTATGACGGGCGAAGACGGGCCTGCCCTTTGCCCGGGCCAAGCCCGGGCATGCCCCACGCGCTGCGGGACTGCTGCCGTCGATTTCAAGCCCCTCCAGGCACATGCATACAGCAAAGAGCATGTACATATGCATACCCCAGAGCATGTACACATGCATACAGCAAAAAGCATGTACTAATGCATAGTCCAAAGAGCATGTACACATGCATACTCCAAAGAGCATGTGCACACGCATGCCCCAAAGAGCATGTACACATGCATGCACCAAAGAGCATGTACAAATGCATACAGCAAAAAGCATACTCCAAAGAGCATGTACAAATGCATACTCCAAAGTGCATACTCCAAAGAGCATGTACAAATGCATACTCCAAAGTGCATGTACAAATGCATACTCCAAAGTGCATGTACAAATGCATACTCCAAAGAGCATGTACAAATGCATACTCCAAAGAGCATGTACACATGCATACTCCAAAGAGCATGTGTACATGCATACACCAAAGAGCATGTACACATGCATACTCCAAAGAGCATGTGCACATGCATACTCCAAAGTGCATGTACAAATGCATACTCCAAAGAGCATGTACAAATGCATACTCCAAAGAGCATGTACAAATGCATACTCCAAAGAGCATGTACACATGCATACTCCAAAGTGCATGTACAAATGCATACTCCAAAGAGCATGTACAAATGCATACTCCAAAGAGCATGTGCACATGTATACTCCAAAGGGCATGTGCACATGCATACTCCAAAGTGCATGTACAAATGCATACTCCAAAGAGCATGTACAAATGCATACTCCAAAGAGCATGTACAAATGCATACTCCAAAGAGCATGTGCACATGCATACTCCAAAGAGCATGTGCACATGCATACTCCAAAGTGCATGTACAAATGCATACTCCAAAGAGCATGTACAAATGCATACTCCAAAGAGCATGTACAAATGCATACTCCAAAGAGCATGTACACATGCATACTCCAAAGTGCATGTACAAATGCATACTCCAAAGAGCATGTGCACATGCATACTCCAAAGTGCATGTACAAATGCATACTCCAAAGAGCATGTACAAATGCATACTCCAAAGAGCATGTGCACATGCATACTCCAAAGGGCATGTGCACATGCATACTCCAAAGTGCATGTACAAATGCATACTCCAAAGAGCATGTACAAATGCATACTCCAAAGAGCATGTGCACATGCATACTCCAAAGAGCATGTACAAATGCATACTCCAAAGAGCCTGTGCAAATGCATACTCCAAAGAGCATGTACAAATGCATACTCCAAAGAGCATGTACAAATGCATACTCCAAAGAGCATGTACACATGCATACTCCAAAGAGCATGTGTACATGCATACACCAAAGAGCATGTACACATGCATACTCCAAAGAGCATGTACAAATGCATACTCCAAAGAGCATGTACACATGTATACTCCAAAGAGCATGTGTACATGCATACACCAAATAGCATGTACACATGCATACTCCAAAGAGCATGTGCACATGCATACACCAAAGAGCATGTACAAATGCATACTCCAAAGAGCCTGTGCAAATGCATACTCCAAAAAGCATGTGCACATGCATACTCCAAAGAGCATGTACAAATGCATACTCCAAAGAGCCTGTGCAAATGCATACTCCAAAGAGCATGTACAAATGCATACTCCAAAGAGCCTGTGCAAATGCACACTCCAAAGAGCATGTGCACATGCATACTCCAAAGAGCATGTACAAATGCATACTCCAAAGAGCCTGTGCAAATGCATACTCCAAAGAGCATGTGCACATTAATACACCAAAGAGTATGTGCACATGCATACAACAGAGCATGTACACAGGCTTACAGCAAAGAGTATGCACACATGCATACACCAAAGAACATGTACACATGCATACACTAGAACATGTACACATGCATACACCAGAGCATGTACAAATGCATACACCAAAGAGCATGAACACATGCATACACCAGAGCATGTACAAATGCATCCAACAAAGATCATGTACAAATGCATACACCAAAGAGCATGTGCACATGCATACCCCTAAGAGCATGGACAAATGCATACTCCAAAGTGCATGTACAAATGCATACTCCAAAGAGCATGTGCACATGCATACACCAAAGAGCATGTGCACATGCATACACCAAAGAGCATGTACACATGCATACTCCAAAGAGCATGTACAAATGCATACTCCAAAGAGCATGTACAAATGCATACTCCAAAGAGCATGTACAAATGCATACTCCAAAGAGCCTGTACAAATGCATACTCCAAAGAGCATGTACAAATGCATACTCCAAAGAGCATGTGCACATTAATACACCAAAGAGTATGTGCACATGCATACAACAGAGCATGTACACAGGCTTACAGCAAAGAGTATGAGCACATGCATACATCAAAGAACATGTACACATGCATACACTAGAGCATGTACACATGCATGCACCAGAGCATGTACAAATGCATACACCAAAGAGCATGAACACATGCATACACTAAAGAGCATGTACACATGCACACGCCAAAGAGCATGAACACATGCATACACCAAGAGCATGTACACATGTATACTCTAAAGAGCATGTACACATGTATACACCATTGAGCATGTACACATGCATACACCAAAGAGCATGTACAAATGCATACAGCAAAGAACATGTACACATGCATATTGCAAAGAGCACCACCTGCCAGGACACTCATCTCACCTTGTTGCAGCAGCCATCTTTGGAGTAGAAAGACAAGTTACCTTAGGTAACAATATTTCTGGTCAATACTGTAGCTTCCTGCAGATTCCTCATATTAAAAAATGTATATTTCCCAGATGCTAAACTAGACCCAGAAAAACATTTTCCTCATGCAATCTCTCCAGTACCACCAGGTAGCACCACTTGCTTCCAATCACAGCTCCATCTGCCCAGATGTGACCACAGGCCTTCGACACCGTAAACCACAACATCTTACTCCACCGTCTCAGAGGGGTGGGCATCTCGGGAATGGCAATCACCTGGCTTAAGTCCTTTCTCGCAGATCGCTCCTTTCAGGTATTCGAGAAAGAACACGTTTCCTCCAGCAAACCCCTGAACTGTGGGGTGCCACAGGGGTCCTCCCTAAGCCCCATCCTTTTTAATGTTTATAGGAGTCCACTGGCTGAGGTTGTCCGCCCCTTCGGAGTAAAAATTGTCTCCTATGCGGACGACACACAGCTAGTGGTTGCTCTAGATCCCCCCTTCAACTCACACCATGGTCTATACAAATGCCTGGAAGCAGTCTCCTCTTGGATGACATCGTCCTGTTATGCTCCTTGGAAACACCATGAACAACACCATTGATCCAATCTGGCCCCCCTGCCTAGGCTGCCCCCCTCCACCCAAAGAACTAATCAAAAGCCTCGGCATATGGCTGGACAAGTCCCTCAATTTTAAATACCAGGATGCCAAACTATCGGCTATCTGCTTTGGACTCCTGAGACTACTGCGCAAGATCCTCCCTCTCCTCCCTTTTCAATCAAGACGGATCATGGTACAAGAAATGAAATGAAATGAAATTGGGTTTTGTAAAGCGTGTTACTACCCGGAGGCCTCGTAGAGCTGTGGACGGGTGAGGCCGAATGCCACCAGCTATCACCTAATGGAAGAGGAGTGTTTTCAGGCTCTTGCGGAATTTTTGAAGATCAGGTTTGCTGCGCAATGTGAGCGGCAGGGAATTCCAGACAACGGCCGCGTTCCATGAGAAGGAGCGGCCACCCCATCTAGCATGTTTGATTTTCTTGGTTGAGGCCAGAAAGGTTGAGCTTGAGCACAGTGATCTCCGTGGGTAGTATGGAGTGACTTGGGAACAGATCATTGCGGGGGCTTTTTGCCACATGGCTTTGTGTGTTATGCACATCGCCTTGAATTTTACCTTGGCCTGAATAGACAGCCAGTGTAATTTTTTTAAGGCGGTGACGCCCGAGTATCTTCGGGGCAGTCCGAGAAGCAGACGTGCGGTCGCGTTCTGGGTTACCTGAAGTTTTTTTGTCATGCTGGCAGGGGCACCTAGGTACAGCGCGATTCCATAGTCAAGGCGGGACAGGATAATGGCCTGGACCATTATCCTTCGAGCTTGAAAAGGGAGGAGAGGAAGAACTTTCCGCAGCATTCTCATCAGCCCAAAACATGTGGCGGAGAGTTTGGTGGCTTGCTGATTAAAGCTCAAGGCATCATCCAGCCATATGCCTAGGCTTTTAATCTGTTCTTTTGGCTCGGGGTGAGGTGTGGGGGGGGGTACCATATCTTATCCTGTTTAGACTGTGGGAACGCCCTATACCTTGGGGCTCCGCAGTCCACCGTAAATAAACTCCAAATCGTCCAGAACTGCGCGGCCAGAACCCTTCTCCAAATTCCTCGTCGAGCCTCAGTAAAAACTCGACTGAAAGAGCTCCATTGGCTGCCAGTAAAAGCAAGGATTGAATTCAAGGCCATGTGCATCGCCCACCGGTCCTACTGGGGCACAGGCCCCACCATCAACCTTCCCCTTATAAACGCCTACCACCCCAACAGACACCTGAGATCTGCAGCCTCTTACCTCACCACAGCGCCCCGAGTTAAGAGAGCCAGGTGTGGAGGCCGCTCACTTTCTTACAACTTCGCCAAGCTCTGGAACACACTTCCCCTCACACTCAGATCAGAGCCCAAACTACTGACATTTCGAAAACTCCTGAAAATCTGGCTTTTTAACAAACCTGTGTAACCCCCCACAGTTCTGCCTTTGCCCCGACCTCCGCAGCGTTGGGACGCCTCAGGGTAGCCATCGCGCTCTACAAATCGTCTTTTAATTTCATTTAATTTCATTACATTTCATTCATTTCATCTGGCAATATACGACATTGACTGCCATGCTGGCATGAATTCCTGGTCAATTTTCTGTGCCTAATCAAGGCATGGAGAGAGGAACTGTGAGAACTCCTCACGATAGGAGGAAAGGTGCTGAGGAACCTGCAGGACAATGTACTATCCACTATAATTGTAGATATTTTATGTAAACTTTATTTTATCAAAGGTAAGTTGCTTTTTCTTCAGCTACCTGCTTCTTCCAACAGATTTCTCATCTTATGAATGAGTCCCAAAGCAACACCCTCTGAGTAGTGCTGATTAACCTAGGAATGCAAAAAGAACAAATGCAGTTTGGCATGGTGAGCAAAAAAACGATAGATATAGGCCCAGAACTCTGTACTGGGGTGAATGTATGACATTGTTCTGCATTCTGTCCATCAATTGTTGTTTTTTCGATATCCAAGGAAGACATGCAGCATTCTCTGGGACAACTATCCTTCACTGGGCAGGCATGAGCTGAGCGACAGTACTGTTTTGCATAGGTATGCACCGAGCAAATATCAGCCCCATGGTGAGAGCAGCAGAAGCAGCCAGGCCTTGGCAAAGCTGGAACAAATGCCAGTCAGAGGGTCTTTTGTTGACCAAGATTTGACACATCTATATACACAGGATTACCCAACATAAAATGGTATATTTGGTGATCGCCTTACTTTTCATGATTTCAGCAAAGCCCACAAAGAGCTGTTCACACGCCTCTATCTTGTCTGTTTGACATAATTCGATACAGCTTGCTTGAAGTCCAGTCTCTTCGTTGGTGCGGTGAGGAATAGGAAACAAAGATAGAAGGGTGGTGGACTTACCCATGTGAAAGGCAGACAACCTTCAGCAGGAGAGAAGGCCAAGTATGATGTTTCAGTAGAGTTATAGGTGGCTGAGGCATCAGTTTTTGCAATATGCTCACCCGACGGACTGGAGTAATTGCCACCAAAAAATGCAGTTTTCAAGGTAGGTAAAGGAACAGACCAACTATGCATTGGTTCAGAGGGCAAAGCTAAAAAGAATGCCAGCACCAAATTCAATTCCTAATGTGGAACAGTCAAAGGTGTGTGTGGAAACAAATACAACATAGCTTTTTATAAGGGTGATCTGAACAAAGAGTTGATTGAGGAGACACTTGAAGGTTGGACAGGAGTCAAATAGCCTTTCATATTTGCGAGGGCCAAGCCCTTCTAGGCAAGGGGAGTGCACCACATTGAGGAGACAAGACTGGACGGGGTTCTAATCTCTCACCAAGTGACAAATTATGACCAGCATGGATTGACTTTGTAGCAGATGACATTGCAGCCAAGATGATGTCTGTTACTTCCAGAGGTAAGCAGAAGAACTCGAATTGTCATCGTTCAACTTCCATGCATGCAACTGAAGCATAAGGGAACGAAGACAGAGGATCTGATCATCCTGCTGCGAAAGCAGATCTATCCTGTGGGTTGAGGAAGAAGGCGAATGCTGAATTCCAACAGGCGTACCAAATCATCCTAGCCCAGTCTGGGTGGATCAGAATTGGTGAGCTTGATCCTCCTGCACTTTTTGCAGGATCTATAGAAAGAAGTGGGATTGGCAGTAACAAGTAGAGCAGATCCTGCAGATCCCAAAACGTGTTGAACCTGAAAAGTATTCCTCAGGGACCATCTAGTGGGAAGTGCACGCCACAAAACTGAGGACACTTCTTGTACCTGGCTGCGGCAAAGAGGTGCACATATGGACATCCCAATTTCGGGAAGATCATATCCTTCAATTTAGGATGAATTCTCCCTCTTAGATATTGGGCGACAGGTGGCGCAGTGCATTTGCCCTCAGATTGAGAGTGCCTGTGAGATGGGCTGCACTTTGGAACACACTTGGCTAAAGCACAACCTTCTACAGGTGTGGCCTTCCACTACAGGCTCGAAGACCACGCTAAGCATGGGCGGAAAATCCGTTTCGCTCGCGGATTTTGCGGATTTTCGGTAAATTCGCAATCCGCGAGATTCGCGAATCTCCCGCAAAATCCGCAAATCCGCGAGCAGCGGATTTTGCTCGCACTGTTCGCGTGAGTTCGCGGCTTCCCAGTACACTTCGCGCCCCGCGAATAAGTGCAAAATTGCAGAAATACGATCTTAGCAAAACTGAAACTACTTACCAGGTTCAAAAGTTCAGGCTCATCATTAGTAGCCATTTCCTGTAGTGCTTCCTGAGGGGCCCCTCCAGAGTTCAGTTGCCAGTTGCAACTATTATGTGACCCTGCTCTGAACCTCAGAATAGTTACACATATGCCACAAAGGTCCTGAATTACAGCTAAGGGAGACAAGCAGGAGCCAGGCTGGAAGTTCAAATCCATTAATCAGCCCCTAATTCATTATTGTCAGTTGGGGCAGGGCAGGTGTTGTAACTAATTTTGCAACAATGAAAGCACTTAGCAAGTGCAAAAGATCACTAATCAGGAAGCACTAAGGAAGCAGGTGCCAGCTAAAAAAATATTCTGTGACACATTAATCAGCCCCAAATTAATTCAGGTCACTTGAGGCAGGGAAGGTGTGCTTGCGTTGCCACAATAATGTACACTGACTGGACAAGCAGAGGGTGCTGTGATGAAACAGAGGGTGGCATGGGTGGGCCAGAGGGTGGCATGAGTAGTCAGAGAGTGGCAGTGGTGACAGAGAGTGGCAGTGATGAAGAAGAGTGTCCCAAACAGGCTGGACACGTAGAAACAACAAGTTCGCGAAACTTGCGACCCGACAGGTAAGTTAGCAATTTGCGACATTGTACAAAACGCTCGCGAACTGGCAGAAACCCGCGCAAACACACAAAAAAAAATCCGCAAATTCGCGAGAATTCGCGGATTTTGCGGATTGCGAGTTCGCAAATCCGCAAAATTAGCGAACGCGAGATTCGCAAAATTCGCCCATGCTTAGACCACGCACACTGCCCTGTCTTGCCTGTTGGTGTAATGGATGGTGGTTATGTTGTTCAACAGACCTTCAATGGTACTCTGTGACAGAAGGGAGAAGTGCCTTTAACGGTAGACAGATTGTTCGTAATTCCAGCACGTTTGTGTGCCTGTACTTATACAGACCATAGGCCTCACACTGTTGTCACTTCAAAATAAACATCCTAGCCCTACAAGAACGTGTATGTAATGATAGTGGTCTGAAAATTAGAAGGACTGAAGGAGAGGTCTCCTGAGAGTTCGAATGGACACATTGAAATTAATTTTCTAAATTGCGCACATACCCAAGGGTGTCGTAGCGCTGAGGAAAAATACAAAGAGGGGCAGACAGAACGCAAGAGAGTGGTAAAACGTGACCTGGCGCTCACTTCAGCTTATTCTACTACTTTATTTTATTTGTATTTATTTATTTCACTTATAAAGCGCGCTATCACCTCGAGAGGCATCCTGGCGCTGGCAGACTCGAAAGAAAAAACAAAGGGGCAGCTGATAACAGGCTAAGGATTAGGGAAAAGCCAGGTTTTCAAGTGCCTTCTAAAAGCAAGAAGGCTGGTGACCTGCCGGAGTTCAATGGGAAGAGAGTTCCAGTAAACAACCAGGTTTCAGCTTTTCTAAAATGCATCAGGGAGGATTGACCTCGCAATATGAGAGGGAGTAGGTTCCACCATTTACGTGCACAGATGGAGAAAGCCCTACTCCCCATCTTGCTTGGTTTGACCTAGGGATGATAGGAAAGCACAGGGAGATGGATCTAAGGTTCCTACTTGGCGTATACCAAGAGAAACAATCTTATAGATACTTTGGGCCAGTCCAATGGAGGGCCTCGTGAACCATGCACATGGCTTTAAAAATGATCCTTTTTCTTACTGTACGCCGGTGAAGCCTTTGCAATTATTCGGACACAGGACTAAATTTAGGTTTTTTTTAAAGCACTCTCGCCGCTGCATTTTGTAGAGACGGCAGCTTCCTTATAACAGATTTCTGAGCACCCAGATACGGAGCATTGCAGTAATCCAACTTAAAGAAAATAAGAGCTGATATAACTGTCTTCTGAAGGTCATGGGGGATAAATGGGAAGATTGTTTTTGAATCTTCAGGACAAAAAATCTGACGAGGTGATAAAGTTTGTTTGCTCCGAAAAGGATAATTCAGTGTCAAATATGCCTCCCAAATTTCGAGCTTTCTGGACCGGAGTAGGTAGAGTGTCTAAGCTCAACGGCCACCATGAATCAGTCCAGAATAAAGTCTCCTTTCCGAAAAGCAGCACTTCTGTTTGGTAAGTATTCAATTTCAGACAATTATTCTGTATCCACAATGCCACTTGGGACATGTAGTTACAGAATTTTTGGCCTCTTTATCTACGTCTGATGAGATAGAAACCACTATTTGTGTATCATCGGCGTAGGAGAACACAACTAGTCCCTGATTTTGGATGACCTTGATGAGGGGACTTACATATACATTAAACAGCATTCATAAGTGGAGACCTGAGAGAAACAAGCTAAAAATCTGCGACCAAGATAAAAGGCTTCCCTGATGTAGAACTAATGAAGCGCCTTCATAAGCCAATGCTATGCAGCATCAATAGTATACAGGACACCATCAGGCGAGCTGGGGAGTCTCATTCAAAAACATCTTTATCACATTCTAAATATCTGTAATCATCTGAGGAGGAAAGGCCTTCAGCCTAGTCCTGAGTCTGGGTATTGATGGAAAAGCCCATGGTCTTCAGAAGGTTTGTGGTCTGCTGACAATGTTCCTGGACTTGCAGTTTACCCAGTTTCCATAAGCCAGTTGTCCAAACACGGAAAGAATGGACCCCTGACCATTAGAGTGAAGCCATAACCACATTCAACACTTTGGTGAACAATCATGGAGCAATTATTACACCAAATGATAGTACCATGGGTTGGTAGTGGTAGAGCACCAACATTAATCACAGGTAAGGCCTACGAGCAGGGATCAGCAAATTGAAACACCAACCAATCCTCCGCATTAAGGGCCAGCAGAACCTGGCTCCTGGACAGCAATTTGAACTGGTCCTGTTGACAGAAGTGGTTTTTGAGGGGGTAGGTGTAGAATGGGTCTTCATACTGTCCCCCTCTTGGAAGCCAAGAAATCGACAGAATAAAGACCAGGGTCCCTCCCATTCATGGGCACCAACTCTATGGCTCCCCCCTAAATAGAGCAAGCTCCCCGGCATCCAAGTCACCAGTGTCGCTGACTTCATGAGAAATTACGCGGTCCAGTGTAATGTAAGTGTAATAGAGCTAAAAGAGGTCAATTTGGAAATGATGGCCTAATCATGAAGGAAGGGTGTGCTGTTCTTCGCAAAAACAACTGCCACACTATTATTAGCAAGAGACATCACGCCAGGGTTCCATTTATGTAATCTCTCCTGTTCCTTGAGAAGGCAAAAAGGAGAAGTGACCGACTGGCCATGAAGAAGTCCAAGACATATTTCTGCAGAAACGATGGGAGGTACATTGGACCGAGTTGGTTAATACATATTTTAACATTTAAAGTTGACTGGACTGACATGGACCGTAATTCACCGACGTTATTACCACGAAGACTAATTTTCAGAGCAAGCAGAGGGGCTGAATAACTGTACATCAGCTGAAACAGCAAAGCCATAAGGAAGTAAAACGCCAAATGTAAATACCAACGAACCAGAATAAGGGATGTGAGAGAAAACAAGAATAACGAGTATTTCTTTTTTACTTGCAGCGCCTAGATAAGGAGGTTGAGCGTTGAAGGGATAAGGACAGAAAGAAGACACATACTTCTTCCCTGTGATGACTGCTAAGCCTAGCTGAGCAAGGCAAAGCGCAGCAGGGGAAAAAGAAGAGTTCAAAGAATTAGGTCCTCAGACTCGCGCTACTAAGCAAATTTGGACCAGGGACACAGAGCAACTTGGAGATCGGTTTTCAGATAGCCAGGGTGATGTCTTCTACTTCCGGTGACAAGCAGAATCTTTCTAGTTGACAGTGCTCAATATCTACATGTGCAGACAAATTATATAAGGATTGGTGTTGAGGACCAGACCTTCCTGTTGCAAAACCATTTCTATTCTTTTAGGGAAGAGGAGGGCAAATGCTGTGTCCCAACACATCAGAGAACCAAATCAGGATTATAATCAGTTGTGCTTGATCACACACTTTCTGGAAGCTCCTTGAGAACAGACAGATCAGGGGGCAGCGGGGAGACAATGAGTAGACTTCATAACCTATTGAATCAGAAGGTGTCCCCCAGGAAACCATTGGGAGGAAAGTGCTGGACAAACAATTACAACCACCAACTATTTAGGGCGGTGGTGAAGACATCCCAGCAGAGCCATCTCATTCTGGAGATGATCATTCCTATTGGAAAGACACTCCCATTCATGAGTCTCCTATGAGAAGCAACCGAAGGTATTTAGCTTCATACTAAAGGTGATGCTAGTTGGGCTGTCATTGGAAAAATGCCCTACTGTGGGGCCCAATTACATGATCGGCCCGCCAACAAGGCTCAAGGATCCAACCCGCACTGTCAATTAAAGTAATGGAGCATGGCTGCATTATTGTAAAAGGATTTGAAGTATACTAAAAAATGAACGGTAGAGCAGGCTTCAGGGCAGGATATTTGTAATTTCAGCACACTAATGTAGCTGTTGACAATGTGAGGACCGAAAGACACATTATCATTTATCCCCAGACAAACACACAACGATGAGTCATCCTTAACAATAGTGGCCTGTGACTCAGAAGAACTTTAGTTACCATCCACCATAGGATTGAAGGGAAATATCCACCAGTGGAGGTTTTGGATGACAGAATGGAAGATGTCCATGTGAGCTGAGAGACTCCCTGATCCTGGAACCACCTACTTCTCAGGCACTTCTGAATGTCCCTTACGCACCATTAAAAGGATGCATAAGGCCATGAAGTCTAGCAGACTGAGAATCTGCAGACCGAGATCAGAGTATGACAAACAGATTCATTATCTGATAATATCCGATGTCCCTTCAAGAGAAATGGTTTTATGCAGATCGCGTACCACACCGCACCAATGAAGCTTGGCAACAGAGAGGGGACAAGAAGAGACCATGAAGGTTAACGGAGAAGTTAGAAGGGCTGTATTGTGATGTAGATGATCAGTTACCAGCACACAGGAGCCCTCCTTCAGCCTCTAGCTGTCCAAGTAAGGATATACATGGACTCCAGGCCCCAATGAGTGAAGCCCATGCTAAGCCAGCACTGTGGTGAAGACTTATAGAGAATTTGTGGGACCACATTGAAGTAACACAAATTGGTAGTACTGGAGCCCCACAGTGAAACAGCAATTGAGGAACTCCATCCAATCCACAGAAACAAGGGACAGAAGCACCTCAACTCAAAGATAGTAATTTGAAATGGTCCTGCTGGGTGAACAGGTTTAGGAGCCTTAGTTCCAAAATGGGCCCCAGACCCCCGTCCTTCTTGAGTTTACTCACCCAAGGGCACCACCTCTTCTGCAGGACGGCAGGAAACTCTGCCTTCAATATGAAGACGTGCCGGAGAGTAATTTCTTGTAGAGGATGGGTGATCCAGAGTAGGACACCAATATGCTGATAAACTCTTCCCTCATCACATGGATGTGGATCCATACTTCCGAAATGCTATTGGTATGGACATCTCCAGTAGGGGAGACATCTCCTTACCCTTTTGAGGAAGCATGTTCTTTCACATCTGTGATACAGAAAGTAATGTACCGGCCATACTGACAGCTTAGTCCTAATCCAACATCATGGTGGAAGTCCTGTAGCTGTCTCCAGCTATTCATGGAGGCACTATTGGAACCTATACTGGTTGCCTGGGCGGAACCCTTCTCAGACCAGCAGCTCAGACTGATTGCAATGTCTCAAAGGACCATGGTTTCTGGCTCCAAGTTTTAGTCTACGCATACTTTTCAGGAGAGCTTTGTGGTTCAAGTTTAATCAGCTAAGTTAAGCCCTAAAACTCAATTAATCATGATCCTCTGAACCATGAGCCCAAACAACGTTATTTCATGGGCTAAAGGTTTATGCTTCGGCCACTCTAGCCCTGTGAACTGCCACTGCCACATGCTTTTGTGGACTGTGTGCCCGTGTCAAATGGGAATTCGCAATCATGGCTGAAGTAAGCTTTCCTAACTGCACAAAAAAGCCCTGATTCAATTTGGTGAATAACTGTTGATATACTTCCAAACATAATTTAATGTTGCCTAGATTAATCTCACACATTGGCTTGATCCATGACTATGGTGGTCACTCGATGTATGCAATCCTTGATGCGCACAACAGGTTTCTGAGATATCCCAGTGGCTATAATGTAGGTATTATACCATTACAACAGCACATTTACCACAACAATGTAAGTAACGAATAAGTTACTTACCTTCGGTAACGATATATCTGGAAGAAACAGTTGTTCGTATTAGATTCCTTACCTTAGAATATTCCCCGCCGTCTGCGGCTCCGCGTCTGTCGTTGGCGTCGTTTGCGCCGGGATGACGTCGCCGGAGTACTTGGACACCGCCCTCGCGCGCCGACATCAGTTCTTACACACAGCTTTTCCGCGCCAGAAACGCAGAGTCATGATAAAAACCAACACTGGTGCCATGAAACTAGGGGCCCGATGTAGGATAAATCCCATTTACCGAATTTGAAATACCGAATTTTACCGATTCGGTATTTCAAAATCGGTAAATGGGATGTAGGTCCCAACATCTGGAATCGTTACCGATTCCTTACAAATTCAGTATTTACCGATTCGGTAAATACCGAATCGGTATTTGCTATTGAATCCTATGGGCCTTTGAAGCCCATAGGATTAAAGTCAAATACCGAATCGGTATTTACCGAATCGGTAAATACCGAATTTGGCAAGGGTGCAGGGGGTGTCACTTTGACACCCTCTAGCACCCCCAAAACAGGCATGTGTGCAATGTGGCACACATACATGCCCTAAGGGCACGTCTGTCTCTCACATGGCACATGTGTACATGCACAGATGTGCATGTACACAGGAATCGGTATTTTACCATGGATTTGTATTCCATGGTAAAATACCGATTCTGTAAGCCATGTGCTGATGGAACATTGGCTACCTACATTGCATTTTCGGTAATTTTACCGAATCGTTATCATTATCGAATCGGTAAATATTACCGATTCGGTAAATTTACCGATTCGGTTATGATAACGATTCGGTAAAATTACCAAAAATGTGCCCCTACATCTCGATAGCCCTTTACCGATCGGAAAAGGCCGAAAATCGGTATTTTCGGCCGATTCCGATCGGTAAAGGGCTACCTACATCGGGCCCCCAGTCCCTGAAAGGGGATGACCTTAACCCTAGATATCGGTTCGCAGAACGGGGAGGATGGGTGGGTCGGTAAGGAATCTAATACTAACTAATGATTCTTCCAGATAGATCGTTACCGAAGGTAAGTAACTTGTTCATCTGAAAGAAACAGGTTAGTATTAGATTCCTTACCTTAGAATAGATACCCCAGCAATACCAACCCTGGTGGTGGATCTGCGAACCAATAATCACACCAGAAAGTCCTGGAGGACGGAACGGCCAAGGAAGCCATCCTCCGGACTTGACTGTCCAGGCAGTAGTGTCTTGCAAACGTGTGCAGCGAGGCCCACGTAGCTGCCTGACAAATGTCCTGCAAGGGGACTCCCCGGCCCAGGGCGGTAGTAGCCGCCGTGGCCCGAGTGGAATGGGCCCTCAGCCCAACAGGAGGTTCCTTCTTAGCCAAGGAGTATCATGCCTTGATACACAACATGAGCCACCGAGAGATGGTCCGCTTGTGTACCGCCCGTCCCTTCTTAGCGCCCACATAACCAACAAAGAGTTGGTCATCCACCCGGAACTGGCGTGTGCGGTCCAGATAGAACGAGAGCGCACGTTTTGGGTCCAGATGGTGGAGCCGCTCTTCCTCCTTTGAGGGATGCGGAGGCGGAAAGAAGGTGGGCAAAGTGATGGAATGCCGGATGTTGAAGGCTGTGACAACCTTGGCCAGGAAAGAGGCCTGCTGGGCAAGAGAAAGAAGGAATAGAAGAACCTCAGAAAGAGGGGCAGAGAGAGGATCCACAGCCTTTGCTGTGCACCATGCCACAAATCTGTTTCACCTGCAGGCGTATACCGACTTTGTGCAGGGACGCCTGGCTGCCAGAATCACAGTACAGACTTCGGGAGGCAAGTCAAATGGCCTCAACTATCGTCGCTCAATCTCCAAGCATGTAGGTGGAGACTGGACAGGTTCGGGTGGAGGACCGTCCCCTGCCGCTGCGACAGAAGGTACTCTTGAAGAGGCAGATGAACCGGGGGACCGACAGACATACCGAGTAGCTCGCGATACCAGTACCTTCGTGCCCAGTCCGGAGCCACAAGGATAACTTGGGCCCGGTCGCGCTTGATCTTCTTCAGCACTCTGGGCAGAAGTGGTATAGGCGGAAAGGCATACAACAGACCGAAACTCCACTTGCGACGAAAAGCGTCTCCGAGCGAGTGCCACCTTGGAAATTCCAACGCGCAGAACTAATGACATTGCGTGTTCTCTTTGGTGGCGAATAAATCTAACCAAGGCTCTCCCCACTGCAGAAAGAGGCCTTGCGTCACATCCGAGTTCAGACGCCATTTGTGATCTATCAAGCACCGCCGGCTCAGTTTGTCCGCCCTGGCGTTCAGAGAACCTGCCAGGTATTGAACCACCAGGGTCACGCCCTGATGTTCCAGCCACTGCCAGAGGCGCAGAGCTTCCTGGCAGAGGGTCCACGACCCCACCCCACCCTGTTTGTTGGAGTACCACATGGTGGTGGTGTCCGTGAACACCTGCACTACGCTCCCCCGGACAGAGGGGAGGAATGCCTTCAGTGCTAGACGAATCGCCCTCAGCTCCAGAAGGTTGATATGGAGCCGGGACTCCCCGGAGACCAGAGGCCTCTGATCTCCGCCTCTCCCATGTGGCCTCCCCAACCTAGGAGGGACGCGTCCGTCACAACAACGTGCTCCGGTTGGGGTAAGGAGAGGGACCTGCCGCTGACCCAATCGCGGTCCGTGGGCCACCACTGCAGCTGTCTCGCAGTGCCCTCCGAGATCAGGACATGGTTGGACAGGTTTCCCTGATGCTGGGCCCACTGAAACTTCAGGTCCCACTGGAGAGCCCGCATCCGCCACCGGGCGAGATGCACCAGAAGGATGCAGGAGGCCATCAGCCCCAGAAGCCGCAGCGTCAACCTGACCGAGATCCGGGATAAAGGCTGGAAGATTGGAATCAGAGCCTGAATATCCCGAACCCGCTGTTTTGGAGGATAAACCTGAAACTGCGCCGAGTCGAGAATCGCTCCGATGAAGAGGAGCTTCTGAGAGGGGCACAGGTGTGACTTCGGCACATTGATGGAAAACCCCAGCTGGTGCAGGAGGTCTGCCGTTGTCTGGAGGCGGCTGATGACTGTCTGGGGCGAGCCCGCCTTCAACAACCAGTCTTCGAGTTAGGGTAAGACTGAAACCCCTAACCTGCGCAGATGAGCTGCGACCACCGCCATCACCTTCGTGAACACTCGTGGGGCGCTGGTAAGGCCGAAGGGGGAGCACAGTAAACTGAAAGTGCTCGTGGCCTACCTTGAACCGCAGGTAGTGCCGGTGGGTCGGCAGAACGGGAATGTGGAAATAAGCGTCCTGCAAGTCCAAAGCTACCATCCAGTCTCCTGGGTCCAGGGCAGCTAAGACCTGAGCCAGTGTCAGCATCTTGAACTTCTCTTTCCGGAGGAAGCCGCTGACGTTCCGTAGCTCCAAGATAGGGCGTATGCCCCCTTTGCCCTTCTTGGGTACCAGAAAGTAGTGGGACTAACAACCACACCCTACTTCCGGCCCAGGAACGTGCTCGATGGCCCCCTTGGCAAAGAGGGCCATAACTCCCTCTTGCAGAAGTTGCAAGTGGTCCCCCGACATGCGGTGGTATTGTGGTGGCATGACTGGAGGGGTTGTCTCGAAGGGGAGGGAGTAGCCCCTTCGGACGATTTGCAACACCCACCTGTCCGAAGGGACAGTGCGCCAGTGGAAGTGGTGATGGTGAACCCTGCCCCCCACTGGCGTCACATGAGCCTGAAAGCACGGACTAGGAGGCTTTAGAGGCAGATGCTGCGGGGGAAGGTGTGGACTGGCCTCGCCGTTGTCCCCGATCGCCACCACGGCGCCACGTTGGATGTTAGCCTGCAGTCCGTGGCTGGCAGCACGTGTGTGAGCGCCCCTTCCTTGGCTACGAAAGGAACGAAAGGCACCCCTTTGCTGGCGCAGGCCGAGAGGCCCAAGGACTTGGCCGTAGCCCTGGAGTCCTTAAATCGCTCAAGCGCATGGTCTGCCTTGTCGCCGAAAAGGCGACGGCCATCAAACGGCATGTCCATAAGAGTGTTCTGGACATCGGCCGAAAAGTTGGCGGACCTCAACCAGGCGTGGCGACGAATCGCCACCGTCGTTGCCATCGCTCTGCCCAGTGAGTCAGTGGTATCCAGCCCACACCGGATAGAAAACCGTGCCGCATCTTGACCCTCCGCAAGGGCTTGGGTGAGTTTAGTCTGGACCTCTGCCGGACATTGTGGCAGCAGGTCCGCGACCGTGTCCCACAGAGAGTGGGTGTAGCGGCCCAAGAAGCACTCGGTGTTGACTGACCGCAGTCCCAAACTCAGGGAGAATACTTTCTTACCGTATTGCTCATACCGCTTGGATTCCCGATCGGGCGGGCCGTCGGGAATGCGTTCTGGGAGGTGGAGGCCTGGATGACCAGGCTCTCGGGGTGGGGTGGGTAGACAGGAAGCAAGGGTCGCCAGGAGGTGGCGTCTGGCCACGTTCCTATATACAGGCTGACCTGTAGCGGGCTTGGACTACGTGCCCAAAAGAACGTCTGACAAGGCCTCATTAAACGGCAGCAGAGGCTCAGCCGAGCTTGACTGCAGTTTAAGGACCTCAGTGAGGAGGTTAGTCCTCATGGCCGCGACGGGGAGTTCCAGGCCCAAGGCCTTGGCCGCCCGCGTCAGCACCACACTGTAGGCAGCCCCCTCCTCCATAGCCACGGTGGGAGGGGAAACAAAACCAGTGTCTGGCGAAGTGTCCAGTCCACTGGCAGTCTCAAGCTCACCTGTCCAGTCCTGCTGAGACTGACACTCCCGTTTCAGAGGGTCCTCAGACCCCTCCCAATCCCCCTCGTCACCCATCTCCTGGTATGCAGGTCCAAAGGATGGGGCCGGTTCGTGGAAGTAAAAGTCTCCATACGACGTCGAGAGCGGCGCCCAGCGGCGCCGCTCCAGCACCGGAACAGAATAGAGGGCAGGATCGGGGACGGCGGCGCCGGGGTCGACACCCTAGGGTCCGGCGCCGGTGAGGTCGTGAGGTCGACCGGCAATGACCTGGATCCGGTACCGGATCCGGTGAGGGCCTGCGGCGCTGGGACCGAAGTCGCCGGCGGCGCCGGGGCCAAAGCACCCGGCGGCATCGGAGCCGAAGCACCCGACCCGCTAGGCCCCCCAGCCGGGCCACTGAACCCGGTGGAGGAGGGAGAGACCTCATGGCCATGAAGTACCGCTCGATCTCCTCTGGCGTCGCGTCATGCCCAGGGACCGGAGGGTATGGGGCAGGTTGCGACGCCCGTGACTCCATCGGAGCCGCGTGGGTGGGGTCACCCGAACCCCCGGCCGCGTCGCGCGAGCATCGGGGTGGGTCGGAAGAGCGATGACGCCTTTCCGACCTCTCATGCCTCTTACCTGAGGATCTTGATCCCGAAGACCGATGCCGACTCTCGGAGCTACGAGGGCTCCGACCTTGCGACCTGTCCCTCGACCTCCTGTGGGACCGGGACCTCGAACGGCACGGGCCGACTGTTGGAACTCAAGTCGCTTGCTGGACCGCTCCCGCCTAGCCTTAGATGTCAGGGCCCAGCAGTCGGAGCTGGTTTGAACCCGGGCATCAGTCGGCTGCACTTGGAGCAGGGTTTGAACCCGGGCATCCCTACGGGCACCGTCGGAGTCAATCGACTCGAAAAACAGATGAAAAAGATCAAAGTTTTAGTCGAAAAATGACTAAAAGTTTACTACTTCTCCGGATCTGCGCTTAGCTGCCGCGGAAAAAAGAAGAACTGACGTCAGTGCACGAGGGCGGCGTCTAAGTACTCCGGCGACGTCATCCCAGCGGAAACGATGCCAACAACAGACGCGGAGCCGCAGACGACGCCTACCGACGTGCAGGGGTACTGCTACGCAAATATTTCCAGATCCAGTCTGACGCCTGGGGATATTCTAAGGTAAGGAATCTAATACTAACCTGTTTCTTTCAGATATGGTACGCTACAATGCGATTAAGGGTTGGGAGGTGCAGTAGTAAGGGTTTCTTAGGGTTCAGGGTGAGTGGTGTTTAGGGGTAGTAAGAAGGTGTTAGGGTTCAGTAATAGATGGTGTGTACTTTTTTATTTTTAAGGTTCAGGGATTGATTGGTAGAAATGTTTTCTTTTGTTCAGGGGAAAGTTAGTGTACAAGTGTACTAAGGAGATTCTAGGGATCAGGGATTGGTGGTGTATGGGTATAGTAAGGAGGTTTGAAAGTAGGGCTCAGGGATGGATAGCAAGGAGATGTTAGGCTCCAGGTATGCGTCGTTTTATAGGGGTAGTAAAGGGTTTTTAGGTGTCAGGCATGGGTAGTGTATAAGGGTAGTAATGAGTTGTTCGGGTTCAGCCATGTGTAATAAAATAAAATAGTATATGGCACTCCCCCAGATTACAGAACACTATTTCACAGCTTCCTGACATGGAATGTCAAAAGTCTTACCAACCCAAGTACAGTTCATACAGTTTTGCCTTGCTTGGAACATTGAATGTTTACAAGACACTCATCCTGACAGTGTTTATCCGTGTATTTGAGGAAGCGGAGCATGCAGGGGTATTGCATCACTTACTCCTCATTTGTTCAGGGAGTGTGGATTTAGGGTTCTTTTGGAGTCCCCTTCCTGAAAGGTACAGTACGGATAGAAAAGGGAGCATCCTGATGAATCATTTCACAACAGGAGATTTGGTGGGAAGATTTTCTACTTCTGTTCTGGAATACATGGACAAGCTTTACTTCACACCCTTCCTCCACCTGCTCTTTCAGCCACAGGAAGGTCAGTACAAAAAAAATAGTCTCAAAAGTCAAGAAATTAAAAAAATGGGGCATAATATGTCAGTTAATCGATAGTGCTCACTTTAATCACCTATATGCTTGGTTAGATTCTTGGATAATGTAGAAAGGATATACATTATCTTCAATTCTAAATATTTGGGTGCGGTGGCTAATGTTGAAACCAAATAGCAGACCTTCAAGTTGATAATACGTAGGTTGTGCATAGAAGAAACAGTTGAGGAGAGGAAACCAATTACAAATTAATTTATTAGACCTGGACTCTGTGTTTCCTGTAGTCACCGATGACTTGATTGCAAAGTGTATTACAGATTAGACTTGGTAGCAAAGATAGTTTAGGGACTGCAGTGTCTAGACGTTCAAGTATGTGGTACACAAAGGAGACAGAACTGGCAGACTGCTTACCTGCTTGGTTAGGTTTCTAACAGGTGTGAATCGATTGTAATGAAAGATTCAGCAGTAAGAACAAGCTACTCTCTGTAACAATCGTTCTACTCAATACTTTACATACCCACAGATTCCTCACCCCTTGAATCCCCTCAAGGCACCAGGCTGGATTAAGTAATTTGAGCAACTTGTTATAACCCTGGTTATATTTCAACTTCCTCCTTGGTGCACAAAGAAAGAAATTGGGACCAAGGTCCAGAATAGAAAGATTCGGTACAGGGGCAACAAGATGACATCCACCACCTCTGCAGGCAGGTCAAAGGAGCTCAGCTTGCTCCACTCAACCTTCAGGCTTGAAAGTGGAGGCTTAGATCTGCTGAAGACAGACCTTCCTCTTGCAGTGGAAGTGGCAGACAGAGGAGTGCAGAGGAACTGGCAAAACAGATGCCAGTACCACACCCTCCAAGGGCATTCTAAAAGCATCAACTGCGTACCATCCTGACAAACAAGTTACCTGAAATTTTTCACATTAAGAATAGATACCGCAGCCGTAAATCTCAGAGGTGGCGGGTCCGAGGAGTGGACTTAAGCCGGACAGTCTTGAATTAGAGCAGGCAAAACGGCCCTCACGTATAACTTGGCTGTCAAGGCGGTAGGAATTCTATAATGTGTACTGAAGCCCACATCGCAGCCTGGCAGATGTCCCAAACCTGCACCACCTTGCAATGCTTTTGAAGAAGTGACTCAGGGAAATTATGACTCTGAACGCCCAATTTACATGCTTTCCAGACACTTTTGTCTGCCATTTTCTATCCTAACGGGCACTAGTGATGCGGCGGCCCTCAATAAATCAAGGATGCAGAGCAGACGGGGATCTGGCTCGCCAAAGTCCGTGCCCAACCAGGGCCAGAGATTCCGTCCCTTTTACTCAAGATAAGGTACATTATACGAGTCAATTGCATTTACTTCAAACCCCTGTAGTTTACTCCTGTCTTCATTCGATTGTCCCTAACCACCTTTATTAGTTTTTGGTACCAGAGGCTTTGTGCCGAAACCTGACATGACTCAGTCATCTAGGCCTTCCACATCCACAGTCTAGTGTAGGTTTATAGTTAATAAACAACTCTTCACCTTTCTTGAGTCCATTGAAATACTCCAGATCACCCAAATGTGGTTTGGGCCACAGCATAACACTGAAACAGCTTTGCTGGCTGTGGTCGAGGAACATGGGGCCATATGTAGGTAGCCAAATACCGGTCGGTAACGGCCGAAAATACAGAATTTCGTCCGTTACCGACCGGTATTGGGGTTTTGAGATGTAGGACACCCAAAAAGACTGATTCGGTAAATACGAGTCGGTAATTTTCCGAATCAGAATTTACCGATTCGGTATTTACAGAATCGGTAAATAAGAAATGGTAAAAATAGAGAAACGAGATGTAGGTAACTTCTAAAATACCGAATTTCAAGAAATTCGGTATTTAAGAGTCGGTAATTACCATGGATTGAAAGCAGGTGGTAACCAGGGTCAGGCTATAAAAAAGGACCCAAAATGCAACAATGTGGCCAGAATGGCGGCATTCTACGTGATAGCAAGGTGGCTGCGGCTACAAGCAGCAGGAGAGATGCTCTGGAGACGGGAGGAGCAAGTCTACAGACACCGGATAACGCTCTTCCAACTCACTGAGGCAGAGATCTTGCAAAGGTACAGGCTACACCCCCAAACCATCCTGGACTTGATTAGGGACCTGCACCCATTCCTAGAGCACCCAACACCAAGGGCGCACGCCATCCCACCCCATGTGCAGGTGCTCTGTAGCCTACATCTGCTTGCATCTGGTAGTTACCAGGGGGTGATTACTGCGGTAGGTGGGGTGTCCCAGAGCTGCCTGTCCTGTTTCTTCTGGAAGTTCAAAGAGGCCATGATGCAGAGGATGCATCATTACATCAGCTTCCCCGGCACACATGCGGAACTGCTAAAGACCAAGACGGACTTCTATCAACTTGCACAGTTTCCACACGTCATCGGCTGTATTGATGGCACCCACATTCCAATCTGCCCACCTGCTGCCACAGAGTACATTTACAGAAACAGGAAGTCAACCCACTCCATCAATGTGCAGGTAATCTGTGATGCTAACAATAACATCACAGACATTGTGACCAAATTCACGGGGCGCACCCACGACTCCTACATCTTTCAGAACAGTGGGATCTATACACGCCTGATAGCGTGGGAATTCGGAAGAGGATACCTGCTAGGTAAAACACTGTGACACACCCTGATAGGTATTGCAGATGTATGTGTTTTTGCGCATGTGATTAAAGGCTCTATTATTTTCAAATAGGTGACAGCGCATATGCAGTCCGCTCATTCATCCTGACACCCTACCTCAACCCATCAACCCTGAGTGAGAGACGCTACAACGTGGCACACAAATCCACTAGGAACATTGTGGAGCACACCTTTGGGCTGTTAAAAAGCAGGTTCCGCTGCTTCCACAAAATCGGAGGCGCACCGCAGTACTCACCACTCATCTGCTGTAAGATCATTGCAACTTGCGCAATGTTACACAACCTTGCTACAAAAAAGGGCACAGAGGTTGAATTTTGCAATTATGAGGACCACGATGATGAACATGCACTGCCTGACCCCAACACAGCAGGAGTGGCGCCAGCAACAGATGGGAGACAGAGACGGGCAGAGATTACACGCAACTATTTTTAAGTAAGTAAAGAGACACAGACAGTTGGAGTATGTGCCCAATGTAGTTTACTTTTTGGCACTACGCAAGAACTCAAAGGCACAAATGTGCAACACAAATGGTATTCATTAGTAATGGGAGTCCTGGCTCACTTCCCCATTAAAGGTCATTGAGTGTGGGCAGCATTAGTCATTTTCGGCCACGCCTACCGGTGCCAAATGAAATTGGCTGGCTGTCCTCACTAGGTGTGTGGGCAGTGGGAGCACCATGGAGCCTGCTGCTCCTCCATGTCTCAGCAATAGGGGGGCTTGTCATGCTGCTCCTACTGGCGCTTTCCTCGCTCTCAGGTACATCCAGAGCAGCAGTATGTGCTGACTGAGCATTCAGCAGCACCTCTACAGCACTCGTCACCCTTGCAAGGCCCCTGGACACCTCATTGCTGCTGTGTGCTAGTCCCTCTTGCATGTTCACGCATCGCCTGCAAAGAAGGGAATTGGCTGTGGCCAGGCGGTTAACCGCCTTAGTGTGTCGCTGTGCTTGCTGCCTGTCCTTTCGCCTTGCTGTCCTGTCCTGGCCCAGTTTTGTGCACAAGAGAAGCACGGATTGTGACATGTCCCGCATCCCTGCAGCCATCTCCCTCATACCTGATGCCATGCCTTTGTTCTCATCCACCAATGCACTGATGCCCTTTTCTATGTTTGCCATGTTGTCATTCAGGTGCATCATCTGGCGTTGCACCGACTGGATGGCCTTCCCCTGCATATGTTGTATCTTCACCATGCTCCCCTCCAGCCCACGGAAGACACTGGGACCCTCCACATGTTGTGCAGCACTGCTGTCTCTGGGCCTGCTGTGTCTGGTACCTGTGCGGGCACCCTCTGCGCTGGACTGCTGTATGGCAGTGCTTTCTTCCCCAGCCAAGGTTGGTGTCTCATCCCCCTCCATGTCTTCTGTGGATGGCTCCATTTGGACCAGTGTGCAACTACATGCCTCTTGCTCATTGGAACTGCAGTTGGTGTATGAGGCAGTGACGCAGGCAGTTCAGGTGAGGACAGTAGCAGAGAGGAGCCTGAACGCTCTGGGGAGGCCTGCAGCTGTGGAGACATTTGCAGGTGTTGAGAGGCTGGCTGTGTTGTTGGTGCACCAGTCTCCTGTGTGGTATTCCCTGCACTTGTGCCTGCCTCCTGGGTGTCGTCCCTCTGTGGTGCACTGCCTTCCTTCTCCCTGGTACGCCTGCGAGATGTCTCATCTGTGGACATAAAAGCGTACATTAACTGTGTTCCTGCAGCACTACTTATACAATTAAATTATTTTCACCGACACACTGTAGCTATTGCCTCAGCTTGCTTATCACTGATGTGTGTCGCATGACTTGTTGCTTGGTGTGCTGTATGACATGGTAGGTGTTTCAATGACTACATCTCCCATAATGCATTGCTGGTGTATGTTGCTACCTCTACTGGAGTGGGGTTAACGCTGCCATATAAGGGAAAGGGAAGGTGATGGGATGGGGGTGATTGCTGTGCATGCTTCTTACCTTTTCTGGTGGCAGCTCTGGCTGAGCTGTCTGCATCTCCCAGTCCACAGACGCTCTCTGGTTCAATGGTGGACCCCACCAGCTCCTCCAGCTCAGTCAGGGCAGGTGCACGGTTCCTACCGCCTCCAGTACGGTTTGCCTCTTTGTGGAGCTCTGCAATTGTTTTCTTTTTTAGGCTCCTGAGGTCGTACCAACTCTTCTTAAAGTCGTCTATCAACTGTGGGGTCAATTCAACAGCATTCACCTTTGACTGTATTTCAATCCAAATCTTTCTTTTGGCAGATTCTGCCACAGTCAGGGACTGCTTCCCAAACAATTTTTGGTGTTCTTTAACCACCTCCTCTACGAGGACCTGCAGCTCCATGATGCTGAATTTTAATTTTCTCTTCCTCTCATAACCTTCCTTCTCACTGGTATTTGCCATTTTTACACTTTCAAAAGCAGTAAAGTTTTCCTGTGGCTCAGAGACTCTGCTCTGCTCTCTCAGCCTCTCCAGAAGCTCCTGATTGCTTGCAACTGCCTGGGTGTAGCCACTTCCGGGTTGGGAGGGGGGTGGTTGCACCTGATTGGCTGACTCCTGGGTTTCTCTTTTTTTGAATAGCCGATTCGGTATTTACCGATTCGGTATTTACTGAATCAGTAATTCCCATTCATTCCTATGGGCCTGGTGGCCCATAGGTATGAATGGGAATTACCGAATCGGTAAATACAGAATCGGTAAATACCAAATTTTACCGATTTGGTAAAAATTAACGAATTTTTACCTACATCACATTTTCCTATTCTAAAATCCCGAATCGGTAAAATTCAGTATTTTGGAATAGGTAAATATGGATTACCTACATCTGGCCCTTAGATCCTTGTTGGACAAAGGAGGTTCAGCTGCCGTTATCTTGTTAGATCGCAGACTTCGGCACAGTAGATCATACCATTCCTATCCATAGGATATCAAATGGGGGCGTTACCAGACGTGCCGTGAAATGGCTCTTCTCATTCCTGAAGAATAAATCATTCCAGGTGCTAGACCATTCTTGGTGTTTTCACAATCTCCCAAAGTTGTGGGGTTGCCGTAGGGGTCCCCTCCTGAGCCCCACCATCCTTAAATTATGACCTCTACCTCCTGGCCGAGATGGTTTATTCCTTTGGGATGTTATTAGTTTCCTATGTCGATGAAACTCAGTTGGTGATATTCATCTCCCCCGACCCAAGTTTCAATCTCCACAATCTGCTTCTCTGTCTTCACGAGGAAGCCAGCTGGATGGCCTCTATAAATTGAAGCTCAATGAAGGCAATACTGATGCTATGAAATAGCCTAATTAAGAAGGCTCCAACATTTGCCCCCGATTGCTTGGAAGGACTCCCCAGCCCCAAATTATTGATAAAGATGCGCTGAATGTGGCTCGATTCCAGTCTCTCCATGGAGCACCAAACAAAATAAATAACTGGCAGCTAACTGCCTTGGTGCCCTGAGACTACTAAGAAGGGTACTAAACCTGCTCCCTTCCTTAGCCAGAAGACTGATTGTTTAGGCCCTCATTATCTCCTGCCTCAAATATGGCAATATTTTTAACCTTAGGTCTCCTCGATATGTCACAAAAAGGCTACAGACTATACAGAATGCCGCTGCACAGCTTCTGTTGAATCTCCCCAGGCATCAATCTGCTGAAAAAAAGGCACTGAGGACTATTCACTGGTTCCCTGTGGAGAAGCGCGTTCAAGTTAAGGCCATATAACTCTGCACAGATCACTTCCTCAAGAGAGATCCAGCCTTGTTAAGATCACTCGCTACTCCCTACATTCCTGGAAGGTCACTTAGATTCTCTTAAGCTAACTTGTTAGAGATCCCCAAAATTAACATCTCTGAAATTTCCTTCCCCTTGAACTTTCCCAGCAGTCTAATGAGCTTTCTTTCCACGAGGCCTTGAAGACCAGCTCGGCTGGTAAGTTAGTTGCAATGTTGAGTGTTTTAGCACTGGGAGGCCTTTGGGTAGCTACACGCTCTACAAGACTCAAAGAATAGAAACCCTAATGAACAAGTTACTTACCTTCGGTAACAATATATTTGTAACATATATTAGTTATGGATTCATTACCTTAAAATTACCCCCAGGTGTCAGACTATATCCGAATTTTTTTTCAGCAGTACCCCTGCGCGTTGGTAGGTGGCGTTGGTCGACTCTGGGTTTATTGTTGGCATTGTGATCGCCGGAATGACGTTGCAGGATCTACTTAGACACTGATGTCAGTTCTTTACATGACATTTAATGACAGAAGTGCAGAGCCATGAAAGACACTGACCACTGGTGCACAAAACTAGGGCCCTAGAAGTATGTTCACAGAACGGGGAGGATGGGTGTGGCGGTAAGGAATCCATAACTAATATATGTCTCTTACAGATATATTGTTACCGAAGGTAAGTAACTTGTTCATCTGAAAGAGACTATTAGTTATGGATTCCTTACCTTAGAATAGATACCCCAGCAATACCAGCACCGGAGATGGGTCTCCGAACTAAGTACACATCAGAAAGTCCTGGAGAACTGAATGGCCGAAGAAGCTGTCTCTCCGGTCTTGGCTGTCAAAGCAGTAATGTTTGGTGAATGTGTGCAATGAAGCCCACATGGCTGGCTGGCAGAAGGGGGACTCCACATCCCAAAGCAGTAGTGGCTGCTGTCGCCCTGGTGGAGTAGGTGGACAGCACTAGTGGAGTTTCTTTTTTCGCTAAGGAATAACACACTTTGATGAAAAGAACGACCCATCGAGAGATGGTTAGTTTTTGCACAAACTGACCTTTTTTGGCGCCCACTTGCCAACAAAGAGCTGATCATCCACCCAGAATTGTTTTGTGCGATCCAGATAGAATGAAGGCACCAGTTTTCTATCCAGACGGTTGAGCCTCTCCTCCTTTTAAGAAGGATTAGGGGGCGGGAAGAAGGTGGGCAAAGTAAGCCTATCTTATGTGGAAAGAGGTAACCACTTTAGGAAGAAAGGAAGGCCTAGTGCGAAGGACAACCTTGTCCGAATGAACAGCCAGGAAAGAAGATTTTGAAGAAACAGCCTGAAGCTCACTCACCCTGCGAGCAGAGGTAATGACAACCAAAAAGGCAGTATTGAGTGTCAACAATCTGAAAGGACAGTTATGTTGCGGCTCAAAAGAAGCACATAAGGTAGGTCAGAACAAGATCCAATTCCCACTGGGGCATTACGAAAAGAATAGGAGGAAACATGTGCGCAATGCCCTTAAGGAAATGATTTACAATAGGATAGTTGAAAAGAGAAGGTGGATCTGGAAGGCAATGAAAAGCCGACATGGCTGAAAGATAGCCTTTAAGAGTGGTAAGCAAAGAGAGTACGAAGTTCCTCTGTGTATGGAAGGTAGAAGACCAGGAGGGGGCAAGAAGTAGTGAGTCCAAAGAGACCACTCCGTGTGTGCAGAGAAAAGGGAGGGGGGATTTCCTTGTCGGAACTAGAGCTCTCACATACCCAGCAAGCTAGGTGTCATGCTTCATCATATGAACCTGCCCAGTCGTCAGGTTGGTGCTGCAATACTTGACTGGCATCCAAACTGGGGCTCTTAGTCGGGGATCTTTTGTTCCTGCCCGTGGGTGCAGTGGGGTAAGAGGCGTAGTGTGTAGATGTGGGGTGTAGGTGGATGTAAAATAGGTCAGTTAGTCCTAAACAACTTTATTGGGGGTGGTAAACTGCCTAGTTAAAAGAGTGAGAGGGGCACAGGACTAAATGATGTATCTAGTAGTGCATGTCCAGCTCTCAAGTGATCAACATGTTTCGTGCCATTGTTGTCCTATAGATCAGGGCACTTCCTCAGGATCTAATAAAACGCTATCTACACTGTAGAGGTAAGTACATTTCTATGTACCCAGAACACAGGAAGTTGACCTATAGATAAAATGAAGAAAAAACAAAAACATATTGGCATGTGAATAGTGGTATCAAAATCTCCTTATTGCCCAACCAACCTATGGTGCTTATGGAATGTTGTGCTATTTACAAGGCCACATCAATTATGGGCCACTCAGTGTGCACTTGATGTAGTCCCTGGATCATGTTATGTGTGACAGTGACCTACATAGGATTATAACTATATCCAGGGCCTATGGTGGTTTCTAATGGCATAGAAATGTAAGAATAAAACAAGGATGATGGCATCAATGTAGATGCAGTCATATGGACTTTCACCGGACTCACCTGGTCTGTATGTGAGATATACTCGCTACAGTGAGTCGGCGGTATGAAAAAGGACACCAATTGGGTCCTAGGTAGAAGATAAAAACATTAAAGAAATATAGAGAATGATCAAGGGTTGTAGACTCCAACCTGTTGTTCAATGGGCAATTTACAAAAGGGAAGATCGCAACTCCGGTCGCTCCCCAGTGCGAACCTCTAGAGGACCAAGTTTTAAAACACTGGGATATTTTGAATATAGGCAAATTACAACTTCCCAAACCCAGGACCGCATATAAAAGAACCTGTAACCTTAAGAATACTTTAAAACACACAAGACCTAGGAGGAAAAATACTGACACACAGAGGACTCTGTGGGGCCTCCCAGGAGTTACTGGACACTATCCTTGTGGATCTTGCATGTTCTGCTCACTGACTATAACGTCCAAAGAATTATCTCTTTCATCGAACTTCCAGTGGACCCTTAAGAGACACACAAACTGGAACACTAAATAGTGCATCTATATGCTGACCTTCCCCTGTGGCCTCAATTATATTGGGATGACCATGCGACCTGTCAAGACATGCATAACAGAACACAAAAGCAACATCAGGTGCCAAAGGGTCATCACGAAACTGTACAAACTTCAAGGATGCACAACACGCCCCTGATACACTTCGCTGGATAGTCCTAGAGGTGTACCCCCAGACCACCAAGACTGCATTGTTCAAAGCAGAACAAAGATGGGCAGACAGACTATCCACGCATACCAATTATGGACTGAATGATGACATACCATGGAATGCCCTTACCTGAATCACCAACACTAGGCCCCCTTCCCACCCAGTATACATCATGCATTTTAGTGTTATAGACCACTTATTCCATGTATTTGTGGCGTTGGGCACTCTCCTTCCATTCTGGAATGAAGCAACTCCATTAAGGAGGGCCACCATCCCACGCCATGATTGGTGTGCAAGCGGCTTAATCTAATAGTAACTGTGTTCTATACCCTATGTGCCACTCGGACTGTATCAGGCACTGCCAACAATACACCACCACACAATCAGGCATTCCTATTCGAACCCACACATTCCAATATGGCCGCCACACACACTGTCAGTCTACTAGTATCCTTCAATGCTATTACTGATCACGATATATGCACACACCTCCCACAAGGGATGCCCTTAACTCGACTTGATTTAGGGCTAATTATTCGCTACACCGGATTGGGGTTACCATGCAGGGGATTGGCTTACTACCTTGTTAAAAAATAACCGGGCTACTATGGTTCATTAATTATCAAGCACCGCCCGCTTTTCATACTAGGTACATCATCACTTACTAGCGGTACTCCACGTGGAGTTAAGATAACTTTTGTACATCTGCACATTACAACATGACCATAACTTGCACATTACAACATGGCCGCCGGTTAATTACATAGTGTGATGGGTAATTAGATCAGGCTACTGCCCTCCCGCATCCCATGTGATTCTTCATGTCTTTGGCACCGCCCACACTTTGGCTCCGGCAGGATTACTTAGATGCTTCCGACCCCCTACTTGCCACCATCCTGGTGTCGGCGGTGGGGTAGGTCTTAAGGCAAGAAGTGTTAACTCGCCAGTGAGTAGCTAAACTAATATCCCTAATTTACATGAGGTGAGTGTACGCAGCAGCGATCGTTTCGCCATAATTTGAGCCTGCTCCTGTAACCTATCGGCTCCCTGGTGTTACGGGTCCTCGCGTGTGTCTCCCTCTGCCGTGCTTTTTAGAGCAACAGCGGTCCCATGCGTTCATGAATATATGAGTCAATGATTATAGACAGAATCAGTTCTATATTTTGAGCGACATGTCCAGCCGGACAGAGGTCTTTAATTTTACTCAATAAACAAATGATCCGTACAGAAAGAATACCTTCAACTAATCACCAGTGTGGTACACAAGCCTGTGCCCAACCACTAACGGATCAAATACAGAAGGTAGGTTACGAACATAGACGGGCTTTTAAGGCAAACAAACGTTTTCTCTATAGAGTTCAGTTATACAGAGAAATCAACACAGCACCATTACATTACATAGAAATCAAGTTTTGTATAGGGTGCTAGGCAGGTCGACGCCGTTTCGGTCCCCCGATTAATCATAGGGACCATCATCAGGACATTCAATTAATGCCTTAACGTTATTAGCCTCTAATTGCCTAAGGAAGAAAATGGAAAAAAGATATACATTTAAATACAAAGAATTAAGTAATGAACAAGTTACTTACCTTCGGTAACGATATATCTGTAAGAAACATTAGTTAGTGTTAGATTCCTTACCTTAGAATATCCCCAGGCGTCAGTCTGGATCCGGAAACTTTTGCGTAGCAGTACCCTTGCGCGTCGGTAGGCGTCGTCTGCAGGCATCCCCTGCGGCTCCGCGTCCGTCGTTGGCGTCGTGCGCCGTGATGACGTCGCTGGAGTATATAGACGCCGCCTCCGCGCGCTGACGTCAGTTCTTTGTACACAGCTTTTCCACGCCAGAAGACGCAGAGCCATGAGAGAACCAACACTGGTGCCATTTGAAACTAGGGCCCTGAAAGGGATGACCTTAACCCTAGGTATCAGTTCGCAGAACGGGGAGGATGGGTGGGTTCGGTAAGGAATCTAACACTAACTAATGTTTCTTACAGATATATCGTTACCGAAGGTAAGTAACTTGTTCATCTGAAAGAAACACGTTAGTGTTAGATTCCTTACCTTAGAATAGATACCCCAGCAATACCAACCCCGGTGGTGGGTCTGCGAACCAATACATTCCTACACCAGAAAGTCCTGGAGGACAGAACGGCCAAAGAAGCCATCCCTCCGGACTTGACTGTCCAGGCAGTAATGCCTCGCAAATGTGTGCAGCGAGGCCCACGTAGCCGCCTGGCAAATGTCCTGCAAGGGGACTCCCCGGCCCAGGGCAGTAGTAGCCGCCGTGGCCCGAGTGGAATGGGCCCTCAGCCCAACAGGAGGCTCCTTCCGAGCCAAAGAGTAGCACGCTTTGATGCAGAGAACGACCCACCGCGAGATGGTCCGTTTATGTACCGCCCGTCCCTTCTTCGCACCCACGTAGCCAACAAACAGTTGGTCATCCACCCGGAACTGGCGTGTGCGATCCATGTAAAATGAAAGCGCACGTTTTGGGTCCAGACGATGGAGCCGCTCTTCATCCTTTGAAGGATGCGGAGGCGGGAAGAAGGAAGGGAGGGTGATGGACTGCCCGATATGGAAAGCAGAAACTACTTTGGGCAGGAAAGAAGGTCTAGTCCTCAGAACCACCTTGTCAGGATGGATGGACAAGAAAGGAGGTTTGACAGAAAGAGCCTGGAGCTCACTCACCCTCCTGGCAGAGGTGATGGCAACCAGGAAAGCCGTCTTTAAAGTCAGGAGACGGAGAGGGCAAGAATGAAGGGGCTCAAAGGGAGCACACATTAAAAAGGTTAGAACCAGGTTCAAGTCCCACTGAGGCATCACAAACGGAACAGGTGGATACATGTGTGTGATGCCCTTCAAGAATCTCGTTACAATTGGGGACTTGAACAAAGAAGGCTGATCAGGAAGCCTAAGAAAGGCTGAAAGGGCAGAAAGGTAGCCCTTGATAGTGCCCAGAGCAGAGCCCTGCTGGGCAAGAGCGAGAAGGAACAGAAGAACCTCGGAGAGAGGGGCAGAAAGAGGATCCACAGCCTTTGCTGTGCACCATGCCACAAACTTGTTCCACCGACAGGCGTATACCGATTTCGTGGAGGGACGCCTGGCTGCCAGAATTACATTACAGACTTCAGGAGGCAAGTCAAATGGCCTCAACTGCCGCCGCTCAATCTCCAAGCATGGAGGTGGAGACTGGACAGGTTCGGGTGGAGGACCGTCCCCTGTTGCTGCGACAGAAGGTCCTCCTGAAGGGGCAGGCGGATCGGGGGACCGACTGACATGCTGAGTAGCTCGGGATACCAGTACCTTCGAGCCCAGTCCGGAGCCACAAGAATAACTTGGGCCCGGTCGCGCCTGATCTTCTTCTGCCCAGAGTGCTGAAGTGGTATAGGCGGAAAGGTGTATAACAGACCGCAACTCCACTCTCGCCGAAAGGCGTCGCCGTGCGAGTGCCGTCTTGGAAACTCCAACGCGCAGAACTGATGACATTGCGCGTTCTCTTCTGTGGCGAATAGATCTAACCAAGGCTCTCCCCATTGCCGAAAGAGGCCTTGCGCCACGTCCGAGTTCAGACGCCATTCGTGATCCATTGAGCACCTACGGCTGAGTTCGTCCGCCCTGGCGTTCAGAGAACCTGCCAGGTGTTGAACCGTCTAAGTCACGCCCTGACGTTCCAGCCACTGCCAGAGGCGCAGAGCCTCCTGGCAAAGGGTCCACGACCCCACCCCGCCTTGTTTGTTGCAGTACCACATGGCGGTGGTGTTGTCCGTGAACACCTGCACTACACTCCCGTTGACAAAGGGGAGGAATGCCTTCAGTGCTAGACGAATCGCCCGCAGCTCCAACAGGTTGATATGGAGCCGGGACTCCGCCGGAGACCAGATGCCTCTGATCTCCGCCTCCCCCAAGTGGCCACCCCAGCCCTGGAAGGACGCGTCCGTCACGACAACGTGCTCCGGTTGGGGAAGGGAGAGGGACTTGCCCCTGACCCAATCGCGGTCCGTAAGCCACCACTGCAGTTGTCTCGCAGTGCCCTCCGAGATCAAGACGTGGTCGGACAAGTTGCCCTGATGCTGGGCCCACTGAAACTTCAGGTCCCACTGCAGAGCCCGCATCCACCACCGGGCGTGATGCACCAGAAGGATGCAGGAAGCCATCAGCCCCAGCAGCCGCAGCGTCAACCTGACCGAAACCCGGGATAGCGGCTGAAAGATGGGAATCAACGCCTGAATATCCCGGATCCGCCGTTCCGGAGGATAAACCCGAAACTGCGCCGAGTCCAGAACCGCTCCGATGAAAAGGAGCTTTTGAGAGGGACACAGGTGTGATTTCGGCACATTGATGGAGAACCCCAGGTCGTGCAAGAGGTCTGCCGTCATCTGGAGGTGGTGGACGACTGTCTGGGGCGAGCCCGCCTTCAACAACCAGTCGTCTAGGTAGGGGAAGACTGAAACCCCTAACCTGCGCAGATGGGCTGCGACCACCGCCAACACCTTTGTGAACACCCGTGGGGCGCTGGTAAGGCCGAAGGGGAGCACGATAAACTGAAAGTGCTCCTGGCCTACCGTGAACCGCAGGTAACGCCGGTGGGACGGCAGGACGGGGATGTGAAAATACGCATCCTGCAAGTCCAACGCTACCATCCAGTCTTGCGGGTCTAGGGCAGCCAAGACCTGAGCCAAAGTCAACATCTTGAACTTCTCCTTCCGGAGGAAGCCGTTGACGTTCCTTAGATCCAAGATAGGACGTAGGCCCCCTTTGTCCTTCTTGGGTACCAGAAAGTAGTGGGAATAGCAACCACGTCCTACTTCTGGCCCAGGAACACGCTCGATGGCCCCCTTGGCCAAGAGGGCCGTAACTTCCTCCTGCAGAAGTTGCAAGTGGTCCCCCGACACACGGTGGTTCTGCGGTGGCATGGCTGGAGAAGTGGTCTCGAAGGGGAGGGAGTAGCCCCTTCAGACGATTTGCAGCACCCACCTGTCCGATGTGATCGTGCGCCAGCGGGCGTGGTGATGGCGAACCCTGCCACCCACTGGCGTCACGTGGGCCTGAAAGCACGGACTAGGAGGATTTTGAGGCAGATGCTGCGGGGGGAGATGTGGCCTGACCCCGCCGTTGACCCCGACTGCCTCCACGGCGGTTTCCACGGCCGCCACCGCGTTGAAGTGATAGCTGCGGTGCGTGGCTGGCAGCACGTGTGGGGGCGCCCCTTCCGTGGCCACGAAAGGAGCGAAAGGAGCGAAACGAACCCGTTTGCTGGCGCTGGGTCGAGAGACCCAAGGACTTAGCTGTGACCCTGGAGTCCTTGAAGCGTTCCAGCGCGTGGTCCGCCTTGTCACCAAACAGATGACAGCCATCGAACGGCATGTCCATCAAAGTATTCTGGACATCTGCCGAGAAGTTGGCGGATCTCAACCAGGCGTGGCGACGAATCGCCACCGTCGTGGACATCGCTCTGCCTCGAATAGAATATCTAGCTGCATCTCGGCCCTCAGCTACAGCTTTGCCGAGTTTTGCCCGCACCTCCATGGGGCATTCTGGCAGCAGCTCCGCGACCGTATCCCACACAGAGTGGGTGTAGCGGCCCAAGAGGCAAGCGGTGTTGCAAGACCGCAGTCCTAAACTCAGGGACGAGAAGACCTTCTTGCCATATTGGTCATACCTCTTGGATTCCCGATCGGGCGGGGCCGACGGGAATGCGGACTGGGA
Source organism: Lissotriton vulgaris (assembly GCF_964263255.1). Lineage (NCBI taxonomy): Eukaryota > Metazoa > Chordata > Amphibia > Caudata > Salamandridae > Lissotriton > Lissotriton vulgaris. Next base: position 1,899,099,993 of record NC_141693.1, read on the forward strand.
GGTAGAGGCCTGGATCACCAGACTCTCAGGGGTGGGGTGGGTGGACAGGAACTTGGGGTCGTCCGGACAAGGACGGTGGCGTCTGGCCACATTCCGATCAACAGGCGCACCTGAAGAGGGCCTGGACCACGTGCCCAACAGAACGTCTGATAAGGCTTCGTTAAACGGCAGCAGAGGCTCCTGTGGGCATGACCGCGGTTTGAAGACCTCAGTGAGGATGTTAGGCCTCACGGCCGCGACGGGGAGCTCAAGGTTTAAGGCCTTGGCAGCCCTCATCAACACCACTGAATAGGCAGCTCCCTCCTCCGATGCCACGGAAGGAGGAGAGACAAAACCAGGGTTAGGAGAGTCATCCAAACCACTGGCGTCCCCCAAATCACCTGTCCAGTCCATGTCATACTGACGCTCACGTGACAGAGGGTCCACAGACCCCTCCCAGCCCTCACCGTACTCCACATCATCACCATAGTCGGTGTCAACCATTTAGACCGGCTCCACGGGGCTTGGAATCTGCCTTGTTCAGATCATCTAGTAATACTTTGCGCATGCCTACATGTTTCCCTATGCACTGGCCCCCAACTACCACCTTAAAGGCGTTCCACTCCATCGCTCTAGAGGCAGTGGATCCCTCATTTTCGGCAAAGTATTGAATTATCCCCTCCTCCATTGTCGCATGGAACAGCAGGTCGTCCAATGTCTCAGGTCGCAGCTTCCAAGTCGGGACGCGTGATACCTCAATCGCCCAATCTAAAGTGACCAACATAGGGTTATGAGCCGAGATTGTCCTGGTGAGGTATTCAGTACGCGCTACAGCTGACATCACGAGCGGAGAGCACAGTATTGCATCAATCCGGACGTGTAGGTCGTGCAGGCTACAGAAGTACGAATAGTCCCGTTCAATCGGGTGTTGTGTGCGCCATGCATCTATCAGGTCCCACCCCTTTTGCCAGTCCATTCTACCCTTCGTGAGGCGGTGTACAGGGGAGTCTCTAAGCGGTGGGTGAGATCTATCTAAAGTTGTGTCCGCCCCGAGTTGAAGTCCCCTCCAATCAGAATAGGGCCCGCTAAGTAGTGTGCAAGTGTCAAAGAAAGTCCCGTTAGGAAGGCCAGCTGCTCAGTGTTTGGTGCATATATACTACATAATACTATGTCCCTGCCCCTGAGTCTGCCTTCTACTGCAACATACCTGCCCTCAGGGTCTATTATGTGCCTCGTCACCTGAAAATGGGTGCCCGCCCTTATCCAGATTAACGCGCCTCTACCACGTTAATCTGTCCCCTCCACCTTCTCTGCAGAGCGATCCCCTCTTGTTTTGTGAGATGTGTTTCTTGCAGCAGTGCGATGTCTACCCCCCTGCGGACCAGATAGGCGTGTATTTTATGTCTTCTTGCCATGGTGTGTAGTCCCCGCACATTCCAGGTTATACATCGCAATGTACCCGTGTTAGCCATTGTCCCATAGTAGCTGGCGTAGCATCACACAAGATCCTGTCCCTGCGTAAGTGGTGGTGCCCCCCCCAACCTGCCTTCAAGCCCTTCCATGTCTCGTTTCCCTTTTGTTCAGAAACAAACAGTTGCCAATGCAGAAAAACCCCAAGTTTCCTCGCCCACCCCCCCAGAACAGGCCCCAATATCAAGCTATCAGTTCCCTTCCAAACTCTGTTGGTCTTTCCAACCCCCGCCTATATAACGGTCGTAACCGTGGGTGCCTTAAAGGGCTAGTGGAGTGTGGCTAAAACCGGAAGGCAGCTACGCAAGCCCACCCCCGCACCCCCCAGATCCCCCATGGTTAGCAGCGATGAGACATCCCGGTGTGTGACCCCCATCTTCATTACCTTTCAGTTCTTATGTACCCCCAACTTCGATAGCGTCCGCTGCTTGTCGCCTCCGTGTGAAAGGCTCAAAATCTCTTCCGATGTCTGCGGCGTTACCAACGGGCCTTTGGCGCTATGTACTTCTGAGGCGTGTTACTCCGATTCCGTGCCCTGCTTGGATGGGGAAGCATCAGATCTCGATAGCGTCTCTACTGCCTTCAGCGCGGCCTTTCTCTCCTCATCCATTTGGAACGCAGTAGGTTTCCGAGAGCTTTGTCGCCTTCTACGTAGTCTCTGTGATTTCCGCACCTTTGTTGTCGTGCGCTCCTATTCCTCTCTGAGTTTGGCACCGTCCGTGCCCGCCTTGTACGTCTCCCACCATGCCCATGCATCCTCTGACGTGAGGAAAAAGAGTGCCTTATCGTCCAGCACCACTCGTAGCTTAGCCAGGAAGAGCAGAGAGTAGGGTATGCCTTCAGTTCTTAGTTCCCGTTTGATGGACAAGGAGGCGGCTCGCATCCGCTGTGTCTCATAGGTGTAGTCAGGGAATAGTGTCACCTTGCTATTCGCGATCTGGAACGGCCCCGTATCCCGGGCTCTCTGGAGCAGCAAGTCCCTGTCCTTATAATGCAGCAGTTTGGCTATAACCGGTCTTGGCGGTTGGCCCGGTCTGGGCAGCCTAGCCGGGACGCGATGGGCGCGTTCCAGTGTGAAGAAAGGGGAGCAGCCTTCCGGCGCCACCGTCGTCTTAAGCCAGGTGTCCAGGTACTCAACCATATCATCTCCTTCTGTTTTTTCTGGAATGCCAACTATTCGGACGTTACTGCGTTGACTCCTGTTTTCGGCATCCTCAGACCTCCTCTCCAGTATTTGTATTCGGTCTAGGGCATCCGCTAGCTTCCCTTCCATAGTTTTGTGGGAAGGGGCCAACTCACGCAGGGTGTCTTTAGTGTTCTTGACCATGTCTTTAAGTTTATCGTGGTCAGCACGGAGGAGGCCCAAACCTGATGGCTCTTGCGCAATATCCTGTTGCAAAGTGTCTCTCGTCAACGAAATAGCCTCCAGTATGCGGTCTTGAAGTTGCTGCAGGCCTGAAGGCCCTGCGGGAACCCGCTCAGGCGTTTCCGAGGCCGTAGCTCCCTCCGTCTTCCCCTTGTTCTTCACCATGATCGCAAGTCGCCCTTTGCGCAGGTGCTCTCAGTGTATTTCGCAGCCCTAGGGATGTCTTCTCGGCCTTCTCCCGTATGTGGCCCCGCGGTAGCTATCTCCGTCGGTTCCGCGGCTCCCCGCCTGTATGCTCAATGTCAGAGACGGTCTCGGTCCCTACAATAGGCGGGTATCCGTACTATCAGCCGCCGGCCTGTCTCCTTCTCACAAACATCTATGTGCCGCTTCAGCCACGGGACATCTCCTCGGGTCCCCCCAGCTCCTGGGGAGGCTTTCTCGGCTCTCGATCGTATGTTCGGGATGTTCTCGCAGCCCCTGTCTGGCCCCGCGCAAAGTTAGGGCTCTTTCTCTTGCCGTGCTCCGTCTGTTTGGCAATCTCGTTGGTGTTCCTGCTCAGCCACTGCTGTCTCTGTGCCCCTCCGCAGCCCCCAATGTGATCTGAGGTCGTTCTCGGGTCCAGGCGCGGTCAGGGGGTCCGTTCACTGCCAAACGTTGTGGTTCCCCACTAGTTGCTGAACCGCGCTCCCCCAGCCCTCTCTGAGTCTCACCTCGATTCAGTGTGATGTGGTCCGTGTCTAGGATCTTCCAATCACCAGGGCAGGTCGATGAGGCGCCGCTAGCCCCTTTGATAGCTGCGGAGGGCCGGTCGGGCTGCCCTACTTCCAGACTCCACAGTCCATTCCTCGTTTTGCAGGTGGATTGGGATTCTTATCGCGGGAGGGCACTTCGTTCCACAACAGCGCCCGACAGCTCTTCCTATGTTGTCGGTGTCAGCCTCCGCCGTCCAGCCCAGCTACTAGTGCTCAAGCTCTCCCCGCCGTCGTGTCACTCAAGGCTTCCCCCGTGCTATCCTCGCCGCGCCGTATCTTTTTGCCTTCGCCATCAGAGAACCCGCCAGCAGTCTCGTTGTGTCGATCGTTCTCGAGTTGGCCCACGGCATCGGTCAGGCTTCTCTCCCTCTAGGTCTTCGCGTGGCAGGCGCAGAGCGCTCCGTAGGGGTAATGAGCCTGTCCCCCTCCGTTACTGCTCTGGTCCGGTCCGGTTGCACAGCGCTCCCCCGGTCCACCACCCGCTGAGACAGCCCCCCCCAGACACAGTTCCCTAGGTCGGGTGGTGCCCTGAGTGTCTGTCCGCTTCTGAAACGATTAGGGGGCTTCGCAGGGAACCGGCCTCGGCAAAGGAATCATAGAACCCGAGCATCAGTTTATGCCGCCATCTTGCGGGACTTCCTCCCGCTCGGTCCGTCTTCACAGTCACTCGGCATCGCGTTATAGGGCTATGGGGCTCCCTGTGTTGATGTACGTGACCTCCAGGCGGGTTGTTGAGTTCTCAGAGGTGCGCCTCTCCTGGGGAGGTATCCCACTCACGAGATCACCCGTCAGTGTTCTCCAGCATCGGCGGGGTCCGCCATCTTGGGCTCCTCCATGCGCCGGCTTCTCGTTCTCCCTCCTCAATCAGCGCCCTCTCGGCTGGCTCCGCGAGTACTTCCTGGGGTGCAGCTACGTTTCCCCTTGCCTCCGGCACTCAGATGAGGGTGTTCGCGGGCGTCACCGCTCCGTTTTTTAGGATAGTTAGGGGGATCGGGCGCGGAGCTCCGAGCTCACGCCGCCATTCCCACCGGCGTCCAAGCCACGCCCTCCTGTCCGACGTGATGGTTTGCCAGTGAGGGAGGTGATGGTGGATCCTGCCACCGACTAGCAACTGGTGGCCCTGAAAAGTCAGACTAGGAGGGCTTGGAGGCTGATGCAGAGGGGGCACTGGTGGACTGACATGCCCGCTGGCACCCAGATCCACAACGCTGGGTCCCACATCACCAGCCGTGCAGAAGCTGGAGAACTTGCGCAGGCCTGTGGCTCTGGGCGGGACATGGTGGGCATCCCTTCCGTAGCTACGAAGGGGCAAAAAGCAGAGTGCGCAGGGCTATTGGTGGTAGCGAGGCTCAGGGACCTGGCCGTCGCCCTGGAATCCTTACAGCGCTCGAGCCCGTTGTCCACTTTGTTGCCAAACAAGCAATGGCCATCAAAGGGCATGTCCTAAAGTGTTGATTGGACATCACCCGAGAAGCCAGTAGACCTCAGCCAGGCATATCGTCGCAGGGTTATCAACATTGAAATTGTCCTGCCTAGAGAATCGGCGGTGTCCAGTCCACACCATATGACGAACTTGGCTGCGTCTTTCCATTCCACAACTGCACAGGAGTGTACAGCTCAGGCCTCCTCCGGACACCGTGGCAGCACCTGTGCGACCGTGTGCCACACAGAATGGGAGTAATGGCCAAAGAGACATGCAGCGTTCACTGACCGCAGTCCTAAGCTGGCGGAAGAAAACATCTTCCCAAAATGGTCCATCTTCTTGGATTCCCTATCAGGTGGAGCAGTAGGGAATGCGCCCTTGGAAGTCGAGGCCTGGACCACCAAGCTCTCGGAGGTAGGGTGATGGGAGAAGAAAATTGGGTCGCCCGGGCCTGGTGGTGGCATCAGGCAATCATCCTATTGACAGGATCCCCTGTGCTGGGCTTGGACCAAGTGCCCAGAAGGATGCCCGGGAGGGCCTCATTGAATGGCAGCAGGGGCTCCGAAGTGGTTGCCGCCGGCTGAAGCACCTCGGTCAGGATGTTGGTTCGGACCACCACCGTAGGAAGCTCAAGACCCAAGGCCTCAGCCGCCCTACGCAACACCACTGTGTATAAGGTCCCCTCCTCTGTAGCCAAGGTAGGGGGAGAAAGCATGCCAAGGTCTGGAGAAGTATCCAGACCACTGGTCTCACCCAACTCCTCTCTCCAGTCTGGTTCTTCTAACTGGTCTGCCAGAGGGTTCACAGACCACTCCCAGTCCCCCTCACCTTCCCCTGGTAGCCACTCGGGGTGATGGGGAACACCAGGGGAGAACAGCGGTACAAAAGTAGCCATCGGAGCCGGTACAGACGTCGGTCAACGCCGGTCCGGCTCCGTGTCAAGGAGGAGGCTGGGGTGGTCATCAGTTGGGGACAAAACCAGTGTCGTAAGGGGTAGAGGTATCTAAAATGGATTCGGCACGGGAGTAGGTGTCCTAAGGTCGACCAAAGCCAATCCGGATCTATGCCTGGATCCCTGGGAGCCCTGCGGCACCGGGACCGAAGCGGCCGACATCAGAGGACTCGAGCCCCCAGATGAGTCCGTGGGACCCAAAGATGCACCGGCGGAGTCGGGCTTCCCAAAGATGAAGTGGAGGGCTTCATAAAAACTATGAAGTTGGGCAGGGGTCATGGTTCATGGCTCGGAGTTGACCCAACAGGCTCTGTGGGCTGAGCCGGACTACTACCTCCTGCATCGGCTGACGGACAGGGAGAACGCAAAGATCGATGGTGCTTCTTCGCCTTCTGTTGGCATCTTTTGGCGCGTTTCCCCTGAGTTTTTGCTGGCGTAGTGTTTCTGCGCACTTTTCACACTGCTGATCAGTGGTAAAGTGCAAGTGCTCCTGTGGTAAGGTATGTTATGGATTGGTGTTTCCATGATTGGCTTTTTGGTGTCCTGTAAGCCCCTAGTAAAGTGCACTGAGTGTGCCAGGGCCAGGTAATCAAATGCTAAGCATGAGCCTGCAGCAGGGATTGTACCACCCACCTGAATAGCCCAGAAAAGGTACCTGAGATCTGCCATTGCAGAGTCTGCACGCAGTTTGTAACTGTCATGTCGACTTGGCCCATGCACACACTGGCCAGTCCCTAACCTTACCTTTTCTTACATGTCAGGCACCCCTCAGGTAGGCCCAAAGTACAACTGTGGGCAGGGTGCAGTGTATGTGAAAGGTAGGACATGCCCTGGTGTATGTGGCATGTCCTGATAGTGAATTACAGCCCATTTCGTTTTTCACTATTGCAAGGCGACCGGTTCCCCATAGGACAGAATAGGAAGTTTGTTTATTACATCTTATAAACATAACTGGCCTTGGGAACTAGGTGGGAAAATAACATTTGGTATGCCTAAACTCAGAATCTAACGATGTATCTTTTAGTAAAGGTAATTTTTACATTCTGTGTTTGAAAATACCACTTTTAGGAAGTAGGTATTTTCTTGCTCAGTCATCCAGTGTGTCTCTGCTGAAATGTGGATTGCCTGTCTCGGTTTTGGACGACAGATGGCTAGGAAGCAAGGGTGGCACCCGATAGTCTAGGTAGGTCAGGAAATGATTGAATAGACCTGGGCTGCCATGGGGGAAGAGGGAGGAGATTTCCTTGCACCTCAATGGGCCTGGTCTGCCCCTGACAATACCGTTTCCACCCCCTGCCGGGAAATCACACCAGAGAAGGCAGAACAGGTTCTGGCTGGGCACAGACACCCTCTGCCTAGAGTATCAAAAGATTTTTGGATACAATTATTGGGGCCCAGATGCCTGAACTTTAGAACTATTTTGGATCAAGAAGACTGTCAAGAAGAAGAGCTGGAGAAGCTGTGAGGAGGGACTACCACTTGGCTGTGTGTGTTGCTGTGTTGGCCTACAGTGGCTGCTTCTTGTTTGGGCAGTGAAAGGAATGGACTGAACTTTCTGCAGTCTACTTTTGTGAGTTTCGTCAAGGACTTGAGGTAGAGCTTGCACCCTGTTCAAGAAGTCTCAGGAACAGCAAAGACTTCAAGCTCTTCTGCCCTAAGCACAACGGACTGTGTGTTTTGTGCTGCGACAGACTAAAAGCAACTCAACTACGTCTACGAAGCCGCTGCTGACTCCTTGTCCTGAAGGCACTGCAGAGGGCACCGCTGTGACCCTGGTCTCACCTACAACACCTTCCGACACCGCCACCGAGCCGCTGCTCCCACCGCGACCGGTGGGCACTGCACTCCGCACCGCCTCACTTCACGCTGAAGCCTGGGTACCGCAGAGAGCACCACCGGAACGTTGCACCGCGACCCTGGTCTCCCCGCTGAGCCTTTTCTCGCACCGTGACCTGGGAACACAGCACTCCGCACCGCCTCGCTTCACGACGATGCCTTGGCCTCCCCGACGCTGCTGCTCCACACCAAAATAGACACCACTGCTTGCACCGTGGTTCGATGGCACTGCTCAAAGTTACATGATGCACCGCCCTCATCCAGCACCGCAGACTTTGCCTACCGACGTCGGCACCATCGACTCTGATTCGTCAACCGAAGACAGTGCTTCAGCAACGATGACGACGCCGCTGCTTGCACGATGACCTGCCAGCACCGCAACGCTAGTTTCACCAACGACACTATCTGATGCCGCCACCAAGCCGTTGCTCGCACTGCGACTTGAGGGCACCGCACGCCGCACAGCTGCACTTCGCACCACAACACTAAATGCCTGCTGACGCCACGCTCCTGATCCCAACAGAAAGGAGCTCGACCTACAACACGAGTGACTTCAAGGACCTTGGCGCCTTGCATCTCTAACAGGTACTGTTTGCGGGTCTTCCCGACACCATAACTGGTCCGGGATGCCACGACCAGCCTGAACTGTTTGTATTTGTCTGCTCATGACGCCGTGATAGTCCCGGCCTGAGCTATCGACATCAAGGAACTGTTTTTAAAGCGTATTTTGATAACTGTAGATTTTTAAGTACTGTATTGGGGATTCTTATCGTTTTTGGTCTTGCATATAAAAATATTGGCAATTTTTCCAAACTGGTGTGGTGTCCTTTTGTAGTGCTTACACTATTACTGTTGGTTATATGCAAATGCTTTACACATTGCCTCTAAGATAAGCCTGACTGCTCGTGCCATGCTACCAAGGGGGTGAGCAGGAGTTATTTTAGGAGTGTAACTCCCTTATCCTGAGTAGGAAGAAGGGTCCCTACTTGGACAAAGGTGCAAGCACTTGCCAACTTGAAACCCCCATTTCAAACACCTTCTTTTTGTGCTTCGACTTACTACTCCTAAACTGAGAAAAATTCTAACTTTAAGACTCAGTATTCACAGAAGGCATTTAAGAGTCCTAAAGTTAGAACTCCTAACTTCTGTGAATACCGAAATGAGTAAGTGCCTTCTGTGAATACCAAAATGGTTGTAAGTTTAGGATTTTGTCTTAAGTTAGTTTGTGAATCGGGCCCTATGGATTTAACCCAGATCTGTGACTTGAGGTGAATGTTTAATTGGCTCAGCATTCCTTCCATCATCTGTTCTTTTTGCACTTGCGGGCAGGGTATGACCAGACGTGGGTCCTGTGCTCGCTACACCACCAGATTCAAGCTAGCCTGGTGGATGAGGAGGGAAATCCCAAAACCGGTCCTAGGATGCCTGTTTCTGATCAGAAAGAACCTGGCCTGGCAGTTCGGGCTGGACTGCTCCTACTGGGAGCAGTGTCAAGACTAATTTGCATATGGCTGGGTCAAAACTGGAAGGGCATGGTGTGCAAAAAAAGAAAACAATGGATTTAACCCATATCTGTGACTGGGGGTTAAGGTTTGATTGACTCAGCATTCCATCCGTCTGTTTTTTTTAAATGTATTTGATGGATGGCATTTAAGCTGTTATAGCCAAATGATCACCAGAGACTCAAAAGATGGCCATGGAGTTAGCTCTCCACAAGAGACCAGTGACCTCTGATGTCCACTTTCCCAGGTGACCACCCTATCCTTACCTACCTGTGATTTGTGTCAACCATGATGTCCGAGTAAGGAAGGCAGAGTGGTCTCCCGCAGGTAAGTTTGGCATCTGTCTGCCAGCACAGAAAATCCAGCCAGCTCCGCTCCACCAACCTCACCTCGCCTCACGAATTTGCAGAACCACCGCCGGAGGAAGATCCTTCTCCTACCTGGCAGCCAAGACATGGAACTCCCTCCCCACCCACCTACGACTGACCCAGGACCATCTCTCCTTCAGGAAACAGCTCAAGACCTGGCTCTTCGAGCAGTAGCGGGTCCCCCCCCCCCCCCCCCTCCATTGAGACCCTTGCGGGTGAGAAGCGCGCTATACAAATTCCCGATTGATTGATTGATTGATTGAGAGTAGTTACCTGTGAGACTGGTTTCAGTGGGTCCACCATCTAGGATGCTCCTCTGACCTGCATAGGCCATCTGGGATTTGGGACAATCTCAAAAAAATCAAGATAGCTAACCCACCTGAGGGATCAGGCATCAGTTACCACTGGCCATGAGGAGCAGAAGTGATTCCAGCACAAAAGTGGGTCCATAACAAGCCTCCACTTATTCTTGAGAAAGCCAATCATCAAATCTTGTGAATACAAGGCTTGGAGTTCAAAAAACATCCTCACAGAGACAGAGTTTGATCCCGAAACATTAGGATCATATCCTGAATGACCCAGACTCCCTGCTGCAGTGCAAAAGTCTTGAACACCAGGATGACCAAGACAGCCCCCAATAAAGGGGTGCCTTTGCAGAGGTCAAATGTGGGAATTGGCTTGTTGCTGGAATAGATGTCTGAATTCTTGAAGGGGGTGGAGGGTGATCGTTAAAGACAGCCTATCAGGCATAGAAGGTGTTGTCACGGTTTAAAAATATTATTTGGCTCATTATCCGAATGCAGTACTTTGTTTAAAAAGATACAATTTCCCCTAAATGTACATCCAGACTAAGAGGCATAGAGTCAAAAGGGGTCTCTTGGAAGCTACCTTTGTCCACACACCTTTTTCCAGCGCCGGGACACTCTGAGTAGCTGAGTGCTCTACAAAACCCCGGATAACATAACATAACATAACACAATGCCATTGGCAAAAGTATTTGTGTTTACTAGTTTGTTATTAAATTGCTAGAGACCATCAAGGTTATATTTAATAATAAAACAACCAGACAAGGAAGCACTATAGTCCAGTAAGAAAATGATTAACTGTCCAAATGTGGTCAGGAAAATTACCTTTAAAATGAGTAATCACAAACATGTTGCACTAAATTGAGACTTCTTAAAAAGGTCAATACAATCTTAAGACTTCTGACACGTTTTCATAATTGGGCCAGTAATTGACATCTCTCACAATAATAGGTTTTAAGTGGTCGACTAAAAAAGCATGCATCACCCCATAAAAGTGGATCAGAATAAGTTGACACGGTTGAAGAATGTCAGTTAAGAAGCTTGCTTTAGTTTCAACAGTAGGCAATTGTAAATCCAGCACTTTTGCTGCCTTTTGCAGAAATACTGCAAAGGAGTTCAGAGTGAGCCAAAACAGTTCTGGGTCCAATACTGGTGCCAATATCGAGTTCTAAGCCAGCAGAATTGGCAATAGTGCAGAAGAGTTTGGCATGAACCCTGGTACCAAAGTGGAAGCTTCAACCAGCACCTGAACTGGCTGTCTCCCACAGGACCAGATGGTGCCAAGGGTCGGCCTGTCGGCAAAGCCCAACTGGAGCCCCTTGCTGTTCTGTGGGGCCTAAAGCACACCAGAGGGAGCCAGAAGTGTCTGGAAAAGCTGCAGCATAGCCACCTTGAAGGCCGCAATTTGTTTTGCAGTCAACAATGACCCAGTGAATTCAGGGCACAGAGAGACCAACTGAAGGAGCAGATCGGAATCAGAAGACTTTTCTAGGGTATAACCCATTGATCGATACCCTTGCATCTTCCCATTTCATTTCAAGTGGTAGGGTGAGGTAAAGAACAGCTTTTCCTTTTTTTGCACATCTTTCGCTTACCAGAAAGTTTTTACCCGGAACAGGACTACATGCAGTACACACTCCCTGAATGGAATTGCAATCAACGCTGTGCTTTGAGGCAGGATCTTTTTCTTTGACCACCACCTTTTATGTTTGGTGACAGTTTCACCAGGCTCTAGCTTCCAGATAGTCTGGTGCGTGGGCTCCAGTCACGACTCAGTTGTGTAATAAATATGCTCTCAAGGAACACACCACACCAGGTCAGTAACGGACATCTGCTTTCTGCAGTCAAGGCACAGCTTGTATCCTGTCATTCAGGGGAGACATTTTATAGGAAAGAATGGTGGTAGTGTTTCTCTAATGAAAGAAAAAACGTCCTCACATGATGTTAATACATATCTCAACAGGACTGTTCTACGTGAAGTATAATATACAATGTTAAATCAGAGTCATTAAAGGAGGTGCTAGTGTGGCCTGGTGTACACCCACCACCTGGGGTGTCAAATAGCACAAAGTGCCAATATTCAGGGAAAGAGAAACAGGTCAATACAGCATTCTCAAAGTCTATTGTATTGATTCTATTAGTATAGAATGTCCGAAGCTCGTATCGTGGATCAGTCAATCAAAGTGAACCAAAATATATATTCTGAATTAGTTCCCACTCGATAATATAGAGAGTTCAATTTGTTAGCAGCAAACTCCCAATTATGGAGCCAGACCAGAATTTGTAATTCCAATTCTTTATTTTCATAGATATATAAAAATTTCCAGCTCACACCGCCGACACGTGTTTCGTCTAATAGAGACTTTTTCAAGGCAAGAATATTATAACTGGAGAGGGTGTGTGGTCAGACGAATAGTGCCTCTCAACGGTATCAAAGGGATGGTTCTGGAGGTAAATGAACCCTATGGGCAGTTTCCCAATATTAAGTCCTTGTAGTAGACACGATCTCAAATATTCTGACCAAAACAACCCGTGTTAGTCTATGGATTCTGAATTGGTTCCATTAGTCACAAAAAGAATTTTCTCAATCGGGTTTCCTCTTTGTCGAAGAAGATTGGTTACGATGATCACAACAATCTTCTAGGTGGGTTTCTTAGTACGTGAAACGTAGTTGCTGCGTGGAGGTGATTCTTCTTGTATTATATTCCATAATTCAAAGACCTTGATAAGTCTCCAAGTAAAGTGACCGTCACAAACCTCCACGGACATTCTATACTAATAGAATCAATACAATAGACTTTGAGAGTGCTGTATTGACCGGTTTCTCTTTCCCTGAATTCAGGGGAGACATTGTTTCTACCACTCTGCCTGAAGTTTTGAGAATCTGAGAGAAAACATAAAGTTGGGAAAAGAGCAGCACATCTGCAAAGAAAGGAGTGGAAAGGAAGTACCTCGTGTCAGCATGCAAGGGTGACTCACGTGGGTCCGCTCCATCAATTCTGCAGCCAAACAGAGTCTCTGTTGAGCCGCATAGTGCCAGCTATCAACATCCAGTAGCATGGTCAAGAAAAATCTTTCCAGCCAGTCTGGCACCTGGGGATACCCTCAAGGTGAGGAATATGTGGCTAAAAGGTGCCATCAGAAGCATCGTCATAACAACCCAAGCAGACCGAGGAGATGGAAATCCCACCACAAGCAGTCCTTGTCTCCCACAGCTCTTTGCAGTAAGGTGCAGAAATGCAGACTTTATGCCTATACATGAGAATCAAAGAGCTCCACCATAGGATTGCCCTAAGGGGGAAGCTAGACTAATCTACCACCAGATGAAATCTTCACTGAAGACAGGTGGGATTGTTTAACACTCAGTGGGCCCACATGATTCATGCCAGTCAGCCATCAAGAGCAAGAGCCAGTCATCACAGCCTCTGTGCTTTCAGGCATGGGGGGGGGGGGGGGTTCAAGCTCATACCATTGTCTTTTGGCACACTACATTGTGTGATACAGTGGTCTGTCAGTACCTCACCAGACCAAGAACAGACGAGGCAGGAATATTTTGAGGGCCAGGCAGATCATCTGAAGCACAAGAACACTGATGTGTTATCTCTTGTCTACAGGAGACTACATACCTGTGATGTCCAAAAGAATCAAGATGGCCAACCCACCTGAGGGGAGAGGCATCGGTTACCACTGGCCATGAAGGGCAGAGGTGCCTCCTGCACAAAAGTGGGCCCATCACAAGCTCCCAGCACAGGCCTCCACTGCTTCTTGAGAAATCCAAAATACGGTCCATCAGGACTCTCCAGTCCTTGGCCCACTAACAACAGACACTACTGGAGTGGATATATTTGACAGTGTTTGGCACCCCAGCAAAATGCAGGAGGTAAGTAGTACACAAGCAGAGGCCTGTCAGTTCCAGAGCTCCATCCTGAAACATCATGTTTATAGGATGAATGCCCTGAAAAAAAGAGAGAGAGTCTCTTGGGGGGTGGGGAGGGGGGCAGGAGGGCTTTGAGATAGATATCAGCTCTGTTCAAATGAATATGAAACTAGATGGGAGACTTGTGGAGGCTGATTAGAAAACTCCAGATCAAAGAGTAGAAATTGTGGCATGCAAGTTGTCAGACACCAGCTGTGACAATCCCACCGTCAGCAGCTAGTCATCGAGGTACAGGAATACAGAGACCCTTAGCCTGGTAAGATGTGCTACAACCACTAATATTTGTGAAGACTCGTGAGGCTGAAACTAGGCCAAGTGGAAGCACCATGAATTCATAGTGGATGGGGCAAATGCAAGCACCTCCAGCAAGTCGAGGGATCCTGTCCAGTTCCCCAGATCCAGGACCAGAAGAACATGCAGGAGGGACACCATCTTGAACTTCTTGCAGAAAAAGGCACTCCGAATAGGAAGGTTCAGAGCAGAATGAAGGCCACCAACTTTATTGGTAAAGAGAAAATAATGGAAATAAAATCCCTGCCTTTCTTGTTCTCTGGAACCAATTCCACAGCCTGTTTACTCAGCAGAGCAAGAAACAGAGGACTACGAGCATGGTTAGTAACTCCTGGGGGGAGTAATACTGTTTGACAATCTATAGGACCCAGTGGGCTAGGGTGATTTGATGCTAGCATGAGAAAGGAACAGACACCCTCCAAGAGACTGCAATGCTCCCTCAAGAGTCCATTACAGCAGTTTGGTGGGAGGGGCTGGAGAGGAGGAAAATTGATGCTGCTGTCTGACAGCATTTGGATCCACCACACCTCCAGTAGCCACAAAGGTCTGGTTGGTGCTGCTGTACTGGCTGCAAGAACTAGTGCTGCCAAAATAGAAGAACTCTAGAATTTTCCCTGGTACTGTTTGTAAAACTGGCAAGCAGGATGACTGAATCCTTAGGGCTGCTTCTTTGAAAAGCTCCAACGACGAATCAGCCTACTCCTAGAAGCAAGCTCCATCAAAGGACATATTTAGATGGTTGGCCTGGACATCACCCGAAAAGCACGTGGATACACCCACGTGTGGTGAGGAATGGCTACAATAGAGCCCACTGATCATGGCACAGAGCCCGTCCTATGCACGCCACAGTAGACAAAATGTTTAGACGCACTTTGTCCATATTTATAGTATTAGAAGGTGAGAAGTCTGGCTTCTGTTACAAACAAGATTAAGCTTGAGCAAAGACCTTCCAGAGAGGGGCAGCATTTACCAGAGAGGAAAAAAATACTTCAGAACCCCCTGGTGCTGGATAATGGCGGCGGGTGACCTAGCAGGTCACCAGAGGTACACAAGCTGGTTTGTTCCAAGCGACCAATACGAGATCCATCAAACCATCAACTGAAGGGGTGCAATGTGAGATTAGCTGGGTCCTCCTCCATCGGCAACAGCAATAAAAGAAATTTGACTACCTTGAGTAGAGCAGCCAAGAGAATGCAGCAACTTCCTCTGGTGGAGACCCTGAAGGACACTACAGCCCTACCTCAAGACAGGTATTTAAAATATTCGTATTATGCAGGACTAAATGCCACCACTAACTATGCGTATAGGGAAAAGAAGATTGCACCCTTCTCTGCTAGTGATGGGCATCAGAATGTGGTCTGAATCAGAGACAGAAAGCCCCCCAATGTCTGTCATAATACTCATCAAGAGGCAAGGGCTTATTAGGGGACTAATGCTCCATTATCTGTGATGCTCTATGAATGGATCAGACTATGATATCTTGTCTTTTTGATAATGGCCAAATGAGTAATTTGGAACAACAATGGTGTCTGAGATGGCATCCATGTGACAAGCAAGGACTTTGGCAGAGGAAGATGTCCAACTGATGTCAAAAGGTGTGTGGAGAAAGTGGAGCTGGTCAACCCACCCCAGGGACAGACCAGCTGATAGAAGCGGGGGGGGGGGGGGGGGTGATATAGGACGCCATGGGTTCTTGAAGCCCACAGACATCACATGGAAATGTGGTGAAGAGGAATAGGGCCCAGCATAGCCTGGGTGAATACCTGAATGTGTAGGTTCAGTACTAAGAGCTGGAAACTCCAAACATTGAGCTGGGGACGGTGTCTGGATAAGACACCAATCCAGCAGTTGCCACCAAAACAGGCTCAGATGACGCTAAGCAACAGGCACACTGACTGGAAGACTGACCCTCTTGAGCAGGAGAGATGCCACAAAGCAGATGAGCTCCAAATGGTTGTGCATCCTCCTAGAAAACATCCTTGGACGTGGCCTGCTTTGAGGACTTGCTTGAGGAGAGCAAGCCGGATCAGGACCCTCACACAGGAAATGGGTCTGGCCCAGTTCTAGGCCCAGCATTCATCAAGGGCCTGTGCCATTATGATCTTTGCCTCCCACTCTTTGCTACCCTTAATGTGCCAGAGATCACACTTTTTCACAACCTGAAATCAAGAGTGGATCCCAAGCAACAAGCTTTTGATGCGCAGGTCAGTGTGCAACATCTGGTTGTTGCATACATGGCTCAAAACTTGAAATGTTCTGGGGCGCCATTGCTGTCAAAATACTACACAAATATTTTTGGGAAGTAAATGTTGAAGGGAATGGGAAAAATCCACGAACATCAGTTCGTAATATTTTTAAACTTAACAGGGTAAAGACTGAAGTGATGATTTTTGGTGAAGGATCGCCTAGCTGGAATAGCAACTACTGGCCGCATTCTTTAGGATCGTGCCCGACTCCAGGGAAAAAGTCCAAGAACCTTGGAGGTCTGATTGGTACCGAAATTAACCTAAATGCCCAGGCAAATAGTACAGTAGCAACTTGCATCAGGATTATAAGGATGCTTAAGAAAATCTTTCAGCTTATTCAGCAGGCTGCCGGTAAGTAGGTTGCTCTTGCCCTACTAATGTCCAGACTGGACTATTGTAATTTATTGTACCTGGACTCAAATAAGAATACGCTGTACAGCCTCCAGGTGGTACAAAATACACCGGCCAGACTAATACTGGCTACCCCCAGGCGTCAGTCGGCCGCCATGGGATTGGAGGCCCTACACTTGCTTCCAATCAGACAGTGCATTATGTTTCAAATCTCTTTGCATTGTGCATAAAACTATATATCTCCATAACCAACGAGAATAAAGGCGATGTTTACTTGGTACATCCCAGGTCGATAGCTGCGTTCAGTGCATCAATACGATACCGAGAACTAAAAAGAAAAAATGGGACGACAGAGGAATGTCAACGGCTGCGAGTAGACTCTGGAACTCCCTCCCACAAAGCCTCAGGGTTTCTTCTCAGTTCCTGCCCTTTAGGAAGGCTCTCAAGAACCTGCCTATAACCCCTCTAGACCCACTTTTGCATCCGGAGGTATAACAGGCCACTTCCGGAAGGCTGTCTACAGCACCTTGATGCCTTTGGGTAAATGCCTGTGCTCTATACATTTCAAATCAAAACTTTGGTGGCGTCATCATATTTGGGTGAAACTAGTGCACAGGAGAACAATTTCAACTTTCCTGATGCAGGCTAGCACTTGAAAGGGACATAGGTGAGGAATCTGTAGGTACTATTGTCATACATTTCCCCGTCCTCCTTAACATAGAGGTCAAGAAAACAGGTCGGAGCATATATAAGGAGACTTCCAGCCAGAGTGGTCCAGTCCAAAATCAGATCCGCTATTCAAGAGTAAATATTGCTTTGGTAATCTACAAAGGAAGGCTGTGGGAAGCATTTAAAACAGTGAGAAAAGCATTTTTCTACAAACACACTGGAATCATAAACACTCCACGGTCCAAATTTAGACCTTGGAGTTATTAGGGAGCAAATATTAAACCTTTCCTGGGAAAAATAACGAGGACAAGAAACTATGGTAAGGGGGAAACACCAGGAAGAACACTAGAACACCTGATCCACCAACTGTGGGCAGCAAATATTTTTTTTAAACTAACAGATAAAGGAGCTTCTTATATAGAGTGGAAGTCATCATACAATAATTTTCTACAGGTTATCCTAAACTACACACCTCCAAAACTAGCTACCAAGATCCAAAAGTCTGGAATGGAGTTTTCTATATGCAAGCCTTGATAGGTGAAGATGATATTTCTGATTCATAAATAATAACTGCATAACATGATTAACATTTTGCATTAAAAACTTTACACAACATTTCACAATACTGTATTTCCTATACTTGGCCAAGATAGACCCTAATCTAGCCCAGGCTCCATCTTTAATCTCAACTCAGCCATGGTGCACGTGTTTTCATTTCTTGTCTCCTTGTATGTAGCAACATGTACACAAATGGAATGCCCTGTGATGATATGCTGTCTCCTAAGAACTTCCTGATCAGTGGCTTAATACGGAATGATGTAAGAAGGGTTGCTTTGGACAAGCTGGCTTAGTTCCAAACACGCAGCTGCATTATGGGGCCGCTCATCTCCAATTCATAGCATGGCACTTCAAGTCTCATCTACAGAGTCGATATTTCAGGAGCAGAACTAGCTCCCATTTCTTTTGAGTTCAAAGAATAGTAGGGAACTATGATAGGGAATGTGGCAAGAGTCTCCTGGAATATCCTGTTCCAATTCATTTTTTAATCGGACTCACTTGACGTATACAAAATAGCATGGACATTACAGAACATGTCCTCCTTTCGTTGATGTGGGCCTGTTCTGCCATTCCAAGTTACAGGCAGCATCTCACCACAATCGTTAATCAAATCATTGGTGGTCTTGCTCATTCATTCAAGTGGTGCTGTTTACCTTTCCCAGGAAATTTGCAGACTTAGAGAAGTTACTAGCAAAGAGCTGCATAATCAAAATGTATTGCATGGAGACTAGATTTGGTTAGATTTATAAAAGCAGTGTGTGCACTGCCAAGGGATCATGCAAGGTTTTCTGTACGGAGGGGCGCATCAAAAAGATGATAAATATAACAGGTTCTTTAGGTCTTTAGCTACACATCGGGTGCAAATAAAATGGTAAACTGATCACCACCTCATAGATTACAGTCCTTCTCTGGTTCTCCTCCCACCTTTCCAATTGACACCAGTTACCTCCAGGTACTAAAGACCTCTCATACATATGGGGTATTCCGGGAGTCAATGTGATCTCCTGTAATCTTCAACTTTTACATGGAGCCAATAGGTGCTCTAACCACAAATAACATCATTAAGAGTCAATATGCAGAAAATACACAACTCTACTTGAAAGTCTTCTCTGCTTCAGACATCCACCATCTCAAAATTGCTTTCTTGTACACCATCCAGACCTGCACCACATACCACCGATGAGCGCGCCTTGCATCACACAATGTGTCCAGTCCTATTGCAATCATTCATAAAATAATTAAAGGTTTTACAGTCGGTATAAAACGCATACAAAGGTGCACGAGCCCGGCGGGGTCTGAAAACAGCCTGCAGCTGCGGTTACTTTTGCATTCCAGTGTCGGTATAGGTACAGTTTTCCCAGACAACACATCCCATCAACTTTCGCCCAGAAAAGGATCCCGACCGTTTCAAGTCAGCCCTCAATACTTCTGCTCCACTAGGACTCCAACCACAAATGATGGAGGCTTGGCATACCTCAGCAATACCATGTCTGCGCGCTCGTGTTCCGAGGAGAGGTCTGCGGCATGTAAACACAGACTGATGACAAGGCCTCTGAACTGAAAGGGTGGTATATTAACCAGAAAGGGAGCGAAGATGTGACTCCTTTCTGTCACCACACCAGTAGTCGCAGCCCATGGGCGGCATGACGGGTTTGCAACGAGGTGGGGGTGTGTGGGGGATCGCGTGGGGGGCTAGGTGGAAGGGGTTTACAAAATATAACAAACCTTACCGTCCCGCGCTTCCTGCTGCCGCTCTCTCTCCGAGGACTCTTCTGGAAGCTGCGACCTACAGGCAGCCTCTCTTCATCCAATGCGCCAATCACAACGCTGCAATGGCAGCGTTGTGATTGGAGGGGGCAGCGCCCCAGCCGGGCCAGTTTCTCTATGTAGGCTGCTACATGCAGCCTACATAGAGAAAAGGGGAGTGCACATGACTGACCAAAGCAGTCAGGGCCCACAACATTGGGCAAGCCACTCCCCCCCTGCCCTCGAGCAGGACCGCCCACCCGCCCTCCCACAACCAGGCAGAGGCACTTCTGCGTTCTCACAGTGCGAGAAGCAGATAACATAAAATTGTAGTTTTACCAGTTTATGTTATCTGCTTCTCGCACTGCGAGAAAGCAGGGAGGCGGCGCCCCAACGCCCCTATGAAGGAGCCGCCTCTGGCCTCGTGGCTTCTTTGCAAATCCATGCGCTCTTGCACAATCTCACACAGATTTACGATGAGCTAACGTGTAATTGAGTTTATATAGTATTTACTACCTCGGTTGAGGCACAAAGCACTTTTTCGGCGAGTAGCACGCTACTCCGGAACACACAAAGGATAAGCAGTGAATTAGTATAGGGAAATATGAAATTCATTTGAGTGGTGGCCATGTTATTCTGTTATTTGGATTGAAATGGAATAGTGGAGGGATGGAAGAGCAAAGGGTTTTGGAATTTCTTTTTGGGGAGTCACAGCAGGAGAAGGGGGTTTCAGATGATTAAAGGGGAGGTGGAAGGGAAAGAGTCAGAGGGAAGGGTTTAGAAGGGCTTGTTACGTATATCTGAATACTAAAAGAGGTATGAGATAATGCAAGGAGGGGTAGAGTCTAGAAAGGGTTAATTTGAGGATCATAGTAGTGTATGGGATGAATGAGAGTGGAGGTAGAGGAAATGTTGACGTACAGGGTGAGAAACGGGGTAGTGCATTGGAAAGAGTGGTGGTTTGAGAGGAGTCAGATTTGAAGTATAGGATATATTAAGAGCAATATAGGGTGAGAAAGAGTAGTGCATTGAATATGCTGAATTGGAAGCAAAGTAATAAAAATATAGATAAATAGATGGACTATATACACACACACACTTGTATATGACACACACACGGAAGGCTTTTAACACCTTAGCTGCTTTGGAACGTCCAGCTCCAGTGCTGAACGTTCCATTGCGCAGGTGCAGTTGGAACGTTCAACGGCCGACGGCAGCACTCCTGAGGTAGTGGTGCCGTCGGCAGCTGGACGGGCGCAGCGCTTAAGGGGTTAAGTGTACTTTGAATTTATTTGTTTTCATTTTTTGAGATTCAATAGTGAAGCAATTGTAGATAGTTATGATAAAAGATTTACTTATTTATGCAGTCACTATGTATGTGTAGTAATTGGATTGTAATAATCCGGCTGGTTGTGTGGAATATTTGTGTAGTCTGTGCACAGTCCCACAAAGGAAGGCTACCTGTGTAGTCTGGTTAAGCCAGTTGCGTGATCCACCGCTTTCACACATGCTATGCAACAGGAAACCAGAAGTGCCAAGCTACACCTCACCCACTTCGTAGCTTTCGGAGCCAACATGCCTTTAGATTGCATTTGTAAATAATCTATGCTATCTTCTGCTCACACCTTCACAAAGCATGGCTGTGCTGGCATTCGAGCCTAGGATGGTCTCTTTGGGGACGCAAGCAGTACAAGGCCATTTCAATCTTCAACCCCAGACAGGACACAAACTGCTGCAATCACTGTCAATTCGTAAATTGTACTCCATTCCGTCATTTCAGCTCTGTAGTCTTAATTATTTGGTCGCAGATCTGGAATAGGGATTCACAATGGATTACCACTTCTTCTGCCTATGTGTTTCAAGGTTTCTTTAAGGTTTGGGGAGGGTGATTTTTGAAATTAAACATTCACGAAAGAAGCACCTCAAAATTACAGCCGCTTGACTTTACAATTTCGAAGAAATCTAAATTAAAAACCAAAATCTGAGCACTTATATTAATGGTAGCGCACAATTAGGCAAAGAGTTATATCATTTTTTTACTAAGAGGAAGGACCACAGGAGAGACCTCTTCTGCAGCTCAGTAAGTTCACTTTGCTTCAACAAGGAATCTATCCCTACATACTTTTGCGAGAGTTTGATCTATTGGCATTATAAATGACAATGTCTTTTATTTCTGTGTTTTGAAAACCTGCAAGAGGTGCATAAACATGCCGTTTGCACTTCTAGTCGTTACTTATGAGAAGCAAGACTGCCAGTAACTGCACCTCTTTTACTGCGAGCATTGCTTCTCATAAGCAAGGACTATAAGTACTAAGTGCGTGTTTACGCACCGCTTGCAGGTTTCAAAACACAGAAATAAAAGGCATTGTCATTTAAAATGCCAATAGCTCAAACTCAGCTGGGGCTGGTCCATTGGGGATGAGGGGCCACCCAATTACCTTTTGCCGGACACAGTCTGTCAGGCTGAGCAAAGGTCGGACTGACCAACACAGTTTATTTTCAGGTAAGGCAGCCAGGACCGAGACATGAGCTGAACTTTATCAGGCTGAGGAAGTCACAGCCCCTGTAGGTGTGACCTCCTCATCTCTTGAGTCCCTTCCCTCAATGACAAGGGGTAGCGTCACTCATTCCCTCACACGGGTGCTTCAGTTTTAAGCCCTGAAGCACCCAGGGTTTTTAGTCAATCAGTGACACTTCAACACAGAGTGGGGTGGGATCAGCAGTCTCGCCCACCTCATCCCACTCTGTGAGGACTTTGAGACTGCTGCCTTTTCTCATTGGCTGACCTTTGGTTAGCCAATGAGGGAAGGTAGCACTCCCAAGCCTCCTGGAACCTCTGAGGCAGATCTGCAGGTAAATGTTATTTATGTTTTCAATTAATGATTGGTGCATTCATGTTTGAATATTTAATAATTAGTGTTGTGAATGGATCTGTTTGTGAGGGGATGCATGGGTGTGAGTGTGTATGTGTGCCCGTGTCCTGTCCACCTCCCCTCCATCCTATAATTACCCACCAGCAAATGCTGGTTTCTATTACTGTGACCCAGACAGTCATCTTTGGGCACATGCAAAATTTGTAATATATGAGCTCGAAGCATGCGAGATGCAGCGCAAGAAAGCTCTGTCACACCCTCGGTCACTGCTGAAAAGGGTCATTGCTTCACAGATGGACAGCTGATAGGCCACCTTGAGATGCTGCAACTTGTCACATCTGGAGCATGCCAGGAGACCATGCAGTGTCTGCAGCAAGGATGGCCAGACATACCATCTGCCCATATCCAATAATCTAGGAATAAGAGATAAAAACATCCTCATGCCGTTTCCTCGACTAGGAGGGGGCAGGGAATCATGTAGCTGTGTCCAGAATGGTACTGCACAGGACAACTTTGGGCACACGCTCACATGGTTTCCACCGGCCTTTTAATATATTTAGTGTAGTTTTGTAAAGGACTAATCTGACTAGTAGAATACATTTCCGAGGAAGAACGCATTCAGCTTAAAACAATAACTTGCAACATAACAGTCTGGGCAATTTTGTAACTCAGTGTATGAAACCGTACTTCTGTGAGCATTGTGCTTTAAGTCGAGCCTAGAGCTAGCGCGCATGTGCTGCTCTGCGAGACGTTGTGGTGGAGAAGGGAATAGCAGCCCGCCCACTGTCCGCCCATATTTACCATTGGCTTGTGCCATTGTCTGCCCTACAACATGCTGGCTTCGGATTAAAAAATAGGCTTGTTAGTCCATCCTTAGTACCGCCTCCTCTTCATTTGTCACTTCCCATGGCGACTGGCCCCTTTACTTCAGTGGTTACACAGTAAGCGTTATGTAGACGGTGAGCACTACTTTCGTTATTCAGTTTCTCTTACTGCAGGCACGGCGTTGAGCCTTCTTCACCCCCCCTCCCGTTGTCCATGCCTTCTTTATCCCTCTCTCCCGTTGTCCATCCCTTCTTAATCGCCCCTCCCGCTTGTATCTCCGTGTTGCGCAACCCTCATACACACACTTCCATGTTGCTTGGCCAGCATGTGAGCTCTTGCAAGAGGCACATTACATTTCACAGCATTCAGGTACGCGCCAGACTGACTTTGCATGTGTTGGGGTGGGGGGCGCGGTGCAGGCCGCGCACGGGGGTGCTCCTGTGCCATGCATAGTTGCTGAGGCTATGAAGGTGCTGCCAGCACTTCCTTCACAAACCCAGCCATCATGGGCTCACCATGCCCCCTCTCAGACTCGCTGCTGGTGATCACACCTCCGGAGCAGCGCGGACGCTGCCGTAGTCTGTGCTGCTC
The DNA here is from genome assembly GCF_964263255.1 of Lissotriton vulgaris. NCBI lineage: Eukaryota > Metazoa > Chordata > Amphibia > Caudata > Salamandridae > Lissotriton > Lissotriton vulgaris. Next base: position 1,899,124,036 of record NC_141693.1, read on the forward strand.
AATACACATCTGGAAATAAACTAATTGCACACAAGTTTCATTTCTCCTCAGGCTCCATGTCCTGTGAACGTAGAGTGAAGTCAATGCTCTAAGAAGTATGTCTTGTTTCACTTCGTCAAAAAAAAAAAAGTTTAAACTTTTTTAAAGTGTTGCTTTCATGTATGAGAGCTTGCGCGCATGGGCGTCCGCAGGGGGGGGGCAAGGTGAGGCACTTGCACCCCCCTTGGAGTGCCTCTCCTTGCCCCCCTCTGCACAAATGCATCCCGGAGGGAGGCCCGATGCCGGGGCTCATCCTCAGGCAGGATATCATCCAACCGTCCGTAAAGATGATCCCTTTTACAGATGCCTTAATTTTAGGCATTGCAGGGAACTGAGTTGTTCCCCTGCAAAAGGCCTCATCTCTCTGATGGGACCGCCTCACACTCCCCTGAGCACAAGAGCAGCAACACACCGCCCATTATCATTCTGTGTGGGGTTGATTGCCACATACAGAATGACAATGGGTCAGTCTGGGCTGGCACAGCATGTGGTGGCCTCCTACAGCCTCAGTACAGGGCAGGGCACTGTCACATGGAACTGAAAAAACACCCATGCGGCTGCTAGGTGAGAATCCAGTTAGCCAAAGGAAGGCGGTGAAATAAGTTGAAAGGAAAGGATTATAGTTATAGTAAAATAGCAGCCATAGGTGCTGTTTTTTTATTTTATGCAACTAACAACCATAGACAAAGCCAATAGTGCGGGCTTGTTGTAGGTGTAACGTTACTTGTTGTATTATATATCTGGATGCAATGACAGAACCCTGCTCCACCCCACCCCTTGCTTTAGGAACTACAGCGAAGGTGGAGTCTTGCTAGGTATCATAATTAATGTGAAAAGGTGAGAGAGTAAGTGAAGGGATGGGTGGATGGATGGCCGGATAGATGAGTGAAATCATGGATGGATGAGTGAAAGGGAGGATGACAGGCGATTGAATGGGTGGATGGATAAGAGAAATTGATGAATTGATAAGTGAAAGGGTGAATGGATGGACTGATGAGTGAAAGGGTGGATGTAAGGCTGGGTGGGTGAAAGGGCAGGTAGATGAACAAAAGGATGGATAGATGAGTAAAGGAGTGAAAGGGTGGATGAGTGAAAGGGTGGATGAGTGAAAGGGTGGATGAGTGATAGGTTCAATGGATGGATTCATGAGTGGATGAGTAGATGGATGGGTGGGTGGATGGAAGGAAGGATGGATGGCCAAGTGAAAGGGGAATTGAAAGAGGAAGGGGAAAGGGGATGGGTAAATGGATGACTGAACGGGTGAATAGCTGGATGGATGAGTTAATGGATGTAAGGCGGAAGAGTGGATGGAAGAGTGTATGGATCGATAAGGTGAAAGGGTAGATGGATGGATGATGGATGGATGAGTAAAAGGGTGGATTGAGGGATAGATAAGTGAAATGATGGATGGAAGGAAACGTGATGGATAGGTTTATAAATGGATGAATATGGACACTGTTGGGCACACAGATGGAAGGACAGAATGAATGGTGAAATACTGAATGATGGATGAAAGTATGATTACACATTGTAAGCCCCATTATCTTAAGCAACATTTCCTATTCATGATCTTTCCCATTTATATGAGTGATTGTCTCTATATAATATGTACGAGTTGTAACGCACTCCAAAACTCTGCCCCACATACTTGCACTATAGAAGAAATTAAATACATGAGAGGGTCTATGTGAAGATGAGGGGCGCCATTGGAGGGTTGTATCAAAGCCAGGCTGGCCGGACCGGGCATCAGGTGTTTTCTCTGGGAGCTGGCAAGGTGTCAGTGGTTTTGCTACCACAAAAAGACCTGCACATTTGCTTAAAGCTGCGCGTATACTGACAAACCATGAAGTGTACAATTATCTCAACCTAATATAAACTTATTTTCACTTGTACTTTAGTGGTTGTCTATTTACTTACTTATAGACTATTGTGCAACCTTCTCTGATGTGTCTGTAAACCTTACCTTTTGTCCTGAATTTTGACCTCCTGTCCCGAATTTTGACCCTTTGTCCTGAATTTGCACCCGTGCCAGTTGGTCACCCTAGACATCACAGCGACCCCTCCAAGTGACAGTGGTTGGGGGGGCGGGCGGTGATCCTCGGCGTTCAGATAGAAGTAGGGGGCTACCAATGACAGAGGCGACAAGTGCAGGCGCCCTGCAACCCACTCATCACCACCACATGAAGGAAGAAAATAACCCAATCAGCTCGTCGACCCAACTTCCAGAAAACAACTTTCAGACGACATGGAAAGGCAGCAGCATTTGCTGTCTGCGAGTCTGTCAAATTAGATTTGTACAATAAACCCATTTGAAAAGGAAACTGCATTAAATGTCTGCCTTATCACGGTCACCACTCTGCGTCTTCAATCCCTCGTTCACCCCTCTTTTAAACCTCACGTAAACTGGTCTCCCTGAAATTTCGGGAGGGGGGTAATTCATCCAGCCAAAGCCATGTGCAGAGTGGAGATGCAGGGCTCTAAGGGTGAAAATACAACAAAGCCTCATTACCAAGTAAATGGTCATTTTACGACCTGTGTGAAGTACTCGGGTGCGGCTGTGTGTGCGCGCTGTGCCGGGTAGCTGTTTCAGACAGGCACATACATTCTTATAACATTCACACCCCTCAGAATGACAAATAACCACTTTTAGCTGCCTCGTTATGGGGTGGGAGTGGGAAGATGTGCACAGCAGGGGGAAAGGGATGGCCAGTGCTGGTGAAGCTATTTTTTGTATAGGAATTTCTGCTGGCATCATAGCCCAGGGTTTGCGGTCTGTGCATAGCTGTGTATTCCATACTAATGCACAGACAGCACACCCTGGGCTATGACGCCAGCAGAAATTACTTTACAAAGGAAAAGTGTCACCTGCACTGCCATCCCTTTCACCTTGCTGTCTTGTGCACTTGTATGGAATACACATCCACTGCGCTGCTCACCAGATAAATGGTGAACAGGGCCATGGATCTGTCTCTTTTTGCATTCAAGGGCACCGACGAAGAAGCAGAGGAGGCCCAGGCAAGGAGAATCCAGGAGACATTTCACCCACACCTATCTAGAAAGTGAGACCTTCGGGAGGGGCTGGATGCCAGGACGACAGTAATGCGGATCAGCCCGACTCCATTGAATAGTATCAGAAGAGCAGGCAGCAGTTTTTAAGTACGTTCCAGTAACTTTAATGCATTCTACAGCATCACCAGCATTACCTACTGGCTGCATATCTAGGTTACGGTGTTTTAGACTCACATGCATGGGAACGTCAAGGAGGACAGTCCCCTCCGAATATGCAAATGTATTGTAAGCTTGTAGGGGCAGATTTACAAGCCCCTTGGGCCACTTTTGCGTCACTTTTCCCATGTTAACAGTGACACAAGGGGCTTGTAAATATGCCCCGTAGCGTTCAGCTTTTGGGATTCCAGTGGAGTAATATTAGGGTTATGGGTGGGTATGGGTTTTGGGGTGGCAGTGATAATGTTAGGGTTCAAGGTAGGTATGAGTTTTGGGGTGCCAGTGGTAATTTTAGGGTTCAGGGCGGGTATGGGTTTTGAGGTGCAGGGAAAATGTTAGGGTTCAGGGTGGATATGGGTACTGGGGTGCCAGGGGTAATGTTAGGGTACAGGGCAGGTATGAGTTTTTGGGGGCAGGGGTAATTTTAGGGTTCAGGGCGGGTATGGGTTTTGGGGTGCCAGGGGAAATGTTAGGGTTCAGGGTGGATATGGGTACTGGGGTGCTAGGGGTAATGTTAGGGTACAGGGCGGGTATGAGTTTTTGGGGGCATGGGTAATTTTAGGGTTCAGGGGGGGTATGGGTTTTGGCTTGCAAGGGGGGGGGGACATTTTAGGGTTCAGGGTGGGTATGGGTTTTGGGGTGCCAGGGGAAAATTTTAGGGTTCAGGGCGGGTTGGTTTTGGGGTGCCAGGGAGCTCATTTTAGGGATCAGGGAATGTATGAGTTTTAAGGGGCCAGGGGGGTAATATTCGGGTTCATAAGTGTGCTCTAATTTTTGTCCAGTTTCAAATGCAGAATCCACCACTTTTTTTTTTCTCAGCTTGGCCTGGGCATTACCTGATCCCGATTGTCTGCCATTTTAGCCCCACCCCTATTGATTAACATTAGCCACGTCGCTTTGTTTGCCAGGTTAGCCCCCCCCTGGAAAAATTAGGATGATATTACTTACCCAGTAAGCATCTGTTCTAGGCATATAGAGCTGTAGATTCACATGCTGTGCATACTCCTGCCATCTAGTTTTGGGTCCAGATACTTGCTAGTTGTTACTCTTCAAAGTAGTCTTTTCCAGTTACAAGATAAGGTGACTCCTCCTTTCAGTGGTAGTGCGCATGGGCATCGACTCCATTGTTAGTTTTCCCGCAAGAGGGCGAGAATGGAGCGAGTGTAGTACAGGGATGTTCATGAGTATGTAATGTAAATATTGAGAACTGAAACAAGTACAGGTGCCCAGGGAGGTGGGAGGGCACATGTGAATCTACAGCTCTACATCCCAAGAACAGATGCTTCCTGGGCAAGTAACATAGTATGTTCAAGGCATGTGTGCTGTAGATACACATGCTTTGCATAGACTATAGCGCAGTATTCTCCCAAAGCGGTGGCTAACCAGTAGGTGTTGCAGTTGTTTGAAAAAGTGCCTTTAGCACTGCTTGCCCTACATTGGCTTGTTGACGTGCTAACACATCCACACAATAGTGTTTGGTAAATGTGTGTGGTGTGGACCATGTTGCTGCCTTACAGATATCAGCTATAGGAATGTTACCTGAAAAGGTCATAGATGTTCCCATTTTGAGTGGAATGCACTCTAGGAGGTATAGTTATTTTAGCTTTAGCAAGTTTGAATGCATTTAACAATCAATTTTGAAATACCAGATTTAGCGATAGGATTACCTTTGTGAGGTGTAGCAAATGCAACAAACAGTTGCTTTGTCTTACCAATTTTTTTTCTTTCAATATAGTATAATGTTTTTTTGACATCAAGTGTGTGAAGAGCTCTTTCTGCTATTGAGTCAGGTTGAGGAAAGATCAAAGGTAACCCAACTGGTTGGTTAGTATGAAAAGCAGAAACTACTTTTGGGAGGAATTTTGGGTTGGTGCAAAGAACTACGGTACTCAATCTTTACAAAGCTGAAAGAAGGATTCTTCGAAAGTTAATGTATGTAGCTCACCAACTCTCCTTAATTAAGTGATAGCAATGAGGAAGGCAACCTTTCAGGAAAGAAACTGTAAACTGACAATTGTGTAATGGCTCAAAAGGTGGACCCACGAGTCTTGTAAGCAATGTTCAGATTTGAAACTGGTGCAGGAGGAATTCTGGGTGGTGTTACTCTTTTCAGGCCCTCCATAAATTATTTAATTTCTTGAACTTTTAACAAAGATTAATGTTGTCCGTTTTTCAAGTATGTAAGGTGTAATCGAATGGATGTGTAGGCTAGACCAGATCACTGTAGATGCAAAAGGTAACAAATAATATTTTGAATAGAGGCATCTAGCAGATTACTAGTGTTACTACAATATACGACAAATCTTTTCCATCTTTCCGCATAACATGCTCTGGTGGTAGGCTTTCTTGCTTCTTTAAGCATAGTCATACAATTTGATGGCAAATTTAAGTATTAAAATCTGATGTCAGGAGCCAAATCGCTAGTTTGAGCCCCTTGGGGTTTGGGTGTCTGATGTCTCCTTGGTTCTGAGAGAGAAGGCTGGAACTGAGATGCAGCTTTTGATGTGGCACCACTCATAGTTCCAAGAGTGTGGTGAACCACGGTTGACAGGCTCATGTGGGAGCTGCCAAAATCAGTTTGAGCAATATTTGTCTAAATTTCCAAAACAGAAACAGAAGGAGGTGGAGAGGTGGAAAAGCATAGGCAAATATCCCTGACCAATTCATCTAAAGGGCATTGCCTTTTGATAGAGGGTGTGGGAACCTGGAGGGGACATTTGGGCATTTTGCATTGCCCACCGTGGCAAACAGATCTATTTGTGGGAATCCCCACTGTTGAAAGTATACGAGAACTTGGGGGTGAAGTTCCCACTCGTGTATTTGATTGTTCACTCCTGGGAGGTGCTCTGCCAGAAGATGAACTCTGGGATGAATTGCCCAACACCAAATGGTCTGAGAAAGACGTGATAGTTGCAGAGAATGTGTTGTGTGCCCCCCCCACTCCCCGTTTTTGTACATAGTATATAGATGTCATTGTCTGTGCGGACTAAGACAATTTTCCCTATGATGCGAGATAAAGGCTTTCAGTGCAAGATACACAGCCAGAAGCTCTAGATAGTTGATGTGGAGACTTTTATGGTTGTTTCCCACCAACCTCGAATTATCAAGTTCTGTAGATGGGCACCCCAACCTGTGAGAGATGAGTCTGCTGTTAACACGATCTGTGGAACGGGGTCGATGATGAGCTGCTCTTTTGATAAGTTTTGTGTGTTCCACCACTGCAGAGAGCGATGGTTGCAGCTGTCTACCAACACTAGATCTGTTAATTGACCCTGTGACTGATTCTACTGACATGCTAAGCATACTTGTAGAGGCCGCATGTGTAACCTTGCATGAGGCTCTATTGCAATGCATAATGCCAGCATTCATAACAGTTGCATGAGAGTCCTGACTACTAACTACTGATTGTTCTGAAATTGTAATAGCAGAGTTAGAATATTTCCAATTCTGGCTGCATTGGGAGAGGCTAGAGTTGTGCAAGTGTTTAGAGTCGCTCCCAGATAGGACTGGATTTGTGAAGGCTGAAGATGAGACTTGTGCAACTTTGACTGTCATACCCAATTTGTAGAGTAGGTCTAATATAGTTTGAGTGTGTTGTAAACACTTTTGGTGTGTGCTGGCTTTGATAAGCCAGTCGTCTAGGTATGGGAAAACATGAATCTGTTGTCTTCTGAGATGTGCTGCTGCTATGGTTCGATATTTTGTGAACCCTCTGAGAGCAGTAGTTACTCCAAATAAATGGGAGTACTTTGAACTGATCGTGTTTTTCTGCTGCAATCACAAATCTAAGATACTTGCGATGTGCTGGGTGAACCGGAATGTGAAAGTATGAGTCTTTTAAGTCCAGTGTGGACATAAAATCGCCTTGCTGCAGAAGGGGAAGCACCTGTTGAAGGGTGACCATGTGGAGGTTTTCTTGACAGCACGTACAGATTTAACGTCTTTAAGTCTAAAATTGGTCTTAAGGAGCCATACTTTTTGGGGGTTAGCTAATAGAGAGAGTAACGTCCGGAACTTTGGTACTGTAACGGAACGGGTTGAAATGAAATGAAAAGGGGTTTTATAAAGCGCTACAGCTGTCCTGAGGTGTCCAGGCGCTAAGACTAAAAAAGGTGCCTCCAAAAGGGTTCTATAGCTCATTTTGTTAAAAGGGCATGCACCTCTTTTTTTGAGGAGCTGCAGGTGCTCCGATGAGAGTTTGTGAGTGCGAGGTGGAATATTGGGAGGATTGCTGGTGAGCTCCAGGGAATAACCATGTGGGATAATGTCTAGCATCCATTTGTCTGATGTAATGGATTGCCAAATGGGGATAAATTGTTTAAGTCTTCCCCCAACAGGTGTCCGACAGTGTAAAATGATCAGGAGGAAGTGTAGCCAGTTTATTGGGGGAAGGGGAGCTGCGCGTTGGTGTGCTCTTACCCTTACCTTTGAAGTGGTTTCCTCTGTACCCTCCTCTCTAGAAGCCTCTGGAGGAAGATGGTTGTGGGTTTGACTAAAATGAGGCAGTGTTGGGGTCTGAGAATTTACTTTTGGAACCTCCCATATAAAATGAGCAGCAAAAGGAGCCTCTGATTGAGGGGGATTGAAGCGCCCCCATGGATTTCTCCACGTCTGGGTCTTTCTTTATCTTTTCTAAGGCCTCATCTACTTGAGGTCCGAAAAAAATGCTGTTTGTCAAAAGGGGTATTTAAAATAGACTGCTGGACCTCCGGTTTAAAACCTCAAATTCTAAGCCAAGCATGTTGACGTAGGAGAATGCTGGTGGTAACTCCCGTTGCGGCAGTGTCAGCCGCATCTAATGGAGGAATTAGATACGAGTTTGCCTTCTTGAACCAACTCTTGTGGTTTCGTTTTGTGCTCTTCTGGGAAGTGTTGAAGTAGGCCTTCCATCTTGTTCCAGTGTGCCCCATCATACCTTGCTAGTAAGCAGCACGTGTTAGCAATGCGCCAGTTATTAGTGGCTTGAGCGGCCACTTTTGTACTAGATGTGATCAACCTAGACTCTTTGTCTGGGGGTGGTGCATCTGCAGAGGTTTGTGAGTTTGCTCTCTTACGAGCATTAGAGACTACTAGCGAATTTAAGTGTAACAGTCTTTTAATAAAAACAAGATCAGATGGTGGGAGGGGTTGTATTTTTTTGTCCACCCTAATTGTTAAAATGCGGGCACGAACCGGGTCCTTAAATATCTCATCTGCATGTCGCATCATTCCTTTTAACTTGGGTAGACTCTGACTAGTCCTCTGTGAAGACTCTAGTGTCTCAATTAAAAAGTCTTCATCCAAAGACTCTTTATGTAATGTATCCCCAAGATAAGCTGCTGCCCATGAAATTAGCTCTTGATGAGCTACATCATCATCTGGAGGTGATGGCAGTGCAGGGTATAAATCTGGGTCATTATCCATGGGTGGACGAATATTATAGTCATCCCATGGATCTGTTGGTAAATGATCATCATCGTCCACTAAATCAGGCTTTGTATGAAGCGACCTCTAAGGTGTTATGTGTAGTGGATCTGAGCCTTGCAGTTGTGGTAATGGTGAAGATGATGGAGGTGGAGGAGATGGCAAAGTAGGGTGAATAGGACTTGTAGCCATGTCCTTCTTTTTGAGAGGAATCTTATAACTAGTATCCACTGAACTGCATTTCCTTTTGGAAGGTGTTTTAGCTCAAATGTGTCCAATATCAGAATTTATAGCTTCTTCTGTTTAGGTTCTAATCTTTCTTTCATAAGGTCCAGGATTGGTTCTGGGGGCTTTAGAAGATCTTTCAATTTAGGCACTGAAGTTTTCGTTGTCGAACTAGACTTGACCTTCGAAGCAGAAGGTTTCAGTTCCAAACCAGGCTTCTCTTTCGGAGCGGAAGTTTTCGGATCCGAAGACTATCTGTCTCGACTCAATGCCGAGCCGGAAGGCTTGACCGTTTGTTTCGGTGCCAGTCCCAAGCGCGGGGCATCAAACAAAATCTTGGTGCCGGCCAACTCCCAAAAGCAGAAGTAGTGCCAAAGCCTTATGTTTGGCGGAAGAGAGCTTATGGGGTAAAAGCACTTTAGTACTCATGACACTATCCCGCTGGAATGTCTTCGGACGCTAGGTTGATTTCCAGGCCGGAATCAGATTCTGGAACAGAAAAGGCCCACCTCTTCTGCCGCTGTCGTTTTTCCTGTTCAGATTCTTCTCCGAAGATATCCAGAGTATGTTGGATGCTTTGGCGTTATATTTCTTGTCCTCAAGCCAGACGGAACAACCGACAAAACTCACAATATTGTTGCTTGTGCTCTGTTGAGAGGCACAAGTTGCAGACGTTATGTAGGTCGGTGCGAGGGTATTGGAGTGCCACAGTGGACCAAATTGAAACAGAGTGTTCCATAGGCAGAAGGCTAGACCGAAGCGATTAGGCCCGAAGGCAGCCCACAATGTTTTTGACCCAAGATGGAGTTTCCCATTCGAATTGATACACGGAGACTAGGTAAACATATATGATAATACTGTTGAGGGTACGGTGGATTGCCCACTGAGGTGAACCCAAAGAACGGTTTTGAACTGGGAGGCAACAATACACATCAGAACCCGATGGCGGAAAGAAAACAATCTAACAATAGAGTCGATATGCCCACCGGCAGGATCACCAAAAGGAGGAGTCACCTTACCTCGTGACTGGAAAAGACTTCTTTGAAGAAAAACAACTTGCAAACATCCAGACCCAACACTAGATGGCAGGAGTATGCAAAGCATTTGTAGCTATAGCACACATGCCTCGAACACAGTTACAAGATAGGGTGAATTCCAGCTGTACAAAAACCATGCAGACAGGAGGGGTAAGTGCACAGAGCAGGTGCCATCGGCGTCTGATGAGCAAAAATCAAAGACATGCAAATGCAAGAAAAAACATGCTGATGGGATCGGGAAGTGCACGGAGCAAGCCATCAGGGTCTGATGAGCAAAAAAAAATAAAAATGCGTTGCTGGAGAGCGTGCCCAGCCTGCTGCTATTTAAGAATAAAAAGCTCAGAGGCTGTAATTTAAACGTGCAGAGTAACACATTAGGCGGTTTTAAGAAGGGACTACTAAGCCTACTGGCCAATGAAAAGCCACAATTTACAAAGGACAAGTGCCCAGGATAGGGCAAAGTATTGGCAGGATTGGGAGGTGGCAGGCCCTGCAACATGGCACAGTAAGCAGGAGAAATCACTGTAAAATAGGCAACCAAAAGCAGCTTCCTCGCTCCTCATGAGGCAAGTTTAACAAACCCACACGACAGACGGATCAAAGGACAAGTTTAACTTTATTTTGGAAAAACATTTTCTTCTGTGCATTTCTCCATAACGTCCCCCCTCCCTTCCTAAGAGGTAAAAGGGATCTTGGGTGTAATTCTCACCTTCAATGAGCCCTGTGTGATAATAGTTCTGTGGATTGAGGGAATATCCTGGGCAAGGAGTTGGATTACCGATGGACAACGACACAAGATAACAAAATAAACAGAACAGATCACAAATCCAGCATTAACAGGCATAAGCTGCTGTAAACTGTGTGGAGAGAGGTGAAATGTTGGCAGTGAGGAGGGATTCTAAAGATGCACCACTCAAACAATCAAGTGTGTACAATGAAGAATGATTTTGTGCCAGAAATGGCCTGCCTGAGGACTGCTACAGAAGCATACTGGCACCCTTACAGTTTCACTTTTCACTGCATGGTATTCCCGGCCTGGTGAACAGCACCTCACCACAGATCTTGTGAGTTGAAGACCATCCCGGATCTCGCACTGAAGACTTCAACTACCACAGGCTACACAGTTAATCTCACCTTTTGGATGGTAACCGGTCTGAACCTAGGTGACTACCCAGCAAAGCAGAATCAGAATCTTCCAGTCTCACCATAAACAGTTTGAAAACACATTTTGTACCAACTATCATCATCATTTTGCAGGGTTTATGTTTTATCAGCTGAAAGAAGGCAAATAAAGTGCTCCTCTATACACAAATCAAAATGAAACTGAGCACCAAAATAACAGTGTGTGCAGCAGATCAGTCTTCCACATCTGTAAACAGCCGCACTGCTGCATAACATAGGACAATGAATTTACCTGCGACTAGGTCAACAAAAGGACATCTCAAACTCAAGGCAGATCTGGCAGAGCATCATGTTGCAGTATTCATTGACACCATAACTGATGGAAGGCTGCGAGTAACAGGGTGGAGAGTGGTGATTTTGTGCGGGCAGGCTAGGAACTCTAACAGGCATCTTTTCTCTGGTTACTCAGTACACTGGCCTAAAATCTAGCCGATTCAGAGAAACAGAGTTCCTCTAGCACCTACCTTTTTTGAAAAACAGTATTTGGCAAAAGATGTCCCTTTGGTGTTTGTACGTTTTGGCAGATGTGCCGAAGATGAGGTGCATAGGTAGCCCTGTCCCACTTCTCAGGTGATGGCACCAACAAGTAACCAATTCTGAGAACACCCAACAGTAACATACTCTCCTCCTTATCTTCCACCAATCCCCTCTCACCTCAGCGATCCCGAAGCAAAGCTTCGAACGGTCCGCATCCATTTATTTTACAGAAATCATAAAAGTACTTCAAAAACCGAGGGGAAAGAAAAATAGTAAAAAGCACATTCATTTTATGACACAAAGACAGACATGTCCGCGGGGGACAGGGCGAGGTGCCTCTTAAAAAGTTGCTAGAAAATCCCTCCTCTGAAACGTGTACTGAAATAGACACATTAAAGCAGAAGGGCACAGGAGACCACAAGCCGCTCCAGTACAATCTGACTTGGTAGACCATGTGCACTATAAACTCTAGGATTCAATAACTATTGTGCCCCATTTTTTTCAGGGACCGGAGCAGTAAGACTCAAACTTATGGAACCTCTGGCCACCTCACCACTATTTGGAACCATCAAGTTTTTTTTCCACACATATAAACACTCAGTGTGGGGTGCAAGCAAACAGCTGAACACTGCTTATCACTCCACAACAAGCAGGACAGACAGGAAACAACTTGGGTACCAACCAATAGTAAGAGGTTCTGATCTGCTAGTCAAAGACTACCTTATCTGCCCTTTGTTTACCCTGTAATGGGATAGCTATAGTGGTGCATTTCAACCTAACCATTCACAAACCTGGAACATTAGTTAAACTGCCACCCCAAATTCCAGCACCCCTTCCCAGCCCCTATTACAAGTGCTACGACTCTTCCCTCAATCACCCCCCTCCCCACAAAGCACTTGAATGCCACTCAGTCCCGAAGAGGACATGATTGCAGCTCAGCCTCCAGTGCAGAGTCTTGCATCACACTTGCGAGATGTTAGCTCCAGGTTGGGTCATAACCAGCCCAGTCACGACGAGGTGCCAGGAAGACCCGGCGGCCCCGAAAGAGGAAGCTGACGATGCCGCGGTAGCCGGCCCTCGGCACGCCAGACTTGAGGTCATCCATGACACCAAGGGCCTTGGCAAAGGCCTTGAAGGTATCACGATTAGAGTACTGCACCCGGACTGCCCCCAGCTCCTTGCGTTGGTTTCCCAGCAGCTCTTCCACCCGAACCTCGGGGGCATCATATACCTCTGCCAGGAAGGTCCGTTCAAAGTTCTCCTTCTTGAGGTAGGAGAGGTCTTGTTCTGTGAAAGGCACGTAGCGGTCATTCAGCTTTATGAACTTCAGATACTGGTCAAAGAACTGACCATGGCTGACCCCTTTGCGCCCAAAGGTCATGGTACGGGAAACCTCTGGACGGATGCAGGCCCGCTCCTTTCGCTGGTCTGGGTGGCGCATCCAGTCATCCCAGAAAGCCTTGGGCCATTTTGGCTCCAACTCTTCCCAGAGGTCAGCTAGCAGCAGCCAGCCGAGGCCTGGGAAGAAGTCTGTGCGGTAAAGAGCCTCTGGGTGCTTGTTGTCCACCATCTGCTCTTTCCCATTGTCATTCCAGGCTGACACACACCAGAGGCTGCTGTCATCACGCAACAGAGGGAAGGTGGCTGAGAAATACTCAAAGAAGTCTGGCGCTACCTCTAGGTCGTCCTCCACAACAATAGCTGCCCGGTATTTGAAGGTGCGGAAGACCTGACTAAGTGCCCAGCGATAGTGTCTAGCAATCTTGTAATAGCCTTGAAATTTGCGGTGGTCGGATGGGACCTGGAGGTCTGCCAGGTCAGGCTGCTTTATGTGTGTGACAGCATCACCATAGCCTGCGATGACCCGTGCGGTCTCCTCATGGCCACAATCCTGGCTGACAATGATAGGGAATCGTTCCTTGGAGGGCCGGTGCTGGATTAGCTTATCCAGGCAGCGCCGAACTGTGCTCCGGTCACAAGCAATGACTAGCACTGGAATGACCGCATTTTCAGACGGGCCCCAAGAAGCAGGTCTCTGTGGTATCTTGGTAGGGCCTTGGACAGAGTCTTCGTTGGCAGCCTGAGGCAAAGCGGCAACGGCAGCTGGTGCCCTGGCAGTGCCAGGTTTTTTACGCTGCCGGCTCCAGACAGCACTGTAATCATGAATTTGCTGTAGCAGGCTCTTCTGGCGCTCCAGCTCGGTTTCAGCGTCCTCTGCCAATCTGATCACCTCGTTGGTTAGGGCACCATGTTCATCAGACCCCGGCCTGGTCCAGAGGAAGAGGAGCAGCAGGGCGTTCCAGGCCACAAAGAGCACCACGCCCCAGAGGACCAGGTTGATCTTCCTCGGCATTCTTCGCACCTACGAATCAGTCTCACCTCACCTTCTTGGTGTCTCACAGGGTCAAGTGGCCCACAGCCATGGATCTGAAGGGAAAAACGAAACAGAAAACTATGGTTAGTGGCACAAATAAGTGCAACTGTGAAAAACCGCAACACTGATCTTGCACATCATCACGTTCAAAACATTTTGATAGAAAAACAAAAAGTAGCTCCAATGGCTTTTACCTCCTCACTACACAAGCTAGACGTAATCCACAAAAAATGTTCGAGGTCATAAACATATGATCGTCACCTACTGTTAAATTAAGCGAAGAGACTACTGGTAAGTGTACCTTTTGATCTCCAAACATTTGATTGAACCTGGTTGAAAGTAAGCTTATGGGGCACAAGCGGTCCCCTGAACAAGGCATCTCTTCGCATATCTACCTATGCTAGTGCAGAGGACGCCATTCCATGCAGATGTGGTTTATGCCCTGCTAGGTTTACTGGTGGGCCCGTGGACAGACCGAGATGCAATTATTTGTGCAAGAAAGTATGCTGCTTATTGGCTTCTACAGTAAAAGTATTATAAACAAGGCCTCATAAAGAGAGACAATTTTACGGTTAGCTGACGGTCATTAATAATAAAAACCATTAAGAAGATTACAAAAATGTAGACAATCCCTGGCAAGAGCCTTATGTTAGTTAGACTTCAAAATTATTGAAAGACTATAGCCTAAATAAAACTAAGCACCAATCCACATTTTTAGTAGCCAACGAGTCATAGGAGTGAGAATTAAAATGAAAAGTAGAACGAAAGAAAAAACATACACAGATGTATGCCTTTATTCAAGACTTAGCAGGTCTAGAAATAATATAAAATAAGGTTCGAAGACCACCACAATGACCCCCACCTTGCTCTCAGGATTAGCTCTTATCCTTGCCGTTTGCTGCCAATCAACGTATTCGCATGTATTTTCTCCAGGTGTGCACTCTTCTAGGGTGACCACCTCCCTCCAGGTCATTATGGACACTAGCACCAGTCCTGAACTAACCAGTTCCAAATCATTTATTTCTGGTTTGTCAGTCAAATAAGTTCAACAGAAGCAAAACAAGACTACTACACCTGGAAGGCATTAGGCTATATCACAAGGGCTAGAAACCTGGTCCTGAATAACCTGGAGGGTGTGGTAGGGGTCACAGTACTCACCCCATTCTCATTCCCCTGGTCAGCCCTCCAACCCACACATCAGTCATACACTCCATCGGCAAGAAGGGCAATAAAATATTTAGATTTCCAGCAAATTTAACAAACGTGATGCTAAAGTGAGCACTGGTTATGTCCCGCCTGCCCCGTTCCCTGCCCCTGGTACTCCCTTGCTCTTAATGGTTTCTCCTTGTGAGAGGATGGATCTTTCTTTCATTGGCACTCACATCCGAATATTTTTGGGAATTTAAAAACAAGTCTGCAATACTGGATTGGCCATTTGTGAGATTAATTATTGGAGTCTAAAAGATAGGCAGCTGGTTTCTGAGAGGAACACACCACTGCATAGCAGACAACCATACCAGGAAACATAGGAAATTACAATACCCTAGTACAACATAGAACAATGGGTACGATGAACCTAACTACATCACAAATGACCCCATATTTAAAGAAACCACAGCACCTTTCAAAACGTTTAAACTTTTTTTTAGACACCTCTCCACCCCCCACCCCCCTCCCACCCCCACCATCTCAGGCCATGGCCCTGCTGGTCCAATCAACCACATTCAATAACGTCTCACGCATGGCACTACTTGAACGCTAAGCTTAGAGAGGTACTCAAGGTCCGGCACTTCTTGGATCAGGAACTACTTGGACCAGCAAGCACAAGCAGTGTACATTTAATCTCCAGGCTGTATTTAAATCTTTGAGCACCAGGGTTCTAATGGGCTAGTCCCTCAGTCCCCTTGATGTTATTTAACATCTGCACGCGCCCTTTGTCTCAAGTTATCCGTTCATTTAACCACACCAAAAATCTTTTCTCTTGTGATTATGGGGCTCAAACAAGTTTTCAAGATTGTAGGTTAGGGGTTCTTAGAATCCCTCAAGTACTTGCTACACCATATGCAAGTCATGCTAAATTCCGTGTCAAGATTAGTTTCAACACTCTCCCCTTGTTCTTCGAGCTTGTTAGCCCTATTTTTAAAGCCATGTGCTACCCATTTCAAGCTGTCCTTGGTAAGGGCCCAAGTTATCAGAGAAAAGATTGCTCATTATGTGCCTTCTCACACTCCCTGGTCTGCAGGCAGTCGCCTCCTAGCTGTACAGAGAGCCTGATTGTGTCAAGTGCCTTCTCCCATCTGGCACCAAAACTCTAGAACTCTCTGCCTGCCCTTGAGTGACTAATGGATCATCTTCCTCTTTGCACAGCCTTGAAGACCTGGCTCTTCCCATTCACTCTTCGAGGCATCCTTGTTCTTTTCTACACTTACTGATGTAGTGCCAGGAAGGGAGACAAGGTCCAGTACTCGTTGGGCTAAACTGACCCCATCCACTGTCTCACCCTCAGCTCAAAGCCTCCACGTGAACTCTGTGGACTCCCTGAGCTCTTATTAAGAGGGAGTAGTTTAGGCTGGGGATATAAAACCGGTCACGAAAAAGTTATGTTAAGTCACTTTGAGAGCACGTCCACTCGCTCAATAGGCAACATCTCTGCGCTAGTGATCGATAAAGCTCAAACAAGACTGAATAAGAGGAAAGGAAAATATTTCAAATAGCCATGCTATTTTGTTTGTTTTGAAGATGGACAAGCTCTCACAAGCAGGGATGAAAAACAGAAGCTTATTCCAATGATATGGGTCTAAAAAGGCAAAGGAGTGACCACCACATCTAGCCTCTCTGTGCATTGGACATGGTAAAGCAGTGTAAAATACGGACATTGCCCCTTGTGAAAATTAAGTGATAAATAATCAATGACGCACTTTGAAGGTGCAAGCGCATAACCCCACCGGAAGCACACTGACCTGACAACGCCGGTATGGTGCATACATAGACAGCTAACAAATATGTGCAGTACAATAGGTCTCGCATTTATGAGAGTTTGAGCTATTAGCATCGTAAATGACAATGCCCGTTATGTATGTGCGTTTTTTAAATCAGATAAATAAAAGGCATTGTCTGCCAATGGCTTAAACTCTCGCAAATGCGAGACCTATTGCATAGCAAATGCATGCCATAACATTTTTTAAAAAAGAGTTAGCAGAGAGAGAGTGTCCTGCTAGCAACAGCAGCCTGGACAAAGCTATTTGAGGAAACAGTGCTTGGAAGCCGTAATTAAAGCCTACTGGGCAAAACATGTAACAGGGGGTTTCGTAATGGGAGGTTACAAAAGGAGACAAAGGCGGTACTAAGGAGGGACTACTACGCCCTTTGACCAATAAACAGCCACAGTCTACAGTGGACAATGACACAAGATAATAAATAAATGTGGGCAGAGAATTTGTGGAGCTTCGAGTCCAAACTCCAATACGGCATGCCTCACAGAGCAGCGCATGCGCTCCCCAGGCGCGACCTAAAAAAATACAGGCATAATAATTCGCTTTACTGTAAATGAGCTGTCAAAAAGTAGTACAAATCTTATGATTCGGTAAGCTATGCTCCAACGTGGACTATTATTTTGCACACACTCTGCATAATTTATCTGATATATATATATATATATATATATATATATATATATATATCTCAGATAAGAGGATTGGGCAACATATTCAGTTCTTAACACAATGCTACCTCTCAAACCCATGAGCAGGGAACTGAGCAGTGAAGCCAAGGACGACCACTACAGCTCACCTTTAAGTATTCGCCAATGCCAACGACGTTGACTTGTCTGGTCATCCAGAGGGAGGAGTCCAGGATGAAGCCCAGGTTGCGTGCGTGGTCTGTTGGCTTGGGGGCGGTGCCCAGGGCTGGGGGCCACCAGGAGTCGTCCCAGGCGGAGGGTGATGGTCCTAGGATGAGGTCTTCCGTCTTGTCTGAGTTCAGTTTCAGGCGGCTGTTCTTCATCCACTCAGCGACGTCTTTCATCCCTTCGTGGAGGCTGGTTCTGGCGGTGTCGGGGTCTCTGGTGAGGGAGAGGATCAGCTGGGTGGCGTAGGAGATGATGTTGAGGTTGTGTTGGCGTGCGATGGATGCGAGAGGTCTCATGTAGACGTTGAAGAGGGTGGGGCTGAGTGATGATCCTTGCGGGACGCTGCAGATGACTTCGGTGGCCTCGGAACGAAACGGGGGGAGGCGGACTCTCTGTATTCTTCCAGCGAGGAACAAGATGATCCACTTCAGTGCCTTCTCTTAGATGCCGGTGTTGCTGAGGCGTTGGACTAGGGTGCGGTGGCAGACAGTGTCGAACGCGGCGGAGAGGTCCAGGAGGATGAGTGCTGCTGTTTCCCCGTTGTCGAGAAGGGCTCGGATGTCGTCGGTGGCTGCGATGAGGGCGGTCTCGGTGCTGTGGTTGGCTCTGAAACCCGACTGCGAGGGGTCGAGGGATCCATTCGTCTCGAGGAAGGCGGCAAGCTGTCTGTTAGCGATCTTCTCGATGACTTTGGCAGGAAAAGGGAGGAGCGAGATGGGGCGGAAGTTTTTGAGGTCTGTGGGGTCCGCTGTTGGTTTCTTCAGTAGGGCGCTGAGCTTGGCATGCTCCCAGCTCTCTGGGAAGGTGGCGGTGTCGAAGGAGGTGTTGATGACGTCTCGGAGTTGGGGTGCGATGGTGGAGTCGGCCTTGTTGAAGACGTGGTGGGGGCAGGGGTCAGTCAGAGATCCGGAGTGGATGGTGTTCTTCGTGCGGGCTGAGTCTTCGGTGGTCACTGCGGTCGAGGTGCGGAGGGTGGCGGTGGGGTGCGTTGGTTTGACTGTTGGGTGCGAGGATGGTGCACCGAAGCTGTTGTGGATGTCGGCAATCTTGCGGTGGAAGAACGAGGCGAGGGAGTCGCAGAGATCTTGTGATGGGGTGATGTCGTTGTTGCCGGTGCTGGGGTTGGAGAACTCCTTGACGATGCTGAAGAGTTCCTTGCTGTCGCGGGCGTTGCTGTCCAGTCGATCCTTCAGATATTTCTTCTTGGTGGTGCGGATGAGCTGGTGGTGCTTGCGGGTGGCGTGTTTGAGGGCGGTCATGTTGTCAGTAGTCTGGTCGAGGAGCCAGGTTTTCTCGAGGGTGCGGCAGGTCTTCTTGGAGTCCTTGAGTTCGTCGGTGAACCAGGGGGCCTTCTTGCTTCTGGGTTTGCTGGGAGGGTTCTTCAGTGGTGCAAGATCGTTGGCGCAGGCGGTCAGCCACTGCGTGAAGTTGCGGGCTGCTTCGTTGGGGTCCGGTGTGCTGGCAGGTGGGTTCCGGCTGAGGGAGGTGGTGAGTTGGTCGGCGGTGATCTTGCTCCAGCTTCTGTGAGGAACCTGCTGTGGGTGGTGGTGGGTAGTGGTTTTTCTGAAGCTGAAGTGGACGCAGCTGTGGTCTGTCCAGTGAAGTCCGGTGGAGTGGCTGAAGGCAATGTGCTTGCTGGATGAGAAGACGGGATCCAGCGTGTGGCCGGCGTAGTGGGTGGGGGTGTTGACCAGTTGCTTGAGTCCGAGGTTGGCGAGGTTGTCCAGCAGGGTGACGGTGTTGCAGTCCTTGTTGTTCTCCAGGTGGAAGTTGAGGTTCCCTAGGAGGATGTAGTCGGCGGAGGGGAGGGCGTGTGGGCTGATGAAGTCCGTGATGTCTTCGCTGAATTGTGTGCGTGGTCCCGGGGGTCTGTAGATGAGGGTGCCTCTGAGGGTCGTCTTTGGGTCGGTGTGAATCTGGAAGTGGAGGTGTTCGGCGGCGGTGTAGGTGTCGTCGGTCGTGATGCGGATGGTGTTCTTGTGGACGATGGCGATGCCTCCCACAGTCTGGTTGACGCGGTCCCTCCTGATGATCTTGTATCCATCCGGGATGGCGATGGCGATGTCGGGGGCTGAGGAGGCGTTCATCCATGTTTCAGTGAGGAACGCGACGTCTGGTGATGTTGTGTCGAGCAGGTTCCAGAGTTCGACGGCGTGTCTGTGGACGGAGCGGGTGTTGAGCAGGATGCACTTGAGGTCGCTGCTGGGGTTTGGCTTGGCGGGCGCGGTGCAAGTTTGGAGGCAGGTGCACTTGCAGGTTGTGCAGGTGAAGGGTCAGTGGAAGCGTTTCGGGGCGGCCCGGCAGCAGGTGGGGTTCCGCCCGGTATTGAGTCGGTTGAGGGCCGCGGCGTCGTAGGTTTGGCGGGTCGTCTTGCGTCGGTGGGGGCCAGGGGTCCTGGCGCTGGACGCGGGCCAGGCCCGGACAGGCGCAGACGGGCTTGCCTTTGGTGCGCCTTCGACACACAATCGGCGCGCCCGCTGTGCGTTTGCCACTCTGCCATATATGGAGAGTGGGGGGGGGGGGGCGGAGCGAGGGAGGAGCAGCTGGGAGGCGGGGCGGCGAATGGGAAGGGCGGAAGAGGGAAGGGGGCGGGCCGCAGGGGGGCAGCGGCGGGGAGGGGGGAGGTGGCGGGAAACGAGGCAGGGCACAACAAGGGGCAAACAGAGGGAGATATACACCAAATTGAAACAAGGAGCAAGAATAATACAACAAGGGGCAAACAGGGGGAGAATTACACAAAAATTAACCAAATAACAAAATTTACACAGGGATAAAACAACGCTGCGCAAACAGGGCAAAAGCAGCAGTAGCAGTCGAGGGCCAGGAGCACAGCGGCGGCACTCGGTGGGAACGGGGGGCAGCCTGGGCTCACTCTCAGAGAGTGTGCGCGGTGCGTGGGGTGACCTGCCCAGAGGGCACTACACAGGGAAATGACACTACACAGGGAAACCATGAACCAAAATGTTGTTGTTTATAAACGTTTCATAGATGACATCTTTATTTTGTGGGAGGGAAGTGTGGAAAGTGCAACACGTTTTACTGAACAGCTAAATGAAAATTCATTGAATCTCAAATTCACCTGTAATACAAGCAGGGAGAGCATACAATTCCTGGATGTAGAACTGTTTGTACAAAATGACCCAATACAAACACGCACCTATCGCAAACCCACTGCGGGTAATGCGATCCTTCACGCAAATAGTTTCCACCCGACACCACTCAAACAGTCCATCCCCTATGCGGAATGCCTCAGGATGACACGCAACTGTAGCACCAGTGAAGGGCTATCCGAAGCAAAAAACAATCTATTCACGAGATTGAAAAAGAGAGGGTACACTGACAAAACCTGTAAGACTGCCGAATTAAAGTGCAGCACAAAAAACCGACATGACCTACTGTTCCCAGAGGTAACAGAGTCATGAGCCATAGCACAAGAAAGACAAACCCCTAGGTTAATCACAGGCTTCAATCGCTACCAAGCCAACCTTAGAAAAATACTCAGAAGGCACTGGCCGTTGGTCCGAAATGACACAACCATAGGGAATCAAATGGGTGACAAACCATTAGTGTCCTTCAAAAAAGTCAGATCCATGCGTCAACAATTGGTACGCAATGCCCCTGCTATATCAAAACAAAAAAACTGGCTTCAATCACAAAAAGGTTTTAAGAAATGCACAAAATGCAAGGTCTGCAGTCATGGTAGCAACACAACAAGTATCACAATACCCTTCAGAAGACAACCCTACTCCATCAGAGAGCATTACACATGTAAGACGGAGTACGCCGTATATGTACTCACATGTGTATGTGGCAAACAATATGTAGGGTCCACAATCCACCCAGTGCATGTTAGAATCCTGCAACACCTAAGGGCAATCACGAATAAGGATCCTGCTTACCCAGTAGCACGACATATCCATGAGGTTCATGAAGGAGACTCCAAAGGTCTGACATATTTTGTCATAGACAGTATCCCCTAAAATGTGAGGGACGGAAATCGCAAGCTTGCGTTACGCCGCCTAGAATCCAGATATATCATTTTACTGAATTCTAAGATCCCCTCAGGGCTCAATGCTGATGAAGCCCTAAGTGTCCACATCTAGTGCAGTCTTCCCCCACCTGAGTACCCTAAATAACATCCACCCAGATTGCGCCATCACTGTAAATAATTTACACGACTTGTCACATGTAACAATTTACACCCGTCAGCCACACTGAAACCTTTACCTGAGTACACATACCGCAAACATTGTTAAGTATGATCACTTCAACCCCCCTTGACACATTGTCAAATATACACATTAACTGAGCAAATGCGCACTAGCGCTGTATAACGTCTTCAATTATTGTGTAGAATGTGGGCTAGAGCTATAATTAGTACAGGGACTTACGAGTTCACCAAACCAAGGAAGATACACACCTTGCAGACAAACGCAGTTTGTAGCTTACCGGCAGTTTGAGAAGGAACTGGGAACGCTGCAACATGTTCTGACTCTGCCACTAGGCCAGCAAACCGATCGTCGGTAAGCCCGAACCCTTTTCATCACTCGCTCCATAAACTAGACCCTATCACGTGTGTGTCACATTCCTCTCCCGAGATACGCCCAAACCTCCATGACGCCTGGGGAGACACTACGGATGTAATCACTAGAAATCTGACAAGCGGGAAATGTAATTATGACAATACATGAATCGAAGCAGTATGTGTTATAAACAACGAGTGTGGCAAATGTAATGTAATGATTTGATTTAACTCAAGTGGTTCTAAACATGCTGTGAATGTTTATATAAGTGTGAATATACGTGACATTTAGTAGTTAACAAACCCGCCAAGTGTTGTAACAGGCATATTAACAGTCACGTCAACACGAGGGTGTAACCACGTCACCGTGGCAACAAGTAAATGCCAATCAGTTATGTTAATTATGACTCATGTGACAGTGTAACATGTATATAAAGCGCACTATTCAGTGGTCAGATGTTAGTGAGCAAGGCGGGAGTAGCCGCCGAAACGCGTCTGAGCAGAAGCTGATTTAAGAAATAAAAACCCTTGAACTAAGATACACGGAGTCAGCGCCTTCTTTGATGGTCAAGATTGGTTTGGTAGATATAGATATATATATATATATATTTATATTAAGCTCACACAACACTCTAGGGCCCAGATGTTAGCACCCTGTTTGATCCCATTGCACAATTTCTTTGAAGTCTTTTTTTTGGTACTCAATTGCCTGCTCTGTGTATTTTACAGTAATAGGACTACCACAAGGACTCGTCTGTTTCACAAATAAACGATGAATTATTATAGATACCTAAAAAAAATAGTTAAGAGGAAATTTGAGCATAGAGTGTACCCAAGACACTGCCTCTTGCCTCTTCCCTCTTCCCAGAGGCTCTTATGAACAAATGTCCAGTATCTGCGTTCAGATCTGCACAAGCTCTACAAAAGTAAGGCAAAATCTAATCAGATGTGATACCAGGGAGAAGTCAGTGGAGATAAATGGGTGTTCAAAAGGACAAAGTACAAAGAGACATAAATAGGACTACCCGTTTCCGTTCTTACTGATTTTTACAGATAAATACAGACAGAAAACAATGTGTTCCTGTCTGAATTTATTTTTAATAACAGAAAAATATTGAAAATGGTGCTTCTTGTGTTAAGCTCTCCATGCTGCCTTTTATGAACTCTAGGCAACAGCTGAGAGGCAGATCGCATGGAAGGTTAAAGTACAGGATGAGATTTCCTTAAATACAGGCATATGTTAACATATATTTGTAGTATGATGAGAATATGTTCCTGTGAGCATACTATTTTCTTATACATGGCTTCTTAGTTTTCCAAAATGTGACCGGCATCCATGTTTGAGTGCAGGCCAAAGAGTTATATAAACTCAGAAATATACCATTTTACAGCTACATTTATTCTTGAAACACAAAATAAATATGTATAAATACCATTAGGATGGCCAAAATACATGTGAATAAATACAGATGGAAATGTTAAAATATATACACCATAAAACCGGGAGCCCTAATAATAAACGAGCACTGGCAAACCTAATTTGTCAGGTTGTAATGTACCAACAAATGTAAACTGAGGAATTCAAAACTGGGTTACATGTATTGTATGTACAAATGTTTACCCTATTAAAGCCTATATTACTGACTTGGTCAATGCAGGGAAAAAGTAAAAAAAATTCAGTAAAAGAATACTTGTGGGAGAAAATAAGCTGGATGTGACAAACCGCATAGTCGGGTTTCCAGATTTAGAATAATCCCCAATGCATTCTAATAACAAGGCACTTCCTAGAAGACGGAATGATTTGTTGCCAGCTGATAGGAGGTGAAAGTAATTCTCCTATGGGTGGTACCAAGCCAAATCCACTTTGCATATTTTAAAGAACTGATAAAAACCTAGGTTACCTAGTCCATTGCATTGTCTAGCCAGAACTAAACAGTGAAGTTTACCAGACAGATCGGCCATTATTATGAAAGATATAGAAAGGTCACATACATGCTACTGTGGGGGTCGTTTATAACATCTGGCAAAGATCGCCAACCTTTTCTATAAGAGCTACTTATTTTCAATTAAATTCATCCTGAGCTACTAACAAAATGACTAGTTACAACAGTGACCACGTCAGACAAGATTTAATTACAGTTCAGTTCATGACGGTTTACAGTGACTGCCTTTAGTGCATCTGCCATGGTAATCGGCAATTTCCCTGCATTCAAAGACAGGTCAAATTTGAGGTTTGCATTAAGAGGGAACTTGGTGTTTACTTTTATTTTGGTGACTACAACGTGAGAGAATTTAGGTGACAATCCTGCTCAGTAGCCATGTAAGAGGAGAGGGTGTAGGATATTATCTTTTCTAGCACAAAACAAAAACGGTGTTGTAATTTCAGAATACATCAGAATGAGAACAGTAGAAAATGAAACTTTTTTGGGTAATTCTGAAGTGTGGTGAAAACAAATATTTTAATACAATCAAAACAAATCAATACACTTGGTGATGACACTTCCACACCGTCATTTGGGCGCAGTAAAACTGTGGGTGTAAATGAAATTGCCATTTTCAAACGGAAATGCGAGGTCCTTAATGGCAGTGCACGATCACACAATGCATACTACACACTACTTCACTCTACAATGCTCTGGTCCTCTTTATTTCCTTCCACTCGATGCCATGCCACAACACTCCACAGTAAGGAACTCTACGACATGGCTCGCAACTCCACACCCCTCCACAACACACACCACTATTCTAGGTCAATCCAATCGATCCACATCTACTCCACTCTTCTCAACACCAATGTACCCCCACACTACTCGACGCCAATCTAGCCCACTCCACCTCAATATAACCCCCCTGCCCAGTAAACCCCCACTCCAGTACTATGCCATAGTATAATCTACCCAATGTACTCTACCCCACCCCGCAAAATCTACCCCACTCCACCCCACTATGCTATAGTATAATCTACCCAATCTACTCTACCGCACCCGCTAAAATCTACCCCACCCCACCCCACTAAAATCTACCCCACACCACCCCACCCCACTAAAATCTACCCCACTAAACTCCAACCCACTCCACCCCACTAAACTCCAACCCACTCCACCCCACTAAACTCCAACCCAATCCACCCTACTAAAATACAACCTACTCCACCCCACTAAAATACAACCTACTCCACGCTACACCACTCCAATCTACCCCTCAAACGTTTATGCATGCTGCACAGCAGCCACACTGGTATACAGCATGACTAAAACACATTACCAATAGCTCTTGCATAGGAATTGTCAATGCTTGGCTGCCTTGGTCGATACAAGCAGGAGCCATTCAACTAAGTTCCTCTGTAGTTTTTCCCCCAGAGTTCCTGATACCAGGGGGCACTGATGACTGCAAGGGGGGGAAAATGGCTATGGAAATAACAGGAATCACAAGTGAGAGCATCAGGGTGGCATTAGAAATAAAGAATTAATTTGGATTGCCAATTCTTCCCAGTATTTCATCCATAAGCTCTCCTAGCTTGAAAAAAATGAGGTAGTA
This sequence comes from Lissotriton vulgaris, assembly GCF_964263255.1. NCBI lineage: Eukaryota > Metazoa > Chordata > Amphibia > Caudata > Salamandridae > Lissotriton > Lissotriton vulgaris. Next base: position 1,899,149,904 of record NC_141693.1, read on the forward strand.
AGGAGTCTGTAAGGTTAAAAAATTATTAGCATTAAGGAACAGTAATGGATTTTTAGGAATCAGGGAAAGGGGTAGTAAGGAATTTAAGGGCCACGGATGGCTAGTGTTAGCAAGGAAAGGTAGAAGTTAGGAGTAGTATAGGTTTGCAAGATTCAGGAAAGGGTGGCGTTAAAAAGTTGTAATTTTTTATGGTTCAGGGATGAGCAGCTGTAAGGGTAGCAAGGAGTTTATAGGGCTCATGGAAGGGTAGCATTACGTGGTAGTAAGGGTTTTTAGGGATGATGGGCAGAGTGAAGGGGTAGCATGGGTTTTCAGAATCCAAGTCAAGTCAAGTCAATAGATTTATATAGCGCGCTACATACCCAGAGGGTCTCAAGGCGCTTGAGGAAGGGTGGGGAGTTACTTGTCAAATATCCATGTTTTGAGTTGCTTTCTGAATGCTAGGTGGTTCTGAGTAAGGCGAAGGTGAGTGGGAAGTGAGTTCCAAGTTTTAGCTGCTAGGTAGGAGAAGGATCTACCTCCCATGGTGGTTTTGTTGATGCGAGGTACAGTGGCAAGGGCTTGGTTGGAGGATCGTAGCTGGCGGGAGGGGGTGTAGAAGGATAGTCGTGTGTTGAGGCATTCGGTGGAAGTGTAATTAAAAAATACAGTATAGTCAATAAGTAAATTAAACATTATATTAATTATGCTTTTTTTTAAATTCAATCAATATTAACCTTTGCAAGCCAAAGCGCTTTAAAAAAAGTCTCAGCCCACACATCGCAAAACTAGGAACCAGAAGTAAAAAAACAAACGTATTCTCTCAAGGAATGCCTTGCTAACAAATAATTCTAACGTTTTATGTAAAGTTGTGGAGGTGGCTGGGACTGCAATACAGCAACACATTCCTAAGGAGGGATTGACCTCCTTCCATCTGTGCTGCTGCCAGAGAATAACAAACATCAGCATTATCTAATTATCTATGAGAGGCACAGCATTGCACTGGCATGTGTTTGACCTGAAGGTCAAGCTGTGTTGTCTCAAGAGCTACACTTGATAAAGAGTTCTGCCTCACAACTAGATGAGCAAATTATTAGAGCTTTAGGAGGGTGGCAGGCACTTAGTGGAAGCAGACAACTTCCGCCAAAATCTAAACATTTACTCCGGTCTACCAACAGAGTGAAACGAATGCCTTCGCTTCAGCCAGCGCGGTCGTCACCGAGGGCTGAAAGGTCGGTAGTGGAGATGTGTTTTCTACTCATAAGTGAAACAACTTAATCCATGTTTTGTCACAACTAATACAGAGCAAAATGACCATAATTCTGTATATTCATTTATACACCATAATGCAAAGCACACTGCAGCCCGAGATGTGTCAGAGCCACTGTAAGCAAGGTCCCAATGGTGTTCAGTGACTGGGGTCTCCTTCCTAATGTTGCAGAATGTACCACAGAGGAACCAGAGCTGGACAGTAGAATAGGGATTAGAGAGTGGTCTCTCTAATCCCTATTCTACTGATGCAAGTAGCTCAACAGGCTTGACATCTGCCCCTTTGACTTTATTTCACCATTATAGATGCCTACAATAGATGTGGTAATAGAGCTTCACCCTCAGGAAATCCCACACGACTTCTGCCATCAAGAATTGTTGCTGTGAAGCTTGTGTGTGATCCTGAAAGCAGTTACACGAGATACCTACAACCTCCCAAGTAAGAAATTCACAATTTATAACTCAGCTCGAAACGCAATATCTATTTCATGCATATGCTACACTAGGACATACACTCAATACCAGTTTTGGAATAAAAACATGCCAAATTTTTGGCACAGCACCCCGAGCAGACATGCCAGTAAGGGGCAATTGGTGGTGCAACAGGTATTACAGTAAGTGAAAGAAGGTCCAGATTCATACAGATGACGGGAGTCAAAAGGATGGTTTAGGTGGTCCCGGCAGGATCATGCAAGCTCCCCAAAGCAACTCTGGCAGGTGAAAAGGTAATTGCCTTACTTGGTCTTCATATTATAGTAGACTTCTTTGTGGCACCAGAAACCGTGCCGGCCATCTTGGTTTAGGGCAAATGATGGGTTTAGCGCATTAAACCCATTGCTCTTAGCAGTACCGCAGCCATTTTGGCACAGTGTTAGATCCATTTGCCATAACCACCTTCCACTGTACATGAAAAAGAGGGGCAAAGAAAGACAAAGGGACAAAACGATTCAAGCTAGTCTAGTAGTTTGAGTGGAGTAGCCACAGAGACACTAGTGCACTGACACAATAACTGTGGCCGGCCACTCAAGTTAGTCTTCCTCAAAATAGAATGTGTGACAATATAATCTGTGAGAGTACAGCAATTCCCTGGAAGGGGACGCTAGCTGCTCCAAGGATACACCTAAAGCTGTATGAGAGCATGACAAAACAAGCCAATCTATCGCATGGCCGACCCCCAAGCTGGCAGTCCGCAACTTGGGAATTATAATTGACAGCACTCTGTCTATGAAAGATCATGTAGCCAGGGTGACGGGTACCTGCTACAGCATAATGCGCTGCCTCAGAAAGATCTTTAGATGGCTCCCCATTGAAGCCAGAAAACCTCTGGTGCAGGGCCTTATCATTAGCCATCTTGATTATGGAAACGCCTTATACCACGGCTTGAATGGGGACCTATTGGCAAAACTGCAAATTTTGCAGAATACCGCGGCCAGACTAGTGCTGGACATGCCGCCTACAACTGCTTCATCGCCGTGTCTGGAAAAGTTACACTGGCTTCCCATCCGGCAAATAAGCCAATTTAAGATCTTGTGCCTGGCCCACAATGCGCTGTACAACAAAGGGCCTCGCTACCTCCAAAAAAAACTCAACTGGTATGTCCCGAAAAGGCCCTTAACCCCTCCCCTGCTGATGACGGAACCGCTCCGTCATCAGCTGCGCTGTGCTCATGACGGAGCGGTTCCGTCATGGCCCGCCCGACGCTCCTGCGTGGCGCGAATTCTGCGCCTGCGCAAATTCCGCGCCTGCGCTGAGCGTTCTATTGAGCGGGCAGGGCCATGACGGAACCGCTCTGTCATGAGCGCAGCGCAACCGACGGTGGTGACGGAGCGGTTCCGTCACCAGCATGCGCCCGCCGCTCTTCCGCCCCGCCCCCTTAGCACTGCGGCGGAATAGTCGCCGCAGTGAAGGGGATAAGGTCCAGTAATACGTTTTTACTGACAACCCCATGCGCGCACCTCTAGGTATGGACAGCGCTCTTTTTCCTACCTTGCCCCGACACTTTGGAACAAACTGCCCTCGCACCTTCTTTCCATTGTGGAGCACCAGCAATTCCGTAAAGCACTGAAAACCTGGCTTTTCCCAAGTAGGACCCCCTTGTTGTCTAAGCTGCTCTTTTTACTGTCATTTCTCTTTCTGGTTTCTTATGCTGCAAGCGCCTTGAGACCTTGCGGTGATAAGTTGGGCTATATAAGAACCTCTGACATTGACATTGACATGGCTGCGTTCCCGCGTTTACATCTGCACGCGTTTGCAGCACTCTTCTTTCTAACACGGACTAGGAAACAAAACAGGAAAAATGTGGTCACCCACATTGCGAGACACTCCAAACAGACTGGCCGAACCAAACACAATGGGACTGGCAACAAGGCCAGTAGCTGGAAAGGGCGGACCCATTACACCCATGCTCTGTAGATGGTCCAACATGCAAATGACACCAATTAGTAATGGCTTAAAAGAGAACAGACAAAGGCCATCTGTGCAAGCATTCACATACAGATGACACAACGGAGAATAATACAAAAATCAGTTCGCGCTATATAAAACTTTATAAATAAATATGTATGCATGGGCATTTTTCGTGAAGAAAAGGCTTGGGCACACCTAAAGTAGTCCCTATGCCAGTCCTTACAAACCTGAAAGCAGACGTTCTCCATTTACAGACTCATCTGTGGAGAAGTGTGGCTCAATGGTTAGAGCGGCAGACCCTGATGCAGAGGTTCAATTCCCGCCTCGGCGGGTCTTGGGCTCAATTTTCCCAGACCTGATAATTCTCGCCTCGGTGCCTTGTCTAATCATGGGTCCCACTCTGTGACTATGGGCAATAGCTTGCTTAATCTCCACAACGGCCCCAGCAGCGCTTGGATGCCTGGCTTCACCTTGGGGGTGCCCAGGAGTGGACATCTCACAGGAAAGCCAGGAAGGGTTCCACAGCGGTATGAGTGCAGCACCGGGACGCCCAGTTGCTGAGGCAGCCGTGCGCTTTACAAGTACAACTACATTTACAATTACATCTCCACCAACATAACTGTTCAGACTCTCTGCAAGTTCACAAAGAAGTGAAATACTCACCTAATGTGATCCGCCTTTAGTAAACCATGCAACTTGCCTCCACAGGTAGTGGTACTTTCGAATTAAGTTCATGGGATACAAAATCTACTACCTACATAAAACAGCACCTGATTAATACAGCAGAAAGAGGACTCAATAGTACGACCAACAAAAAGAAAGAAAAAGAAAAGCATTGGCAAAGCCAATAGGTCTAGTATTAATGTGCCAAATCCTGTGAAGACAGGCATTCACAGATGTTGTTCATTTGCACTGAATGGACTAATGTTTATTGCATGGTGGGTAGAGGGGGACTAGAGAGGGCGTTGCACGGAGCACTCCAGCATCAAAATGCTAATTTGCCTAAGGCATTAAAAACCTTTGCACTGTCGTCTTACAGTGTACATCAATGTAATTCATAGATGAGAATTGTGTGTTCAACCACAGTTCCAAATAGGAGGAGACCTTCCCCCCCCCTTTATCCAAAACTAAGTAAAGATCTTTATTGAAATCAGTGGGGGTCTCCGCAAGGGCGCAGTTAAAGCTTGGTGAGTTGGGGGCACCCTGGGAGTGTTGTATGGTTTTAGTAAAGTGGTGGAGGCGTACATCTCTATTGAGACCCCAGGTATAGGATAGTCTAAAGGGATGTACAGGGAGACTACAGGGCTGTGTGCTGCCAGGTCTCAGGTAGAGTGAGCTAGGCCTCCAAGGATGGCTAGGGTATCTCACTGTCAAGAGCGTTCCTTACCCGAAGGCAAGGACACCAGGGTCAGGAGCAGTCCCCTCTGCACTAACATACTGCTCTGTCTGTCTCCTCCCATGTGCAGAGGTAGGAGAACGCAGGAAAGCCTGCTTACTTTTTAAAAGAACTTCCACTCTTTTTCAGAGGGTCTCTAAAATAGTGCAATTGGATGGGATGCCTCAGTGGTGATAAGCAGCAGTTGACAAATCCTATTTGATTGAAAAGCGTTCTTACATTCTTGCTTTAGTGAAAGCCTTCGAAGGTGAGGAAGCTTTTGTCGAAGAGGGTTGCAAATGCCACAAATCACATCCTTGTGTTATATTTAGGACGCAAGTTATGGATCTGCAAATGAAGGCAGATAGGATCGAATAGTAAGGTACTCCTCATTTTAACAGGCAGGCGGCGTATTTTAGCGGAGTGAACAGACTCGGACTGTACCAGACCCAGGAGGTCTGGAAGCCTCCACGTGCTTCTCACCGGATGTGCTTCTTCCTCAGAGTCAAGGCCTTCTGGTCGCTAACAGTGGCCCGGTGCTGCTGGAAGCGAGGTGGCTGTGGGGCAGTCGTGAAGATCATAGACTAGGATGTGAGGTGAGAGCCGGGGTCGGAGAGGATGCGCGAGATAAGCAGGGGACACTATGGGAGGGTCAGGAAGGCATAGATGACTTCGGATCACAAGGTCACTTCTTGTTGCTGCCTCACCATCACCTTTGTAATGACAACCTCCAGAGAAAGGGGGTGGCGGCTCGCACCACCAACTGGGCGAAAACCTCAAGCTGTAAACTCTAGCGTGGCCCACTTTACATTTTACGCTACACTACTGTTGCATATATAGTAGGTAGTGTGTTCTATTTCTATAAGGGCCCTGAAAGTAATTAAGCTGATTTGACTATGCCTTTTTGTCAGGTGTACATCTAGATCACAGCGACTGGCAAGAATTAACCAACACAATAGTAACAACCTAAGAGAGGTAGGTATTCATGACTGGGGATGAAGCTCCCTTACCATTTCAACACAATGCCATTAATGAACCAAAGGACAAGTCAGGGGTCTTCTGCACCCTCGATGTGGGGGACGTTTATAGGTCTCGGCTAGCGTAGGCAGCGCACATGTGCAGTCTCGCTGGTGAGATTTAACGACTCCGAGTAGCAAGGGTTAACCCCGCCCCTCTTCTCCATTGGCTGGACTCCTGAACGACGTCCAGCCATTGGAGAAGAGGTCTCAGTGTTGTCATTCTCTCGCTGTAAGCACCGTCCTTTTCGGATTGGTAGGCGTTTTTAAGTTTGTTCTACCCTCTTCTCCATGGGCTGAAATGGTAAACAACAAGTCAAAAACAAGGCCGTTGTTTACATTCCAGCCAATGGAGAAGAGGGGAGAAAGAAAAGCAAGCCCCCCAGTCTGAAAAGGACGGGGCTTAATTCCTTCCTGTTTACCTCATCCTCGTTGCCTCCTCTCCCCCACCCCTCTTCTCACCTCTCTCCTCTCCTGTCTCCTGGGCTCTCCCCCTCCCGTCCTGGCCGGTGCGCTCCCTGGCTGCCGGTGCTGCTGGGCTCTGTATGTGCCCGCCTTCTGCCGGCTCCTCCTCCCCCGTTAGCCCGGCAGAGAGAGCGCCAGCCCAGCCACCGCCGCCAGCCCAGCCTGAGCTGCCTGCACGCCGCCCAGGCTCTGAAGCGCAGTCCCGCGCTCCCACTATGGTGCTACTTCTCGAGCGGGAGAGCAGTGGGGCTGCGTCCATTGCTGGTCGCGTGGTGAGGGGTTTTAATTAATTATAGCAGATGGATGAGTTCGGGAGGCCGCAGGTTTCAGGCTCTTTCCCGTAGGCTGTTCTGGCGCCAGGTCGGTCAGTCCTTCTTTCGAGGATGGGGCCGCCGTGAATTATGCGAAGTAGAATAGAGGCATTTGTGCTTCAGGCAACAGGAATTTACAATGATGTATTTGGATGACTGCATTGGCACTGCGAGCCTTCTTAATTTAAACGAGGACTGCTTAAGTTCACGTGCCTTTTCATGCATCATTTAACGTTTTTTCGCACACGGTTGGTCTTGTTAAATTGTGGTATTGCGGGTGAAGCACCAACGTACAAGCTGTTCCTCCGCTCACCTCCCGCCACATTTACAACATACATTACGGTAATGCATGAGGGAAACATGTTGGAATAGAGCTCAGCCTCCCCACCCTAGGCGATGCAACGTGCATGATCTTTTGCTACTGAGGAGAGTGTGCAACACTGCACAATTCATGAAAGATTTGAGCCCTCATCAATCCTGCTCTTCTATATTATCTGCATCCTCGCTCTTTCAAAATGCCTCACAACTCCAGCTTTCCTCTTTCCATACATCACTAGCAAGGTGCTCATGTAAAGCGCCTCAATACCTTCGGGTCGAGTTCGCGCTACATAAATCTGCAATACAAAACACAAAGCAAAACGCAAGGTTGATTTACCTGTAACGTTTTTAATCATATCCCGTTTTTACATGTCCTTTCAAGTATTAGTATGACAAAATATATACGCTACTGTTGGGACCAAGGCTTTCATGGTAAAGAGTTGTTAAACAGTTTAAAGCTGTTGTGGCACTTTTGGCTAGAATTTTTTTAATTGTATTTCCACTTTGTCATTTTATACAGAATCATAAATACCCATGATTTTGGTACAGTAATTCTAGAAACGCCAAGGCAAAACGACGCGTTGCAGCAGCAAGAGCCAGACCCTGTTCCCCATTTTTGTTTAAGTTGAGGGGTATCCGAATACACTTCCGGGCTAGTCGTAAAAACATTCCGGTTCGTAGATTTTTTTGAAGGCGTTGACTTCCGGTGAACGCAGCTTTCTTCCGTGTTCTGTTTACACCATGGCACACTGTTCACTCAGGACATGATCCTAGACATTCGGGTACGGGTGGGCATAGCTTCTACGTTTTTGCCTTGCTTGCCTCTCTGTAAATTGACTGGAGACGGGTAGGGTTTGTGGGGTTTGTCGTCTCCGGTCGATTTACAGAGAATCGCTGAACCACATGAAATTGAATTTCATTTGGCATCCTACCTTAGACGACTTTCTAATAGCGGTAGACAACACAGCGTCCTTTAAAACGCCGTAGTCAAGATCCACTTCCCGCATCCAGCGGTCGTTACTTCTCATTCCCAAGAGAAGGTTTCAAGTGTGAATTTTCAGGGGGTTTTTACCAGCAATGAATTGTTTGGTCCTGATGACGGTCTACATGACGACAGCATCATAGACCGAAACGTCGACACTCATCATCTCCATCAACGTTTCGTTGGAACAAGCTCACAACCATTGTTTATTAATTATTCTGGTTGTTTGTCGTAATTATCAGGAGTTGATGCTTAGTTTTGAACTGATGTGTTTATGTTGCTTATACCTCTGTTCATAACTTTTTTTGCTCAAATTCATTTCTTCACATGTCTCCCCATATTTCTATTTGTGAATTGTACTACTAAACCTATAACATTTCTTATGAATACATTTTTATTCTTTCTGTGTATCTTTCTCCTTCCAGTGATTTATTCTATTTTTCTGATTTTTCTTCACACGTGATATCTTGTTGATACACTGGAGTGCGATAATCCGAATACGACTCCCAACTGAGTATATTCCCAAGTCCCTTGTAGCACCCCTTTGACCTTAATAAAAAACATTACCACAAATAGCGCTATTATGTGGTTCTACTGATGGGCACTCCAATGGCCATTTTAATACACATAACTAACCAGACAATACAAAAAATCACAAACTCTTCAGGGAAGTAAGTGCACTGACTTACGTTCCGATCCCAAAGGGTCCACCCCACCCCTCCAGGCACACACCCACACCTCCCTCGGACACCTTGGCGGTGTTCGTGCCTGAGCCGCCTCTGCTCTGAAGCCCGGTAATACACGGTAGCCAGCCAGCTTCGGCTATGGGCCCAGGGAGTCTGGGGGGACGGGGGTGTCGCAGGCTCCCCTTTGGTCTGGAGTGGGTGAACGTTGGTCATGTCTGGACCACTGAGGGGCACCCGTTCATCCACCCCATGTTAGTCGCTGCGCCTCTGCGTGTGTGTGGGGCTCTGTGTGTGTGTGTGTGTGTGTTGCTCTCTGTGTGGGTGCAAATGCAATAGGTCTCGCATTTGCGAGAGATTAAGCTATTGGCATTGTAAATGACAATGCCATTTATTTATGTTTTAAAAACATAAACAAAAATAATGTCATGAGCAATGCCAATAGCTCTAACTTTAACGCCTTAACCACAGTGGTTTTTCCGCCGCTGTGCGGGTGTTCTACAAAGTGGGCGGGGCTCCGTTGGCAGGAACGGGTTAACAAAGATGAGACCATTGCATTATAAATGCTTGTTATACAGAGCCCGTACTGAACAGATGTATTTTAAGGTGCTCTTAAATGTGCTGGTAAAGGGACAGGAGGCTCTGCTCTCACAGTATTGAAGCCTGGACTCATGCCAGATTTCCCGATTGCACAGTGCCGCCACTAACTACGTGGGTACCGGATTATTCTTTTTTTACACAAAAAGTTAAAGGTTTGAATAGAATTTCTTTGAGAAGCTACATAAGTGCGCAGAAATGTATTTTAATTTCATTTTGAAGTGCTTCCTACCTCGAAGGTGTTGAAGTGTTTTGCCAAACACCGTTGACTACGCTTCACCTCAGTTAGCATAAGCCCACCTACAGAGACTTCAATACCAAACGTTTACAGCACAGCCCCTTCAACACCCCAAACCCTCGCTCTCAATCGCCAGTGTCTGCGGTGTGCCCCTCATATGGCTGTTCCCGCAGCACGTGGTGTGAAACGGCATTTCTTCACGCCAATTCACGTCTGATCTGTACTACTACAGAAGTGAAATGCGTCAACACTTCCAAAATAGAATTACAATACAAATACAATAGAATACAGCAAAGTTCATTTTTGTTTAAACAGGACATAAGTCATGGTTAAAAAAAAATGTGCACATCTGATGTCGAAAAAGGTTGTTGCTCGTGTTCCTTGGAGGCAGACCACTTTTGAAGTGCGAATGAAATGTAAATTACGCAAAAACGGCTTTGACTGCATGGCTATCGGTTGTGCGTTGATCCTTCTTACTGATGAATGCAAGTTAGTGTAACTGCAGTGTGCTTTATCAGGAAGCTTGCCAATTTTTAAAGTCATATCTATTTCGTCCGACATGTATATGTGGATGGTGAACATCACTTCTGACTTCATGACCATAATGTATACGAGTCACTAGTTCCCAGCACAGTTTATCCCCTTCATGAAGCCCTCTGAAACCAAGGTATGGGGCGAGGATGCCATCCACAAACAAAAGGAACCCAGCAGACAACCTTCTTATGATGAGTGCAAGATGTCCGCTGTGTATTACAAACGCACTACGACTTCGAGTGGTAGGAAGCCATCTACGCCCCTCTCATCCTTGCCCACTTTAACTGGACACAACAGGTTAGACAATACACTAAATACAATTCGATTATAGGTCAATATAAATCAAACCGTGCTTAAACTCGAACATACACACCTCTGATAATGCAACCCACTTATATTGTATCACAAAGACCCACGAGCAACTTTCATACCACACCTCCGTTCTATGCATAGTGCATACAGTATCCGCTCGGCTGAGGTACCTCAAGTCTGCAGCAACACTTGATTTCACAGTGCTTCAATCCATTTGTGACTGCCAGTTCTGAGGCCTGTTCAGTAGCACCCCTGAGCAATCCAGTGTTTGGACTCTCATACACTGTGCTAAAAGAATCTCTCCTGTTACTGTGTGTGCTATCACAATGCTTAAGATTCGTGCGGAAAGGGTGGCGTCCATATACCCTGCAGCTGCTATTTTGATATTTACCCAACAGCCTGACAAATATCTTCACAGCTATCCAGTCCTGAGACACTCCACTTAACATCTATTTCCTGTTACTGGTCCTGCTGTGAATAGTAAGCAAAAAGGAAAATGCTACTTACCAGTATGCATCTGTTCTTGGCATGTAGAGCTGCAGATTCGTACACTTTTGCAATAGATCGCCACCTGGTGTTGGGCTCGGATGATTGCAGGTTGTTGTCTTAAAAGAAGTCTTTGAAGTCACACGATAGGTGACTCCTCCCTTGGACAATACTGCGCATGGTCATCGCTTATTGCCCAGTTTCAAACAGATTTTTGTTATGCATACATTTCCTAAACAAAGTAGTTACTTACCTTGGGTAATGATCTATCTGGTTGATACTCTAATTGCAGATACCTTCCCTTGTGAAAAGTCCCCTAGCATCAGACTGAATCTGGAAATGTAAAAGCTGTTCTCCTGTGGCACAATGCGGCTCAGAGCAGACAGTTCGGCTACAGAAGGGAGTGTCAGAACCACATGTAAGCACCATGTCTGCTGCTGTCTGGCCATCTATGCAGTCAGACACAGAGCGTATTAGCAGATCAGGTTGACCAGTGAGCAGATCTCTAAATTTGGGACATTAAAAAAAAAAAAAGGTCAAGTTCACATTATGGGGAGGGTCAGTGAGGAATCTTTAGTGACATTATCCTCTAGAAAGATAGTTACCGAAGTTAAGTAACTTGTACTTCGAATAGATGCTTCTAACCACATGGTCCGCACCTTCGGAATAGATATCATAGCAGTACCTCTCAAGGCAGGGTCCGTTATTAGACAAACCAAAATGTTCTGTAGGATCAAGCGGGCAAAATGCCACTCTAACGGACCAAACTTTCAAGGAAGTATTGCTTCATGAACGTGTGTACAGCACCCATAAAGCTGCCTGAAATGTCCAGGACAGGCACTCCGTGTGCCAACACAGTGGTAGCAGCTTTGGCTCTGGTGGAGTGAGCCTTTTGGGGGTGCTTCTTCACCAGTCTCTGAGCCAGATGAGCAGCAGCACTTTAAACTACCGGCAGCCTATTAGTCAAAGCTTTAGGTAGATAAAATGAAAGACTGTTTGCTTAATCCATTCCATTCTGGGACGGATTAATTCATGCATGTGCCACTCTTTTCCGAGCTTCGAGGGGAGAACCAATAATTTCTTTAATGTGCATAGAAAAGAAACAAATGCCCTTCACAATAAGGTTGAGGAAGAAAGGTACATTCATTATCAAGTTTCACTCCGACTTCCTGCTACCAAAACTGGCGGCAGGGGAGTGAGCAGATCTTGAGAACATCTGTAGGAGAGTAGGGTCTGCTCTCCATGGTCACCTCCACTTTTTGCTTTGCTTTACTGGTTTTTGGACTTTAGTGTGGCTGTGGGCCTGCTGATCAGACCCACAGCCCAGCTGTTCTCTCTCTAAATTCATACCATGTACTTTAGGTACGTATCCAATTGGGAATTGGGTCACCTTTGTGAGCCCCTGTATAGTGTACCTTAGGTAACCAGGGCATAGGTGCATCCAAGGCCTACCAGGGGCTGCAGCATGTATTATGCCACCCCTGGCTAGCCATCCACATTGGCACAACTGGCTGATCACTCAGCTGGGGCAAGGTCGTTCAATCACCCCTTGCTTAGGTATAGTATCCCTATACCTACCATTACATAAACACATATATACCTAGAAGTCCCTCCTATGGCAGGCTTTAACAATCATGAAGGCAGAGTGCTTAGTTTTATGTGAGATGGTGCTCTAGCATGAGCCGAGCCTGTCTGCAGCTTTCGGAACAATGTCTTTATAGCTGTTCTATGATATAGCCATACCAAATACTCCTGAGTGCATTATAATCCTCACGGTTAATGCTAACTTTGGTTTGGCTTTATCAAAACATGTCGTGTAAGGTGTCATACACTTTGGAATACTACCCCCTCGCCAGTTCTGGCGATGGGGGTAGCATTCCACCCTTCTGGAGGGAAAAGACATGTTGTTCCTGTTAATCCCGGTTAAAGTTAACCAGAGTCTCAGCATCACAAAATGGATGCTGCCACAGACACAAGACTGACCTCCTGCTGCTGGGAGTCCTTCCAGCGAGGGAGGCTTGGACAATAGGTTTCCTGTCTTGGGAGGTGCTAGCACCACCCCAGACAGGCCATAGTGTATTGGGGCAGGGAGGGCTGAATGAAATGAGACACTGCCTGGGGCACACAAGGTGCTCCATGCATAGCCCGGTTCAAACCAGTTGCTGGGGAACTCCAGCCCCAGCTCTGGCGCAAAACTGGACAAAGGGAAAGGGGTGTAACCATCCCCCTTCCCTGGTCCCACCCATAGGAGGGACCTAGCAGGTAATCCAGCCCCTTTAATCAGTATATAGGTAGGAGCTGAGTCTAGAGACTTTAGATTTATCCTGAACTGAAACTTGAAACAAAACTCTGGACCTTCGACATTCTACTGCAACTAGAAGACTGAAGAATCTACCTTGTGGTCAAGGAGTGACCACCCTGTGCAAACAGGCACCAACAGCGACTTGCCGGTTTGCTTTGTCGACACTCCCGCCAGAGCATAGAGCCAGACAGGACCTGAACTTTCAGACTTCTCTGACCCCGACCCACATCTGCAGCAGAGCTGAGACCCGTGGAGGCGACGAGACCGGACATCTTGAAAAACCTGCTTATTGCTAATTGCGCAGCTTCTAAGGCACCCTCATAGTTGGGCATTGGGGATTGAGAAGCCCCAGCCATTTGCACCGACGCACAGCCCTCCACGAGTGCCACGTGGGGCCTGCTGCTGCTTTTGAGCTTGATGCGCCTTTCCGGTCACTTGCCTGTTGGCTAGTGGCCTCTGTGAAGGCGGAACTTTGAATCTACACCGCGGGCCTGGTTGCTTCAGGCTTGCTCCTCCTTCCCTGAAAAAGAGAAGCCCCCCCAGACATTGCTGGTCTGACTCGAAACGAATATTCGATTCCTGCGTGGGTTGCATTTGCCACGGCTCATTGGATCCAATCCGGGTCCCGACGCCTCAGACATCTAGATCCATCGTGGGACAGCTCGATTCCAGCGCCTGGTCGTCGCCGACGTCTCCTGGACCTCGTGGCTGCAGAGACCAGCTTCACGACATCACCTGATTGCTTCACGACATCGCCTGGTTCCTTCCTGGTTTCCGGCTAGTGACCCAGACTCTGTCCCCTCTGCTTTCAGGTATTCTTCATCCTCGATCAACCCTTGGATCCAAGCGGACACTTCTCTCCTGGTCGCCAGCATCTTTTTACAGGTCTCCATAGGATTCAAAGACGAAACCAGACACAACTTGACACCAATGCACCCGGCTCCTGTGGGTGAGGTAACCATCAATCAATCAATACATTTATAGAGTGCGCTACTCACCCGTGAGGGTCTCAAGGCGGTGAAGGGAGGGAGGGGGGTGGGGGGGGCGGTGTCGCTACTGTTCGAATAGCCAGGTCTTGAGGTGTTTTCTGAAGGTGAGATGGTCCTGGGTCAGACATAGGTGCGCGGGGAGGGAGTTCCATGTTTAGGCTGCCAGGTAGGAGAAGGATCTTCCTCCGGTGGTGGTTCTGCGAATTCGTGGGACAGTGGCGTGGGCGAGGCTGGCGGAGCTGGAGGGTGGGGATGTAGAACGAGAGGGGGTTGTGGAGGTATTCAGGGCCTTTGTCGTGTATCGCTTTGTGTGCGTGGGTGAGGAGCCTGAACGTGATCCTCTTGCAGACGGGAAGCCAGTGCAGGTTTCTCAGGTGGGCGGATATGTGGCTGTGAAAGATAAGGAATCAGCACCCATCCAAGAAGTGTTTCATTCATTAAATGCAAAAGTCCATAATACGTATGAGAGTCCTGTGATAAATGAATCCGGAATTCAGTAAGATTTTTCTTTTCCAAAGTTCTTTATTTTCACAATACAGGTCAGGAAAAAATCCAAGAACACAAATGGATTCCCTTCTTAGCCGAAGCGTTTCGTCTCACACATTGAGACTTCCTCAATTTTGTCTGAGTTACTCTTTAAGGTCACTAATGGATGCAGAATAGTTATTTAGACACCTTTTAAAGGAGGCTTCTAGCAAGTGAGTGTTTTTTCCATAGGAAGGATTCAGTGTCATCAGCATAAGTCACTACTTTAACCCCAAAAGTCTCTCAATGATGCTAATTGAGCCACGTGCACATTGAATAAAGGAGGGATCAACAAGGATACCCAGAGGGACACCAAATTTTAGACTCTAAAGGTCTTTCAAGGAGAAGTGTAAGCCGTACCGTTTTGAAAGGCACTGTTAGTTTTATGTAGTCAGACACTTCCAGTAGTGCAGACTCCACACTATATTTTGGCATGAAGCCAGATTAGGGCAAATGTAGAACTCCTGGCTGCTCAAAGTACTCTGATAATTGAATCTTAAGCAATTTTTCTAACATCTCGGAAAATGATCGCAGTAGAGAGGTGGGGGTAAAATTTGGATAAGATATCAGGATTAGCAGATATTTTTTTAATGGAATTAGAATCTTGCCAGCTTCCAAGAAGTAGGAACAGAGGCAAAGCACAACTAAGTGGTAGGCAAAATGTTGAAAACTGGATTTGTTACTTTCATTGCTTCAGCCTGCACCCTAGGCTGGCATGGGTAATTAGAGGACCCGGATTTGCAGCTTCTGATGTGGGATCTTTTTGAATTTAGAAAAAGCAGCATTTGCTTTGGATGAAGTAAAAAGGGTAGGAAACCCAGTTACGAGTTAAGGTAGCTTGTTTTGAGTTCAGCTTTGATTTTCCCAATATTTCTCACCTTCCCCCTCCTCCCAAAAATTGTAATTTAAAAATTTCACGTAGTCAATAACTGGCAGCAATTATCATTATGGTGAAGAAATTGGTTTGAGCAATTTCAATAGAATTCCCGTATATTTAAATCCCAATTTATATTTTTCTGCAGAATAGTTTCTCGCCATTTCCACTCTAAATGTTTACATTTCCTTTTGTCCGTTGCTAATGAAGGAAAGAACCAAGGTGCAAAACAGATGGAACCAATTTTTTCCTTGCCGAGCCCAGTCACTGTTTTACTTGATTAGTGCCTGCTTCAATATTACCAATTAATGTTGGTAAGGAGTTCCCGTTGAGGTTTACTCAGTCTTGCTCCTTAATCTTGTACCACCTATGAGATTAGCAGATAGTATCTGGAGTGAACTGCGTCCAACTGTAGCATGCATCCAACTAAAAGTGACCGCAAAATGACGGGACGTAGATGGTACTTACGAGGGATAACATTTTAAAATCGTTTTTGGGCACTTTGCAATCCTGCGCGGACTCCCCGTTCCACCGCAGCTAATTGGTGCTGATTGTTGTTGAGGGAGAACATAGTGCATAGCATTTCCTGGTGGTGCCATTAGTGGGCGGCCATCTTGCAAGGTGACGCTCTAGCTTTCCTAGGAACCATGACTATTTAGAGCGGCAGAGCGCCGACGTGCAGGTTTTAATCTGAGTTCTCAGGTCTTCGCTGCGCTAGCGCTTAGGGGCTATTATTAAGCTACACTGCTGCCACGGTTTTTAAAAATTGTCACTCACATTTTAAAATCGTTTTTGGGCACTTTGTAATCCTGCGCTGACTCCCCGTTCCACCGCAGCTAATTGGTGCTGATTGTTGTGGAGGGAGAACATAGTGCATAGCATTTCCTGGTGGTGCCATTAGCGGGTGGCCATCTTGGCAAGGTGACGGTCTAGCTTTCCTAGGAGCCTAATCTATATAAGGGCATATGATGCTGTCACTCAGCGGACACACACAGCAGGTGCGCCGCGGATGTGCCGAAGAGGCGCCTAAGAGAAGCCAGTCTGCGCCAGTCCGCGTCCAGCCGTGCCCAGAGCCCCAGACCCCTGGTCACACAGCCGTAAGCCTAATTACCTATGTACCCTCACGTTTACGTGAGTTAAGACCTGCTGAAGCCCGATGCTCTTTTTTTAACGGAGACCTGGCTTCAATTGGAAGCCGACCCTACCACTGTATGGGCAACTCTGCAAGGTTATACTATAAAAAGAGCTGATCGTACTACTGGCAGAGGAGGTGGTCTGGCGATTATTTATAGAGATGTATATCAATGTCGTATTATCCCCACTATACTCTCAGACTGCGAAAGTATGTCCTTTGCACTAGAATTTGCGCTGACAAATACCTTCTTGGGTATCCTGGTTTATCGCCCACCAGGAACCCTAGGTCAGTTTATTTCCAACATGGTCGACCTAGTTGCTGACTCAGCTCTTACATCGGCTAATTTTACGGTACTGGGCGACCTAAGTTTACATCTGGATAGTTCTCTTGATCCCTCGGCCAACAATCTTCGGCTGAGTCTTCAAGCGATTGATCTAGTGCAAAAAGGATCTGCCCCGACACACAACAAGGGTCATTTACTGGATCCTGTTTTCAGTAATATCGACACCTTAATTACTGAAACGCCTCTCGCTTTGCCCTGGGCAGATCACTACCTAATTCCTCTGAGTTGGGTAATAGGGAACCCCCTATCTATCCAAGAGCCAAAAAAACAATGGGGGAGGAAATGGTCGAAACTTTCCACCAGTCAATGAGAGTCTGCTCTTGCTGATCTTAAGCCTGTGAATGTTCCCAACCCCATCTTGGCCAGTAGTAACTTTGATAACTGGGTCCAAAACTCTTTTGACCTAGTCCTTCCCAGGGAACGCCTGCAGTGTATAAAGAGGCAAAAAGTAGCCCCATGGTTCACACCTAAACTGAGGGACATGAAACAATCCAGTCGTAGGCTAGAAAGGATTTGGAGCTGGACCATTCCCAGTGCAGGAAAGCAGAATACAGAACAGAAATTAGACTTTATGAGACCGAAAACAAGCTCTTTTTTTATGAAACAAAAATTAATACAGCTGCCAATTCACCTAGGGAAATCTTTCAGATAGCCAAGTCACTGATTTCCCCTCCCCAAGAATTAGTCTCTTCAGAAGGAGCATTGGCACGCTGTAACAATTTAGCAACCTTCTTCCACCAAAAGATTCAGACCATTTATACCTCCTTTGTTCCTGACATTGCTGAACCAGACGCAGCTGGAACGGTGAGTTTTAACTCCCCGGCCACTTGCATGCTGGAACAATTGACACCCCTGGATCCTGTCTCCCTGGATAAAATAATTCCTAAGGTTACCTCGCCTCCCCAATTTCTCATTTCAGTCATTGATCTGCTTCGTACAGTAATCCTTGATGTTCTTAACACCTCGATTGCCTCGGGCATAGTTCCCACATCATGGAAATGTGCAATGGTCAGGGCTCTTTTAAATAAGCCCAATCTGGACCAAGGCAATTTATCCAACTACCGCCCTATTTCTCTTTTGCCCTGGATAAGCAAATTGGCTGAGAAGCACAACAACAACATATTGGTCGAGTATCTGGAATCTAATAATTTGCTGTCCACATCCCAGACGGAGTTTCGTCCCCAGCATGGGACTGAGACAGCTCTGTTGGCTGTGACAGAGGAGACAAGCACTGTGCTGGACCAGGGAGGAAAGGCGGCCATTATCTTGTTAGATCTCAGTGCTGCATTCGACACGGTTAACCATGCCATCTTACTACATCGTCTCAGTGGCATGGGGGTGTCGGGTGCAGCACTGACATGGCTGACCTCCTTCCTGGAGGAGCGCTTCTTCCAGGTTTTTGAGGGAGAGGCTGTCTCCGCTAAGCAGCCACTCAGGTGTGGGATTCCCCGGAGCTCTGCCCTGAGCCCCACGCTTTTTAATGTTTATATGAGGCCCTTGGCGGTGGTGGTCCACCCTTTCGGCGTCAGAATTGTTACCTATGCAGAAGACACCCAGCTTGTGGTCTCGTTAAACCAAGCTGAGGGGTCGTCTAGCACTCTGGGTCCCTGTCTGGAGGAAGTCGCCAGATGGATGGAACTCTCTTGCCTCAGACTAAATGGGGAAAAAACCGAAATCATGTTATTGGGGAATCCACCGCCCAATATTCTTGCCCCCTTGTGGCCTAAATGCCTGGGACCTCCTACCAGATAAAGAGCCTAGGAGTTTGGTTGGACAGTTCCCTCGATTTCAAGGTCCAGGCCCCTAAGACCTCATCCACCTGTTATGGTCTGATGAGAATGCTCCAGAAGATTCTTCCCCTGCTTCCCTTCCAGGCGAGGAGAATCATGGTTCAGGCTTTGATACTCTCTCGCCTGGATTATGGCAATGCTCTCTATTTGGACGCTCCAAAGGCCACAATCAACAAGTTGCAGGTTACGCAGAACTGTGCCGCTTGACTGCTCTACCAAATTCCACGTAGGCAATCCGCCAAACCTGCTCTCAAGAAACTGCACTGGCTTCCTATTGCAGAAAGGATACAGTTCAAAGCCATGTGTCTCACTCAGAAAGCAATTTGGAGGACCGGTCCAGCTATAATGCATCCTTTAGTCACTCCTTATCTCCCCCACAGAGCTTTACGCTCTAGCTCATCACATCTGGCTACTTTGCATAAGATAAACAAGGCCCGTTGGGGAGGTCGTTCGTACTCTTTTAATGCCACAAAAATCTGGAACTCCCTTCCTCTCGCCCTCAGAAAGAACAACAACCTGTTGGCATTCAGAAAGCTTTTAAAAACCCATTTGTTCGGAACATCTTGCTAGCACGCCAACCTGTTCTTCTCTGATTCAGACACCAGCGTTGCGAGGCCTCAGGGTAGTCTATGCGCTATATAAATATAATTTTCATTTCATTTCATTCGTTTGTTCAACACAGTGTCTGATGGGTCGTGGAAACAGAGTGATGAGCGTGACACTCGAGTGCGTGGGAGAGGAGACAAGTGGATTCAAAGCTGAGAAGGTATCTAAACTGTGTGTACTGTATGCAGTACACTGTATGTTATGAGTTGACAAACCTCAGCAGTTTAGCCCATAGCTCCATCTATATATTAAGGCCTCCGAGAACACTTGTCGGGAGTTTGTAAAGACAGAAGCCTAGATGTTCCCATCCAATATTCCGGTCAGTGAAAAGGTGGTGCACTGAAAAGAATCCTGCAAGATAGTGTCCAGGTCTGTCTGGATGGGCACGGACATAACTATGTGGGATGGTTTAGGTGATATTGGGCTTTGAGGAGTCATTATGCAAGTTTAGGTAAGAAACATTATGCCAACATTTCCATCATTTATAAAATCTGTGATGTCGAAAGCATGGTTGATGAGGGACTGTAGGCTGATAAGAACCCAGTAAATTTGTGATTCAATAGTGTTTTTACTGTGAGTGGTGTAACTTGCTTTAGTAGATTTGGCTTGATCCATAACCTGTGAATGACAATGAATGCAACACGATGACTCAAATAGATTGTACCTTAGATTACCTTAGTTAGCACTGCTACGGTGTTCCCAGTTCTTTAAGCAACTTTGAGGAAAAAGTCATTCTTTAGGAGATTTCTTGATAAAAAGTATTCGCAGCACGCCCAAGAGTTTCTAACATCACAGAACTTAAGCGAGTGTTCGGCTCACAGTCCCATTTGAAACAATCCACCCGTCTGGACATTATAGCGGAGCATTCGGTCCTGTATGGTGAAAAGAAGGTAAAGAACAAACTCGCCCCTTCTGATTAAAGTTTGATTCTAAAGCGAATATGCATAAGCGCACAGGGCTCCGGTAAGGAGGCTGGTTTGCCTGCATCTACTTACGTGAGCTTGTTTTACTGGTCTTAGAAGGGCAGCCTGCACAACGCCACGTCGTTACTGGATGCCTGCACGGAGCCACACCTCGCTGGCACAGCACAGCATCGAGTTACAGGTCACAGAGCCCGGTATGACGGAAGCACGCATAGGGAAGGCATTCTGAACAGAAACCTCATGTGCAGGGCCTTTGGAAACACGACATTGTTCTATTGTTTGCAGTCAGCAGAGGAAGGCACCATCTGAGGCGCACGATGAGAACATGGATAGGTGTGGCCCCGACTTAACATGGCACCTTACGAGGGCAAGTTTATGCTTTCGCAGTTCAAAGCAAAAACTGCTCCGGAAGAGGGGGAGATGCCTACAGTGAGGTCAAAAGGACGGTTTGGGTGAGGCTCAGACGCCAAACTCCACATAAAGCAACCAGACACTTTAATTACAGGTGCAAAGTCTTTCTGTAGCTACTAAGAATGGAAAGGACTGGTTCCATCCAGAGGCTAGCGATGCTTCCGGGTTTTCAGTTCCCCAATGGAAGACCGGTTTCCTTTTGTTTAAGGTAACCATTCCAATATGGTGGTAGCAGAATTAAAGCAGGAGAGACCCATAGAAAGAAGAGGCCCTTGAGAGATGACAGGCCTGGCTACTCTCACTGTCCAGGAGGTCCACACTCACATCTGTAGGGCACTTTACCAGCTGCAGTACAGGGCATGATCCCACTCAAACGAGCAGTTAGTCTACACATTGAAGCGTAAAAGCTGACTCTTCATCCATTCTTAGGCACAGAAAGGGCCTCGGATGGAGTACACGGGCAGCAAATAAGCTTCACATTATGAGGTTAGCCAGACGATTTTTCCTAAAATGTTCACTCCTTCTAAACTCCAGAGAGGAACGTTTTTTTTTAAGCCGGTCTATATAAAAGGTGCAGGCCTCCTCTACTGCTCAAGGTTAAGTAATCAGAGGAAACTAAAGCGGTAGCACCAGTGATTTACAGCATTAAGATCATCCATAAAGTTCTGTCCAATATTTGACGGTCGCCAGAGATCCGTGCTAGTAAGAATTTCGAAGTGCTGTACTAATCAGGGCTGGCTCAGGATGGGGTCCATCCACTATTCATCGTCATATATGGTCTCCAGAGTACCCCAATGTGTGCGATTGATAACACAACATATCCCTGGTTTCCTTAGTGCCTGGAGGGTAGGACGTTGCATGACCCGGACTTAGTACTACCAGGAAGAATGTAAATGGGGCACGGGGAGGCAGTGTGTAGTGTTCTGTGGTTTGGTTCCTGGCTGCTCAGGCACCCGTCTACATCCTCGTCGCCATCATAAATGTAGTAAGTACTTTAGACTCGTTTATTAACTTCAGATTTATTGTCTCTCAAGAGATACACGGCAACAAACAGGAGGGTAACGCAGTCAGGAATCAACTGTCAACTTCTGATCTCCCCACATTCTAAAGGGGAATATAGAACACTAAAAAAAGGGAGTTTTATCTACGGGTGCCTGAGCAGCCCGGAACCATACCACAGAACACTACATAGTGACGACAAGCAAAACTGGGAGGTGCGTAGGGAGACCTATGGAGGTGACATGGTAAGACAAGTGCAGGCAAAGAGAAATAAACAGGGGAAACAGTTTGAAAGCGCACGCACTCGCAAGTGCGTAGCACAAAAGAAAAAGTACTGCTTAAGAAGAAATCAGTGGAAGCAGAGTTGCAAGCCAATCAGAAATAGAAAAGAGGCAATTCTCCATGGGCAGGAGAAACTAAATTGACAAGCTGAGACACTAATAAGAAGCAGACAATGAGAGAGGGGCTTGAAGCCATCTCAGTGCTTACCATTGTTTGGCTTTCCTGTCAATGTTTTTAGTTAGGCACAATATGCCTCACAACAACGGACAGTGCAGGCACCGTCTAAAAGGCTTTAGCTAAAGAAGTACTCCTGTGGGCTGATCCAAGATGCCATTGACAGCTTTGAAAGTCAATGGCAATTCCTAAGCAAAAATAAGCTAAACTAGTCGAGGTAGACCAAAAGCTAAAAATAGTAAATCTGCGGCTGTAGATTTAAGCCTATATACTCATGCAGGTTTACTACTTTTTGGTATTCACCAGCACTCCCAATTTGGGTGGCCAGAAGTTGGAGTTCCAGGGGTTGGCTGGCCCGCCCTTAGGATCAGCTCAGTTTTAACAGGGTTTATATTTAGATGGTTACTGTTCATTCATTCACTAATAAATCTCATGGTGGATTGGTAGTTGGAAACAGATGATGCGGATTGATCGATATCAAATACCAATTGAAGGTCATCGACGTAATGGAAGGTTCCAACCTTTCTTTCTCTGAGAGCAGATCAAGACTAACAAATACAAAATTAAAGAGGAGTGGTGAGAGAGAAGTACCCTGGGGTACTCCGCAGGTCAATTTCCTTTTATTGGAAGAGAAATTGGCTAGGCGAACCGCTTGAGATAAGTTGTTAAGAAAGGAAGAAAGCCATTTAAGAGCCAGGCCCTGGATCCCAGAGTTACTGACACAGTCAATCAAAAGGTCATGATCGACAGCGTTGAAGGCCGCCAAGAGATCAAGGAGTACCAAGGTCTGGGCGATGCCCTTATTAGCCCCCCTTCTAAGCTCGTCCATGATCATAAGGATGAAGGTCTGTCGAGTGTGCCATTCTAAAGCCTGCCTGTAGGGGGCCGCGATAGAGGGAGTGACCAATAAAGGAGCTGAGGGAACTGGTTACAGGAGCCTCTTGAATTTTGCCTAAGTAGGGTAGCAGGGAGACAGGACGATAGTTACTCGGGCTAGAGGGTCTAAGCCTGGTTTCTTTAGCATTGGAACAATTTCCGCATCTTTAAATGTATTTGGGACTGTACTCTACTTAAGAGAGTTGTTCAGGAGCGAAGGAGGAGGGTCTGGGCAGGTGAGAAAAGCTTCCCGTAATATGTGAGGGGGACAGCAGTCAGTAGGGGAACTGATCCGACCTTCCTTAGCAAGCCAAAGAATACTTCCATAGAAATCAAAGGGATCTGATCTAGCAAGAGAGGGTTTCTACATGCAGGCAGAGGAATTGTAGAAGGGGCATTGGTCGGGATGCTAGACTTAATTGTGGCAATCATTTCGATAAAATAGGAGTTAAGAGAATCACAGAGTTTGAGACGGGACAGGTTTTGAAGTGACCCTAAATGGCTTGGATTGTTCGTCACTATAGAAAAGATTTCCTTGGACTTATTAGCCCAGTTAGCAGTTGGAAAAATAGTCTGCCTTAGTTTGTAAAATAGCATTTTTATATTCCTTGAGCAGAGTTATCCGGGGAGTAATGTTGTCTTCCACTGCGTTCTGCTTGACGCAGGACAAGTTTCTTAAATTTTAGATCGTCCGACAACCAGCATTGAGCATCATGAGGTCTCATGATCTTAGTTTTCGTATTGGGGGCCAACGCAGTCACTGACACATTCAAGCCACCGTTTAATACTTTGTCTGATTATTTAGTGACTCCTGTTCCGACTGGGCCGTGGCAGCCAGCAACGTGCAGAGGTCGCCTACGTTAACGTGGCTCTAGTTTCTTGCCATACGGTTCCCCATCAGTTGGGTCTTGGTTAAGTGAACACTGGAGAGAGTAAATGTTATAAAATCGTGGACTGACCAAGTGCACAAAGAGATCAGTAACGTAGAAATCGTCAGACTTGGTCAAGAATGTGGCCTTTTATAGGAGTACCGGCATTCACATGCTGGGTACAATTAATCCCAGAGAGTAAATCTGCCAGTTCAAAAGAGCTGGTACCCCAACATCATTAGGCCAATAATTAAGATCTCGGATTATGAGGATTTTAGCGTAGTTAATGACTAGATGGGAGATCATTTCACCCAATAACTGGAGGAATGTTTGCATATGACACCAAGGGGGTCTATAAAATAATGTACAGATAAAAGGAGAATGAGAAGACTCACATTTTAAAATTAGACAGTCAACTAAGGGTAGAACCTGCGACAGTTAACGAAGTGAACTGTAGTTGCTGATGTATGATAGCAGCCACTCACACCCCCTCTCCCTCCCTGCTGCTTTACCTGTAGTCCTATTAGCCTGAAGAATATAGTAACCGTCAGGCACTGCTGCTAAAATGTCAGGGGCAGACTCTTCAGTGAGCCAGGTTTCAGTGAGAAGGAGTATATCCGGTTTGTCCGAGTCTATAAATTGAAAGATTTCGATCTGGTGTTAGTCAGTTATGTGAGCACTCACTCACTGGTTAGAGGAGTCCTTTTGCTCCCGAAGCTGGGGGATAGCAGATTCAGGTGAGATCTCTTGTCTGATATGATCCTCCAGGCAGGTGAGCTTAGGGTTAATTTCTGGGTAAGTATCTCTGTATTTCAGAATCCCCACATTCTCGAGTTTAGCATGGGTAATAGTATCAATTGGCATGCTAACACTTAATGATTTCAGCTCCTTGGCGGAGTAGCTGAAAAATTGGGCATTGAGTATGGCCCCTGGCCCCGGCCGCTGCGCTACCCCGCCACGGCAGGCATTTAGGGCTAAGTGCAGTGATTAGTTCCTCCCCCCTCCTGAAATGATAGGCTCTACGGTTGGAAAGCGGGATATCCGGTCCAGCGACCAGTAAACTGGAAGACTGCTCCCAAGGATCAGTTCACAACACAAGGTAAAGCAATTCAAAGTACTTCTATTTTTTTTGTAACCCCTTTACCGAAGTGCAAATTCCACCATGGTGCAGGCGTTCTATTAGGTGGGCAGGGTCGTGTCGGCCAACAGACGTGCGCAGCACTACTGAGGTAGTGTTCGAGACGGCCGTTGGCCGACGCGCGCAGCAAAGAGGTTAAAGCGGATTAGCAGCGGTAGGTTAAAATTTCCACATAAAAACTGAGCAGCAGTTAATTGAAACACGGCGCGATATGTCCAGCAGACAATGCAGCACTCGTACCCAAGACCTAGTGACTGAGTCGCTGGAGAGATTAGACAACATTTCCAGTCCAATAGAAAGAAAGCTAAGTCTCTGGATTCATCCATAAAACAAACTATTTACTAGAAGCATAGTGAGGCCTGAAGAAAATATTCCAGAACTCTGGAGAGGTTCTATAGCTCAGCAGATGTTTGAAAACAACCCTACACGCCAGACTGCCGACACCGAGGGAGCAGAGCCATCCACGGTCCAAGGAAAGGCTGCTGTCTAAACACGTGATGGCTGTTCAAGATGCTGGACTTAATCATGAGAAGGGGCCACAGGGCAGATCCAATACAGGATATATATAGGGTTTGTGCCAAAGAAAACAGAAGTTCTTTATTAAAAAATATAAAATGTTGAAAATGTTAGTCACTTACAGAGCTCTGAGCATCACCAAAAAGAAACATCACGACCACTTAAGAGAGAACAGTGATATATGCGGGCAACAGCATATTATCAAGAACATGCAAAAACGTGAACAAACAATTTTTAATTTTAATTGGCTGCTGTACCCAAAGTTGGCATAAAAGTGGATGCTTTCCTGGTACTGCAGTACACAAGAGGAAAACTTAACACATGTTCTGTATGAGACTGTGGGAAAGTATGCACTATGTGGAAATCCATTTTTGACAGACCTATCATTTGGCAGTAGTACACAAATGTGTTTTACTGCATTTTTCTTGTCCTGTGTCCTAACTCCCGGGAGTGTGAAAAGATGTGTTTCATGAAACGGTTTTGAAATAGAATATCCAAGTCTAAGCAATGCTCGCAGTCAAAGTTCTTGATGTCTATTATCGGTGCTGTAGGTCTAGCCTTGGCAAGCACTTAACACTAAAAAGGGACAAACTACTACAGCGTTCGCACGACATGTACCTCAAAGCGTGCTGCTATGGGGTTGATCTATAACAAACTAAATCGATTGATCAGTGATAATTTTAATGCACAACAGCTACCCAATTGGGTGCCTCGCACTGATCTTCAGTTACTGAAGCCTAAAACAACCAGGTTTTCAGAAATATCCTGAAGTTATGATTCACAGAACACTCTGCTTAACAAATTAATCACCTGGAAAACATACATTTGGCAAAATAGGTTGGGATTAAAATGAGGTATTAACCTGATCTTAAGTTGTGACACTGTAGATATAGTTTGGGCAAGGTGAACAGGTGTGAATTGGGTTCCGGTATGATGTAAACCTCAAGTCTGCTTGGAAAGACCTTTTCAATATATGTAGGGATAAATGGTCCCAATCCCTTACTCGCCGTATTAGTTGAGCAGAATATACTGAGCGACCCTTATCCTCCTGGGAGCATGAAAATTCTGAGAAGACGTCTGGACAAGTAAGGATTGTCATTTATGCGGAAAACATTCCAGTACATGGTTTACACTTGGTGAATTTGATATTATCTGACTCGTTTGATTCGTAGAGTCAGTACAAGAGAGACAGCCAACACGTGTTTCGCCCCCTATACATGACCTTCCGGCCTGGGGCTTCCTCAGGGCGTGAAAACCGTATTAGGGCAGGACTGAATGGTCCTGAAATTCAAACTTCTGGTCAATCTCAAATGTTGCGGGCTATAATCCCAATTTTGATCTATCTGGTCAGTTGGCAGCAAAGACAGACCTACCTGACCAGAGAGTGCGCTACCGCATACTGATGGCAGGCTGGAATACATAAGAATCCATACCAACCGCAGGCTGGGATATATGAAAGACTCCATACCAATCGCAGGCTGGGATACATGAATGAGTCCATACCAACGGCCGGGATACATAAACTACTATTACCATCGGCCGGGATACATGACCAACTCCATACCAACGGCCGGGACACATGAACAACTCCATAACAACGGCCGGGATACATGAACAACTCCATACCAATTGTCTGTTGGGATACATGAACAACTCCATACCAACGGTCGGCCGGGATACATGAACAACTCCATACCAACGGCAGGCTGGGATACATAACCTACTCCATACCAACGGCCAGCTGGGATACATGAACTACTCCATGCCAACATTAGACTGGGATACATAAACAAGCAACATTAGCTTTAGGTTTTTTTTCTGAAAACTACGTTCTGGTACTCCTGATGTTTTTTAAACGACTTATCAGAGTGGTAAATCGAAACCCCATCAATCAGTAGTAACATTACTAGCAAAACTCCTGGCTGAGGCCACAAATATTTAATGACCATTTTCAATACTAGAAGTCAATACGATAGAAGAACAGAATATAGAAGTCCTTGAGATCTCATTAACGAAATCTCATTTTGGGTGTCACAGGACATACTAGTCACCTCAGTATGCTCGACATGTGCAATAGTGATACTATACTTTAGCGGAATGATTTTCCAGATGTACCGGTTGGTGCCCCAGTAACAGATCCAGCACATAAAGCCATCAAGAATCATAATAAACTTCATTTTGAAAACGTACCTAGTAGTCTGCGCGCAGAGTCAAACTAGCATTACTGAAGGACAGTAGAGCCAGATGAATGAAGCCTTCAAAACTGCGGCTTACGCTGAAAGTATTCCAAGGAAAGAGTGGAGTCACGGTCACATGTGCTCTGAGATTGCCTAGCATGTCTGTAAAGCATGAGGCCTAAGAGCATGCGTCACCTGTCCTCGGATGCATTCAGCGCTCTAAATCATATACACACATGCATAGGTTTGAAGAGTTACGGAAGGAGTGCTTTCATAAGTGCCCTCAGCAGGAACGCTGTGCCTTAGAACAAGTAGGAGAGCTGATACAGGCCTAAGCTAGAGTCCCTTATCTGGCTTGGCACTGAGCTGGGCTTGGCTTAAGGCCACAGGCAGGCTACAAGACTGCTCACACTTACCACACTTGGAAAGAAAAACACACAAAAAGCAGTACCCACATAAATGAGAGGACCGCTGTACCACAGAAAGGACATAAATCAAACTTCGAACATGCGTTTCTAGTTCCACTGAAACTGTAGTACGAAATAAATACAGAGCAAGAAAGTGGACAGTCCACAGACCAGCTACAGACCAGCTACATTTCACAGATCTATCCAATGAGAAGTCAGGAATGAGAGAAGTCTCCAAGTCACACGCCTTCAATGGGGCAGGAATTTCAGATTATACACGGTACTCTGTGAGGTAATGTAATCCAATGTATATGTATTGAACTGAAACAAATATCTGAAAAAAAATTACAAAGGTTTTCACATTTCATCTGTTGTGCATTTCACAAAATTGCGTCTCAATAGCTTGAGGATACACGGACCACGTGCTCAAACCTCTTTTTCTCTGACTTTAGACTACTCAATGTCAATGTCTCACTCGCCAACCAAGGCCATATGAAATTGTAACTACAAATTAGGGCTAAAGCAGTTTCTGTCCCTCTCCCTCCATGCCACCTCATCGGAGGACCACCCATACCTCACATCGCCCTCAGAAACAAGACCTCAAGATCAGGGTGTATATTGACTGCCCCCAAACTCTGTCTAGTGATGGAGCACTCTGGACTTCTTCGTGAGTTGGTTGTGGATGCAAACACCTTCAACCCGTCCCCCCCCCCACATACTACTGTCTTCTATGGACCAATGTTATGTTATCATTTGTAGAGCGCATGGCTGCCCGAGCAACGGGGTGGGGCATCCCAGCGTAAATTAAAGAACCACCAGACAGTGGAGGAGATCGGGGCAGGTGGAATAGCGAAGAAAAAAACAGGTCTTTACTGCCTTCCTGAAAGCCCCATGATTCTGAATGCCCCTAATATTAAATGGAAGGGCGTTCCAGGCAGAAGAAGCTAAGGCACAGAATGACCAACCTTCAGCCTGTGCTCTAACACGGGGAACACGTGCCAGATGTTGGTTAGAAGAGCACAGCGCATGTTTAGGAACGTAAGGGATAAGAAGATTAGCTAAAATGGAAGGGGCTTGAGCATGACGAATTCTGTGGGAGATGCAAAATGTCTTAAAGTGATCCTCTTCTATAATGGAAGCCAATGCAACTTACATATGAAGTTGGAGCTAGAGCAGAAGTTAGGGATGGCAAAAAGAGTCCGGGCCATGACATTCTGCGCACTCTGAAGACTATTAATACAGGATTTATTGGCACCCAGGTGCAGGGAATTACAATAATCCAGTCTAGAGAGCATGGGAGACTGGATAATGGTCTGGCGTGTTTGAGCGTCAAAGAACCCAAGTAGTGGCTTAAGACTGCGTAGGAGTCCAAAACAAACGCCAGCCACTGATTAAGTCTGTGCCTGAATGGTTAGAGCACAGTCAACCCAGACACCCAGGTTTTTTTTACAATTCCCTTAGAGGGGTGGAGGGGGTTCCCACCAGCAATCACTCCATAGATGGAAGAAGAAGCAGCTCAAATTTGTTAGCATTCAGCTGCAAGCATTTGGCTGCATCCAGTCCGCAATGGCCATCATATCATTCTGGAACTTGGTTATATTTTGACCCGAGTTGTTAGACGGAGATCACAAGCAGAGTATCATCAGCATACGAGACCAGGGAGAGACCCCCTACTTTTCGCAACTCCTGATAGGGGTTGTATGTATATATTGAACAGCGTAGGGCGCAGAGGTGAACCCTGCCGGACCCCATGACGTGCGGTGTGAACCTGAGAGCCATAAGGGAGGGGAAATCACTTGAAAGGATCTATCTGATAGAAAAGATACAAACCAATTTAGAGCGGCATCTCCAATGCCCAGCGCTTGTAAACGATGTCGCAGAATCTTATGCAATAGCGTCGAAGGCGGCGCCGAGGTCAAGAAGGATCAGAGCCGAGATATTGCTGTCATCCGAAGAACTCCACAGATGTTCAGTAACTGCCAAGAGAGCAGATTTAGTGCTGTAGCAAGGTCTAAAGCCATTCTGTGAGAAGTCCAATATTTCGTTGGACTAAACAAATTGAATTAGAATAGAGTTGATGCAAGACTCTTTGACTTTGGCCACAAAAGGAAGCAATGACATTGGGCTAAAACTTTCTGGCTTAGAGTCATCAAGGGTCGGCTTTTTTAGCAGTTGAATGACCTTGGTGTATTTCCATGAGGCGGGTACTTCTGCGGATGACAGGGACAGAGACAGATTTATCAGGTCACAGATAGAAGGTTATCTGGTTATCAGTTTTGATCTAGATTTAAGTTTGTTACAGAGGGTACCCAATACTTCATGGGATAGTGCCAGGAAGTAGTGATGAGGTGCCAGAGAAACTAGACAGATACTTGGAACCTTCAATGCTAGTAAAAGAAGGAGGGGTGAGGTTTTGTAGATGTCCTCAACCTTTTTAACAAAAAAGGTGGCTAAAGCCTTGCACTGAGAGTTCGAGGTGATGGTGGGTGCACTTGCCCAGGAGGGCTTTCTGAGATCATTCAGCAAGGAGAAAATACTTTTAGCCGGATTGCTGCTGGTTTTAATTTTTTCTGCTAAATAGTCATCTCTCGATTTATGTATATATTTATCATAAGCCTTAATTACTAAGCAGTATTGTGTCTTGAGGGCATGGTAATAATGGCGTCTCCATGCATGTTCTAGTACCTTGCCGTTTTTCCTCATCTGGGTTAGAGTCTCATTGAACGAAGGACTGGTCTGTGTTCCTCAGCTATACGTATATTTGGCGATAATACATTTGTCAAGAGTATGCATGAGCCATTCGTGAAGAAGGCTGTTTGCTACTTCTATATCAGCGGGCAATTGAGGCATCTGGGTAATAAAAGATTCCGAAAATGATTGGCGTCTTAACTTGTGCCAAGGACGTTTCAAAACAGGCTTGGAGTAGACTAGTGATGACGGGCCTTCACCATGAGGCGTCATGGAGATAAAGTGGTCTAACCAGGCCATGGGGCGGTGAGAGCGAACTTTTAGGGAAGGTATATTAGTGAATACAGGGTCTAAAAGGTGACCAGAAGAGTGTGTCGTACTAGGGAGAGTGAAGAGCAAGAGACTTCCTGGTGCCGTGCCGAGATGGGATTGTAACCATTGGGGTAGTTTATTCTTAACGTCACATTCAAGGGGTAGTAGTTCTTCGTTTTCACAGTCCGCGCCAGCCTCTGGATATCTGAAAATAGTAAAAAGCCTTAAACAACAGTGGATTAGTGATCTAGGCTGATATAAAAACCCTGCCCTAATCCCAGTTAAGGAGGTCTCTCGAAAACCCTTACTCTCCATTGCCTTTAATTTGTCACCCACTTCTTCAAAGCTGCAGATTTAAGGCATACATTGCCATGGCTCTTGGGGTCACCCTCCAAGCTATGGCGAAGCCTTAAGGATTGTCTAGCAAGGGCAGCCACCTATGTGCTCAGGGGTCACTCGCTCTGTTGTATGTGGGCTGTACACCTGAAAGTGAATCACATGTGTAGGACAGAAAAGCTTTAATATTCACTTGTGGGAAATCAGCATCAGGTTTCTTCCTAGACCACATCATTACCATGGATTTCATGACCTTAACAGCCAGTGAACGCTCACTACAAAAATCTTGAAAGTAGCAACAAGCCACTACACTGCAACAGTAAGACCATACCAAGATCGGTGCATCACCGACAAACAAGGATGGTACGTTTTGTGCCCTACGCAACAGCACATTTGTCGAATGACGCACTCGGATGTATGTAGTACATAAACAACCCCTACATAGAGGGATCAGCACTAAACCGGTTCACGCATCCTTCCAAATGTCCACTCCCGCTGCCTAGCATTGCCATAATGCACCTCAGACTAGTCTAGATCCCTAAAGGGTAGGGCAAAGGCGGAGATGAACTCCCTTCACATAGTACTGACCCCTCTCTCCGGAGGTTCTAGGTCGCCCCCAGTGTGGGAAGAACTGTATTGAAGTTGGAGAGGGAGGCCTATATTAGCAGTTTTTACAGTCACTAGCCTGCACCCAACGAATTTCATTAGTAGGCCTATAGCACTAGGAGTTCACAGGGACAGAGCTAACCCACCAGCCAATCTTACGGATGGCCTCTGCCGTTTAGAAGGGACTGTGCGTCTTCTGTACTAAACTTGGTTTATTCCAGGCCCTCTTTGCACACGGTTCCAGCAGAGTGCAATTCTCAATTACTTTGGAACAGAAGGGAGTTCTAGTGAAGGGCAGGCGGGCTGACCCCCCCCCCCCCCATTGTTTTTCAGCTCAGCATGCAGTATGTGCACAGGCCTTTCCTGCACAGGATGCCACCCCTCCCCCACGATTCACGTGCTCCCACCATCAGGAGTGGGATTCTGCAGCTACCGGTCCAGTGCACTCTTTGCGTGCCTGCCCCTGTGCCTGACCTACAGACCCGGCACGGCGTCTAATCCACTTCCTGCTAATCCAGGTGTGTATTTCTGAGAGAGATTATAGTCAACTGGAACCCTTCTCAAATCCGTGGACTCCTGAGACGACTGGAGAGAGAGCTCGCAGCCGGCAGCCTATGGGGACACCTACAGCTCCGGTCCAGATGAGAAAATAGGCAAAGTAGGCACGGGCCAATGGGCCCCACTCCTTTTAGGGGCCCGCAACAACTCTTGCAAGAATATTACAATTAAATAATGTCTATAGGGAAAAAAATAATCACCTCAAAGAAACGAAAACTTTACATTAAAGACTGTAGACAAAATACTGTATTAATAGAATGTACCCATTAACAATTTAAAGTACATAAACCAGAGTCATCAGATTCACATAACAGTTTGTCTCTTAAAAGTTCATCTTCTGGCAGCAGTCCGTTTGAAGAAAATCCGGTGCCAATTAGCATTAAGAGATATTTTGCGTAGGGGGGGCTCGACTTTCGACTGCCTAGGGCACTCCACAGGGTTTAATCGGCACAGCTGCAGCCGCTTCATTAGACACCAGCCTGGTGGAAACGCATCAACAACCCCGACCACCAAAGAAAGCAAAGCCATGGTGCTAGTAAATTAACTGCTGGGTATTACCTTCATTTTGACAATATATCAATCGGGTTTCCTGTAGAGCGCGTCGACTCACCCGTTAGGGTCTCGATGCGCCAGGGTCTCTTCTACACACTGCACAGGGCGACTATCGACCGAGCAACCCAAGTATGGCCAGATTCTCAAGATGTGCCAGGGACGCCAAGGCTTCCGATCCTTCGCCGAGAACCGAAGAGGACTGAAGGACTATAGCGCAGTCCCGCACCCTCTGAATTATGAGAACACTGTTCCCGCACTAGCCCTCATTCAGTCAGTCTGTAGCTTTGAACCCACGGCACACCCAGTCATTGGTGCACCCTGCAGCCACAGTGGTACCTCCCTGTTAACTGAGTCCCAAGTAGGCATGGTCACCATCACCAGTGCTTGCTCTTGGACGTTTTCATCGCGCTGAATCATTGATGTGATGTGTTCTTAGCCCATTTCAGCTAACTGGAGACTGCTCCATAACAGAAGTCTTCCTTCCTAGGAATGTCTTATGGAGAAGAAACTGAGAGCCTGGTCAAGCGTGAAGAGCAGACTTTGGAGGGAGATCTAAAGCCTGCAGAGCTAACAAGCGAGCAGTGGAAAGCCACAACCTGGACAAGACAAGCCACGAACAAGATGCGGGCAAATGAGCGACAGCGAAGCCAATCAATGGCAAACAGTAGGCAGGCGGCAAGCCATTATCTTCTAGGTAAGACAACAATGCCTTTTGCAACCAGACCGCAATGCTGTCTGGCAAGCTCGACCTAAAAAGCCGTAGGAAGAATGGCTGAATTAATCTTTGCCTCTGGTTATTACTTTAGGCCTCATTGTAATGCAATTTTTTATTAAAAACAAAAAAACAAAAAAAACAACCACTACAACACGTCAGATGTGAAAATGGAAATCAGCACTGGTAAGCCTTAACAGTAACAGTCAATCTGAACTGCCAGGCCACGTCCCTGCCGACCAATAACACACAACGCCAGACCAGCTGGTGTCCTACTGCACAGTGAGCCATATGGCTGGCAACACCAGTAAACAAAACAAGTAATGGCTGAAACGTCTGAATTAGTCTTAGACCCTGGTAACTACTCTGGGCTGCATCCACCCATCGAGGCAGGAGCACTAGCTAAGGCTACTTTGACAATCTTGGCAGTAGAGGTGGGCAGCCGATAAATGAGAAGTGCGAGCAGAACCAAGCAAAGGGTCTGCCTTGGATCTTAGAGCCCGTGCATGAGCCGAGCCCGGAAAAGGCTGGCTATGTATGTCACGTAACAAACATCAGGCAAACAGTGGCTTAAAAAAAATGTGCATTTTTATAACATAGTGAAGCTTTGGCATTAAGTCACATTGTAGCACTGCACTGAGTAGTACTTAGTGCATCAATTTGTTAAAAAACTATTACTTTTAGTAAGAGTCAAGGCAGTTGTGTAAACCTTGTACAGGCCCAGATTATTACAGAGCAACATTGTTATTAAATCAAGCCCAAACGTTTTGAACAACTGGTATTCTGAACTCACAAATGTTAAAGTGCTATCATGCACGACAATGAAGAAAAACTGTTTTGGTGAAAGGAAATATTTTTGCCCAAGATCACATACAATTTAAGCGGTGAAGCTGCGATTTGAGTTTTTTTGGTTTCATTTTGTACAAATCAGCCAGGAAATTACCATCTTTTTGTCTTTCCTTATGGTAAAGATGTATTTTTATCTTTTTTGCACTTGTTTATATAGTGTGAACCTCACCCAAAGTCCAAATTAGAGGGCTTAACATGAGCACCACTTACATGACAAACGCTCACATTCATTGCTTACAGGCATGGGAAGGTGCAGCAATTAGCCCGGAATCACTGGATTTTGTGCAGGCGCAGAGACTGGAAGCTGTTTCCCCGGTCCCGAAGTCGACAGGACTGGCCCTAACGCCACATCCTGGTTAGAGTGAGTGCGGAAGTTAGAAGCCACATGAAAGCTCGGTTCGTTATGGGCTCGAGGATCCAATAGGGCCCCGAGCCGAGCGTTGGATCCTCGAGCCGAGCCAGGCTTCAGGCTCGACATTTCAATGGCTTGCCCACCTCTACTTGTTATTAGAACATTGGAATGTTTGGAGCTCCATTGAAAACAATGCAGTGCTCTGGGCTTATAATGGCTGGTATAAGCCCGGAGCTCCAACATTCCAATGTTTCTTTGTTCACAGCTCTGGCTGTGAACAAAGGCTTCAGGGAGCCCGAGGGGATTCCAACCCCCTCACGCTTCCAAAAGGCTTTGTTTTTTTTGTTAGAACATTCTGTCCTCTAGTGACAGAATGTTCTAATAGCCTTATAGCCCTTCGTAGATGGGCTATACCGCTATTAAAGTCCCTCTCCCTTGTTAAAGGCCCTCGCCTTCGGCTCGGGGCCTTTAACGCTGGAGAGGGCCTTTAATAGCTGGTATAGCCCTCTACGGCGGGCTATAAGGCTATAGTAGTGAAAATTTCCCACTACTACAACCCTGTAAGCAATGTGGCTCCGAGATTTCTCTGTAAAAATAAGCGTTACCCACAAACTACTCCCCGTGAAAGAGCACCGGAGTAAGTAAACACCGAATTCCTCTCATCTCTTTCTGAAAGGGTCGCGTGCGACATCGCTGCAGTTGTATTCGAATCCTAAAAAAACGAACCCCAGGTGGGAGTTCCAAGGACACGAAATCGTGGGTCTTGAAGCCTCACTGCACAGAGCTGCCCTGCGCAGCACACGCACCGCTTTAGCGCCGTGGCCTTTCTTGTTCTATTCGGAGAAGGCTGCAAGCCACTAGGTGGAATAGAAACGCACAGAATTACCGGTGAGGCTCAGGCAGGGGCGAGCACTGGCAGGAGGACGCTGGGGGTGGGGACTGAAGCCGTCTGGTGAGAGGCTTCCTCTGGAGAACCTCTGCGTGGGCGTCCCGCGAGCTACTGTGCGGGACAACCGTACAAGAAGCAATCAAGTACACCCAACATAAACCGAACTAACAGCCAGGAACAGAACATACACATGACAAACGAGTTACCAACACAACGCTCTCCAAGACAAACACTCGCCCACGCATGGTCAACACCACCTACGAACAGTAAACATCCAGTCAGCAGGAAGGGCAACTCCACCCACTGCCCAGGCAACCTCAGGCCCACAGAGGTAGGCTGGAAAGGAATTGTGCAAGCATCAGATTAGGAGCCCCGAGCATATGCCAGACAAGCTATGCATCAACAGCAGCGTTACACCCTTCTCAAACAGTGAAAGGCAAGCCACGCCTCATTAAGCCAACACGGGACACACAAATCATCCAGTTATGAGTGGTAGTCAATACCCCTTTCCACGCCACAGACAAAACAGTAATCACACAATTCATCTTTCCACATGTGATAATCGCCTCTTTAGATCCTGGAAGTCGGCCCTTCGAAAAAGAGGACCAAACTAGACTCCTACAGGGGTAACAAAAAACATAACTTTTCAACTTTGCAGGTAGAGTAAAGTAAACCATGCCATACTGGGCAGCACACGGGTTATCCCACCCATCCCAACCCCAGGAGCCTTATACTCCAATGCCACACATGACCAATGCAAAATGAACCCAAAGTCTCACCATTAATCAAAGACCGTACCTGATCGCCTGCACACGAGTACAGCAACACCCATACACAATGGCAGACACACGCACTCTATAAGACTCAGCAAAGAGTAGCCAGGGCAGTCACCAATATGTCCCAAGTTCACAGTCAACCCCATTAGAGGATCATGAAATCCTGAACTCCAGTTCAAAGCTGCACCATCTTTCCATAAATCCTACACGTCATGCCAATTGACTAGGAAATAAAGGTTAGACTTCCAACTAGCTACAAGTATTCACATACAAGCAAAAGAAGAAACCCACAAAGACTAAAAAACAAAGATTTTCCCTTGGAGAAATTCACAATAACCAAAGTAAAAACTGGAATGGCATAGCTTTAAGATGTGTGATGTTTACAGGTGAAATGCTAATAGAAGTATTTTTTTTACCAACAACTAGAAAAGACGGACTGACTCACAACTACATCAAACCACACACAAATTAAGCCCAATGCAGCAAATACAAACACGTAATTAGCATTAAGTGTTTTATACGCACCACAGTCATTTTTATATAGAGGGTAATACTACACTTTAGACAGTCCATGTTCGGTCACTTGGTACACTGTTTTTTATCCAGGTAGGCCAGTGCTTCGAATGCATTGAGATTTTCTTCCCAGTTCGTATCTTTGCAAGCCTTTTCAAACTATGAAACCTGCCTTCAATTATTTTTGAATACCAGCCCAATGCAAGATGAAAGATTTCTGCACAAAGCAACTTTTGGTGATGTTGGGCAATATTAGCAGAGGTGTGTACGCTCTGTGAAAGAAAGAGCCTCGAGTTGGCAGCTCTCCTGGAGAACTTTAATCAACGACTGTCCGTTCTAAGGATTTCCTCTACAGTATCTGGTAGGTGTGTAGGCGTCTACAGAGAGGTCCAAAGGGAACCCGCCATCTTCACGAGGGCCCGGGAATGTTTTACTATCACGTGCACCCCTGAGGAGGCTTGGCTGGTGGAACAGTGAAGGATCACTCCAAGCTGTGTGCGGAAGCCGCCGAGTCATGGGTCCTCTGACGAGGGACGCCTCGGGCCCCACAGATTAGTCTGGAGTCTGCTCAAACCCCGCAGTCACTGCGGAGCGGCTGGTATCGGCGCGCGAGAAGGGCATTCACCAGGCCGCAGAGACAGGCCTCAAGAGCGAGACGACTCAACGGGGGGCAACACATAGGCACTCCAAGAATGAGACCAGCATACTTCATCAACCCTTTAACTGTAAACTATATAGACAAACACAGGCGTAACCCCCACCCAACATACAGTCGTAAAAACAAAATCGCTCAGCTACACAATGTCCTTACTAAATGCACCCACCCACCGGCGCGAGGTCACCTTGGAAAGCATTCAAAACCTAATGCAGATGCACTACCAGCTAGAGATGGTCACGGTGAGAAACTCATGGAGAGATGTCCAAAAACATGCAAGGCTACGTCTCCCAAACGCACAACGGTCAGGCATAGATAACTCCCAGGGCCAATTACCCACAAGTTCCCACACAGGAAGGATACAGTCACAGGGGTGGAGGCACCAGGCACGCCCCCTCAGGTAACATCAAATACAGGGCACATAACTCCAGTTTCGGGCAAGAGCAATTCACAGCCTTCAGTGTTAGAAACAGGGGCGCACACACAAACCTCCACTTCACGTAGAAAGTAGCACACACAGTCCTCCACTTCACGTACAGAGGAGCACACACAGACCTCCACTACACATAGAAACAAGGGCAAACGCAGACCTTCACCTAGAGACAGAAGCACACGCAGACCTCCACTTCATGTAGAGAGGAGCAAACGCAGACCTCCACTCTACATAGAAACAAGGGCACACGCAGACCTCCACTTCACCTAGAGACAGGAGCACACGCAGATGTCCAATTCACCTAGAGACAGGGGCACACGCAGACCTTCACAAAGAGACAGGGGCACACCCAGACCTTCACATAGAGACAGGGGCACACGCAGACCTCCACTTCATGTA